>NW_026782081.1:1567500-2767500 GCF_031769215.1 Ylistrum balloti | reverse complement strand
CCAGCTCGCAGTGTATTGGACAATCTTGGTAATTCTGAAATAGATAATAGAGGGATTGGACGTTTATAGCTGATAAGATATTTTCAAACGCGTCAATCTAATTCAATATCAGTGACACGTAAATAAGGCGGCCGTTCTCATTGTAAATATCTTTCTCTCCATCCTGGAAGAAAACCTTGGTAAATTCGTGTTGATGTACTGGACCTGTTAAATTATCTAATTATACATCAGTGAGATGACACCATCTCGTACATGAAAATACCTTTAACTCCCCCCCCCCCTTATTTGTTTTCTTTTTACGAAAACCTCAATACGAATACGTTCAAGTAAAACTTGTCTATTCCTAGATACTTTCCCTTCTATATAATAACTTTACTTCTGTACACGTGTTCAAGTTGTGGATCTGGTAAAACATCACACAATTTTATAGGTAGCACAGTATAATGGATTTCTTTTCAAATACCCACATGTCAACATTATCTTAATTCATTCTCGAATTCGGCTAATCTTGAGCAAAATATGAACAGCGGAAATATTTACACATATACCTCTAAAATGTACATCGTTAATATTAGCAAATATCACCACGTTCCCAAATAAGATCGATAACGGAACAACCACGAATGAAAACATGTCTTTCTTCATACTGCAAAAGGAAATAGAAAAGAAATCAGTATGAAGATCATATGTCTTTAAGATAATCTACACCAATCAAATATTAGGAAAAAGCTCCTGAATGTCGGATAATGAGACATGAAGTTTGCTATATAGAAATAAAAAATATCACATAAGGATAACACGTATACCGTTTGATGGAAATGTCTCTATTTTGTTTGCGTTATTTACAATATATGGATTGCCTCTGTTGTTTGTTGTCTGCTAAACCTTTATAAAAAAATAAATAAGTACAGTTATGTTCCTATGTTAAAACGTCTGTTACCTCCAGATTCGGCATTGGTGAATATCGTCAACCACAAATCGAGTATGTCCACTTTTTAATACGTAGGTTTTGCAAAATACGCTCTAGTTAAAGAATTTCATTTCGATAGAGATTTAGTTGTTCAGCTAGACCATCCAGCAAATATTTACTGAAGGTCACACTGATTGAAATTCATTCAATAGACATATGAGGATGGATGTAAAGAGAGATACCAGAAGGAAGGAGAAGACAGAAGTAAATAGAGGGATAAATATCTGTTGTATATGTACAGTTGCATATACAGAGCGAATTGTCACTGAGATGAGAATTCACTTTACTTTGTTCCTTAAACATTTTACCTACTATTGATATATAGAAATGGTTAAAAGTTATTATTTATCGCCACACATATTCAGAGGAAATACAATGTGGAAGAGGTTGACTGAAAAATTGATTTTATATCCTGCTAGTTTTATAGGTAATGTTCAATTTATAAAACAAAGGCTGATGTCACGTTTACACTAGCATACGGATACACAGGTAAGACTTCTGTCCTTCACTTTGATAGGAAGGCGTTATCTATTCTTTCTAGAACAGACGATCCACTTGTTCGAAAATGGACGTTAGGATAGTAATCGTGTTTATTATTTCAGCTCTATGTGCTAAAAGAGGTAATGTGTGTGTCAAATGATAGTGCATGTATTTCTTTTTTTTTTTTTTGTCATGTGATTCATTCTTAGACAATGCCGTGTTTCACACGTGTGACTTTGAATATTGAAAGAGATAATATGAATGTCAAGTTTATAGTACAGGAATGTGTTGTTCCATGTGATGCATTCTTATACAATGTCATGTTTCACACGTGTGACTTTGAATATTGAAAGAGATAATATGAATGTCAAGTTTATAGTACAGGAATGTGTTGTTCCATGTGTGCATTCTTATACAATGTCATGTTTCACACGTGTGACTTTGAATATTGAAAGAGATAATATGAATGTCAAGTTTATAGTGTGTGTTGTTCCATGTGATGCATTCTTATACAATGTCATGTTTCACACGTGTGACTTTGAATATTGAAAGAGATAATATGAATGTCAAGTTTATAGTACAGGAATGTGTTGTTCCATGTGATGCATTCTTATACAATGTCATGTTTCACACGTGTGACTTTGAATATTGAAAGAGATAATATAAATGTCAAGTTTATAGTACAGGAATGTGTTGTTCCATGTGATGCATTCTTATACAATGTCATGTTTCACACGTGTGACTTTGAATATTGAAAGAGATAATATGAATGTCAAGTTTATAGTACAGGAATGTGTTGTTCCATGTGATGCATTCTCATACAATGCTATGTTTCCCGTGTGTGACTTTGAGTATTGGAAGAGGTAATGTGTGTGTCAAGTGATAATGCTTGTATTTTGTTGTGTCATGTGATTCATTCTTACACAATGTCATGTTTCACGCGTGACTTTGAGTATTCGAACGAGACACGACCACATTACAACATAAATGTTGTGAATTAAAATATAATTTGTTCGATCATTTTTCTATTTTTCAATCGCATTGGGAAACAGTTTGCTATTAATACTTATTAGTTTGAATTATTCACCAGAATACATCATATGTTTGTCTTATGGTATATTTTTGCTCTGAAGACGTTACACGAAAAAACATTGTTACACTTTGCCAAATATTTTATTCATTTTAGGGTTTGCATGCAGGCAAGGCTGGGAATCGAATGGAACTTTGTGCTACTTATTTTCACACGGGAAATCCACTTGGGCCGAGGCGTCGGTTTGTATACTTATACCATAACGCCTCAAGAGAGGCTACTAACCGAATCGAATGGAACTTTGTGCTACTTTTTTCACACGGGAAATCCATAATGCCTTCCATAACGCTCTTACTTTATTAATGCCTCCGAGATTTCCTAGGACCTCTGGCTAACTAACCGAACGCCCTACTGATTTTTTTAACCGACGGATATATAGCAGTTAGTATTACAATACAACGTCACATCAATTACTTTAATATATTGATAAACCCCCTAAGCAATAAAATAAATACTCCGAGTTAGATGAAGATACACTTTCATACACGTACTTATGGTGATTAAAGATAAGCTTTATTTTTATACACCCCTTATGAAGGTCAACACATGTGAACAAATACTTATGTTAAACAATATAAATAACTGCGATTTCTTGTAGATGAAACAAAAGTGGACAGGTCTCCCCGAAAAGAAATTTAAAATCAAATATATATATATATATATATATATATAAATGCAAAAATGTCCAATATTGTATTTTTAAGCTCTTTATAACTGCCATAAAGTACAAAATACCAAATAACATGAAATATACGAAATGTTGAAAAGAAAAGAAAAGTGTGAAAAAGTTGTTATAACGTTGATAAAAAAGAAAACAAAAGAAAAGAGTTCTTACGCAGTTTAGGGATATACATTAGTAGATAAGAAAGAATAATTTTATCGCTTTCTTTATTTTTTCACGCGTAACTAAGAAAATACATGTTTTATACCTTTTTTTTCTTGAAAAGATAATCGATTTATTTACGATAGATGAGCAAATAAATCTCTTTGCTTTATGGGAATGTAATTCAGCTTCGGGATTTCAATTCTACTGCCACATATATTTAGTAATCAGTGTTTATCATATTACTTCAGGCAACATGTTTAGCAATTCATTCGCATCTGGCAGTAATTACTTCAGACATGGAGCAAACCTTCCTGACTGGTGAACTTAATCAACTTCATCAAAATGGTACCTATCTAAGTTATCATTTATTATAGGTCACAAACACGATATATTCTTCTTTAGACATTAAGACATCGACTCTGTTTTCTTATTCAAACCATATTTTTATTAAAAAAAATTTCAACAATTTAATATCTTTAATTTAACAAGATAGGAGCTTATACTAATATTATCTATAAATCAGTGAATGTGTGATCATATGTACTTTATTTAATGTAACCGTTTATCTGCCTTATGGAGAGGACTTATATAAACTTAAGCCTGTTGCCCAAAACTACGTCAATATTAAGTGATGATTAAGAATAGACATTGTCACCCCATTGGATTGGTCGACGCAGCTGCTCTGCCCTACCATAACAAAATGGATCTAGCTTACTAGAAAACTCAGATACCGGTGAATTTAGGTTATGAATAAATAATTAGTTTCGTCCGGTACATTTATCCACGAATTCAAATCCTCATCTTCGCTAGATGTATTGATTGACGAATTAAAGGTTTCGTTTCCTTTAGATGCACCTCACGTGCAGTATTGGATAGATGGTACAGACCTTGAAGTAGAAAACGTATGGAGATGGGCGATAACAGGAGATAAGCTTACCTACACTGCCTGGGCTGACGGCGAACCAAACAACGCACAAGGTGGCAACTGCATGAATCTCTGGGGTAGAGGTGGATTTCTAATGGCGGATGATGATTGCGAATTGCATCTCAACTACATTTGCCAAGAAACGTAAGATAATATATTAGATATCTAGATTGTTTGCATAGATATTAGAAGCACTGATATCAATTATTTGTCTTCTTTAAATGTTCTTAACGTTTGATGCTATCAGGGTTACTGTTATCAGTATATTAAATTACATTCTTATCAATTCAGTACATCGTTAAGCTTTATCTTATAAAGGTGATACCCCAGAGAACTTATGTATTAACTTCATGTCCAGTAGGAATTACGAACTCAATCTTTATTCGTGTAATGTTAGCATGATTTGATATTGTGATGTTTTATTTTTCAAGTAATGTTTTGTCTTTTTTCATTGACAGTGATAGAGAGGAATCTGGAAATATCATCGGTTGATTGATAATAGTGTAATAAAGCGAATAAATTTGATTTCTCTATCGACTTCATTTGACTACCACTGTGCAATTCAATGAAACTGATACTTGGATTGCTCAGTGTTGAAAGGCGATGATGTGGAAAAGTCCTTATACATACGTTAAAGCACTACTAACTATTCTACTTAATTATCAATTTGTATTTTGTTTCTGATAAACTTTGCAAAAGCCGATTAATATAACTCTTATTTTGTATAGATATCTTCCCTGAGCAAACAACTATAGTGTAAGCATGAATATTGAATAAATATCTATTTATGATGTAGTTTCAAGCAAGGAGTTTTGTTTAAAATACTAGCTCTTTTAAAGAAAATATTGTTTTATTCTGTTTAATTCACAAACTCATTAAGTCATCCCTTCTCCACTCGTTGTTTAAAAACAAAATGGGAAACAAATACCTAATGTTATCATTGCCAAGTTATATATCGTGAAACTTGTCAGTAATATTGGGAAATTATTGAATAAACGTATTAGTAAATATAGAAAATTAATTTTGTTGATAATACAATATCTCAAGGAAGGATATGTCTGACTTCAACTTCTTGGTATTATGGAAAATGCATCAAATTCAGAGAAGCATCATACAATGCGATAGCGGCATGTTATACGCTTTATGAAAGCTTGCAATGAGAAAGTCATATTTTTGATGCTTAAAACAGAGGAATACCTCAAAGGACCATTTTTTAAATATTAATTCACATGTTAAGAAAAGTTTTCAAAAGTTCAAGTATTCAAATATCGGTTATCAATGTTTCTTGCATAACCTGATATGTTATTTACATTAGATAGACGTGGACATTAAATACAATGCATGCGTGCTCAAACATTGGTAAATACCTGGCAAATAATTTCCTCGTAACATATAATGTTTAGGATTGCCTGTCCACACGATCATAAGAAGACCTACTAACAAAGCTGTTCTACAGAGCTAGATAGGATGTATTATATATCATAAAGAGCACCATTTGAGCCCAGTAATCACACGTTTGTAACCGTGTGTAACGTTACAGGTACTATATATGTGTGGCAACTGGTGCCGTAAACCTCGCTTCAGATTAGCACTATCTCAGGTCAACTGCTTGTCTACTTCACCTGGGAAAGTAGATGACATCATTAAAAATGGACTCCCGGCTTTCTCTTCTCTTGACATTGATCGTATGCTGTATCCCGGAGGGTAAATATTAATATTTCGTATAATTTTAGGGACAAACATGTACTGATGATACACATGCAATATGGCGACAAGTAGTAAAAGGAGTTTTTATTCAAAAGCGTATGATGAACAACAACACAGGTGAGGTAAATGGTACGCATTATAGATATTGAACAAACCGAGAAAGCTTGAACTTATTCCAGATTTATTCCCGGTTTTATCTTATAATTTAATGTAGAATATTTTCAGGTTTAGCATCTTGTAGGAACGGATGGGTGTCATTTGAGAACAACTGCTATTTATTTTCCCATGGTAAATCAACATGGGGAGAAGCGTTTGTAAGTATATTTTATAACTAAAGTGAACAGCATAACAGAAAGTCAGCACATAATGGTTATTATTGTGTTACGTCATAAATCAAAGTATCATGACTGATAGTATTTCATTTTTATGAATGTTGGATGTAATATTTGCTACGCTAATACAACTAATATCAATCCCTCGAAGAGGCAGTCAAGAAATTAAATACAAATATAAATAGAGAATATCACCCTACTAGGCTCAGTCTCTGGTTATTATCAAACATTTGTAGTTTGAATGTTGAAAGTCTGAAAATTTTCCCACTGAAAGGTCACATTATGTAAAGTTTTTTGACGGAAGTGTTTAATGTTGGACAAAGTCTAGAATCACTTGTTGCATAATCAATTGTTTCACAAGTGCCGTTAAAGCAATTATCAATAGCATCTACTTCAAGATCCGATTAAATATACAAGATTATATAAATAGAGAGTTATAGTTACTCTTTTTTTAAAAGATAATGTACTGATTGTGTGTGGATGTAAGGTAGTAATAAGGGTTCACACTGTTTGATATAATGTCAACATTTACTCAGATTATGTGACGACCCAAATCAAACCCTTAAACGTTTTGATAAATAAAGCAATATATTGAAATGATGCACTACTTCTTAACAATTGCCTACATTTTTTAACCCTTTTGCTATTGTAGGCGACGTGTTTAGCCCTCCATTCGAATTTGGCAGTCATCACTTCAGCAGATGAACAGAACTTTCTTATATCGGAACTGAAGCATATACACAGGCACGGTGTGTAGTATTTTTAGGCAAACCTGGATCTTTGAATGTTTGAAATTTTCTGAAAATATGTTGTTACCAGTTCCTGTTGAATCATGCAAATGCATACATGTTTCTGATTGATAGGTTAAAATGAACACCAGCAGTCTGTAGAATACTTATATTTTTCATTATTCCTATTCCGTTTTCATATCGGTTTGTACTTTTTGGAAAATATGAACGTTTGCTTATATAAGAGGTTAAACTACTTATATTCGCAATCACATTTTATCAACGTCGATTAAAACCAGATGAAGTTTGTTCGAGTTTCCTCCCTTGATTGGGCGGAAATCATAATTTTTAACCATAAACTGAATAATTATTTAAAATCTATAAATTAACAATCAACTACGCCAGTGCATCCACTGTAAACTGTATAAAATACGCTAACACTGCAGTGTCAAGTCACTCCGCAAATTCAAGATTCGGTTTTTGAATAATGTATAACGATTAAAATTAATCGTTGTATTATAATACGGGATTTAAGCCTTTCATAAATTGAAATTGAAATTTACGCTGAATATCAATGATCTACTGTAGTATGACCCATTAGACTTTTTTTCATATTGAACGTTGAAAACCGACCGAAAAATCTGTGACGTTTTCTCTGTCAAGATCACATCGGTTCTATATTCCACATTGAAACTGGACCCAGAATGCAATGTCACATGTTTATTGTGCCATAAAAATTACTCCTGTTTCATGTACAACTTGGCAAAAGGAACCGCGGAATATCTTGACTTAAATGTCTTGTTTTTCTATACAACTGACTCTTGTTACATACGTGTATTACTGGCACTCGACTTAGCGGACGGTTCACCTTAGGTCAAGAGAGCTGTCAATTATATAGGAGTGATTGCAGGTACACATAGGAGTCATGGAAAGTAAGACAATCCATTTTGGAGAAGAGCTGGTTTTATTGTTATCTCCAGTATTCAATCCATGTCTTTATAACCATAAATTACACAGAAGACGACAAAATATCCACAGAAACATTTGGTCATACAGAACAATATTCATCACAATATACAAATTGTTTACTAGTTAAAGAAAAATGTACGAGGACTTTAATAAATTGGCAAATACGTTTATGAGCTTAAACAATACCCTGAATCAACTTACGATTGTATTCCTTTATATTGATATTGTGCAGCTAATCGTTTTAATAGACTATCTGTAGGTCATCCTAATCGTGTTCACATAATATAATTCTTATTGTGTGAGCTTAAACTGAAGGATAACAGGTATGATAGTATGTAATAGTATAATTCAGAAGATTTCTTTAATCTTTGATCAATAACTATACTGCATAATCCGAATGTGACAATCGCCGTAATGGTAGTTGGGTCCATTATCCACAGTCAGCGCTTTCAACGACGTCCCTGTGGAAAATGGACCTTTCTCTGGAGACCATTTCAAACGGCAGCCTAAGTTTGCCACGGCTCGTAGGTTCCATTTCCAACGTTACGTTTGTAGTTCTAATGACTAGATAGTTCCGTTCTGGCGTCTCACTCACGCATTGGTATATTTATCGTTTGCACCTATATTCTATGTAGTCTGTGTTTTCAGGATTGTACAAATTATTCGATCCGTGGCTAAAGATAATGTATTTTCCTGAATTGAACCATGAAAATCGGGTTGTACTTTTATAAAGGCTTATATAAATAAATACCTAACTTTCTGACATAACAAACCCTCAAAACTAAACTAGCTATAACTTGTGTTGATTCTGGCAACTGTTTTTGTCAATAAGGTTAACACTAACATTGCGTTTATATATCTTTGTCAAATCATCATAAATATATATATTACATGCTGTTTTATTTCATTTTTCATACCACCCATCTTTGATAAGTCTGTTCCTTCAGAATGGTTGTGTTACAGCCACGGGGAAAATGTATGAGGGGTTTACTTCTGTGTTTTTCTTACGTTTGAATTTGATATTATGCAATAATTGGGATTAAATATTCATATTGTAAATAACAATGTCATCGACAGCTGCATAAAGAAGACGATTACAATCAACATTATGTTTATAACTCTATGTATCCATGTGAAAGTACTTTTAGCTCGGTCATGACAGAAGAAAATCGCATTAGAACATAAAGACGAATATGTCAACAAGCATATCAATAGGGATTAGGTGCAGAAACGAACATAAAATAGCAAACGTAAACAACTGTATGTTAAAATACGGTATAATTAGGACCTACTTTGTATTCAGAATAACATAGTCGAACCAACGTTTACACAATGATTATGTATTAGGATTGAATATCAAAGACTGAACACATGGTGTGTAATTATCCTGGTATCTTTCTTTCGTACACAGATGCATCGCATGTTCTGTATTGGATCGATGGAACAGATTTGGAAGTAGAAAATGTATGGAAGTGGGCCCAAACAGGAGAGGAACTCACTTATATCAACTGGGCTGATGGAGAACCCAATAATGCCCTGTCTGGCAACTGTATGAACCTCTATGGGGCTGGTGGCTTCAAGATGGCAGATGATGATTGTGATATTCACCTTTACTACATCTGTCAATCAGAGTATGTGTCCATAGGCTGGTACTAGTATGTCTCAATATGTATATTGTGGTGACTTCTTATTTTATGATAACTTTTTGAACGGGAACAACTGCTACAGTGATGTTTTAGTGATGTAGCAAAATAACATTAATGCATTCAATGTGTAATTTTATAGATATAGTATCAAAATATAAAATTATGTATACAAAAAACATTGGTACGTAATATATATATATATAAAACATAATGTTACCCTTTTATCGCAAGATTGTCGCGTTCGTTATTTTTCATATAAAACCAGGTAAATGACTTCTTACTATTACAAGTCATTGTAATGTCAAAATGGAGTCAAATACGTACAGCTAATATGGCTTCAAGTTTAGCATCGATACGATTTTCTGTTTATTTCCAAAGCAATTAATCAATAGAATAAAGAAAGAAAGAAGAAATTTCTATCCATTTGATATGAAATTGATCTCGCCACTGTAAGATTCAACCGTATTTGTTATAGTTTATGCCTACAAAAATATAAGAGGTGGGGTAGTCTAATAACATACCACTATGTCACACTAAACTTATGTTCTTGCCAAACACTGACAAGTTTGCATATCTATCAAGCAAATTCGTATTTACAGTGTTAAGTAAGTGCATGAATTTATTCTTTTGTTGCTTTAAGTCTCATACTAACTTTACCATGTAATTATGTTTTCCAGGGATGTCGACGGTAGCGGAATCATCGTTGGTTGAAAAGTTATTGCACTCAAAATAAAGGTTGAATATGACGTTTTCTGTGCTCTTAATATTCGTAATTGCTGAAAAAATGTAAGAAAGCGGTCAACAAGGCAAACCAGTTTTGACTGTTCATCGGCGTATATCTTTAAAAAAAGATCGAATTATGATCTGCTGGGTCGAGTCGCCTTTTTAATAAACTTAAAATTCAAAATTCTGAAATTCTAAACCAATGATATACAAGATAAACAAGTACAGTTGCAGCATTTCTTTCCTTCAGTGTGCATTTCCTGATGTAATCCGTACTCGGCCAGATGCGTTTCTGTTAATATTCTCATTGTTCAGGCTATCTTTATATTTCGTTATTTTCATAATACAATGCTATACAATCTCTCTGGAACCTGTCGTACATGTATGTTGACGAAGCTCATGAGAATCTTTATTGCTGAGAAAAAAACTCACTGAAAAAACATACCTTAAAATCAAAGTTGTATATAACAACAACATCAATAATATTTTTCGCTAAGTGTATGTAAATTATATGTTAAAACATATTTCGTCAGTAAATCCAAAGATCGTTATACATTATTTTGTTGCCTGATTCTGTGTGAATGGAACCAAAATAATCCTGACCATATGTGATCAGCACCGATGGCAAGGCTTGGGCCAGGATGCTATTATGTCGTTAGCGAATTGTCCCCTGTTGATACCGTAAATATATATGCGCACATCGCTTTCCTGTCATATTTCTTAAATTCGAATCTCTCTATGTTTCTGTCAATTTCCAACAAACTCCGGCATCGATAACGCCACCGTACAGAACAAGGTCAACCAATCCTGTATAAATATGCAGATCTCTTTTACTTTACGAAGTGCATTTTGATTGGAAATTGTATTCTGTAAATCTTAACATAACAGAAGCAGGTATCAAATCATGTATGAAAAGCATGTTAGTGAAAAACAATCTTTCCAATCGGCAGGTCAAGAAAATTATCTGTTATAAATTATGTATTGGAATAGCGGACGAAGACCTACCAAATACGGTTTCTTAGAAGGAAAACACTCGTTAAGACACGACAAAAAAAGAGAAAGACACGAGAAGTGCCTAATTGTATACGTAATTTAATTTGTAAATGGATCGAACTTGCATTTCCGACAAGCATGCATACGCTTCCCTCAAAGAGTAGTTTCTTTCAACCCAATGACCTGTTACCCAATACAAGTGAAAACATGATGGAATATCGGTAAAATGTAACGCTAGATATTGCTTTAAATTGTTAACTTTTGAATTATATATGTCAAAATAGAAATTACTAATAGAAAGATAAAAAACCTGGAACGCCATCTAAATACGAAATGATCTCAAGAAACAGGAAAGAGGACATGAAGAGAGAGAAAAAAAGAAAAATCCAATGAATGCCCAAGAGCTTATCGTGCTGTTTCTCGTAAAGTAATACAGTCAAATAATTGAGGATAAATATCATTTCCTGTATCAAATATTACGATGACGATTATAGACGCAAATTTTGCATGCAATTAAATGATAACTTCATAACATTTTCAGCATATACATACAAACTGGTCAAGCGTAAAAGCATATATCGCTTTGTGCTGAAGAACTGGAATGAAGATGTCAGTTACGCATGCTCTTGACATGGTCGACTAAAGATAACAGATTGTGTTTCCAGCTCGTCCGTAATTTAAAGCAAAAATGCACACGTCCGCATAAAATCATATGACAAACTTTGCTTTAAGCGTCGGCTTGTTTTGTTTTGATATGCCTATTCATTTATCAAATTATTCATTTATTTATATATTTTTTGTTTTTGTAAAGACCACAAAATAACTTTTAATATATCAGTTTTAAGATAATCTTCGCGAAACCACAGTACCGTTATCGATATGTTGTAGGAATGTGTAAAACGGAATAAAGGGAAACACGCGAATTCTTCAATATACTGATCCTTAAAAATTCAAACAATATTTACTGGTACACATGGGAAAGAAGATACAATGATAACAGCTAGTTCGTCACTGACATTCGCCATATAACCACCATATTATCATATCATAATATCAAAATGGTGACATATTATCCATCAGTTCCTGAGGACGTATCTAGAGAGAAGTAAAAGAGAACGATTTTGTTAGCAATGTATTTCTTTACATCTTACAGAGCCGAATAATATCGACATAACCATAAATTTGCAATTACTACATATGTATGCATTCATTTCCATTAACGCCGTTTGTCCTGGTCGTATCACATTTTTTATAATAGATCAATCCATACTTTATACCTGTTTTAACATTTGTACATCTGTGACTTTACCAACGCGTGTATATAATAACAATGCTAATAGTGAATATGCATGCAACATCTAAAACAAAACATTGTTATTACTAATTAATATTGAATTTACGACTGGTTTAATACATATTTTTTAATGAATATCTTAATGGTCTCTTTGTGTTTTAACACAAATGAAACATTTGCTGCCTCCTCTCATTTCGGACGATACTGTGAAGGATACAACACATGAATTTTACGAAGTTCTATTACCCTTGATGAATATAAGTTGGTGATTTAAAATTAGACTGAAAATCTACAAATGTATTGTACCTTTTGTTTCCGGATACATTAGAAGAATGCTGTCAACAAAAATAGTCTTCTGGTGTCTTTCTTTTCTGTGTCACTCTGTCAAAATGGGCATATGTAAAACAACGTCTCGGCCCCATATAATTGTTGTGGTAGCAGACGATCTGGTGAGTATATATATAAGATATATGAGATGTAGATCACTGTTGACGTAACGTATGGTATCGCGAGATCAAAAAAATATTCGAGCAAAGCTTCAGCCTATCGCGACAGCCACTGACATACAGGAATACAGCAAGACTAAAATCTAATATAAAAGGAGTAGAGAGATATTTTCGCAGTTAAACAAAATATCTGGCAGTCTAGAGAGCACGAACCGTTAGTTATATTTGTTATTACAGCATCAATGCATTGGGTTTTTTTAAGCATTTGCATTTAAAAAATGGGAAATGTTGGTGTCTTCTTTACATCTGAAACGTCAATACGCTTGCCAACAAGATAACGCCATTTTAAATATGCTGTTTTACGTTGTTTTCTTCCATTTCATGTTTTATCTGCTGGAAAGAATCGTTAACAAAAAAGTTATACCTATCACAGAAAAACAAAAATGTAAATTGAATCGTTTGATGTAAAACAAAGTTATTCAACCTACGCTTCATATACGTCCTAACATTGGCAATCGATATTAAATCCACACTTCAAGACTTACATGATAGGTATGTAATCATTTCTGGCGATAAGGCGTCCAATAACTTGAAAACGTGAGTATTTATACTTCCAACTACGCCGGTACAAATATATGGTTGTAAACTATACTGAAGATTTTTTCCGTAAAAGATACGGCCAAGTCAAAGAAGAAATATTCGAAGGACGAAATAATAAAAATTATTGAGTTTCTGGTCGACATCTTCGTTGAGTTAAATGGTAAGATCTTCCAACAGAGTATTAGCATACCTATGGGAATTAACTGTGCACTTCTCTTGGCTGACTTGTTCTTGTTGAACTTATCAAGGAGTTTATCAAAACAGGTTACAAGGACGTTTAATTTCACTTTCAGATACACTGATAGCGTCCTGTCTCTAAATAACAAGAAATCATTGACCACCTCCAATATATATATACTCATAAGAACTGGAAATCAATGACACGACAGACTCTCCTAAACCAGCCGCTTATCTCGAATTTTTTCTACAACGAAATTATCTTGGACAGCGCTCCACCAAGCTGTATGATATTCGTGATGATTTTGATTTTCCTACTGTGATTTTCCGTTTCTGGATAGCAACAATCCAACACTACTAACGTATGGTGCTTATATGTCGCAGTTGATTCGATATGAAGGTGGACGTGTTTGATGCTGGTTAGTTTGCCTGTTGGTTAAATTTGTGTTTGGATTATGATTAGGACTGTTAAAATGTTTGTATTTTCTTATTGTTTTTCATTGCAGTTACTAGAAAGCACAGTTTCGCTTGGCCAAAAGTACAAAAATTACATCATCACTGGAAAAGTTATATCACCAATAGTGGTGATATAAGATGAATTGTTTCATGTTTTTATTGACTCGCAAAAATAACATCTTAATCGTTCGTTTTGGTTTTATAGGGCTGGAATGATGTAAGTTTCCATGGATCCAGTCAAATTCCTACACCAAATATAGATAGTCTCGCTTACAGAGGAATCATACTTAATAACTACTATGTCTCCCCATTATGTACCCCAACAAGAGGAGCGCTTATGTCAGGACTACATCCAATCCATACCGGTAAGTGTCATTTAGTCCTGTTCCATTCGAAAGTTTTCAACTGGCAAACTTATCACTATTGACACACAATTTTCCCTGAGTATTGATGAACATGCTCAGTCCAAGATTAAATGGCCAACTCTCTCCACATTTTTTAAAATTATATTTAGGTCAGTAGACTCGATTGGACCATGTAGCGATCTATTGTTAGAATCTGCTTTTAACAAATTGACTCTTTTAGCTATTGACATCATCCTGTAAAAATGCCGTTGTCTCTTTATATAACTTTTTGCCATTAATTTGTCAATCGTGATTCTATCGCCCTTAAACTAGTACTTCAATCTCAGTCAGCGTGAAATCTTACAAACTTCATACCTTTTTGCGTTTTGAGTGTACCAAAGCCCTGTTAGAGCAGTCGCATTTGGTGCTACAACACTGTGTTGTATCTAATCGGACACTTGCTCAGTGACAGCTTGCCGATGGATCTTTAATGTTCTTAACTTATTTTTTTAAAACCAGAACTTATTAAATTATTATCATTTCCTTGCTTCACGTTGAAATATTATGTTGAATACCCGATAATAAATGATTCGTGTGTTATACTGATATAAATACAAAGTCGTATGTTTAGGATTACATTCAGGTGTGATCAGAGGTGCCCAACCAAATGGTCTTCCATTGAACATCACTATCATGCCCCAGAGGTTGCGAAATCTTGGATATCGAACGCATATAGTGGGCAAGGTAGGTACATCACGTCACAACTAGCTGTTTAATGTAAACATCAATATAGAAAGTATTTCACATCCAGCATCTCATATTACATTTTCCATTTGCTTATTAATTGTACCTAATGAATATACGTACATTTGTGATTTATCTGTTTACAAATGATCACTTAACACTTGTTCAAGAATTGTTTCTTTGTCATTTTTATCAATATGCTTCCAACAAATCATTGATATCAACATTACAGTGGCATCTTGGCTCCTTTAAGAGTGAGTATACACCAACGTATCGAGGATTTGAAACTTTCACCGGATATTACAACTCACATGGAGACTACTATGATCACACATATGAAGACAGTGAGGTAACTCGGTCTAGTTTTGTCTATGAATGTATTGTATCATTAATACTATTACGGTATAGAGTCACATTCAGAGCTCGATCAGGCACCACTGTCAGGTAGTGTACATGTAAAGAAAACGGTTCACAGTACAGATGGACTTATCATCAGGATTAATGTTGATTTTCAATATTCACTTCACACCTCATCTTCATTATTTCCTACCCGATGCAGCTTCCATACACACTGATATAGCTGATATGTATTGCAGCAGACAATATTAACATTTCGGATTCATGTGCAAATTCCAGTAAGTCACATGACGAAACTATGAAGCAACGTCGACGTAGAATTTCGCAAATTGTGATATGTGAAAGCGTTGTCTAAGCTATTCAACTTCGATTCCAATCTGAATGCTTTTTATTATTTAATTTCAAAAGACGACTTAACCAAGTGGTGACACGCGGTTTCAGCATTATTTGCATGCAAAATGATAATTATTTGAATTATTCAGCTGGACTCTAGAATTCAGATTGTTGGATTGATTCTGTCTACTGATGACACATTTTCTCAACTTCTATATAAACTACAAGGGTGCATCAGCATTGATGTTAATGTCACGCAATATGAATTAAACTCTTACACAAATATATGACAACGACTGCGGCAACAGAAGTTGTATTCAGTTATAGCTATAATCCGAAATTCGTTTCAAAAAAGACACCGAAAAATCATGGACGCTAGAAATATACTATGAATTAAAGTTTACAACACCAAACTGCTATAAAGACACATGAAGTTGCTCTCGGGATACCCACTCCAATAAACAGAATGTAATATAAACGATTATTTGGGCTCTCGGATAGTTTCTATGCTAGATTATTTGACACCTTCAACATCTTTCTTCATACCTTTTTGACAAAAAGCAAGATATGAGATATAATTTTACGACTCTCCTCATAATGTATTTTGTATGAATACGTTAATGACTAAAGAGTCATTGCGCAGCTTTAAAATACGTACGTTGTTTGATTAGAAATGCTGACGGGACATTAACAAGAACGTGAACGGTTCACATATGCACCAACCTACCTTACAAAATTGATGTGTAAGCTTACAAGTACTTTTATTCCTTATCATTTAAACAGATTAAGTACTTTCAGTGGATACCTTATGCGGTAAATACATACTTGAACATGAAATTGCTGCAAATTAGCATTGTTTCATTTTTGTTGTTAGCTATGGTTGTTACTAGGCTGATTAACAATGTCAGCTTGATAACCATTTAATGTCAGTATAAAAATAAATATGTAAAAATGTACGATTTTTATTGTCACACAACTTTAAACCAATATATAAAAACGACCGTCACTAACTATGTATCATTGCAGGGCTTCTTTGGTTATGACTTTAGAAGCAATGTTAGCCTAGACTACACAGCAATCGGACAGTACTCAACAACGCTGTTTACAGAGCGAGCAGTGGACATCGTGAAACAGCATAACAGAGAGGAGGTAATCCCTTGTTGATAGAAGTATACCATAAAGGTTGAACAAATATTGTATTTCCATAAATAATTTCGCCAATGTGGATGTAAGAAACGGTTCCTGTGTAACACAATAAAGCTCCATTAACGTTTACATATTCAGGAACACTGAATGATTTCTTGCAGCCCCTGTTCCTCTATCTCCCATACCAAGCCGTTCACACTGGGAATGTGCCCAGTGGGAATCCTTTACAAGCCCCATCGGCGTATATCAATAGGCATCCACACATACGGAGCGCAGAGAGAAGACACTATGCAGGTACAATTATGTTTAATGCGCGTCTTACATTCAAAACGTTACCCAATCAATTAACCGTCCGAGTAATTATCACATAATTAGACTAAGAATAAATTCATTGACTTCACAAAAGAACGAGGATTGGCAAAAATAGCAATTTCAATTTAATTGTCAAATGTATCATGTCAATGCCATTCAGTCTAATGTTTTGTTACTGAATATGTTCCCGTTTGAAATTTTATAAACTCGAAAGTACATATGCCAAGAAAGTATTGTTATAATTTCTCCTTTAAATATGACATACTGTATATTATACAGAGATATGGGTGATAAAATGAAAGCATGCATCGTTGAATTAGAACATATTCCGTTTATACGGTGATGTCAGTCAGACACTACCTACCTTCCAAAGATGTTGTTCTGAAAATCAGTGTTCAAAGATAGTAACTCAGTAAATGGACAGCATAAACAACGCAGATTAATTCCAAGTTATTGTATCGTTAAACATGTCTCCAATGATAGGAGAATACCACTAATGTTTATGAAATATAAGCTTCGGAGGTGAGTGTTAAGATGACTTTAAAAGAAGGTGCCATAAAACATTATGTGATAAACGTGCACATATCTATCAATGATAATGTATACTTATTATCCAGATATAACATTCAATGTTCATAGTGTATTTACATTGTTTACATTTTTCTGAAAGGATAATGTTGCTGATGTAGAACTTGTTTATATTGCTTAAAGTCTTACCAACAGCCAGTCATTTGAGGAAAGCCTCCCAATTTGGGCATATGTTGAATTCTGGTGTTTTGGAGGCTTCGTGTCAGCATTATTATGACAGTACGAAACTCACACCAATTTTATTGTGCTACCTCACTAGGTACATGGTATAATGCAGTGGCCCCCTTCAAGACATCCCACTCGATCACATCATACTAACAACGGCAAACTGATCGTTTCACTACAACAATAATGAATGCCAAGCAAGAATTAGTTTCTACCCTTTGTTTAGTTTCTAGTATATCTTGGACAGAGGATAGAACAGAAAGCTCTCCACACAGGGGCAAACGCTCAATTAAATACCAACAAATCTGGCAGTGTCAAGTGAGATATAAGCCCGACGAAATATTCTAAGTGAGTGGCCTCTTAAGGTCATGCAATAGGGTCAACAGGTAGAATTCCTGCTCCCTATGTTTAGGGCCCCACACAGGGAACATTATACAATTGTGGATACAATGACCTGTCGTACATGTTTATATATATTCGACAAATTTCAAATATGATCAACTTAAACATTGTTACTAGGAATGGTTGCTGCACTTGATGACGGT
Source organism: Ylistrum balloti (assembly GCF_031769215.1). NCBI lineage: Eukaryota > Metazoa > Mollusca > Bivalvia > Pectinida > Pectinidae > Ylistrum > Ylistrum balloti. The sequence continues at coordinate 2,748,604 of NW_026782081.1, read as the reverse complement.
GTTGCTGATGTAGTTGATGCTCTAAAGACACGTGATATGTACAAAGATTCTATCATCCTCTTTACAACAGACAATGGGGGTTCGTCAAACGGATATATGGAAGGCGCAGGGAATAACTTTCCCTTACGGTAAGGTCACACACAGTGGTCTGCTCATAAACAACTTTATTTTGAATATTCGCCATTTCAATTATATTACCATGATGGTATTCAGAGTAGTAATAACACAAAAGAATAACGAATTATCCAATATATTTTTTAAGAGGTGTTCATGATGAGGTTGTGCACTATGCTTACTATAGTAAACAAAATCACACGTATAATTTCTTATGTTTCAAAAACAAACCTCAACATTCAATCTCTTTCTTAAAAGACTACCTGAATCATTCATTTCTTGTGTCGTTAATTAAGTACATAGTGTTCGTAATTATACTCTTATATGCGCTCATCAATTAGATACGGCTGAGGAATATTTTTGATGTGTTCATGATAATAATCATTATCGTAATCTATCGATAAATTCGCGTGGTACAATCTGCCAAACTATAAATAATAGATATTAATAAATGATAATAGATAATAAATATTGACCATATCCATTGCGCATACCACTGGAAATCAATGACATGATATATTCTTCCCCTTTAGCCGTTTATGTCGAACTTTTCACACAAGAAAATTTCCCTATAGTGAATTTTTCATTTGTGGATAGAGACAACCCAGCGCTCTTAACCTATGTTGATCATATGTCGTAGTTGAATCGATAGGACTATTTAACGATGTAACGCTTTTGCAAGATGTCGACAACACTGACAGATAAACTAACAACACAGGGTTTAAAGAGATGCAGGTTGATAAAGAACTAGGAAGGTTTCATTTGGTCGCCATAATGATTTCATTAAGAAATATTCTATTTTCTTATACGATATACAGTTAGACGTCTGTTCTCCTTTGGAAACGTGACATTATGCACTTGAAATGATCAAAATTCATTGTTTGGGCGCCCTTGTGTAAATTTTCCGTTTGTTCATATTTTTATCTTATTTTATCAAACCTTTTCCTTTTTCTTTTGTTAACCGATCTTATATTTTCGTAAAGACATATAGATAATGTTTTTATTCGATGATGATTGTTCCATACAGGGGTATGAAGAATACTTTGTGGGAAGGCGGTGTTCGAGGTGTAGCATTCATTAACAGTCCTCTACTTGATACAACTGGATATGTATCTGAAAACCTGATACATGTCTGCGATTGGCTGCCAACACTTTATTCTGCAGCAGGTGGTGACCCTACAGACCTTGGAGACACTGATGGCCTGGACATATGGAAAATGTTATCAACAAACGGTGAACCCGTCCGTAACGAGATCCTTCATAACCTGGAGCCGTATGGTTCTACAGGGGCGATTCGTGTTGGGGATTACAAATTAGTCGTATTGCATAATGATGCAACGGATATGGCCAATTGGTATCCGCCTTATCACACGCTCGATGACAGTACCAAACTACATTTCAGCAAGTTCGAAACTGGAGCAGCTATGTTTCATTTATTTCTGCGAGATATTTCACGTAGAAAGACAACGGGGAAATGTCGACATTGCCCTATAAGTGTGGAGTGTGGACAGAAATATGATTATTACAGATTCAATAATAACGAAGTTGATCGTATTAATCTGTTCCATATACCGTCTGATCCATGTGAGTTGCACAATATAGCTATTGATAACGAGGACTGCTTCTAAGACTCAAATATTATGCTGAAACGATGGTACATGTAGGTAACAGAACAGCGGATACGTCCAGCAACCCAAAACTGCATGGCGGTGCTTGGGTTCCTTGGCTTGACTAACTACAATTGATATATATTATCAACCAATTTTTGTAAAACATTATAGCCGGATTTCTGTCATATGATATATGCTATGTTTTTTGTCAATAATACTGATGTGTTATCATTATTTCAGGATTATACACATATAACCAGTTTAACCATCACAGTCTGTGTCTTACTGCGTACCAGTCAGTTCACAAAAGCCCATTCAAAGTGTTCCCTAGAAGTCCAGTCGTATAAAATTATGTGTGAATTGCCAAAAGTTTAGTATAGTGTGCTGTTGTTTGATTACTTCCAAAAATGTATAATAAATCTCAAGAGAAAATTTCAAAATATGTAGATTTACATTCAGATGATTGTGATAAACACCAATTCTCAGTTGATTTTCATAATTTCGGTACCAACAATATGTCTAATAAATAACAATACACAAATAAACATAACTAAATAAACCACCAATGGCTAATCGGAAAATCAGAAGTAATTTCACACCTGTAGCCAAGCTTACAAAAATAAGACTCACATGCGTTGGAAAATCTTTAACGTAATCAAATGATACAATAGCAGTGTAATGCTGTTCTATACAAATGATGCAGTATGTGTATTGTTAAAGTACGTGATATCTTACTATATTTATAAAGAAAGGAACGAAATTCGCTAGAGTGCAATGTTGGGCTAAGTACTTCCGTATCCTATTGACTATCTACCGTTGATACACTGCCTTACTTACTCATTATCCGCTGATCGCTCAAGATGTACCGAGTTTACTACATTTTCATCCTACAGCTCGGGATAATTGCGGCCCCAGTAGGTATGTTTACTTCAGTTATCTTTTAAGCTAGTTTTATCCCCAAGACATATCCAGTTTTTAGTATTTTCCAGGTAACCTTGGCATCGCTTAAGTTGGGGTAGGTGCTCCCCAGATTTCCATTTATGGAATAACCTACTACTCAACGAAAAAGTGTTAATGATGCAGCTTTTGATGACATAGATTTTTTATTATTATTTATTTATTTTTTTTTTTTTTTGTCTTTTGTGGATGTGTGTGTGTGTGATATCCAATGACGCTAAAAATCAACTACTTGATCGTCGTCGGTACAACGTCAGATTATAGAAGTTTTGAGCTCTCAGCACACAGTTCGCAATTGATTTGAACATACCAGAAAGTTTATTTTTCTGGCTGATTTCTAATTATTTGTTTACTATACGCGTTGTAATTAATTAGCAGGAAAGTAAAAATGGAGATTTTGACAATGTTCATTTCACCTGTTTTGGCACATGGATAAACTTCTCAACATTTGCGAAACATTTTGGATTGTACGACCTTAATTGATAAGAATTTCCTCGCAAGATTTCGTCGACTTTTCGTTTAATTGCAGATATTCTTGGTCATTTTCACTTTTATTTGTCTTTCCAACGCAAATCCTAGACCCCAACAGTAACTTTTATCAGATTGTTCAACCCGTTCTGTCTACTCTGCCGCAACTTTTTTTCGCCGTTTTCACCGACCGTTTAGGCCCTGTTTGTTTGTTTCTTTCCTAGTGTGATACAAGCTGACAGAAAATTTGCAGATAACTTTGCTATATTATTATTGTGAAATTACATTAGCAGCTGATTGAAAATTTGTGATGATCCTCTTCAATATCAAGAAATGGTTTACTTGCTTTTATTCAACGTATATATACATCTTATTATACTTATATATTGCGTGGTTTGTTTATGATATGTGCAAAAACGTCAATCAAACGCACCTAATTATTGTTTGCAAAGGATTTTGTGTTTTTGTTATAGTTCACAAATTATAATTTTATTGAAATATTTCATTACTTTATGTCCCAATAAAAATGACGTAAATTCCATGAAATAATTCAAATATTATTATCATTACATTCTCAACGGCCTGTCAACACGTAAAATGTCATTAGGGCCATCAAACGGTAAAACACACAGAGATCCAAAAGGAAATAACATTAAACAAACAAAAAGGTAAAAGACAAATGTTAAAAATCTTAAGTGGGTACGCTAACACAAAAGATTAAAATGGTACGTCATAGTCTATTATATAGACCAACATCTTTCAGGTAATGTAGAATTTTGCAAATCTCAACAGTTTCAAAAAGGGATTTTAGACATGTAATGTTACGATAGAAACATTCTCGAGTAGACAGAAGGTCATTGCTATCCAATAAAAAATGTTTAACGGTTTATGGCTCATCACATCCTATGCACCAAGGATTATCTTCGCCTTTCAACATATATGAATGTGTAAGGTATGTATGACCCTTCCGAAGACGGGCAATGACAACTTCGTCTCGTTGGTTGTCTCTATAGCCTGGAGACCATTCACCGATAACAGGCTCAATGGAGTGCAATTTGTTGTTGGTATAAATATTCCAGTCCTCCTGCCACTGAGCTTTTAAAATTTGTTTAATAAATGGTTTAAAATCGGTAACATGAATTTTAAAAACAACTGTTGGTAGCGATCAAGCTTACTTTGCGGCACAATCTGCTATTTCATTGCCTGGTATTCCCCTGTGCCCAGGAACCCAGCAAAAAGCAATACCAAAGTTAAAAGTAAGTTCATGATATAGTATTAAGGTATTACGAATGAAAATATTTTCGATATTTCTTTTAAAACTAGCCGAAAAGTATTGTTTTATAGAACGAGAAGTAATATACAGCCCTGATCATCACCACATCATAATTGTTGACATTAGTATGGTGACATTCACCTTCAAAACCTAGCTGCTCTACTTGACACAAGATTTCATCACCGACATTGATTTTACTATGAAATCCTCTATTTTCGTTGGGCATGTAGTTTTATATAAATAAACATTTCCGTTGACTCGCGATTCGGAAATAAATCTTGCTCATGAATAGATTTATATTTGCTGACAATTTTCATCTGTTTTCGTGGAGACGTAAATTTGAAGATGAAAATTATTAACGAAAATAATTTCCCACGAAATTTGATGATTACGAAGTATTTCGACGTAGTATGTTAACATAAGCATTTTTGTCTTGTTTTGGCATTCATGATGGTAATTAATAGGTTTTCCATTAAAGCTGTCCTTTATAAAGACCATATAATTGTCATATTGCAACAGTTATACTGATAAATATCCACCAAGGAATACAGACTACTTTTAGTGAATATCTTGAGACTTCGTTGTCGAGATATGAGGACACGTCATCGTCACAAATATATTACACCAACAGCGCACTAGTTTATCTCGTCGGATATACCTACTTAAACAGAACATACCTTCAGGTCAAACTTTAAGTGGAGTGGTGAGTAAAATAAAACTTACATCATTTCAACCTCACCAATAATTACATTATATCTCAGAACATTCCCTAATGTTTGTCGTTTTTCCCTTTGTGATCTTTTGTCACACCTCTATAGATATACATTCCCTTGTACTTGATGACATACATTTACATGTAATTATGTTCTTGATGTTGTGTGAGTGTGTTTTGTCCCCTCTCGTTTTGTTTTATTTTCACAATTCTGAGCAAATACAGAATTAGCATTTTAAATACTTAGTGTCTTTTCGAGAATAATTTCTAAATTTAATATTATTTAATTTAATATTTCATTTAAGAGTTTTGAGACAGAAGATCGATCTTACTCCAAAACATCCTTGATCCTTCCTATGAAAGCAGATTACGCATCTTGTTTTGTTGTCTTTGAAGAGTTACCATTATGTTGGCGTGAGAGTTAATGATATTGAACTCCGGCATACAAAGACATTTAATGTGTCAACTTAGTACATATCACTTATGCATTATATAGGTATACTGTCTTACCTCTCTATTGAATACTCTGCCTTGACAGTATTTTACTGAAATAATCATGAAACAAGTCTGTAACAGATGTATAGTCTTGTTGGGTCACATCAGTTAAATAAATTCATTAAAGGGCAGAAAAGCAAACTAGTAATTATCATAAATTTTATAAACTAATAGGCGATCTAAACAATCGACTTGGATATTTGCAGTGAAAAATTTTTTTACAGACGGAAATATTCGTCTCATGGATGGAATCAACGAATTCCAGGGGCGACTGGAGGTTTATGAGAATGATCGATGGGGTACTGTTTGTAATAACGGATGGCATGATCATCATGGAAACGTCATCGTCGTCTGTCGCCAGCTCGGTTTCTTGTAAGAGACATACGAATACATAGCATCTTTCAATACAAAATGATATTATTTGATAAAATAGAGCAATGTAATACAGTAAATTGCATGACGCATCGCTTTCGTCCTTCTGGGACTTTCAATTTCTAATGTATGATAACTTCAGAGAAACTCTAGTTCATGTGTATATTATAAAAAATAAGTTTCAATGACACTGTTTTAACTTGGGAAAATGTCACATAACTTATATACTTTGAATGCAATAACTTAATCTCTCTTAATGTTCTCAATATTTCTATGCAAATGACGCCAAAAAATCATGACTCATAATCAAGGCCTCTGTATCTTTACTGAAAACGACTTAGATTTATTCTACCACGTATGACAACGAAACGAAAACGAAAGCCTAACAGTATAGTCTAATCGTTTACCGACATAATAGCATCCAACTGATGTTAGGTCCTTTCCAATAATATCTTATTATGAAAATGAGGACATTCGGAAAGATAAGTGCTCTCGGCGTATTTTTTTTTTTTTTTTTTTTTGATTTTAAAATCGGTTCCATGTGATATTTTTTATGTGGAAGAATTTCCGTAATTACAGAGCTGGGAGTTATAGAAGCAGAAAAAGGGGCAGGAAGAAGACATTTTTGATAGACAATGTAATGTGTGACGGCAAAGAAAGCAGTATCAGTGCATGTCAATTCGACATACTCAAGAACAGTAATTGTGCCGGACGCATTGACTTTGAAGTGGAAATTATTTGTGAACGGCCCCCCTCTACAACTTTACCGAAACAAGGTTGGAGATAATTTCTTTACATTCCTCATAATATTTTTGGCGCCAAATTTCACGTCTATTTTTATGTACAATACCAAAGAATTTGAGGAATATATCATGTGAGTTTAGATTGTTTTATATGTATTAAAATATTCTAAAGGATGTAACATAACTCTCATTATTAGCTTTTTGATCTATAATTAAGGTGACCTTAGACTCAAGAATGGAAAAGATGCGTTCGAAGGAAGAGTTGAAATATACAGAGAAAACAGTTGGTTATCTATTTGTCAAAACAGTTGGGGAGAAGTGGAGTCAAGGGTTGCATGCAAGCAACTTGGGTTCAAGTAGGTTCATTTACTAGTTAATATAAGGCAATAATTTATGTAATATATTGAAGCCAAAGCATATTATGCTATCATTTAAAAATAATAATTAGACTTTTGCTATTAAGATTGTCAAATGACATCGAATAATTGATACAAAATGCAATGCATATATCTTCATAACTCTTCACCATTATCCCTGACTGGAATCAGTGTATCAGTAAACTTAGATAGTAAAAGAGACAATCCTTCATTGGATATATATATTGCTATTGCTATTTTTCAGTGGAGGAATAACCAAATTAAATGCCTATTTCGGTAAAGGTTATGCCGGTCCATGGAGAGTGGCGTTGTTATGTGACAGCTCCAAGGATAGATTGATCGACTGTGATGTACTGGCTACAGCGTGCACTCCGAGTAAAACAGCAGGTGTTGTTTGTGAAGCACCTGGTTAGTATGTATACATATGGTATTTCATCAACACTCCACAAGGAACGTTTGATTCATATATATTATAAATGAAAACAGAGAATTTGTTGTAAGGACTATTAAGTTATTTAATTGTTGCCATTGATGGCATTATTTGCCAATTGTATGGTTTCATTACTCTATTTCAGAATAACGATGTCAGAAATTTCAGTCTTGTTATGAAATGGTTTTTGATACATATCTTTGCTGATTCAAGTAATTTTTCAATAACATCTCATAACCTGTTATTTCATTTTACGCAATATTCAACTTGTGTGATATTTGTTATTTCATACAGTTATCAGATGACGTTTGGAAATCATATACTTATGTATTTATTTAAATATAAATCTGATAAACAAAACTTTCTAAATATATATATATATATCTGGATATATATAAACAATAACTACATAACCTTTACACATGTATTTTGTTTCTAATCAGTATCTTATGGATCATCATGTGAGCCTGCAAAACAGTGTAAAGGGAACTCTATATGCGTCACGTCAGAGGGGAAACAAACATGTCTTTGTTCTGACGAAACGACCATGTTCTGGGACAGTGTATCATCGACATGTAAAAACAGTTAGCCTTCTTTTTCTAACATTTATATCTTCTACTAATAAATGCTGCCAATGAAAGCAAATGCAGAACTTTCCCCCGTATATTATAATACTATGAAAGTGTAACATAATATACGTATATGTATCATATGTCTATTTGTGAAGCCAGTCCAATCGTTAAATATTTGTTTACCATATTAGGATTCCTTAATGTCTGATGATAACTCGGTGTTTTGATAACTACTTTTAAATGTTTACGGTGTTTTTGCCTGTTTCAGAGTCGAGGTACAATGCGTCTTGTAATCTTACTATACAAAACAACTGTGCAAACACACTCGTTTGTGATAACGATACAAGCTCTTGTCTATGTTCAAAAGACGTGTTCTGGGACGATAGACAAACAGAATGTAAACCTAGTAAGTAGCTTAATGAGGACAGTATATAGGTAATACTTCAAAGAGGACGAAATAGATGTATAAAACAGATTAGATTACCATTTATTTCTACTGCATCTTTGAAGCTGTGTGTCTTATGTTTTTTTTTAAGTTTGGCCGAGTGATGTAACATTGAAAAATTGCCTCCCATTGAAAACATTCTCTTCTACACAATAATTAAGCATGTCAATATCAAGCATTCAGATTAAAAACATGATTAGATGAGTCTACCACGTACTGTGTATGTATATGATTTTGTCAGTCTGTCCACCTGTCCGCAAGAACATCGGCACGTAGTAGTACAGGAAACATCAAGCAACATAGATGCTTTGAAAGATTGCGATCTCTAACATCATTAACAGCTAATAATATATACATGCGATACGTATACATACTTGACAATTGAGTACAAAGCGGTTTTAAATGCATGGAATCCTGAAACACCTGATTAATTGATGTGTTCTATTTTGCATAACCATAAGAGAGAGAGTGATTCAAATAAGAGGAAAGTATATAAGACTTTATATTGAAGAGGTTTCATAACTTGGGAGAAGACTAAGAAAATAGTGGGGTTTTTTTGTACTTTTGTAATTTTTACTACATTACTGTAATTGATATTCAAGGTGGAAACGATAACTTAAGATCTAAGAATTTCCTAGTATTACCATTCTTAACTTTGACTTAATCTCAGATTCACATAGATTTCAAAATTTAGGCCTTAGATTCACCAATGAATCAAAGAAGGACGGAACAGTTGCATAGTGCAAGTTAATTAGTCATTTGGTTACATTGCTTCTAATAGATGTGTTTGTATTCGCAATCTCAGATAAAAATTCATTTGAATCTTTATTTGAAATCAACGAAGGGGTTGCGCTTCTGAAAACTAGATACGACATTAATGAAGTAATACAACTCATTTCAGAATCTGATTACAACGAGACATGTTACGAGAACACTCATGAAAGCTGTAAAAGTAATCTTGTGTGTCGTCAACAGAACAATGGCACTGCGTGTCGTTGTTACGAAGAGGAAAACATGTATTGGGATCCATCAGCATCAGCATGTAAGACAAGTAAGTTAGATAAATATATATTCGATCTATATTTCTATTCAAAGTTAGAACAGATGCTGTCAAATAATTATATTAACTAAGAACAATATTTTAAATTGAAAGGTCTTGCATGAGCGGTACTCATCATTTTCTGCAGATATGTTTTCTGCAATACGTTTTCTATTGGTAATTGTTAGCCCTTATCAGCAGTAATCATTAAAACTCCTTAAAGCTGCGATCAATCAAAACTAAAATCGTGTTTAACCAGAACACTGGTGAATGACAATATTTTGTTATTTTTGCCCATATCTTTGATTTATATCTCATTAGCAACGATAAACTTTGTCTGAATTTCGATTGACCTATTGTGGTTTACATGTATCATGATACATCTTTATGCTTGAGACAGATAAAAAAACAAAACAAAAATCATGCACAAGGATATCTACTTATAGCTCTCTGAATTCGCAGAATTATTGTGTTATTCAATTTGTTGAATGATATTCTATATTAATGGTGTTTCCTTGTATTTTGTTAGATTTACCACCGTATTGCTTGTAAATTACTTCACTGACTATGTTCTCTTTGTAGAATCCCGTTACAACGATACTTGTTTTGATGACATACCAGAAGGTTGTAGAGGTAACCTTGTGTGTAGCCAACAGTACACTGGCAGAAGGATTTGTCAATGTAAGGATGAGAATAACACGTTTTTGGATTCCTCAACCTCTACCTGTCACACAAGTACGCACTGAAGTAGCCGTTCATTTTCATACTGCTCATATAACATATGTCTGCATGTAGATGAATGTGATGACAAAACTCGGAAGAAAAAATACACTTGTAAAGTATTCGATAATGTATACAGAAAGCAATTATGTTCATCCATATCTGATGTATGAAATTAAGATCGTTTCTTTTTACTCGATATTGTCATTATCCGTAACCAAGAAATTAGTGATAGATTACACATGTTTTGGTTAAAAGGAAAGCCAGAATTTGTCAGTTTATCGAAACATTCAATATCTCAATTAAAATGTAAAGAATGTTTTTAATACTCAGAAATGGAAAAAACAATGAAGGATTTCGGTTATATTATAGCAGATACAATTACGTTGACATATGTAGGTATGTAAAAACATTTGTCCATATAAGACGTGATTGCAGCATGATTTACTAGATAAATTACTTTAGCTTTTTATGTACTGTTTTTGTTTACAGAAAAATCATTCAATAGCGCTTGTGCTACTTCAAGTGAATGTCAAAGTAACCTTGTATGTCGGACAGAAGCTTACATAAACAGATGTCTTTGTGAAGAAAAAGGTTACACTGTATGGCATACTGATGACAAGCGTTGTTTTGCAGGTAATTCAATATATTTTTGGTAGTATTTTGTAACAATTTGTTGTTTGGATTTTCAATTGTATGTATATGTTCTAAACGATAACAGAATACTGCTATAACCTGTGTATGGGTATTTTATGATTTATCGTATATCTTGCTTACAAATCAGTTCTTTTCAATGGTAAAATGATTTCAGAGAAGATTAGTACATTATATCATATAGGTATTTATACTCCAACACAATTCCAGTGAATCATATTTACTTAAACTCGATATGACGAATTAAGTTGCTAATGACTTCGCTGTCTATGTCTTGATCGAACAGTGGAGCAGCTGTCCGCAGTGTACGTGGGGTTACAGTTGACGTACAATGATGCTAAAACATACTGCGTTGATGAAATGAAAGGAAGCTTAGCAACATGGAGCAATATTCAACTGCTGTTTGAAAATTGCACTGATAACGTAGCCGACATTTGGACACAGACATCAAACCATCAAAAACGTAAGCAATTGTTTCAAACTTCTATGAAAGTTTCTGCAGTATGTTAGGTGCTGCATTTACCACTGGTAGCCTTCATCAATGACCTAACATAAAATACAGTGAAATGTTTTATATTTTTATACGTATCAGTATTGGTGGATAGAGACAATGTATACCCATGGATTATTGCAATCATTAAACAACCTGCTCTTTATAGAAATGTATGAGATCTGGTATTTCAGTTTGGTTGATTCACACTTGGAACATTTGTTTCTATATTACAATGCTGGAGTGAGAGTAATACAATTCAGTTACCGAGTTCCTGTGATTAATGTATCATATTGTTTGTTCTTTACAGAAATGCAGAATAAATCTGATATTGTTTGCCAGTATGTCAGTTTTGGTGATTTATACAACATCAGCTGCAGTAATAAAAAACGTTTCCTTTGCATACACGAACGTAAGTTTACTATTAGATACAACTGCATATTTAATACCAGAACGAAATCTTGATAAATCACATAAAAAGCTTCTTATATGTGAAGGATGCCAATTCATATAATACAATCAGTAGAAGATTTAAGATTGACGTTTCAAAGACAACACTGTCATAAGACAAATGACTGGCGAAAGCATGTTAATACTGGCTGATGGAGTGTACGAGATGGTACTGATTCGGTTCGGCAGTACTATTATTCTATACATACAATAGGAAAATATTGTGACAAAATGGTTAGGAGATTATGTAAAGGACATACGAACGATGGTAACAAGGTCTTTTATTTAGCACTTGGTCATAAATAAGATTGAATCTTTTAAATGTTATATTAAAAGCGCTTCTATTCAATTGAAATTACCAGCTAAATGAAATGTTTCGATACTACTTACATGAGTAAAAAGTTAAATGAATTTCCACTTACTAATTTATACGTCAACCTTCGAAATTGAAATATTGATATCGTATATTCTTTTAGCTTGATTAGAAAATACTGGAATGGTAGTTCATCCATGGCAAAACAGGCATCGTGTTTAAGTATGATTTCTTTGTTTAGAACCTTCATTTTATGAATGATAAACTTTAAGAATTTCGGATTACACACTATATATCATGATATACATACAGTATTTTATATTTACACCCAGGTAACGACATTGATGGGACATCTTGTAAAAATTTCCTATTAGAAAAAACTTTTAAACAGGATACAGCATCCAATGCAGGTAAGCTTGTATCCAACGTAACTAATATCGTATTGCATAGGTTTAGAAATACCATGAACTTACATTTCTTTCTGTTAACACGTAGATTGTCTTTATTAAGGATAATAAAAAACAGTTGTTTCCTAATTAGAGCTGGAATACAGCTGTGATGTATATTGCCATTGTATTCGGTCTTTTTATCATTTTCTCCCTCAACTCTGTTCCACAGCTATTTATTATGTAGAAATATAAATATCTACTGTTTACATAAATGATTTTGTTTAATTTCAGCAATGATATGGACGATAGTCGCTATATTCACTCTTCTTCTCGCCATCGGCACTACATTATCTGCCATTGTACACAGAAGGTACTGTTTAGGTCAGATAAACGAACACTATTCGACAAGCTCTTTTGTAAATTAGTAAAATCAAAGTTAAATACATTGAGGAAACACAAATAAAGGATAATATGTGATAAACATAATACTCATCAATTAATAAAAATAAATGGTAAAACATAATTATTAAACATCAAGATATCCAAATAAGATAATAATGTTATAAACTGGCTTTCATATCTTTATCATTTATTAGGTTTGATCATTTTATTTGTAGAAAGCGGAAATGGAACGCAAATAACAACACAGCAAGTTCAGGATTGCATTCATTTCTCAATAATGCATACGATACGAATATTCCTCTCAACGAAAATCCTTACATAAACAGCTGTGCTGCGCTTGAACCAGACTATGCCATTATTACTACGGGTTATGACAAATCAGAACAGAATGAAACTAAGGCCAACAAAGGAAACCCATACATCCAGGTTAGGAATACTTCAACGGGTTACTTCGATATGAGTGGTAGGCTAGCAACACAGCCCGCCAAGGTTCAAACTGATGATAAAACATCCACATTAGCAAAGGAAAATGATCGTTTTATACCATGTTCCTCATCTCCGAGTAATACCGAATCGCGTAATGGTGGCTATACACTGTGTTCTCGTCCAGAAATACCACCCGGTATCTATAATACGTTTGCGGATATGAAAAAAGCAATGACTGATGAAGCAGCTGCTAGTCCCTACGATCATGTCGAGACCGACGGATACGGTCTTCTGAATTTGGGAACTGAAAATGAAACAGATTACGACATATCTGGTCATACAAATCCTGATCTTCCTCTTTAGATAAATGACATTGAAAAAGTGCTGAATCATATATTGTAATTTTACCCAGCAAATGTTGTGACCATACATCTTATTTGCTTTTCAAATAGTCACTTTTAATATGTTTTCAAGTTTTATAATGTTTTTGTTTTCTAGATAACCCGAATAAATGGAAGATTTTTCTTTAAACTGATTTGATTGATTTGAAATGTACAATGTATTCAGTCCACGAACTAAAACCTCGTCGATATGGGTTCATGAATATTTTTTTCAACTTCACGATTGATATGTTCATTGGAGCGAGATTCTAATAATTACGAAATAAATTCAACTAAAAGATAGGGAAGGATATATACATATACTTTATACCATTCAAAAAGTAACAAATCACTTACTATATACATGATTTTTATAAAGTAGTGGAAGCTAACAGAATTCAGGTTTAAAATATTGAGTTTAGTTGGTTAATGTATGACTTCTCTTCGATATTTGGCTGGCACAGACGAGGGTCGGAAGCAGGCAGGATACCGCCATTGGAATTCATAGCAATATAACTTAAAAACAGACATAGATAGGACAGTTTTAGAGTTCAAGTATGTTATGACGTCTTTATCACACTTCGCTTTTGGTACAAAAGAAGCCAATATATTTTGGAATGATACGTTTTCATTTACATTGTCTTCTGGCAGAATCAGAATCCATGGTCGTCCTACATATTGTTTAATAGCAAATAAATCCCATTATTTTTACGGGAACGAAACGGCTTCTTGTGAATTGGGTTTAGTACGTTTTACACTACTGTGTGTTAACTACAGTATATACATGTCAACCTGCAATATGATTAATTCAGTCATTTGATCATCATGGATCGAAATATATTTTCTCATATCTATAAGAAGCACTGCTTACGTAATGCAGTACATGTTGTGAGTATGTTTGGTGGGTTTTTTTTTTTTTTTTTTTTTTTGTCGTTAAAGAATCATAGGGCATAAGCACTTTAATGGTTCATCTAAAGTTCTACACTGAATAATTTTTTATTATCTTTCCTGTTTGATGATGTTTTAAATAACCTTCTAACTAATAACAACCTTGGCGTCATTGTATAAGGTAATGTCGATATAAACAATTAAGACAATTTAAAATTTTCATGCTTTCCTGATATCGGGAATAATAAACGAAAATGTGTTACTGTCGCAACAATGAGTAGAACTCCAATTCAACATTATATACAATACAATAACGTTCATTCAATTAATTTAATTCTTTATTGGCATGAAAACTGAAAACGACAACAAAAAATAATACCTTAGTAAAGGTTATTATTGTTATTACAAACCATTGCTCCGACACTGCAAGTATCGAAATCATATCTAATTAGCTGGTACATGATTGAAAAGGATGGCAAATGATGGTGTTGATAACACCCCGTAAAACGACAATTTTATCTTTTAAAGTCAATTGGATATCAATCAGAGCTAAATTTCAAAATTTGCGCTCCTTTTTAACAAATTTGGATCAATTTTAAAGTTTGAGCTGAAACCTTGAGACGTTGTGTTTAAGTATTTTGATAATAAACAGAGGGAACTTTTGTTAAAGTGTTTTGCGAATATGATGAACGGCGAAGAACGCAAAACTCATTTGTATTAAAGCATCGATTACAACTGAATTTGACATTTGCCCGCACGAGGTCATAAGGGGACATTTCCCAGTTAATTAGGCATGTGAAGAGTGTGATTTGCCTTAGGAAAACGTGTGTGAAAGTACTTTATGAAACGATGTAATTTGAAATGCTAATGGTAAAAAAACGTTATTAAAACACGTAATACACCGTTAACCGCAATTCATTATATGCGCATTTTTTATTTAATTTTATGTTTTTTAATTTATTTTGATTTTTAACCTCTTAATTGCACACTCAAAAAACAACTGAACCTCTAATCTATCCGCACAGGTAGTCTAAATGTACATGTATATTTAAACCTAAGCATCATATATACGCCTAATTGAGCGGCTCTCTCATTTTATGTGTCCGTTAATGTTCTAACCCAAATGTTTTTATATATGTGTTTAATGTTGACATGTTAAGAAACCAGTTCTTAGTTTACAACACCTCAAACTATTCTGAAAATATTAAAAAATCTTTAAACACATCTTTGGGAGGGTTTTTCACGTTTTTGTCTTGAAATGTTTTTTGTTCTCTTGTAAACCTTATACAAAAATATAATTTCAATTCATTAATGGAGCTACATTTTTTCTGCGTTGTCAAAATAAAAATAAAATACAAACATAGACAGCACATCAATACTGGTAAAATTACAGCTAAAATACATGATTGGTTAAGGTCAATCGCTAGCAATATGACAGAGGTGAAACATACAGCACTGAACACATAAAAATTGTGATTAGTGACTGAACTAATCACGGCAACATTATCATACGAAATCAGTACGATAGGACACGTAGTTGAATTGATAAAAACCGTGAAATTGTATTGTATATAACAAGAAAGTTCAAAAGCAAGAAATCTTCGAGAGATATCGATATTAAAATCTATATCATTATTATTGGTTCAAAGCAAGGTTAATCGATTATCTTTCCTCCTCTTTTTTAATGTAAAGATCAAAAACTTTTTGAGAACTACGCATATAAATTCATCAATCAAATAGGAATAGTAGGATTTTTTCGAAAGTTCTGTGTAGTACGTATTTATAGAGAGAGATTAGGGAGGTCGAGTGGAGTCGAATTTTCCTTTCATTATACAATACACCTCCAACATCAATACGTACTAAAACCTCTAAATTATTTTTTACAGATTATGGTTGAGAAAGAAGCAATTTTAAATAGCAAGCGTCTAATTAAAGATGGATAGTCGGCCTTATGGTATTTTTTCTGTGCATTTCAAAATTGAAAGCGCACAGTAAGGGACTAAGTGGAACTTTGTTACGAACTCTTGCCCAAACCCCTTTTATATGATAGAGAAAGTACATGTAATGCACATTTAATATTATAAGACATAGTAAACTGAAAAGACCTTAAAATAATCGAGTTGTCTCCCATAATTTAAAATTGATAAGTCTGTCAACATAAATTAATGATTGTATGTATGTAATGTAAGGTATGTATGTATGGTTATATCTGACCACCGTATTATCTTGGGAGAAGACTTAAATAGGCTTTGGCCTGCTGTCTAATCCTTTTGGTTGTTTGTATCAATAAAATATTCTGAAATGAAATCTCTTAGTAAGATCTTTCCTATACTTCTCCAGAAATAACGATAACAAGATTCCTTTTAAAGTATTTTCAACAGTCCTGCATGTGATAATCATATTTTTAAAATAAACATTGAAATCCTCAGAACTTAATTATATAGTATCAAAAGTGCCATAGAAACGTCCAGGGAGACCCCTAACAATGCATCAGCAATTTAACAAAAGCATACAATTAAAAGTGAAAGACGAAAAGTGTCATAATCTAGCCTTAATCTGATTCTGATCAAATGATATTTGTCAACGACTAGCACTATTATGATACATTTTTTGTAAAGAAATCGTTGGTAATCATCGCAGAACTGTCTACGAGAGCGTCGATGATTTGAATTTAAAGTTCAATTAATTAACATAAGAATTTGGGAGAACATTCTACGATTATATTATATCTGGATATATTAACAGTTATTGCATTTCTTCTTCAAATAGTATCATTTCAAACATTTGTTATTGCATTCATATATTCTCATGACAGGGCAGTATTTTATAAAGATTGTTATTTTTTCAGCTTTGTCAGCAAATCAGTTTTATAGAGATACTTCAATGTTAACAAACTGTTAATTTTGTCAGTAAATCAGTATCTATAAATGACATATATCATTCACTTTGTATTTTTTATGATTCATGTTACATGTCAGCTCATCTCGGATATACAGACATAGAAGAAAAAAATTGCAACTGAGTAAACCTATTATATACACTCCGGAAAAGTTGACTGCATGTATCCCGTTTCGTCGTCTTCAGTGAAATTCGACCTGTTACTTGATCTCGGCTGAAATTGGTCATATCCATCTTCTGCTACGTCATGAACATGGTCATAAGTATCAGAAGGTGGCAAGTCATCGAGTTGGTTTGCAAAAGTGTTGTATTCTTCCTCCGGTAGATTGTCTGTGCTTGATAAAGGGCGGTAATTAGTATTAGTTGATTTTGGACTATTGATAGAGTCACTCAGTGAATAGTCTTCTAAAACGTCTTTCGTGGAATTAGTATCATTTGTGTAGTTCTCATATTCTGGAGTAGCATCCGATAAAGCATACATCCGATCATTATCTCCAAATATTTCATATTGCTCTTCTGTCACAATATCTCCAGCGTTGTTATTTATATATATATTTGAATGTTTGGAATCCCGCACATGTATTTCTGCCTTTTCCAAGGCATTGGCATAGCTCTCTGAGTATTGAAGTTTTGTTTCTCCTTCCGTTTGCAATGAACCTACTATTGAGCTGTCTTGTAGCCCATACGCAGAGTTCAACACGCAATCTGCCTCTTTCTCACATTTTCTGAAATGAGATTTGAGTTCATTTATACACCACACGATGTGTATATACATTGTCATGTTTAAGCTTGGTAATGTCTCTTGTCAATAAAAAACACTGATATTTAAAAATTAAACAACAGGTTATAATTTGTATCAGAATTAAATGTTCATACTCGATACATTTTATGTATCACTTTAAATGATATACCTTCTTCGTCGACAGAGCAGTCCGATTCCAAGAATCACAAAGACAGATAGAATTATGCAAACAGCTATAATTCCACCTATTAGCCCTGCTGCAAAGTAAAATCGCAAACATTATTTATAAACTAATGGCAATGATATCCTGTTACCATATATCACGTATAGAATAAAATGTATCGCATTCTTAAGATGTTTCGTATAGTTATGTTGCAATAATCAATAACCGGTTACCAGAGATGGAGGTAGAAGATTTCGATTTGGTCACAGTTGGAAATCCAGCACAGGAAGAATCAGTCTGGTTGTTTTCTTGGGGAAAAAAAGAATCACTTTCATTGATCCGACTTACTTTATTGATCTATGTCGATGTATAATGATAACAAACATAACTTAACATTGATGCTTACTTGACATAAAAAAAGAGATGATTTCAACTAAATGAGACCTGACCCTATTTCAATCAGATCTCACTCTGTCTGCGCAGATATTATCTTAGATATATGTTCGAATTTTAATTACTGAAGATACAAAGATAAACGATTGGAACAACATGTAGGCGCGGATTGTTTTAGTTTTTATTTTTTTATTTTTATTATTTGTTTTTGTTTTCGCTACATTGTTTAACATTCATTTCATAGACAGTTACACATACTTTGCGATATGCAGACAAAAGCCCGTTCCTCTGTACAGCCTCCCGTTTTCAATTCACCGTTTTGGTTCATTTCAGCACAGCTGTCCGAGAGATTATCTGACCAGTAAAAATATCATTATTTTATTTATAAGATATTATCTAAATGAATTATGACCGCAGTCAATCACAGGTAGATCTAAAGAATATTGGACAATCATCGAACTTTAAGATTAATTATTAGTTCAATTTTATATCATACCTGCGCGAGAAAATGATATTTCAATAACCCAAATGTCGTCTGCAAAATCCAGGCAATTTTGTAATACATTTCTAAGATGTTCATCTGACGCCAGTTGTCCTTCATGGTGTTTTGTGCAATCGGATATTGCATCAGTGATATTCCTCTTGTCTGCAACGTAAATCCCTCGCAAACCAGTCTCTATTATCAACAAAGAGCAGCATTTGACCATACGTTTTCAATTATCTCTCGTTGGCATTTACAAGATATGAAATAAAGGTGGATAAGCATGAAATCGATAACAAATGAAGAAGTTTTCCTCTGTGGTGTATAACTTCCAATTTGTTGAATGTAACAATATTATCTCACGATAAACCTGTATTGTTTATATGTTGGAAAGCCATATTACACTCGAGTTTTTCAACAATTTGAAGTCAAAAGGTTCCGCTCTAGACATTATCATACCGATTGAACCCCTAGAGTATATCCACACAAACTCGAAGGCGTAAGGGTATCCATTAACTTGATTAACGACATCGACATAACAGTAACACAAATGATACCTGTCCACTTTAGATTATACATCCAAACCAAAGTTTATAAGCGGCTGTGTGATTTACTTACAACTGATTTCTGGCTCGTCATATTCAGAATTGTCAAACAAGCCGTAATGAGACGACAATGTATACACCAGACGAATTATTATTATCAAGACTTTTAAATCAATCTTGAAAATGAAGCCTCTTTCATCGTCTAGTCCATTTTGATTAATGAAATATTCACTCTATACTCTTCAACCGCATTTTAGAAACAAGTTTCATTGTTTTATGTTTATATTGTGTCGCCGATGACACAAAAGATGATTACACTGCGTAACTTTGAAAATTGACCAGCGTTGAAAATGAATCCCGGGTCCCTTTTCAACGTTACACCGGAATCTCTGGTCTCCTTCTCTTTGTCCACTACCAATTATTCCACGGATATTTTTTCTTTACCTCATCTTGTCGACT
Organism: Ylistrum balloti; assembly: GCF_031769215.1. Classification (NCBI taxonomy): domain Eukaryota; kingdom Metazoa; phylum Mollusca; class Bivalvia; order Pectinida; family Pectinidae; genus Ylistrum; species Ylistrum balloti. The sequence continues at coordinate 2,728,204 of NW_026782081.1, read as the reverse complement.
ATGCGTAAGGTATTATTTGTTACATCTGCACATTCTCTTGCTGTCATAATCCAAAATCAATACAGCTCTGGTGTACATATAACTCAACTGTTCCCAAAGATTGTATTATTTGATAGTATCCAATAAAGAGCTTCAATAATGTCTTCTCAAATACAATGATGCATATCGCGAGGATAACCCTTAGATTTGATTTCCCCCCGATATTTGTGTGGGAACAAATATACATGTGTCATAATTACATACATAAGAAAACATTATTTGGATTTTTTTAAGATTTCCCCTTCAGTTGAAATTAGTTTAATTAAAGCATAGTTAACGATATTTGTGTGGGAACAAATATACATGTGTCATAATTACATACATAAGAAAACATTATTTGGAGAAAGATTTTTTTAAGATAAATATCGAGAAAACTGGAATACTTAGCCACTTCAGTTGAAATTAGTTTAATTAAAGCATAGTTAACGAAGTAATATATCTTTAATAGTTGGATCACACACCTGTTACGATAAAATGTTACATATGGCAAAGTTATCCAAATGGAATGATAATATTTAATTCACTTATTGTGGACGCGCAACCGGTGAGTAGAATATCGCTCAATACCAACGATCAATCTAATGAGTAGGAAATGTTGAAATGCTGCTAGTTTGTATTAGTGGTAGACAATTATACATGTAAAACTTATCTATGTATCAATCATCCATCGTTGAAATCACTTTTCATATTGCTGAACACATGCATTTATACTTACTTCCACGATGTTAATCATTTTCATCTGAACACATGCATTTATACGATGTTGTTTCGTTTACAGCAACACAGGATAGATCACTGACACATATATCTTTAATAGTTGGATCACACACCTCTGCATACCATATCTCTGTTGATAAAATGTTACATATGGCAAAGTTATCCAAATGGAATGATAATATTTAATTCACTTATTGTGGACGCGCAACCGGTGAGTAGAATATCGCTCAATACCAACGATCAATCTAATGAGTAGGAAATGTTGAAATGCTGCTAGTTTGTATTAGTGGTAGACAATTATACATGTAAAACTTATCTATGTATCAATCATCCATCGTTGACAGACAATAAAAAAAACACTTATAAGTAGCAAATATTGCCAAGGATGATTAGCAAGGTAAGGTTGTTCTATCGCCTAATAGTGAATATTACTTACTTCCACGGCACCCTCTTATAGAATTGTCCCAGACGTCATTTTCATCAGAACATATGCATTTGTACAGAAATGATGTGGGTGCGTTTACTCGTTCGCATGTCAGGTTGCTTGAGCATACGCTATCAACATTTGGATCACACACGTCATTGTACATTATCTCTATGAAATATACAACAATGATACTGGTAAATAGTCTAGTTACCAGGATATGGATAAGTTATTGAAAGTAGACAACTACAACCAAATAAAGATGAAGCTATCAAAACAAGTATTATGGACATCGGCAATCCAAGATATATCATTTAATCTAAATTATTACTTTTTGTCTGGAATCTATCCCTTTAATCATTTCCATCATAATGTTTGCTACGATTGTTAATCAAATTCGCAAACAACGTAGTTAATATAAAATGTATCTTTGTAATTATTATTCCTCGTAATTATATACATTCCTACTGTAAGTCAATACGAAAGTAATTCTTAATCTGCAAAAATCATATTGGTAATTTTCTCGTACATTGTTCGTAACTGAAAGAGGAAAAATAAAAATCCTAGCAATAGAACTTCAGATACATATCAAGATATATATATATATATATATATATATATAATCAGAAACACGATGTGAATTTAAGTGTAAAGCATGAGCGCTTTCATGTATTAATCTTCAGACGCTTGACATCATCTACTGTCAGGCTTACGAATTCTCATGTATTGAACCGGACACTGAGCTGTCGATATTTTCATTATATATATATATTAATATATATCAGAAAGTCGAAATGATTCCTCATTCCGATATGCTATAAAGACGTGTATATTGTGTAAAATAGCATTTGATAATCAATATATGATTTCTGTAGTTTAGGGAAAAAATAGGAATAGTGTTACAATGTTCAGGCAGGGAACAAGTCAAACCTCGTAATTTGAGACTCTTTGGCAGCTAAATTGTGATGTAAATAGGTACTTACTTTCTTCACATCTGTTCGTATTCACATCCCAAAAAGATTCACTATCACATATACATCTCCCAAACCCATTTACATCTTTGCACGTTAATGTTGTATTACAGGTGTCTTGTAAGTTGATATCACACATTCCGTTAAGAGTGGACACTGAAAGAGATAAGAAAATATCATTCGAGCTATATTTGAATGCCATATTTAGTACAAAAGTAGCCCAACACACCAGGAATTCATTGGACAATCCAAAATTCAAAATAAGAATCCAGACTAAACATTTAAGATCGAAGATTCAACATATGATATAACATGTATAAGTTACATAATGTTTATCAAACATAAAAAAACTTTAACAATAAAAACAGCAAACAAATAAAAACAAGTGAAACACCAACATGTCAACTGTATCTTAATTCAAACTCAAATTCGACAAAATATGGGATGCAAGGAGAATAAGGCCACCAGTTCCGGAAGCAAAAACACCGCCGCCATGTTACTCTTGGTCAATCCCAGTCAGTAATATCACGTTCCCAAACAAGACCAAGGTGATCAATACTTTCCATGAGGTAGCTTTAATGTCAACCCGTTATTTGCAAACCTTAAACACTCTTTCTGGGTAAAAAAGCATGAACGGTTTAAGATTGTCTGTTGCGCATCACTGCATGCTTAATCATTTTTATTGGGACCGTCACAGCGAACTTGGGACTATTTTCAGTTCTATCTGAAAAATGATTTTACAGACACTAAACAGCACCCCGCTATATGCGATAATTAAATATGTCTAATACATGCAGAGACTCTCAAACACTCACTAAACAAATGTGTAAAGGAGACTGGTGAGACTTTGTTAATCTGTTACCACCGTGCCACTCATTTAAACGCTTAGCATCTTCAGCGTTTTCGTTATTCGTTCATTTTTTTACTTCCTTGTTTTCCATTTTCATTGACTCTACTAACTGCAAGCACTTTAACACATAACTAATACCAAATAGCCAACATCTTTATTTGAAAATCATCAACAAGCAATAAGGAAGTCGAGCAAATTTGTATTATTTTGTTTCTAAGAAACTTACCTGGAATTTCACAGTTCACAAAGACCTTTTCATCAGACGAGCATTGGCCAGTGAAATAGGAACATTTAGCTAGGTACTCTTCTGAGCCATCACACTTAAAATCCCCTGCTAAGTAATATCCAACGAAATTTGCTTTGCCGCTACTTTTTCCCCTGTGTGAAAAATTACAGTGAGTCAATAACCACTGACGTGGAGAAAATCTCAGAGGTCAATCATATTAAATGATATTATTGAAAATGATGTCACGATGCTCTCTACATTCTTACCGATCATTATCGAAATCATTATAATGTTAACAGGTCATCAACTCAGAATACGTGTAAGGCATCGTTAGAGAAAAGGTTATCAGATCAAACCCAAGTTCACGTTTGATGCCAAGATACATTTTCTTTGCCAAGCCATGAAATGGATGCCACACGTGTCATTAAACACTATCCTATCATCACTTCATCTAGTGTTTGAATATCACAACTGACCATGACAACAATTTAACCTAACATGCTATGTGATATTAGCAATAGTGCTATGTATAGTGTACTGAAGTCATAGCTGCAAGCCAAAGTTTGATTGAAAAGTTAGAAAGAAATAATTATCAATCACATATATATCTTTTTGGCTATTTCTACATCTACAAGGAATTGATATTAAGTATCAGTTTGTTGATGCTGGCCATAATGCTAGTATTCATTTCATCATATACGAGTACATACACTGTTCCAAGTTGCCGGCACGTGACTTCCAAATTATCATTTGACCAATCATCAGCACAGACGGTTACCCAGTTTCCTTTGAAAAATACTTGTACTAGTCCATTAAAAGGATTAGTTCCCTCAGCCAGTTTAATGTCACCTGAAAAAAATTAACGGTAATTTGAATAAAGATATATAAATTTACACATACCAAACCATCTAGAAAATACCAACATAAACATAACCCAAACTCTAATTCAATAAAACTAGGGCAAAGTATGGAAAAATGCAAGATTTACACGGAGACTTCTGAAAAAGGTACAAGGAGTATAAGACCAGGATGTCCGGATGAGAAAGCTTCTTCATTGACAACACCCGTCATGTAAATTTTGGTCAATCAAAGTAAGTAATGCATTTTCCTAAAAAGAGAACAAAGTATACAACAATGGAACCAAAAGGCCAACCTTTTCTCTTAATCCTGAACACTCTCAAATACGTTTTTGTATGCTATGTAATAAGAAGCATCACAGTTTCACATCCTTTACCTCATTCGTTTGCCAGAGAGACATTCTATCCTTTTTGATTTTCTTCTTGTTTTCCTTTTTGCATTTTCACACCTTTGGAAATTAGTGTATTTTAAGAGTTCCAGAAAAAAACAGTTACAACATACTAATAATTACTCAAATCATAAATAAACGTGATCGTTACTTGTATATTGCGTAATTAGTAATGTATACAAAACTGGGTATATATTTACCAATGGGCATGTACGCTAGCCCCTATAGAGGCTCTATAATCTACCTAAAAATATACTAATACGATACGAATAATATACGCTATATAGTTATAAGATACCACAACATGGCAGGTTAGTGATATCCACACAATGTACGCACGATGCCTGCAACATGATCAGATGATATCCAAACTTTGATGATTACTGTTCCTACTCTTGTGTAGCCCGGCAATGAATGCTGTTATTGACTAAATGTTAGTTCATATGTTCAAGGCATTCAGACCATAACACTAGTGGAAGCATTTGGTTTTCTAGTCGATTATTATTTTTCGTAATAACGTCAAATGCCGAATAAAATATGTAAAAGAGTACAATCGTACACAACCAGAATACCAATGCATGATCATTGTCAGTGAGCACATACCGGGAAGTAACAACCCATCAACATCAGATTGCAACCATGTCTGCAATTATCAGCTTTTCTTAACCACAGAGCATATGAAATCACATACCGTCTAAAACGTTTAATGACTGTCCTTCGGCTCTCGTCTAATGCATCAAAAGTGTTGTTTTAAGTTGTTTCACGTCATATATTCATCAGTATATAATAACTGCACACGTTCCTATGTGAAAATACCCGGGTGCCAGGTGATCAAAGATAATAATGTGCCTTGTTACGTTTAAGGTAACTACTGCTAGATATCCAATACAAAATATGCCTGAGCAAAGAGCAACTTAGCGAATGATGTGCTGTTTTCTGGCGGCGTGGCCTTTTTTATATTATGTATTATTTCATATCAATATATAGTCAAAAAGGTCAACATATATTTTCAATCTTTTGATAGAAAAAAACTTTTAAATCCCATTCTTATATAACAATGCACAATATCAGTATTATTATTATTACATTCTTAACGGCACGTCTACACATTAAAGGTCATTAGGGCCGTCAAACAATGCACAAATGACATACAAACGTTACAGTAAAGATAGATTTTACACTGTACCTTTGTTTGGAATGCATTGAAGAAATACATCGTTGTTTGCAGCATGTGAACACTTTGTACTTCCCCAGCCTTTGAAATTGCAATCAAACAAATTAACTTCATCGCCATTGCACTCAATGTCGTCCATCCAGAACGGTCCTTTGCCTTGCTCTGTGGTAGTGACTAATCTGAATGAACCTGCCCTACAATATGATTATACAGGTCTGTGCAAGAATGTAACCATGTCATTTGAGAGTTTAATACCACATTTCATCTATATAAGTCTCAATTTTCAGTAGATCATTTATTTAATGAGACATAAACTGTAAAACAAATCACATTTCTATTTCGAAACATTTTCTTCAGGTTGGTAATTTTAATCAAATAAAGTTGTTTTAACTTTCTTGCAGCCGAATCTACTTAAGTGCATTGTTACCATCTTGTGGACTTTTATTATGTAATTCTTTTTCCACTTCGTCACATTATTTTTGACCTTAGTGTACTTAGCATTATAGTACAGTCGAAAACATTACTCAATTCCTTACCATCTCGTACATTCTACGTCAGTGCTAATAAGCTTCGCACAAGTCGTTTGTTTGACGAAGATGACAGTGTAGCCATCGAATCGTCACAATTAAATCATCTTATGGTTACTATTCATAACGGTTACAAAAATAAATATAATCATTATGTAGGAAATCAAACTTACGTGTAACCGAGTTGTCTACATGCTACATGGGCATTTAATACGAATTTGTCCCATTGATCAATACAGACAGAACCCCATTGACCGGCATGATAAACCTCTAGCCGGCCTTCATACTCGTCAACACCGCCTACCAGCCGAGTAAGGTTACCTATTGGCGAAGAAAAAGGAAAGTAAGTGCGGTCAAACATAATATACCTTTAGAGTTCGTCAATAGTTACCAAGTCAATTAAGAACTTTCGTGTCTGCTAATACTTATCGACTTTTTCGAAGATGTCAGGGTAATACTGACAAGTAAGCCTTTTTAACTACAGCTCAAAGTCGATAAAATCCAGGGCGAAATAAAGAACTGATTAGAAAGAAAATAACTAATCGAGTTAGTTAGTCGAAGGACGAAACAGATATCTTAATTCATTATTGGACTATACGCTTTTTAATTTTCGATCCAAATTTGTTTTGAAAAGTGTTGATCACGTGTCTGTCTGTAAAATGTTTTACTACGGTCTGGAACTTTTGTGTAAATATTGTTTAAATTCAATGCGACTCTTTCGAGTCCCATTTCAAAAGTTTACATATGTATTATATATATATATCACAAAAGCTTACCCTTATGTTCGTCGCATTTTAAATAAATATCTTCTTCGTGGAAACAGTTCTCATCACCCCATCCATTAAAGGGACATTCCTGAATACGAGTTTCGTTACCAAGACATTCAACATTGTCCATCCAAGTCTTAATACTGCTAGCAAGTTCGTTGGAGTAAACCTTCCGATGGGTACCGCTCCTGTTATAGTAAACATCAAAGAAAATGAGAGGATTTGTATGCATATACCAGTTGTACTTGAAAATGATATTGCAAATAGGTGGATAAAACGATTTTATTATTTCACTGTAATACGACTGACTTTCTTTTAAAAGTAGGATGCATTTAGAATTATGAATTATCTTATTACTTACTTATACCCTAGCTGGCGACATGCTACCTGAGCATTCTGAGGATGATCACTCCACTTGTCGTCACATACTGTTCCCCATTTCTCGTCGTGATATATTTCCAGTCTGCCCTCACTCTGAATACGTCCACCCTGTAACCTTAAAACACCATCTGCAACACCACCAACCCTTTGTGAACATTGATTTCGCTGTGCACAGTCTTTCTCTAAGACAGCAAAACATAGGTCAACATTCATTGTGAAAACAAATTACAGTTACTCATTGAATAGATAAAAAAACATTATTAGGAATGAGATCTACAGTACGTTATGTCCAAACAATGTCTCGAATTGAGAACCAGATGAATGGCAACAAAACGCATTAGTGAGTATAACAAACACCGTAATGATAATGAATTTTATTCTATCTTTTAACGATAGAATTGTGGAACGTGGAATTGTTCAATATAAAAAAGAGTGATTTTTCAGTAGTAAAAAGAACACATTTTTATTGTAAAAGTGGGCAACCAAAAAGCCTGAGACAAAATTACAAAAGAAAATTCATATATGTAATAAGCAGGACATATAGCAGCATTTTCAGTAATAAAACACACCCGTGTTACTGTGCATGAAATAATTAGTCGCACCCGTAAAATATGTTTATTACCGAAGACAATGTTGCATATCTTTATTACCGGAACAATACTGTGAAAAGCATGTTTTATACGTTTCCCTAACTTTCTCTCGAAATCACTGGATTTACATAATATACATGGTTCTTAAGAGATGATATCTAACATACATCATAAATATGTAGGCGTTTAGATGTATGATATACTGTACCTATAGGTGGTTCGCATGTCAGGTATATATAGTCCCGATGCGAGTGTTTGCATTCCCCAGATGTGTCATTTGTAGAGACACAATTGTCAAGAAGAGTTTCGCTCCCCAGGCATTCTACTCGCTTGAACCAAAATGTGCCGTCACCATGTTCTGACTGCTCGGTATCTCTGTGATACCCGCCTCTAAAATAATGCATATTTATTAACATTAAACAATTTTGACGGTATAGATATACCAATATCTGCTCCTTTCTGACTTGCTTTTGCTTTCATAAAAGGCTGTATTGAACTTATCACAACATGTACAAAGACGTCGTAAAGACCTTCAGTTTCATTTTTAATACATCGATGATAAGAAGTTCATTGACAATTTCTATCTGATCAAGGACGCAACAGATAACTGCAACAACCGCCTACCTTGATGTTGCTTAGAACGCAACCAAAAGGGACAGTCTTCCACCAAGCTCTACGATACGCGAGAGGATTTAAATTTACTCCTGATATATTAAAGAGGATTTAAATTTACCACTGATATATTAAAGAGGATTTAAATTTACCACTGATATATTAAAGAGGATTTAAATTTACCACTGATATATTAAAGAGGATTTAAATTTACTCCTGATATATTAAAGAGGATTTAAATTTACCACCGATATATTAAAGAGGATTTAAATTTACCACCGATATATTAAAGAGGATTTAAATTTACCACTGATATATTAAAGAGGATTTAAATTTACTCCTGATATATTAAAGAGGATTTAAATTTACCACCGATATATTAAAGAGGATTTAAATTTACCACTGATATATTAAAGAGGATTTAAATTTACTCCTGATATATTAAAGAGGATTTAAATTTACTCCTGATATATTAAAGAGGATTTAAATTTACCACTGATATATTAAAGAGGATTTAAATTTACTCCTGATATATTAAAGAGGATTTAAATTTACCACCGATATATTAAAGAGGATTTAAATTTACCACTGATATATTAAAGAGGATTTAAATTTACTCCTGATATATTAAAGAGGATTTAAATTTACTCCTGATATATTAAAGAGGATTTAAATTTACTCCTGATATATTAAAGAGGATTTAAATTTACCACTGATACATTAAAGAGGATTTAAATTTACCACTGATATATTAAATAGTAACGACCATGCTTCCATAACTGGTGTTATTTGCATATCACCTTCATTCTACATACAACTTTGTTTTTTTCTTTATTCCATTTACGACTTCAATGAAAAATATTGACAGCTAACAGATCAAATCAAACACACGATATTAAGAAGTGAAGATTTGTGAGTTACCCTGGTTGTCGTCATGACCTCTAGAGAATTTTTTTATTTCCTTGTGCGACACAGCATGTATCATTTATCGTTACATTGCAGTATATGTGGTGGTTTTGATGTTAACTTCCTTGGATTTGAGAACGCGATATTTTTTCACGCGTTGTGACGAACTCTTACAATGCGCGCGTCGTCGATGAACCAGAAATGTTTTTTTATTCCGGCACACCTGTTCTTGTTTTGTTTTAAAAGATAGAAAAATAGATAAAAGATAAGTATTCATTCAATTAACGCTCTGCCCTTTGTTTAATTGGTGCTAGGGTTTGAATTTTTTTAAATTGTGATTATTTCGACATAGTTTCCTTGTTACTTATCATAAGATAAACCTGAATACCTAATTGACGTGGGCGATGTATGGTTAATAGGAATGACTAAAACTATTACAAGCACTTTTTTCGTGTCATGTGGGTATCTATAAGTAATACATAAGGACCGCCTTTTTGAACAAACAACCTTAGTAGTGTATAACTCTGCTTCTGTTTCAGTCACTGTGTTCTTACTTTAATCCCAGCTGCTTGCAGGCGACCCTGGAATTGTCTGTTGACCAGTAGTCATTACAAATCGATTCCCATTCCCCATTGTAATATATTTCAAGTCTCCCTTCATACTGATCATCTCCTCCAATAAGACGTAAGGTTCCTTCTGAAATATACATATATATTTCTATATTTACTGGACACGGAGAATTCAAATATATATATATATATATATGTATATATATGTATGCATGTATGTATTTATACACACTTTAGACATGCATAGAATATATTTTGTAAATAGTAGATCACTTCGCTTCAAAAATATTACGTTTTGTCAATGAGGCTTAGTGTCAGACTTCAGATTAAACATATATATTTGTTATATTTCAATCCTTGCTAAATTTACCCGCAATGAAACTGTTTAATGTTATCGGTCTCACTTTCAGGGACATTCCCTTCAAAATGATGACTTTACATTTAAACTTGCATGTAAATCTGTCGCAATAATCATGTAAAGACAAACTAGAAAACCATATCTTCAAAATTATAACGCATGTGAGCGAGTTTTTACACAATGGTTTACTTATGAGAATACTGAATGACTGATCTGATAAGGCTGTCCCTTAGAATAAATACAATGCTGTAGTCTTCAGTGACCACATGTTCAATAATAGATATCAGTCTTCAATGTTAACAAGGTCCAAGTATCAGTGATTAATACTCGTGTCCTATGATCACACTATCCTATTATCGGTGATAAAAACCCGTGTCCAATGATCACACGGTCCTATTATCGGTGATAAATACTCGTCTCCCATGATCGCACGGTCCTATTATCGGTGATAAAAACCCGTATCCAATGATCACACGGTCCTATTATCGGTGATAAATACTCGTGTCCCATGATCACACGTTCCTATCATCGGTAGTGAATACTCGTATCCAATGATCACTGTCCTATTATCGGTGATAAAAACCCGTGTCCAATGATCACACGGTCCTATTTTCGGTGATAAATACTCGTCTCCCATGATCGCACGGTCCTATTATCAGTGATAAATACTCGTCTCCCATGATCACACGGTCCTATCATCGGTGATAAATACTCGTGTTCCATGATCGCACTGTTTTATTATCGGTGATAAAAACTCATCTCCTATGATCACATGGTCCTATCATCGGTAGTGAATACTCGTATCCAATGATCACACTGTCCTATAATCGGTGATAAATACTCGTGTTCCATGAGCACACTGTTTTATTATCGGTGATAAAAACTCATCTCCTATGATCACATGGTCCTATCATCGGTAGTGAATACTCGTATCCAATGATCACTGTCCTATAATCGGTGATAAATACTTAAATACTCGTGTCCCATGATCACACTGTCCTATCATCGGTAGTGAATACTCGTATCCAATGATCACACTGTCCTATAATCGGTGATAAATACTCGTGTCCCATGATCACACTGTCCTATTGTCGGTGATAAATACTCGTGTCCCATGATCACACGTTCCTATCATCGGTAGTGTATACTCGTATCCAATGATCAAACTGTCCTATAATCGGTGATAAATACTCGTGTCCCATGATCACACTGTCCTATTATCGGAGATAAAAACTCGTGTCCCATGATCACACTGTCCTATTATCGGTGATAAAAACTCGTGTCCCATGATCACACTGTCCTATTATCGGTGATAAAAACTCGTGTCCCATGATCACACTGTCCTATTATCAGTAGTAAAAAATCGTGTCCTATGATCACACGATTCTATTATGGGTATGAAACAGCCAGAAATTTGGAACCCGAACGAAACATTCCCTTGTTATTCACACGGAGACAGTAACAAAGGAAGGTATGACTACTCTGGGATGTTTTTAGAGTATCATCACACTGAAATGGTATCATAGGACCCATGGCACGTCACCCGGTTACGTGATATACTGAATTTACTGATCAGTCATTATCACTCTTGACAAACGGAATTTGAAGTCAAGAACAGAAAGTTATTTTGCCTTTAGGTTGTCCCCGTCAAACTAGAGAACCGATAAACGTTCATGCTTTTCATATTGCTTAGACAACTTTCAACCATTCTCATTAGTATTGTAGTTTCGTTGTCCCAAATGTTGCTTCCACTCTGAGATACAAACGATTACCCAACACTTAGGTCTTGTAGATAATGTTATTTCAGCTTGCATTAAGTATACACTTCATTAGGTCCATATGAAAGCCCACATCAAGCCTAAAAGTTCCAAATCGTTTACACAAAACATACTGATTACCCTATTGGTTATATATTTTTCCACGTTTTAAGACATATTTTCTCCACTGAAACTAACTCTAGATACCTCTCTCTACTAGGAAGAGTTTCTTTAACGGGTATAGGGAGTATTTCTTATAGTGTATTAAATTGTACTCAAAAGCTACAAGTAATGGGTCAAAATGTTATGTTGTGCGTATAAAATAATAAATTGTGCGTACAACATATTATGATGTACGTGCAAGATAAGTTTTATGTACAAGATATTTATATACGTACAAAAACATAAGTTGTACGTACAATATAAGTTGTACGTACAATATAGTATTAAGATTGGACGTAAAAGATATGAAGTTATACATAGAAGATGTTTTAGTTGTAAGTCCAAGACAGTAAGCTTAACATACACGATAATCAGTGGTAAGTACAGGAAATTAAGCTGTACATACACGATAATCAGTTGTAAGTACATACACGATAATCAGTTGTAAGTACAAGACAGTAAGCTGTACATACACGATAATCAGTTGTAAGTACAAGAAATTAAGCTGTACATACACGATAATCAGTTGTAAGTACAAGAAAGTAAGCTGTACATACACGATAATCAGTTGTAAGTACAAGAAAGTAAGCTATACATACACGATAATCAGTTGTAAGTACAAGAAAGTAAGCTGTACATACACGATAATCAGTTGTAAGTACAAGAAAGTAAGCTGTACATACACGATAATCAGTTGTAAGTACAAGAAAGTAAGCTGTACATACACGATAATCAGTTGTAAGTACAAGAAAGTAAGCTTAACATACACGATAATCAGTTGTAAGTACAAGAAATTAAGCTGTACATACACGATAATCAGTTGTAAGTACAAAAAAACTTGTACACTGTACATGCAAAAATATTTAGTGTAGCCTGTACGAGATGATACACTACACATAAAATATATGAAGTAATAAGAACAATGTGGTATGTTTTAAAATGGATTGTGCTTAATACAATTGTATATACTAACCTAAGACATTACATACACGGTACACTAAACCGAATATATAACGATGTTTGGTACAGAGGTGGGAGGCTTAAGCAATATACTTCTATCCACAGAAAACTACGCAAGCCCCCCAACCCCAATTCTCCCATCCGCATCTGCTACATACCCCATCCACCATCACCACCAACCCAAACCCCAACAACCCCCAGTTTGCTACCAGAACATTGGTGTTACCTGCCACTGTGGCAAAACTATCCAAGCCCCCATCAGAACATTGTCACATGTCATTGTGGCTTTACACGGGTAAACTGAACATATGTTTACAAAGAAAGCTATGGATAATAAGAATCCGGAAAAGCTTCAGTTCATACCTGTTGATATATTGTATTATTGTAGGTTAACTAAAGATCTAACAAACTGGAAGTTGAATAAATAAAACCTTACCAATATATGTAGTCTGCATGCTCGTAAGAAGAACAATAACGCACAGTGTTCGGTCTGCCATGATTGTGGTCTATCAAGGACGTATTCGTGTTATATAGGTTACAGGACTTGTTTACAATAAAATGGGTGCATCAACTTACGTACATATATGTACATACATCCGTGCTCATTGGAGCACGTCGAATTTTGTACAAGTAGCACTTGGTGAGCAACACGAGGACGTGGATCACATTTCAAACTGTGTAATTATGTCGCGTGATTTCACTTACCACATGAATGACTCTATACATTTGTACATGTATCTTGTGGGAGATGATAAAAACGTGTAAGTGTAAAATGAACCGACCATCCATTAAATACAAAATGAAAGACGATTCTCCGTCTCAGTTTAATCTATGGATTCATTACACAGCTGTCTGCCCTCAGTAACTATCTTCAGTAAAACACTATCCACGAAATTCGGCAATTAAGATCGCGGCTTAATGAGATTCCTCCTTATTCGATATTTACTAATTTACTGGTATAAAATTTTGTTCCTCAGTCCAAATTGTTGTTACTTTTCTTTTTTTTACGCTCAGTATTCTCGTTATGTTATCCTTGGAGTTGATTTTACAGTCAGATTGATATAGACATGAAAATAGTCACGCTTAACAATATTTATTGCGTATAAGGATATGAGGTGTACTACAAACATGTAGTAATAATGCATCAGCTGTTCACATGTATTTCTCCTTTGAGCGCCGCTACTGTGAATAAAGACCCAGCCTTGTCACTAGTCTGCCCTTTGTCGTGACGGTATGTCTATTTATGAACTGGTTTTAAAGTGCCTGTGTTACTTTTCGTAAAAACAAGGACATTTTAAAATGTTAGATCCACTAATGTGGCATTAACCTACATAAAAGACGGTAAAATGACAGAAACGGGAAAAGTTTCGGATAGTCTTTTAGGTCCGTCAAGATTGGCAGGCCAGGAATCAGCTTTATTTGCTTCCAGTCAGTGAAAAATCTCATGATTTGCAAAGCGAAATCGAAAGGAAATTTCGCAAACATCTTAAGTGCAGCACTCAACCACCGACCAGGACGGATGGAGAGATGGACCGGAATATGTACATGTAGATATCCATGTTTGGTGCAACTATACGTCCAGAAGAGCGGAAAAATCCTCCTGTGGAGACCACGTAAATCAATATTTTACCAACACCCCCAAATATTTTCAGATCATAAATAAAGAATTCCCGCAAGGAAAGACTGAAACCGGAAAAACCATACCTAAGACAGCCCGAATCTGTATAGTTTGTGTGTTGTATAAAAGGTATCTTACACATGTCAATTCGTGCACGGAAATTTTTACGTATCAAATAAACATTATAATAAGGAATATGTATACTGTTCATAATGATGACGTATTAAATGGAAAGCGCTTACAAGTGTTCGTATCAGAAAAGGAAGTACGACACAGATGACTTAATTGCGCAACATTATTGACGATCAATTGACAACACTTTCTTAATCATATGCACGTGCTTCCGGAAACACCACGTGTATACAATAAGTACACAATTTTACTTTAAGACACAAATGTGTCGTGATAAAAAATACCATCCCTAAAAATCGATAATCATAAATCAACTGTAAGAATTAAACGTGACACGACAATGTAATGTTTAAGTAACAAGTATGACTGTACAGCACTTGTACAGATACACGTACAGTGTACGAAAGATATAAACTTCTCACTGTGGTAAAGTAGAGTTGTGTACTTAGTTCTTGAAGGCAGATCCGAACCGAGGATGTTTTCTATTATTATTATTCTAAGAGGGTTCCGGTGGCTGTTGAGGGGGTCTGGTTTCGATTTCACATGAAAGTGTTAGCACACTAATGGTGGTCTCGACCTCCAGTCTGCAACGTCATAACCTAAAAATAAATTCATAACAAAATATTAATAATGATAAGAAGACCGAAATTGAATTGCAAGTGCAACTACTGGAGGAACAAGATCTGAAGCACATACCAACCTACATTACATAGACAACAGCAAACTGAACATCATGAGTCTGAAGCAGAGGACTAAACTGCTGAATCACAAACAAACTTTACTTGGTTGACGATACTATGGGAATCACTACGGTGGCAGACCTTTCGGGCCTAGTCTGTAGGAATCTAAATTAAATCGGCCTCACTGAAAAAAATGACCTAACTGAAATAGTTAGAATATTGAAAACATGTTATTTCTTCATTTTGGTCGCTTGTTTAACAATTTAAAAGTAATCAATTAATATTTTTTAAAATATTCTTTTATTGAGTGTGTCTGCCAACAATGTAACCGTTATGGTATGATGGTTTCACTGCTGCCCAGCTCTTGCCACGTGGAGGCCACCTCTGTAAAAGCACGCGAATTTATAATTATAAAAACAGAAATATGGTTTAAATATAAATAAATCTAAAAAATAAGTTTTTTTTTTCAAAATCCTGTTTTTGAAAGTGCACCGTTTTGAAGCTGGTCTATATACAACTGGATATGATAGCAGTTTGCATATACCTCAATCTCCGTCCGAGATCAATGAGCATTGAAATGGCCGACACTCGGCAGGAATGTTGACGTCGAGACGGTACCGTTGTCCCACTGGCCCCACCGAAATCCTCCCCTGGACTCGTCGGTGGGTCGTCCTTCACGGACGAAAAGTATTGGAGTGATAAATAAAAGTCTGTATTTAAATCAGATTGTCCTCTGCTGGCGCTGAAGGGCGTTCTCTAACACCAGCAGCCTCTGGATGGTCATCAGGGCGCCTTCCTGCAGGAGGAACGGAATCAATATGTTGAATGGCAGGTTGGCATGTCCATCCTGTAAAACGAGGTTGTTTGAGTATTATAAACATAATTAATAATTGTATATAAGAAATAATTATATCAGTAACCAATTAATTCACAGAAAAAAAGTGTAAGAAAAACAATTGAATAATACGGTAGGTAATATATACACACTGATAATTATTTACATTAATTAATTACTGTAATTTCCCCGTCGTTGTTCGTCTACATAGACTGACCGGTAAACACACCAGTTCGTCGGGGTCCACACCATGCTCTGAATCCAATGGGTGTAGAAGTAGCCAATGAGATCACTGAGCTCCGCTGGGAAAGCTGGCTGGATCAGCGTTGATGATAGGAAAGGCAGAGCCTGGAGCTGTGGACGCCTACAAATAAAGATAAAATGTTTCACACAATATACAAAGTATACTATTCATATTTAACTTATCACAATTTCAACGTTTGCTAGTTTCATAATACATTCTACAATCATTTTATAATTACCTTACCGTCGTCGTAAGTCGCGATCGATCTCAACGTTAACCCCAGGTTTCCGATCGCGAGCTTACAAACAACTGTCGCTTTTGTACAACTTACAGACCTTCCTAAAGTCAAATATACTATTTAAAGGAATGATAGTATAATATAGCTACATGTATATATTGTAACATATATCCTTAATGCGTGCCTTGTGATATTTCCAGACCTCTGTTTGATACAAGTAGCCTGGGCTATAAATCAGCTCTTTTGACACTTGATAGGTAAGTAATAGCGAGGTGCGCCTGCTATCTAAATTGTTTCTTTTGCAGTGTTCCACAGTATGCTTTTCACTTCATGTTGCCTCATATATTTACAAATGTAAATTTACTTATGATATAATCTCGTTAAAAAAATCAGCGCTTGAAACATATTATATACACTTCAATTCTTAACAATAAGACGACTCGTGTGATAATTCAAGGATGTATATGTCCCTGGATACCAAATATTACAAAAGAAAATAAAGATGGACTGTGTAGATATAGTTTGCCAATACATGTATGTACATTAGGAATACGCAGGATTCATAATCAAAATATAGTGAACCCCATAAAAACACAAGAACGTTTTCACGTGAAGAATTTTAGTTTTGACATTTTGTAAACTACTGTTAATAACAATAATATACGGCTGTTTTTGTTCACTCCAGACACTATTCACACAGACACAAGTACAATGCGTAAATCGTGAATTGCACAATGGGGTCCGTCTCAAAAAAAAAATGAATCAGTGACGGTAGCGCGAAAAATGCTCATGAAACACGATGACAAGATGAATATAATTGCAAAGAGGGATGGCTCTTGGAAGATTGTAGCCGGGCGCTAGGGATGTCATGTTAGCACCATCACCAGACTTGCTGGACGCTTCCAACATACGGGTTCTGTTTCTGATCGTCCCCGGACGGAGAGACCAAGGATGGCAACTCGGGATCAAGATCAACCAAAAAGGCAGCTGCTATTGGATTTAGAAGACGCCAAGTTTCCGCCGAGACTGCCAGCTTCGCCTACGTGAACATGACATTAGCTGCCGACGTCCTTACGAAGGGCTTATTGCCATCGACAGCAACGTCTTCAATGGGCAAGGCATCATCAACGATGGCGTCTCGTTACAAGTTCTCTTCACAGACAAGTCTTGATACCATCTTTCCCATGGCACACGTTACGCCGATTGTTGTGTCCTGCAGGCTAACAGATAGGATGGTGTGCAGCGTGATGGTTTGGGGAGCCTTCAGTTACTATCATCAGACACCTCTTCACGTTTTCCGTCAACGTGTAAAAGGAGTGGTGAAGAGGGGTGACGGTCTCAGGCCTTACGTCGTTGTTTTGTTTGCTACACAGCCGCAACTACAATTTTGCCAGCGGGACAATGCCTGCCCTACACTACTCGAGTACATATGGGTTTCCTTGCGCAGAAGAATATCCTTCCTATGGCCGTCTCTTTCACCGGATATGGCACGGATAGAACATGTGTGTGATGAAATTGGGAAAAGAATCGCTGCTGGCGGAGCTCCGTTCATATTGACACAGCTGGAACAGAGAGAATGAAACAATTTGCCCTAAGGATTCTTCCAGACTCTAAGCTATTCCATGAGACGACATTGCATAGCATATATCAGTGCCTAAGGCGGATACACGCATTATATCCTCATTTGTGATTTTTCTTTCAATTTACAATTTCTATATGAAATGAAATCTAGCCATATACATAATAGAAATTTTAACAAACTGTTGAAGAAATAAGTAAAAATTCAGTTCCTTTTTTGATTTCTTACAAAACGTATGTTAAGTCGAACATGCGTGCTTTTGGGGCTCAGTATCATTTAAAATCCGGATGGTGCCATTGCCGTCATTCGTTTCAACATTTACTAACAGCGCTAACCACAGTGGCCGTCACATGATCGCAGGTAGCTGTCGGTAAATATCGCAGTAACACGGCTCATTACGACAAATTATCTGTGTACACTCACACTTCCACGCAGATATTATCTTTGTTTATTTGTTGCGAAGTATAGAGTACTGTTTCGATACACATTTGTAGTGGATAGTGGCAAAGATAATCCTGCGATAGGCAAACGTCGGAAAACCGTCATTAAAATTAGAATTGTACAACGGTTAACGGAAATCCGGAATATTTTGATGGGCCTAGAAAGATCATTATTATGTACATAATATAAAAAAGTAAGATGATTTACACATATTATAGCAATTATTGAAGTAGAATATTCAGTAACATGGCTGATTTCATTTCCACATGAGCTGAAGACTGTGTTTATGTGGTTTGTTACTTGACGTGACATTTCACAATAACAGAGACGTGTTGCAAATGACTTTATAGTAAACCTTAATTAATCCTATAAAATTAATAAACCTATTCCTATTACTTAAAATTCTTATTGAAGTAGTTGTGTTAACATAGTAACCGCGGAAATAATTCTCCTATTGATACAATGTAATTATTGCATACCCAAGATTATTACTGGAGAAGTAACAATTGTATCAAACTATCATAGATTGCAATAGTAATATATACTTTGGATTTGATTAATCAATGGCATTTTCATGAATTCAATCACTATCTCTGATAGTATGTTAGGCTATTGATAGATTCAGGTGATAAAACAATATGCTAATCTTATGTTGATATGAAAGCACCTACCCCATTCCAACATTTATCTGTACCATGTCACAGGTGTATTTTACTGCCAGCTGGTGATAGCTGACAACATGGCAGTTTATGAGTTAGTTAAACGTATGGAAGGAAAAACTAAATTTCTATGATGATAGTATGTTTTATTTGTTTAAATTTACTAATATACACAATACTTTTTTATATGTTTTGTTCTCTGGCAGAGCAGAGCCATATAAAAGGATTAGAAATACGAGAAATGGACTGTATTCAATGTCTGCATGTACAACATATACAGTACAATATGTATTGGTAACGCAACAAAAAACAAAACTACAGTACTATGTAATTAATTGTGTTCACTTTAACAATAAGCTGCCAAGAGTTATAGGATTATGTTATATTGTGTTGTGTTGGGGCAGAGGAATCTGGATAGTAATGTTACTATCTTGATAGGTGATTAAGAATGAGTTGACATTTCCAACAGCCGACTTTTCAAAGATAAGAGTGATTTGTCTAGTCAAAACACAATGATAAGTAATACTTTTATAATAGTACCCAGGTATGTATATAAAATGTTTCAGATAAATGTTGACTGTTTTTTTTTTTAATGTTTTGTTGATCAGAAATCAGCCATGACGTCAATACTATGGAACAGAGAATGCTTAGTGACATTTTTGGTGATCTTAACATTTGTGAAAGCCAAATCATCAAGACCACACATCATTGTTATTGTTGCAGATGATCTGGTAAGTATGCCATTAGTGTCAGCATATTTTACACAGATAATTTCTTAGCTGATCATTTTTTAGCTCACTTGGCCGAAGGAGGACCAGGTGAGCTTATGCCATGGTGCATCGTTTGTTGTCTCTACATGTCCAACATCAACTTTTCACCTCAAATAACTTCTTCTCAATAACAGAAAGGTCCAGGGTACTGATATTGGAACTGTAAGATTCTTGGATGGTGGAAGGGGGGCTACCAATCTTGACCCATTTATAAGCTCACAGGAGTCAAATATATGAAATTCTTACACAATTTCCTCTCAGTAATGGAAAGGCAGAGGGTATTGATATTAGGCCTGCAGCATGTTGGTATGAAGGGCTACCAAGAATGTTCAAATAAATGACCTTGACCAGCTTTCAAAATCACAGAGGTCAAATGTGTTAAAAGATAAAAAAAATCTTTAAACAACTTCTTCTCGGTAAGGGCAAAGGCCAATGATAATGATATTGAGCCTTTAGCATACTGCAAAAAAAGACTACCAAGTCTGTTCAAATGATTGACCTTGACCTACTTTCAAGGTCACATGGGTCAAATGTATGAAAATCTTGTAACAACTTCTTCCCGTTAACTTTAAGGCCAATAGTATTGATATTAGGCTTGCAACAAGCTTTGATAAAGGGCCATCAAAATTGTTCAGATGAATTACCTTGACCCGCTTTTAAGGTCACAGGGGCAAAATATATTAAAATCATGAAAGAACTTTTTCTCGATAATCAAAAGGTCCAGGGTATTGATATTTGGCCTGTTACTTGCTGGGATGAGGGGCTACAAAATTTGTTCATATGAAAGACCTTGAATCTTTTTCAAGATTACGGGTCAAAGGTGTGAAAAAATCTTCAAACAGCTGCATACTGGGAAAAAGTAGTACCATGAATGTTCCATTGAATGGCCTTTGTCCACTTTCAAGGTCACAGGGGCCAAATGTGTTAAAATCATAAAAGAAGTTCTTCTCAGTATCCTAAAGGCCCAGGGTCATGGTACTGGCCCGAAGCATGCTGGTATGAAGGTTACAAAGTTTGTTCAAATTAATGGACTTGACCTATTTTCAAAGTCACAGGGGTTAAATGTGTTAAAATCTTTAAACGACTTCTCAATAACAGAATGACCAAGAGTCATGATATTGGTCCAGTACCATGCTGGGATGAAGGATTACCAAGTCCGTTCAAATGAATGACCTTGTCCTTCATTCAAGGTCACAGAGGTCAAATATGTTATAATACAACAATAGATAGTGCTATCAGTTCCGTTTAATTGAAAATTAAGCCTTCAAACTTATAAACTGTAAAAACTTTGTAAGTATGCATATATCAGTTCTGTTCTGTCTGCCTCAATGCTTTGACTGACAGACAGGTTCTTAAACTGTTCAAAGACCTTAAGACCTCGGATGACTCTTCAGACCCTTGGGCTTCTTTTTTCTGCGTGTTTTAATGTACATTAATATGTATTTAGGTTTTCACATAATTGTGACACCAGAAAGATGGCAATGCCACTTATATAAACTCACCAGAAAGGTGGCAGTGCTACCATATAAATTCACCTGAAAGATGTTTGATTTCAGATCCAGTGTAGAAACAGTGATGGTTTACAGTCAAAATTACTTCAACTATTTTTAACTATTCAATGATTTATTGTAGTTTAAATCAGGTTATACATAATTGGTATCAGAAAGCAACATGGCTCAATGAATATTATTTATGTATAAAAACGAACATAATTGTAGTTTTGTTTGTCTCTGAAACACTTCTCATGTATCACAGCTATGAAAGTTCACTGAAGTCCTTCACTGAAGTAGATATACTTAAATGTCTTCCTTTTAGGATATCAAAGGGTGGAACATCCTGTTCATAAGTTTTGTTTTATGTCATAATAAATCTACATCACAAGCTCTACTATACGCACATGTAAATAATATAAAACGACCTCCATGTATTAGATTATTACAGTGAACTTGATAATTTGTACTATGACTGTACATTGTATATGTACAAAATTTAATTTACAGTAATCTATAGTGTATAACTAAATATATAGCAGTTTTAAGTTTTCCTGGTTGAAGGAAAATCATTTGTGTAGAAACAATGGATTCTGGTCCCATAGGATGGGATGGGTGGGGCATACTTGGGGAAAGTGGGGCCCACTTGGGGAAATATAGAAAATTCTTTAAAATCCTACTTCTCTGTTAGGAATGATTGGATTTTGTCCAAGCTTGGTCAGAAACACCTTTAGGTGGAGGGGAACCAATTTGTGTAAGCACTGGTTCTGAGCCTATCAGGGCCTGAGGAATGGGACCCAAAAAGTAAAATTCAAAATTCCTATAAATATATTTACATATGTATGTACTTCTCCTGTACGAGTAAGTCAGTTTTGCCCAAATTTGGCTTGGAGTATCCTTAGTTGAAAAGAAGTCTGACGTTTTGTAGACAGGAGGAGTGGGACCCAATCGGTGAAATGTAAGTTCTTAGAAATCCTTCTTCCATCTAAGTTTGGTCTGAAGCAATTTTCATGAAAAATGAATCTGAATTCTATTCGACAACAAGGCTGGGCCCAAAAAAGGAATTACCTTAGAAATTATTGACATTTTTGAAATTCTTATTTATTAAATCGCTTAATAACTAAATAAGCCATGTGAGAGAGCAGGTCCCATGGACATCTTGTTAGTATGTGTAGTAACTGTATGTACTGAAGACAACATATGATAAGTTGTAGTATGACTTATGTGTAACAAAAGACAACATGGATTAGTAATGACAAAACTTGCAGAAATTTCCAAATTCATTCTTATAAATGTTCTTTTTCAGGGATGGAATGACATAAGCTTTCATGGTTCCAACCAGATCCCCACCCCAAACATAGACAGCTTGGCACACAGTGGAATCATTCTCAATAATTATTACGTCTCACCAATTTGTACCCCAACACGAGGGGCCCTGATGTCTGGGCGCCACCCAATTCATACCGGTACATTTCTTACCTTTTCTTACACCGTCAAAATTTCACACATATATTTATGTAATAATGTCTTCAGTAATAGCAAATAGTACAACAAATATTAGACATACAAGTAATATATATTTGTTACTGAAGACCCTATTAAATATTCTGTTTACTTCATTTTCTCAGGCAAAATAGCCAAATTACTAGCGACAGAAAATTACGGACAAAGTTAACTATGGTTTTTGCAAACACTGCTCACTCATAATAATTTTGGTTTTTCTCTGATATTTTTACTGGCAAAAATGTAATAAATGAGAGGTTTTTTTTGACTGATGGTTAGATCACAAATTCAAATGTTATCCTTTTCTTAAAATATATTGATTACTCTTCCTGATTTTACTACCAATTATTTAATTTAAAAATGTTTTTAAGGATCCAATGTTTGAAAAAAAAATGTTGCTGTAGAATAATTTATATCCAAACTATTTGAATATAAAATGTGAATTGGAAATACTTGTAACATTTGTTCATTTTTTTCCTGGCTTGAGAGAATGTTAAAGGTTTATATTGATTTTATAGTTCATAGATACATATAAATGCACTAACTTATAAAATAACAAATAGAAATAAGAAAACTTCGTAAAATGTTTTTCAGAGATATTATGTATTTAGGAAAATATACAGAGACACTGATAACTGTTTTTCTCTAACCCTTGTTAATTGAGAATTAGGCAATGCTGATTATAAACCAGTAGCTAGGCTATCAAACACATGGTAGGAAAAGTGAGTTACAAATTACATACTTAGATCACCTTATCCCCTTCTTTTGACAGGACTACAAGAGGGTGTAATCATGGGGGCCCAGCCCTACGGTCTTCCTCTAAATTTTACCATCATGCCTCAGTGGTTACAGAAATTAGGCTATCGCACACACATGGTAGGAAAGGTGAGTTATGAGTTAGGTCCCCTTATTCTCATCTCCTTCTTTTGACAGGACTACAAGAGAGTGTTATTGTGGGGGCCCAGCCCTACGGTCTTCCTCTAAATTTTACCATCATGCCTCAGTGGTTACAGAAATTAGGCTATCGCACACACATGGTAGGAAAGGTGAGTACAATATCGACTTGAGCTATATTTTGCTAATGATACTCCCTTCATAGGAATTTAATGAACATCAGTACATGCTGATAAAGTACAGTCAAACCATGTTATATCAAACTTATATAACTTGAAGATCCTGTTTTAATTCAACGAATGTTGTCCTGGCCATTTCCTACTAAACTTTCCAACTCACTGAAATTTAATACTCGGGCAACTTGGGAGTTTTCCCATGGTCCAGTCAACGATGAGATAATGAAGTTCAACTGTAAGTCATATTAAATTCCCTCACAATTCTTGTGAAAACTCAATTAAAACAACTTGTTTAGGAAAAGCAGTTTATAGAGCCTTGTGCCACCTCAAGAATTTCAATGGTTAAGAATTTGTTTCTATCCATTGTATGTTAAGGACTTATTTAATGTCAGATGATAAATGGGACTTATTTAATGTCAGGTGATAAATTGGACTTATTTAATGTCAGATGATAAGTGGGACTTATTAAATGTCAGGTGATAAATGGGACTTATTTAATGTCAGATGATAAATGGGACTTATTTAATGTCAGATGATAAATTGGACTTATTTAATGTCAGATGATAAATGGGACTTATTAAATGTCAGATGATAAATTGGACTTATTTAATGTCAGATGATAAATGGGACTTATTAAATGTCAGATGATAAATGGGACTTATTTAATGTCAGGTGATAAATGGGACTTATTTAATGTCAGGTGATAAATGGGACTTATTTAATGTCAGATGATAAATGGGACTTATTTAATGTCAGATGATAAATTGGACTTATTTAATGTCAGATGATAAATGGGACTTATTAAATGTCAGATGATAAATGGGACTTATTTAATGTCAGATGATAAATGGGACTTATTTAATGTCAGATGATAAATGGGACTTATTAAATGTCAGGTGATAAATTGGACTTATTTAATGTCAGATGATAAATTGGACTTATTTAATGTCAGATGATAAATGGGACTTATTTAATGTCAGGTGATAAATTGGACTTATTTAATGTCAGATGATAAGTGGGACTTATTAAATGTCAGGTGATAAATGGGACTTATTTAATGTCAGATGATAAATGGGACTTATTTAATGTCAGATGATAAATTGGACTTATTTAATGTCAGATGATAAATGGGACTTATTTCAAGTCTGATCATATGAATCCTTTATTTATTACAAAGTGTTTAGATACTGTCAATATGTAGAGGTTCTGATGACATTGCGTACAGAAAAGATTCAACCAAATTGTTTGGTAAATTATGGTAAAAGTGTGAAAGGAGCCAGTGAATATCAGTAAAAGTCGTTAATATCAGTCAAACTTGTAAATTTCAGTCAAACTGGTAAATATCAGTCACTCTCGTAAATATCAGTCAAACTCGTAAATATCAGTCACTCTCGTAAATGTCAGTGTAAATATCAGTCACTCTCGTAAATGTCAGTCAGACTCGTAAATATCAGTGTAAATATCAGTCAAGTTCGTAAATATCAGTCACTCTCGTAAATATCAGTCAAACTTGTAAATATCAGTCAAACTCGTAAATATCGGTCACTCTCGTAAATATCAGTCAGATTCGTCAGTCAGACTTGTAAATATCAGTCAAACTCGTAAATATCAGTGTAAATATCAGTCAAACTCGTAAATATCAGTGTAAATATCAGTCACTCTCGTAAATGTCAGTCAGACTCGTAAATGTCTCTCAGACTCGTAAATATCAGTCAAACTCGTAAATATCAGTCAGACTCGTAAATATTAGTCAGACTCGTAAATGTCAGACTCGTAAATGTCAGTCAAACTCGTAAATATCAGACAAATTTTCATACAGCAAGAGCAACTTAAGCTATGAAATCTGGAATTTATTTTACATAAGATAAATTTTATTATTTAGTCAGAAAATTACCTCAATATGTTGGTGATACAGTTTATATATGATTTAGTAAAATAAACATTATAACATTGATAGTTTCAATCAATTTTAGTGGCATCTCGGATTTTTTAAAAGTGAATACACACCGACACGCCGTGGATTTGAGTCTTACACAGGATATTACCAAGGATGTGGAGACTATTATGATCACACTTATGAGGCTGATGAGGTAAGACTTGTCCCACCTGAGCTAAAATATCACACTGTAGATCAGCTGTTATAATGACACTTATGAGACTGATGAGGTAAGACTTGTCCCACCTGAGCTAAAATATCACAGTGTAGATCAGCTGTTATAATGACACTTATGAGACTGATGAGGTAAGACTTGTCTCACCTGAGCTAAAATATCACAGTGTAGATCAGCTGTTATAATGACACTTATGAGACTGATGAGGTAAGACTTGTCCCACCTGAGCTAAAATATCACAATGTAGGTCAGCTGTTATAATGACACTTATGAGGCTGATGAGGTAAGACTTGTCCCACCTGAGCTAAAATATCACAATGTAGATCAGCTGTTATAATGACACTTATGAGACTGATGAGGTAAGACTTGTCCCACCTGAGCTAAAATATCACAATGTAGATCAGCTGTTATAATGACACTTATGAGACTGATGAGGTAAGACTTGTCCCACCTGAGCTAAAATATCACAATGTAGATCAGCTGTTATAATGACACTTATGAGACTGATGAGGTAAGACTTGTCCCACTTGAGCTAAAATATCACAGTGTAGATCAGCTGTTATAATGACACTTATGAGGCTGATGAGGTAAGACTTGTCCCACCTGAGCTAAAATATCACAGTGTAGATCAGCTGTTATAATGACACTTATGAGACTGATGAGGTAAGACTTGTCCCACTTGAGCTAAAATATCACAGTGTAGATCAGCTGTTATAATACACTTATGAGACTAATGAGGTAAGACTTGTCCCACCTGAGCTAAAATATCACAGTGTAGATCAGCTGTTGTAATACACTTATGAGACTGATGAGGTAAGACTTGTCCCACCTGAGCTAAAATATCACAGTGTAGATCAGCTGTTTTAATACACTTATGAGACTGATGAGGTAAGACTTGTCCCACCTGAGCTAAAATATCACAGTGTAGATCAGCTGTTATAATACACTTATGAGACTGATGAGGTAAGACTTGTCCCACTTGAGCTAAAATATCACAGTGTAGATCAGCTGTTATAATGACACTTATGAGACTGATGAGGTAAGACTTGTCCCACTTGAGCTAAAATATCACAGTGTAGATCAGCTGTTATAATGACACTTATGAGACTGATGAGGTAAGACTTGTCCCACCTGAGCTAAAATATCACAGTGTAGATCAGCTGTTATAATGACACTTATGAGACTGATGAGGTAAGACTTGTCCCACCTGAGCTAAAATATCACAATGTAGATCAGCTGTTATAATGACACTTATGAGACTGATGAGGTAAGACTTGTCCCACTTGAGCTAAAATATCACAATTTAGATCAGCTGTTATAATACACTTATGAGACTGATGAGGTAAGACTTGTCCCACCTGAGCTAAAATATCACAGTGTAGATCAGCTGTTATAATGACACTTATGAGACTGATGAGGTAAGACTTGTCCCACCTGAGCTAAAATATCACAATGTAGATCAGCTGTTATAATGACACTTATGAGACTGATGAGGTAAGACTTGTCCCACTTGAGCTAAAATATCACAATTTAGATCAGCTGTTATAATACACTTATGAGACTGATGAGGTAAGACTTGTCCCACCTGAGCTAAAATATCACAGTGTAGATCAGCTGTTATAATGACACTTATGAGACTGATGAAGTAAGACTTGTCCCACCTAAGCTAAAATATCACAGTGTAGATCAGCTGTTATAATGACGCTTATGAGACTGATGAAGTAAGACTTGTCCCACCTAAGCTAAAATATCACAATGTAGATCAGCTGTTATAATGACACTTATGAGACTGATGAAGTAAGACTTGTCCCACCTAAGCTAAAATATCACAGTGTAGATCAGCTGTTATAATACACTTATGAGACTGATGAAGTAAGACTTGTCCCACCTAAGCTAAAATATCACAATGTAGATCAGCTGTTATAATGACACTTATGAGACTGATGAGGTAAGACTTGTCCCACTTGAGCTAAAATATCACAATTTAGATCAGCTGTTATAATACACTTATGAGACTGATGAGGTAAGACTTGTCCCACCTGAGCTAAAATATCACAGTGTAGATCAGCTGTTATAATGACACTTATGAGACTGATGAAGTAAGACTTGTCCCACCTAAGCTAAAATATCACAGTGTAGATCAGCTGTTATAATGACGCTTATGAGACTGATGAAGTAAGACTTGTCCCACCTAAGCTAAAATATCACAATGTAGATCAGCTGTTATAATGACACTTATGAGACTGATGAAGTAAGACTTGTCCCACCTAAGCTAAAATATCACAGTGTAGATCAGCTGTTATAATACACTTATGAGACTGATGAAGTAAGACTTGTCCCACCTAAGCTAAAATATCACAATTTAGATCAGCTGTTATGATACAGTAATGAGACGGATGAGGTAAGACTTGTCCCACCTGAGCTAAAATATCACAATGTAGATCAGCTGTTATAATGACACTTATGAGACGGATGAAGTAAGACTTGTCCGACCATATCTAATAGATTGCTTTTAATATTTTTTTTGTTTGTTCCAGGCTTTCTTTGGATATGATTTTAGACGTAATGAAAGTCTTGACTACTCAGCAATCGGCCAGTATTCCACTACTGTGTTTACGAATCGTGCTGTAGACATCATTAATCAGCATAATTCAGAGGAGGTATGGTACACTTAGCAGTGGCCTTGAACACTCCATGTTTGTGTCTTATGGTTTAGTAATGTATTAAATCTGCTAATCCGCCCAAGCCTGGCGACAACTACACTCATTTATAATCATGTCACTATATCTATCCTTTTGACATTGAAATCAATCACAAAATCATGAATCCTTTGTTTAATGTTGGAAGCGGCATATGTTTGATGTAGTGTCTTCATGTTACTTTGTATATAATGAAGCCATACACCATTGTTATCAAGGCATTACTTTGAACACATTTAGCATGTTGCTCTATCTAACAATGATTTGATCAGTATTATTTTGAATATACTGATTTGGTTATGTACACATGTGGCACATGCGTTAGCTACCAATGGAGACCTCATTTGCTGATCTGGATGCTTTTAACAAACAAAAAAAATGATTTGGTGACAGCACTTATGTACTGCCCTCAGTTTTTCATTAAGTTATGCTCATTGTATTCCGCAGCCATTGTTCCTGTACTTGCCGTACCAGGCTGTCCACAGTGGTAATCTGCCCAGTGGCAATAATCTTCAAGCTCCATCTTCCTACATAAATAGACACCCCCATATACAGAACAAAGAACGTAAAAACTTTGCTGGTAAGCTTTTTATGTCTCAAGTGACTTATTGTAATCGCTTTTTCATTGGTGTCGTCTGTCAAGTGTTGTCTGTTGTGCGTCATCCGTCATTTTAGAATTCTTTTATATAACCGAAAGGCCCAGTGCTGATATTTGACCTGTAACATGCTAGTATGAAAGGCTACCAAGTTTGTTGATATGAATGACCTTCACCCACTTTTAAGGTTTCTGGTGTCACATTTATTTAAATGTTTGTATGACTACTTCTCAATAAACAAAGGCCGAAGATGCTGATATTGAGGCGGTAGCATTCTCGGAGGAATAGCTACCTCAATGCTGAATATCTCAGGTGACCCTTAATTAAGGACTTCTATTTACATATAATTGAGTTAGATTTAGTTCATTACAATGGTTATCTTTTCTTACAATTAGCCCAATTTTTAGATATTTCAATTAGGTCACCAAAGTCTCATTGTGACCGATTGTGATAACCACCAGCACTGTGAGTCCGTAAACAATTTAACATTTTCAACTCCTCTAGAACCCCTGAACCTAATTGTGCTCATTCAGTTTTGGGTCTGATGAGAAAAACAAAATGGCCAAAAGGCGGCCATCTTGCAAGTTTGTTATCACTTTTTCTTGAGAAGTACTCTATATATCTTTCTCAAATTTCATGTATAGGCTCCTTTAAGTCAATAGTTTTGCTTGTGTGAGTTAGGTACTGGTCAGAAAAACAAAACGGCTGACAGGCTGCCATTTTCGATTTTGCCTAGTAAAGATTGTTATGCTATTTCTTAGGAAGTACGGAATGGATGTCTCTCAAATTCCATGTATAGGTTCCCTTTGGTCTCTCCTTGTGCTTGTTTTATTTTTTGTGACTGATCAGATGAAACGGAATGGCTTCCTTCCAGGTAGTCATCTTGAATTTCGCCTAGTTAAGATTGGTATCGCTAATTCTTAAGAAGTACTGAATGGATGATTCTCAAATTTCATACATTTGTTCCCATTGGTCTCTCTTTGTGCTTGTTTGATTTTGTGACTGATCAGAAGAAACAAAATGGTTTCCAGGAGGCCATTTTGGATTTGGCAGGTAAAGATTATCATTGCTATTTTTGCAAAGGAATGTTCAAATCTTTCTATGATCTCTTGTTTGCCTTGCAGAAGTTTGTTTTTAGCACTACAGTATAAAAGCATAATAAACGTGAAATGATTGCGACAGAGGTATGCAGTGTTTCAGAACTAGAAATGTTATTTTGAAGTTTGAAAGGAATTACCAATAATTTGCTTTCAAAGCAGTATTACTTATTAAGTAGGGAAAAAATCATCACCATAGAATCAGCTAATAGCAAGGTAGCACTATATACTAAACGTATATCAAAAGTAAAAGTATTTAACTCACACAAGTGAATAAAACTAGAGTTATGTCCCCTATATTATGTTTTTTGATGATGGCATAACTTGGAAAACAACTTGGCTTAATAAAAATAATTTTTTTCTACTTTTCTTCTTTTTTAGGGATGGTAGCAGCACTAGATGATGGTGTAGATTCTGTTGTGCAAGCATTAAAAAAGAATGGTCTGTATGAAAACTCCATCTTGATGTTCACAACAGATAATGGTGGACCTGCAAATGGCTTTGATGGCAATGCAGCTAGTAACTTCCCTCTAAGGTACACATAACTTGTTCATCCTCTGTGCATGTAGTACAAATTGTACTTGATATGCATGTTGGTTCATTTGTTTTTACTTTTCCAGAAGACATATCAAAATCCATCATCATTTTTCCCTCAAACAGCTTCAGGTTTTTATTAGTAGATAGCTTAATGGATAGGCTGGATTTAAACAGTTAACTTGAACCACATTTATGACTGAAAAAGCTAGATACAAATGATTTAAACAATATTAAAATTAATTAAATATTGTTTAAATCATTTGTATCTAGCTTTTTCAAATGATTTAAACAATATTTAATTAATTTTAATATTGTTTAAATCATTTGTATCTAGCTTTTTCAGTCATAAATGTGGTTCAAGTTAACTGTTTAAACAATATTAAAATTAATAATTCTTATTCAGTTATTAATCAGGGTGGTAATTTGTCGTCTTCTATTAATATTAAACGAGGCTGTAGGCAAGGGGACCCGATCGCCCCATATTTATTTATACTTTGTGTAGAAATCTTGGCCCTGAGATTGCGGAATAATGTTAATATAAAAGGTATGGATATTGATAATTGTCCAATTTTAGTTTCCCAGTATGCAGATGATACCTCCCTCATTTTAGATGGTTCAGAACAATCTTTGACAGAAGCAATTAAGGAACTTGATGAGTATGCAAAAATTTCAGGGTTGAAAATTAATGTAGAGAAAACACAGGTAGTGTGGATAGGTAATAAAAAATATAGTGAAGATTCGTTTTTACCAGATTTCAATTTACAGTGGGGAACGAATAAATTTACACTTTTGGGAATTATTTTTAGTGTTAATCTTCACGAAATTCCAAAGCTGAATTTTGACAAAAAACTCATCAGGTTAAAATCATTGATTAAACAATGGAGCAGAAGGTCTTTAACTCCAATTGGTAGAATTCATGTCATCAAATCCTTGCTTATATCACAGTTTAATCACCTTTTTATTTCACTTCCAAATCCAAATGAAAACTTTATTAAAAAATTAAATTCCATTTTATTTCAATATTTATGGAATGGGGGGTCTGATAAAATTAAGCGAGATGTTGTTGTTCAACACCATGTCAATGGAGGTCTTAAGATGGTTAATATAGATGCCTTCATGAGCTCTTTAAAATTAAGTTGGATAAGGAGGTTATTTCAAACCACTGAAAAATGGCAGGCTATTTTAAAAACCTATATTGATATTGATTTGCTGGCAAATTGCGGTAGTGAATATATACAGTTATGTATAAGTAAATGTAAAAATCAGTTCTGGAAAGATATTTTTAAATCATGGTATAAATTCATTGTGCAAAGAGATAATTTGGAAAATAATGAGTTAATCTCCAAAATACCACTCTGGTATAACAAAAAAATATGTATTGGGGGGGGAAACCTATTTTTTACAAGGATTGGTACAAGAAGGGTGTGATCAATATATGTGATATTTTAAAAGAAGTTGCTCCAGTGTCTTTTTATACCTTAAATGAGTTTACACGTAAATATCACATTGCTACAAATTTTCTTCAGTACCACAGCTTCATATCTTCAATAAAAGATTTTATCTCTTCATATGATTTAACTTTATCGAACATAGCTTACCCATTCATTCCTGTAAACATACAACCCTTTTTTAACCTAGATAGAGGTACAAAACTGTTTTATGATATCTTGATTAAGAATGATGTGGCACCATCTTGTAAATTGAAATGGAATCAAGAATTTGACGATATTAATGATGAAGAATGGGCCAAAATTTTCAAGATCCCCTTCCATACTACAAAAAATTCAAAACTTCAATGGTTCCAGTTCAGAGTAGTTCATCATATTCTGACAACAAATTCTTTTCTCTGTAGAATTGGTCTGGTTAGCTCACCTCTCTGTATTTTATGTAACTCTGAAAGAGAAACTATTACTCATATTTTATGGGAATGTAATGAAGTACAGAATTTACTACAAAGTTTTGAAATACTATTACAGGCATTACTTATTCCTTTTTCAATTAATAAAAAATCTTTCTTCTTTGGAATTTTTTCAAGTTCCCATATCAGTAGGGTAGATAATGAAATTATAATTATCATGAAGCAGTACATATATAGAATGAGGTGTCTGCATAATTCTTTGCATATAAACTCATTGGTAAACTCCATTAAAGACAATTACAAAGTCCAAAAATATATTGCTGTTAGTAAGGGCGATACTGTTAAGGAGAAGTTTGATGTAGAATGGAGTAAATGGAAAAGGTTAATTGACATGTAGTCGGATTCTGATAAATTCTACCTCAAATATATAATATATATTTATACGAAAGTAGGATGTTTCCAAACCCTTGACAAGGCCATTCTTATCCTCTCGGTCTTCCATCCATTTCTTTCATCTTTTTTCTTAAATGCTTTTCCTATTTCTCACTGTTTTTTTCTGTCCAGTAAATTATGTGCAATACATATCTGAAAAATTTGTTTGCATCTGTGTCTTTTTTTTTTTTTTTTAGTCAGCATTTCTGATATTAAATACACCATCTCTTGAAATCTTTGGTTACTGCTCCCTGGAGTTGATGTATGATGTTAAGATTACTGAATTTTGTGAGGTGTGAAATGGTGTGGTAGTGATGTAGTGAATGAGAATTATGATTGTGATGATGATGAGGGTATAATGGTGGTGGTGGTGATAAGGATCATGATAATAATGAAATGGTGATGATGATCTTGATTTGTAATGATGATGATGATGATCAGGGTGTGATGATGATTATGATGATGATGGTGATGATGGTTGTGGTGATGATGACAATGATCTTGATTTGAGATGATGAAGTTGGCGGTGGTAGTGGAGGTGATGTGATGATAATGATGATTGATACATAATGATGGTGTGATGAGGATGATTATAGTTATGATAAGTGTGATGATGATGAGGATGATATTGAATTGTTATGATGATAATGATGATGATGATGGATGATGATGATGATAAGGATGGTGATTGTGTGATGATGATGATAATGATGATATGTATTGTACATTAAAATGGAAATAAAAAGATAATTACAAAAAAAAAAAAAATATTAAAATTAATTTTGATATTTAACATTATTTAGAAACAAATGCTACATGCACCATAGGTATCTTGTTTAATACATCACTTATTGTTTTACTGAATTTTTTTCCAATGGAAGTAATCAAATTTTAATGACGATTTGCTAGCCTTCATCGCAAAATCAAATACATCTATTAAAATTCACCAAAGAATCTAAAGGACATTGACAAAAGCAACAATATAATACTGATGTGCAAACAAAATTTCAATTCAAATGCATTTACTGTTAAAAAGTTGGACAAAATATAAAGCAATGAAAGAGTTACATGGAAATTTAAACATAAAAATTCAAAGAGAAGAACAACAAATTTGCTGGTCTTCTCTGCTTCATCGAAGCAACCTGCTATGTTAATCTATGTCAATTTGTGTATCAGTTGCATTTTTCGAAGTGATAATAGTGTTTATGATGAAACACCATGTATATTGATAAACATAAAACACACTCAGCTTCGTGTTACTGACTTAAATGAAATGTCTCTCATCAGTGAAATTATGACAACTTTCATTCTATTCACTAATTTCAAGTTATGGTTGTCAACTTCCAATAATGGGAACACTCCCTAGAACATGGGGTCAATTTTGCAACATGTAAACATCATTGAATTTTGAAACATTTTTGTGTTTTTGTTGTAGAGGATTAAAGGCCACTCTGTGGGAAGGAGGAGTTAGAGGTGTAGGATTTCTCCATAGTCCCTTACTCAAAAAGTCTGGCTATGTTTCTGAACAGCTGTTGCATGTATGTGATTGGCTGCCAACATTCTATTCAGCTGCTGGAGGTAACCCAGGTGATCTTGGTGAAACTGATGGCTATGATATGTGGACAATGCTTTCCTCAAACAGTAAACCTGTGAGAAAAGAGCTATTGCATAATATATCTCCATCTAAGCGGAGTGGGGCTATTCGTGTGGGCGAGTACAAGTTGTTGGTGGGAGGTGTAAATATGAAATGGGATGGCTGGTACCCACCTTACCAGGTCACAGAGGACAGTTCAAGGCTTTACTATGACAACCCTGCTGCAAAAAATTCATTATTCAAGGAGTTGACAGGAACATCAGACAACAGAATTACAGCTGTTATGAAAAATATCACTTTAGTCTCTGCTGTCAAGGTTAACTGTGGTCCTAAGCCAGCAAATGCAAGCACCAACTGTGACCCTCGACAGAATGCCTGTCTTTACCACATTCCTTCTGATCCTTGTGAATACAACAACATTGCTGCTTCAAACCCTAGCATTGTCAGTGCACTAACTGATAGGCTAGATTATTATTTATCTACAATGGTCCCTCCAGCAAATAAACCTGTGGATCCGAAAGGAAACCCAATATTGAATAACGGTGCTTGGATCTCATGGCAGGACTAAAGCTATGGAATTTTTAGGTTATCTCACTCGACCCGAATAATTGTGCCCATGTGATTTTGGGACTGATCAGAAAATAAAAATGGCCGAAAGATGTCCATCTTAGATTTTTACTTTAAAAGTTTGTTATCGCTATTTCTTGAGAAGTACTGGATGGATCTTTCATAAATGTCCTATGTAGGTTCGCCTTGGTCCTTAGGTGTCCCAGTCAGATTTTGGGTGTAATCAGAAAAACAAAGTGACTGACAGATGGCCAACTTGGATTTTATCGCTATTTCTTGAGGACTACTGTATTGAGTTTTCTCAAATTTCATGTATAGGTATCTTTTGGTCCCTAGTTGTGCTCATCTAATTGTGGGACTGATCAGAAATACAAAATGGCCTTCAGGTGGACATCTTAGATTTTGACTTTTAAAAGTTTGCTATTGCTATTTCTTGAGAACTGCTCTATAAATCTTTAGATTCCTAATTGTGCTTGTTTGAGTTTGGGACTTGAGAAAAACAAAATGGCCGACAGGCAGCTATCTAGGATTTTGCCGAGTAAAGATTGTTATTGCTATTTCATAAGAAGTCCTATATGAATATCTCTCAAATTTCATACGTATGTCCCCGTTGGTTTCTGCATGTGCTCATTTGATTTTGGGACTGATCAGATGAAACGAAATGGCTTCCTTCCAGGTGGTCATTTTGGATTTGGCAGGTAAGGATTATATCAATATTTATGCAAAGGAATTTTCAAATGTCTTATCGTTAAGAGCAGAAACAGACAAGAGAAAAGATTCGAAAAGGTCTGCTTTTCAAAGAGTATAGAAAGATTAAACAATGGTGGGCGCCAAGATCCCTTTGGGATCTCTTTGTTTTTTAGATAATTTTAAAATAATTTAATAGTTATAATGCTTTTTATGAGGTGAAAAGTTTGACACAATAGTGCCAATTTTTAAAATGCTCAAATGAATCTCAGCATAGACAGAAATAAATGCACTAGAGAGTGCGTAGATGTTCCCTTCAGTCTACTCCATTCTCAGAAGCTTTTATTAAATGTATATGAAGTAACATTATATGATTGACAATGTTGACAAGTGCTGCAAACAAGTTGTTGAAGGACAATTACACAGTAAAGATAGTGCGCTAATATAACAGATAATTATAACAACTTGTATGTATTAACATATCAAGAGGTACAATGAGAGTGAACTGTACTTATAAGGTATTTTGTGATTTTTCTGAGAAACATATTGTCCTCTGTATATTTAGATTTGGGGCTTTTGTCTTCTAAGGAAGTAAGCATAAGATGATTTACTCATATTTTGCATATTAATACCTTTATCAATGATAACATTCCGTAAATATTAATGAAAGTGATGAGATTTTATACGTATGTACATATATATATGTGTGTGTGTGTATGTTTAAGATATGACAGTAACACCCTTAACACAACATATTAATACAAAATCAAGAGATAATTCATCTGTGCTTTTGTTTACTGAATTGTAGAATTAATAAAAATAAAGCATTTTTCAATATTTTAATTTGAGCAAGTACTATAAAGTCATAGAATTGGCAGGGGATTTATTTTTCATTTAGCATGATTTTATAGTAACAGCTGATCATATTATTACACAGAACGGTGGGTGGTGTATTTCAACTAGAATGAGGTTTATTTTTTGTGGGATTAACAGCATATCCAAAGGTGTTGGTCTGATGTGTAGTTATATTACAGTGTTGTAGTATATATATATATATATATATATAAAGTTATCTCAATGAATGGATTTAGATATAGTTATTATGCATAAGATTTATAAATACAATGTATATGTTTGCAAGTCTTATATTTTTGTCATACATCTTCAATCCGAATTGCTGATATTGTTTAATACAGTTACTGTATGTGCCATTATACCTAAGTATATAATCTCAATTTGACAAATTGAAAATTTGATAATGACGACAAAACTGTTGGACTAATATTGTATCTCATACGCTCATCTTTTACATAAAAGACATATTGTTGAATCAATGCATTATATGTAAACTTTGGGTTTCAACTTGAAACTAAACAGGGAAATAAAGATCTGTTAATTTTGATATACTCTTCTTATTTGATGTATATGTTTACTGGTGAGTGCAATAAGCAATTAATCTGTATGTTATCTGTTACAGATCCTTCTATTAATGTTTTACATCTTTTTACAAAGTGTTTGTTTTCTTTATTTTGTCTCATGAATGGCTTGTAATGTGTTGTTTTCATATTTGTTTTACCTGTCCAAAGTGCAATAAGCTCTTACCCACGTGTATCACATCTGTTTAACTTCTACTGAACACCTGAGTTGTCCAAACACCAGTCTGAGATACATTTATAACCAGTGGATAGTGAAATTTCCAAACATGAACTACACAGTAATATCAGAACATTATTTATCATTTTCCACTCTAGATTTGTTGTAACAAGTCATATTGATATATTTTGAGCATTAATTTTGCCTTTAAAGCTCTTGTACTTTCTTTGGCAACGGTGATTTTTTGTGATAAACTACTAGTTAACTGTAACTAAAATGAGAACAAATGAGACAAAGGTGTTTAAATGATAAACTGACAGCTAAGGTTAGAACTTAAGATTGCTGCGGAAAAGGTTAATGTTTCTTAATAACCATGATAACCATGATCATGACATTTTGTCAGTAACATGATTGGGTAAGAGCTATCAAGTTACTTATATATGCTACCACAATCAACTTAAATTCTTAAAGTAAAGAAACGATTTCTGGTTAATTGAGATTGTCTATTTCATGATACTGTACATACTGTATTAAATGGGCACTAAGGCTTGGATCCACATAAAATATCCAGGTTGTCTGTGTCTTCACAAGATGCAAAATTTTAAACTTTTCTGAAAAAAGATATTTTTATACGGAATTTGCTATGGTCAATTGAATGTCACAAAAGTGAGTGTTATACATTTAGTAGATAATAATAAATATTGGATAGGAAAGTCTATTTTTGACATTCAACAACGGTTTAATGAACTATGATTTACAACCAGTTATATATTTTTGTCAGTCTGTTAGTCTCTTGAAATAAAAATGTTTCTTCATTTAACATTTGATTTTCTTATTTCAAAGAACTCTTAACTTTAAAATCATGTATTTCGTTACTAAAGAACCTGCTTTACATACTTTCTTTACCTCCCTTTCACCTCCACTCGAGCCTCTACCCCTCTGTTGTGGTAGATCTCATTATGTGTTGTATCTCCGTCACCAAAGGATGCTAGAAATGTTTAGCTAACAATTCCTTACACCTTTGGTTATGCCATGCCATTGTTGGTATTAATTTGTACAAATGCAATATCTTATCTCAATATTTCAGATTGTTAAAAATCACGGAATCGGATAGCATGCAACAGTGATGTATTCCCTAGCACTCGGATTTTATTCAGCGTTTTTCAGTGACATGCTACCTTGATCAAACCCTAAAGTTCTTCTAGGACTCTAGTGATGACAAGGCCGACCGCGTTTACCCTAAATCGTGAAAGATTTGAGGCGACTGGAAAATAGAAACTGGTCGAAATGAAGAAAATAAATCGTAAAGTGGAGGGAGGTGAAGTAGCCTCAAAATTCAGTAAATTTCATAATTTCCGGTTTTGCATAAATTGTAAAGAACAAGTTCATGTGTATAATCATGTATCGTGCTACTATTGAAATGAATTAAAGCGTTGTAAGAAGGTTATGGGGAAAACGAGAGACCGGCAGTTGCTAACGCATGCAATCTCATATATTGTACAAACTGGCATAAACCGCCTATCAACCCATGTACTGTTTTCTACGCAAATTTGTTCGAATTTGAGTTCCTTCAATTCAACCAGTCTATAAAAGACTGCAGATAAAAAACAATGAATCTGAGCAGTTTCGACTGGCGAGCTTTCCAGACATTGTTAGGATGATACATTTGAACTGAAAATCAGGCTGACCGAAATCCCAGAAATTATCAGGTACCTCTGTTCCTCTTCTCTGATAAACGTATTGACCGCCTTTCTCACACCCACCCACGTAAAGACCAGGCTCAGACGCTACAATGGTAAAGCAACATTTCAGTAAAAAGGTTATGTCAAGCGTGATTGCATAGACATGCCGATATGCATATCATTTTTAGGTCATCTGACCCGAAGGGTCCGATGACCTATAGTCATCATGCTTCGTCCGTCGTCGTCCGCCGTGCGCCGTCCGTAAACTTTTCATTCAAACGACTTCTTCTCAAATACTAGAAGGTCTAGGGGGCTAATACTTGGCACAGAGGAAACTGGCATGGAGCTCTACCAAGTTTGTTCAAATGAATGACCTTGACCCACTTTAAAGGTCACAGGGGTCAAATATGTTAAAATCTTTAAACAACTTCTTCTCAATAACCAAAAGGCTCAGATTGCTGATATTGTGCCTGTGGCATGCTGGGATGAAGGGCTATCAAGTTTGTTTAAATGAATGACCTTGAACAACTTTCAAGGTCACAGGGGTCAAATATGTCAAAATCTTTAAATAACTTCTTCTCAAATACTAGAAGGCCTAGGGGGCTAATACTTGGCCCATAGCATGCTGGCATGGAGCCCTACAAAGTTTGTTCAAATGAATGACCTTGGCCCACTTTCAAGGTCACAGGGGTCAAATATGTTAAAATATACAAAGGACTTCATCTCAATAAGCAAAAGTCTATGAGTGACGATATTGGGTCTGTAGCATGCTGGGAGGAAAGGCTACCAAGTTTGTTCAAATGAATGACCTTGACCCACTTTAAAGGTCACAGGGGTCAAATATGTTAAAATCTTTAAACAACTTCTTCTCAATAACCAAAAGGCTCAGATTGCTGATATTGTGCCTGTGGCATGCTGGGATGAAGGGCTATCAAGTTTGTTTAAATGAATGACCTTGAACAACTTTCAAGGTCACAGGGGTCAAATATGTCAAAATCTTTAAATAACTTCTTCTCAAATACTAGAAGGCCTAGGGGGCTAATACTTGGCCCATAGCATGCTGGCATGGAGCCCTACAAAGTTTGTTCAAATGAATGACCTTGGCCCACTTTCAAGGTCACAGGGGTCAAATATGTTAAAATATACAAAGGACTTCATCTCAATAAGCAAAAGTCTATGAGTGCCGATATTGGGTCTGTAGCATGCTGGGAGGAAAGGCTACCAAGTTTATTTAAATGAATGACCTTGAACAACTTTCAAGGTCGCAGGGGTCAAATATGTCAAAATCTTTAAATAACTTCTTCTCAAATACTAGAAGGCCTAGGGGGCTAATACTTGGCCCATAGCATGCTGGCATGGAGCCCTACAAAGTTTGTTCAAATGAATGACCTTGGCCCACTTTCAAGGTCACAGGGGTCAAATATGTTAAAATATACAAAGGACTTCATCTCAATAAGCAAAAGTCTATGAGTGCCGATATTGGGTCTGTAGCATGCTGGGAGGAAAGGCTACCAAGTTTATTCAAATGAATGACCTCAACCCACTTTCAAGGTCACAGGGGTCAAATATGTTAAAATATACAAACGACTTCTTCTCAACAAGCAAAAGTCCATGAGTGCTGATATTGGGCCTGTAAGATGCTTGGAGGAGAGGCTACCAAGTTTGTTCAAATGAATGACCTCAACCCACTTTCTAGGTTTGGCTTGCTTTTTGTCAGATGACCGTTAAGGCCCATGGGCCTCTTGTTTTCAAATAAAACATATTGAGTACAACGACCACGATCCTAAAATACTAATCTTCGAATGTATCGGTAAGCATTACCGAAAACTCTTGTATAGAAAAAAATTTTGGTCAGCAAGTGACATCTACAGTATTACAAGAAGTCCTGTTATTAATTTTGATATTCTCGCCAAGCATTGCAGTTAAGATTCGTGAAATGTCGAAACTCTGTTTTAACCTTATTTTTAACATCAGAGTTATATAGAACTTGTATTCTAGCAAGCAGGAAAATGCTTAACTATAGTGATGCTTACTTTAGTTTGTGTTGGTTTTGAAAGGCAACTTTGAACTGAAGCGTACATTGTGTTGGTACCTTAACAATAATAGACCTTTCCAATATTAAGACTTTTTTTTCAAAAATCATGTTAAGAATTTATTTTGCAATCAAGCACGTAGCCTTTGTCATATGAATTGCTGTAACACAAGGTAGAGAAGAAACATTATCTTGCGTCATACTACTATATTTGATATCATTTGTCTACGAAATCGCGTCTTCGGTTTCTTATAACGTTGCTACTGTGGCTGAGCGCAATGATATTTCGCTCGAATATACAGTTTTTATTGTGTCCGTTCCCAACAACTGTACATACACGTTTACATGTAACTAACATCTTCGTGGTTTTAAAGTGAACGAGGACTTCGGAAATCACGTGTCATTTATAATTAGTTGAATGCTCCGAATCGATCGAAACTTTGGATAAGGTAACTTAGTATGTATAGCTTGGGTCGGTGATATAGTACTTGGTCAGGTAATTACCTAGTGATGAATTTTCCGAAATAATGGCATGAAGTGCAGACAATTGTTTGGGAAAAGTAACAGTCACAAGGACTGCGTTCCAAAATCGACACGTTTCTTCAGCATCTTGTTGTACCATACGCACATATGATACTTTGACAGACAATCCTGACGCTAAGATGGATGTGAAACCCAACACATTCGCATAGTCTGAAACAAAATTTTCAGTTCAATATGAAGAAATATATGTTTTAATCAATTACAAATGTAAAAACGTTTTAAAATTTATTTTTTGTGATCCGAAACGAGAGGAGAGTCCAACATTAGAGGACGATTGGTCTGTCGTGTAGAAACACCATCTGTGATTACATGTATATGGGTAGTTATAATAGAGAAGAATTGAACTTGAATGCTGAATGTACTTGGTCACTGTGATGAATCATTTGTTATAGGCATGATATACTTATAGCCATGTGCACAGATTTGGTTGACTGACCTGGGCAGTTCAGCTTTATTGATCGAGTCTAACAATAAAATCCATAATTAATACATAATTGACGAAATTGTTACGTCATATTTAATTTTGATAAAATGATTGCGGGATTGTGTTTTCTGTCAGAAATAACAATTTACCGTAATTGAAGAATAGTGTGACGTAATCATCTGCAGGCATAACTTCAGAATCGCTGGGTTTGAATGGACCAATCAAATCCGTCCTTCCATATCCTATACAATATCGTGTCAGTGAATCATAGGCAGTGATCAAGCAGTCTGCTGTTTGAGAACACCTGGATACACACATTATTCTTGTCCGAGTAGTGGAGTTCATGATGACGTCATCCAAGGGAAACTCCCCAGTAGCAGTTCCCGCGTAGCCCCAGTTATTCCCAGTAGAAATTGGGCCAACACTGGTATCGTACGACATCGATTCTGTTGAACGATAGCTTAGAATCAAAATATATGAACATGGCTGATTATTCACATGGCCTGCAAACTCTTGACGACAAAGCTTTGGGTATATGACAAAGACTATTCCAACGATTCATGAAAAATAACAACGGTTTTAACACTTTGACCATTTTGATGAAGATTATAAAATGTTTAATAAATTCAATTTCCAAGAATGATATGATGTTTGATGTGTGCTATATTAGTTAGTTCTCTTGGTAAATTCGCTGTTTAAACATTTACGAACATAGTGGCATCACCAAGATGGTTTATGTCGTCAACAAAGCAGAAG
Organism: Ylistrum balloti; assembly: GCF_031769215.1. Classification (NCBI taxonomy): domain Eukaryota; kingdom Metazoa; phylum Mollusca; class Bivalvia; order Pectinida; family Pectinidae; genus Ylistrum; species Ylistrum balloti. Next base: position 2,684,501 of record NW_026782081.1, on the reverse strand, counting down.
ATGCTTATCCATCCGACAGACCTATTGTGAATTTACTTTGTACTTTATCTAAGGTATATGTATGTAAAACTTTCTTTGTTCATACTTTGCACCCTTTTAATACATTTCAAGTTAGAATAAAACTTAGGTAAACAGCTAATATTTTCTTGTTATTTATATTAACTTTTCGTCAGGTTTGCCAATTGTCACTGCTTGAAATCATGGCTGCTCTCTATCAATAACATATCATTGGGTTGGAGGTATCCTTATTAAGTAAATGTCACCATTTCATGCGTTTTCGGTTATTTCATTTGAGTGTGATATGATTTGTTATTTTCTGAAGTAGACCACGTAATTATCAAGTTCTCTTTAGTTCTGCTGTTGCCATTCTCTTAGATGTCTTAACATGTATGATGTCAACCAGTAAAGTTTTTGAATAGTTTTTAATCTTCGTGGCATTAGATCGGTGTCAATCTTTAAGTAAACGTTGATTATAGATTCCTAGGAATTTGTAGAACCTTTAGTTGTTTTTGCTATCTGATCGGCGAACATAATTAACTCTAAACCTGTATAAGTGAATCTGATCGTCAGTCTGTCGTTAAAGACGGCGGTATCATAGAGACTTCATAGCGTTTACATCGTAACAAGGCAGCTATGAAAAATGGGATGCATGTCATTGTTCATCATATACCTAGATCATGAGGTTATAAAAACACTGATAACGCTGAAAATATTGTAAAACAAATCACCGTTCTGAATGGGAAACATTAGAAAAAATGTATGATTATGGAACACTATGCCCCCGGTTGCAACAAAAATCTAAAGTGGGACATTAAAACTATATTGTGTGAAGCATGTGTTAATTATATGAACACTTTGTGAAACACCTCTGTTTTCAGTTAGGTAATTATGTTTTACTTTGTAACTTTTCAAATGTAGGCCAAAGGTCATGGTCAAGGTCACATGATCAAAAATTTTGGTACCACCGGAACCACAAATATCACAGCTCTACCTCTCACGGTGCCAGAGTTATGAGCAAGGTTAATTTTACAATAGACAAACAGATCGCACAAAACAAGATATCCAGGATTGTCGATCCGGAGGTATCAAAATAAACTCACTGTTGATCGTGTCACAGCCGAGAACATCTATCCGTAAACACATACTAATATGAAAATCTTGGACTACCACGCGAATGTAATTTGCGTCCACTGGTGACGGGAAGTAATTCATGTTTACTGTATCTCTGTCCGTATTCCCGGTAAATACCTGCAAGATGAATGAATCACTCCCACTACACCTCCAGTTATACATTATGTATAACTACAAAATTCGAATGACCACAACTTCCATGATAGAAACTTTGATACCCTGAAGACGCCAGAATGATAATTATCACAATAAACGAGGCATCAAACGTAATTAATTATGATAATTTATAGTTATAAGCAAGATTGGCATTTCAATATTAATGTATAAGTATAAGTTGTAGTTATTAATAATTATCTACTCGTGTGATTTCTTATGAACGAAAATAAAAAAGATTATGAATATTAATAATAATTAGAAATTTCAGATATAAATAATTATATACCCCTGTGATATCGTATGAACGAAAAAATATTAATGATAAATATAAATCATAGTTATTGATAATTATAATCTTGTGTGATATCGAATGAACGAAAATAAAACTCAAATTTGTATAAGCAGAGCAAAGATTTTGTAGGAATTCTCCTGTCGGACTCGCGTTTGTTTTATTTTGTCATACAACAGACCTTTGCAGTACTGTTTTCCATGAGATCTGTCCATGCCAAGCCGTCCAGGCTGTACCGTACTTTAAAGGATTTACTGTAGAACGAAAATAGCGGATAATTAGGACTCTGTGCTCTTCCTTGGGTGAGAATGGCTACCATCGTTTTCAAGCTTGCGAAGCGTACCTATCAAGAATGCAAAAGCACACTAAAATGTCATGTACCTTAATGACACGCATCATAACAAACATTTTAACAAACACATCTGTACACTGTATATAGATAGATAATTTCCGCTTTTACATGTTCTAGTCATACATATTCCTGTACTTTTACCAAAAGGCATCAAGACAACAATCTGTGTCAGCCAAGAGATGATTCTACGATTTGTATACATTCTTCTTGTATATAGAATTTCACCATTAGTCACAACTGACCATCCTACCAACCTGTATATATTCTCCAATTGTGGTTCCCTTCGCGCACCACGAGTTGTATTCTATTCCGCGTTCGTCAAAGTAAGGCTGCATGTGTAAGCGCCCGAGGAAAGCTGGACATGTACTTACTCCTGACCTTGTAAAAAAAGACGATGATGTCATCGATGAATTGTCCACGCCACTTGGTCCATTTACGAGGTATTCTAATGTTGGACAGACATTGGCTGAAACTAAGAAAATGTACATCTCATTAAGCTCGCCCGACCTGGTTAATTTCTCCATTGCTGTTATCTAACAGTTTCTCTACCATTTGATGTTATATATTGATGTCAGTGCAGAAAAATAGAAGCTTTAATGACTTCACAAAAACTGAGGTTTACGTAACTACCAATGTAAGATACAAAAACACCTGCAGGATTGTTAGAATGGTAAAATCCTGTGAATAGAATTGAAAAAATAAATACGTATCTTAGACTTTCAAAGATAGGGAAATTACAGAATCACAGAAAATGTTAAGATTGAACAATAATGTAGATACACCAGATCTTCATCTCGTAGTCTTCTGTTGTTTTTTTTTCTACTTAATTCCAGTATCTGGAGAATGGTCGCGCCCTTTTTTTAACATTCTTTAGCCAGGTAAGCAAAAGAAAAATGCTTGAACCACAATGATGTTTAAATATTGTTTTAAAATCACGTACCTCATAAATCTTCCTTGTACCCGATTGGGTAAATGTACTTATAGAATAAGACTTCATTTGAAATATGAGCTTTTTGACATCTGACTTTTAACAATTGCTGTAGACATGTTTTACACAATAATAATCAATAACTGGTTTAATTACTAGGTCAGTGACTTCAAGATATAATTATATATACACCTACTTCGTATCAATCGATTACATGGTTGTAATCCATGTGTTTCCGATGATAAAGAATCTGATTTATTTTTCTTTTCAGTTAATGTGGTGGTTTTTGTCATCAGTCAATTTGGACATGTGTACTTGAGTATATCCTCATGTAGAAAGACAAAACGACATGGTTGAAGAGGTATTTTACGAAATTGCCATGGAGACGAAATAAAACGAATATTAACTTCATCTCAAAATCGATGAAGCATGGTTAGAATTGAAGAGAGAGAAGATATACACGGAAATAATTGAAAGAGTACAGAGGAAGATCAGGTGTTTCAAAAGAGTGAAAGTTTTACGCTTCATCGATGGTACAATCCAAGTACATCTTGTTCAATCCAAGTAAGTAATGTCAAAAATGTTAAAAAATGAGGCCCGCGAAGCCACCTAGCATACTAAAGATCATCAAACATTATATCGCTCTGGGAAATCAAATATTTCCAAATGAGATCACCAGGACGACCTCAAAACATAACTTATGGTTTCAGATATCGAAGTAACTACGACATATAAACAGCATGGGTTTTGGATGCAGGAAGGTTACTATCTAGAAAGTGAAACTTCACAAAAAGGAAATTAAAATCATCACGCTTTCATACAGATTGCTGGATATGCAAAATATGCAGAATATTGGCTGTCGCTGTAAGTTCAGTTGTATCAAAAGATTAAAAAGCGTTTATTAAGCATGTCTGTCGTGTCATTGACTTCAAATTCAGATGCTGATACATTGGTCGGTATGGCCAGTAGGTTTCTTTTTTTCTTTTTTAAGACATGACACCAATTAGTCTATCTAGAAATGAATTTCAAACAATCTGCAATTCTTTTATTAAAAAAGTAAATAATAGTTGATAAATCGAGCCTAAAAACTTAAACAAACTTATAAAGTCATCAGAATACCGTTTAACAGAAGATCTGTTTGTTAGTTCTTGTAAGCTAAATAGACTAGGGACGATCTACCGGTAGAACATAACAAATATTGACTGCAACTCACATTTACCTGGATAGAGTAGGAGAGAAATGAGGGAAAGGCAGGATGAATTAAAAATATTACATGCGTCATACACAAAAGCAAATATAAATATTAATCCAGAACTACAAATTGAATTCTTGCTTAAATTTCCAATACTCTTTATCTTAGTTTGAAATGGATAAGTTAGCATTTAAATGCATGATGATGGGAAGTTGAGTATGAGTGTTATCAACATAAATGACTGCTTTATGGTGTACATTATTCTAAATTGTACTGTATTTTCACGAATAAAGCGTTGTTGGAGATGATTGTGTTTTTTATACCAATGTTCCTTTTGGAAAGATTGAAATCAAAACATGAATAATTTTGTAGATGCAATTTGCATAATCACCCATGATCACTCTGTTTAACAAGAGGCCCAAGAGCCTTAACGGTTACCGAAGTCATAATGCGTCTTGTAACATGTCGTAGAAATGATTTTGTTAAAAAAAGTAATACAACTTTAAGTTTATTGTACACATACTGCAAATATAGATTGTGTATACATTAGCTTTTGTCTTAGGATAAGGCTTCGAATCAAGTTTGAATTAAAAGAAAACACGCTCATGATTTGAATTTTTCTGTTAAAATATTCCATCCAGGAACAGTTACATCTTTGAAATTTCAATCAATTTGACCAAGTTTTGGCCCTGCCCAACAGTCTCTGTAGGTCAGCCAAGGTCAGTATGTGTACCTCATTAAACTGTCATCTTAAATTAATAATTTAAACCAGGTTTGAACTGATTCCAATAAGAAGTAAACAAATAATGTTCAAAAATGCAATTATCCTATATAAACCTAAGTAACTTTATCCCCTACTCTGAGGGAAATGCGAGACCCAGTGGTCATGAAATTTACAATCCATTTTGATTCTACCATACCTCGGAGATGAAGATTTTTGAAGTTTCAATCAATTCGACCCTTTGTTGGCCCCGTCCCTCAGGCTCCTGGTGGTTAGGGACCATATATTCTACATTTTTGTGTGCTTTTAGCCATGAAAGTCAGTGGCGTTGCAAAGGTCTTTTGGGAGTATATGCTTTCAAGAGAGGGTCAAGGGGCGAAGTAAAGTAAAACAAAAATAAATTCAGGTTCAGAAGTTTTTCAAAGAAATCGAAAATGTTAAAAGTTTACGACACACGACAAAAGGGGATCGCGATAGATCACCCAGAGACTTTGTCTCAGGTGACCTAAAACATGAGATTATTTGTAAATACTTACCATAATAAAATATCCGTAAGTAACAAGCTAAACATCTTAAAAACATCCGCATGACAGCCGTCTCATCTAGATATCACCTCCGTAATACTCCACTCCACACGCCTTTCCATTCGCCTTGATTATAACACATTAGACTGGTGAATTAGGAGTTTTGTTCAATAGATCGTAACATAAGAACTCCTTGAATCTTAGATATGATTCCTAGATAAGGAAAATGTGATTTTTAACACCAGAATAAAACATCATTCAACAGACGTTTCTGGCATTAGCAGGTATTTGGAATACATATCCTGTCGTTTATTAGAATGTAATGACATGTTATTGATCTATTTCAGTATATAAAGGCACTATCTTATTGATATGCAGAAAGGAATCATCCGAAAGAATTCCTTGTGTCAGATTTTGTACAGATAGATCTAATCCTAATTATTTTGTCTTGCATCTATGTTGAATGCTTCACTCGTGGTAATTATCCGCCAGGAATTTCTAAATCCATTTCTTTTCTAAAGCAGTGTTGTCATAGTGATATTTTTTGTATGTGTATTAATTGTTAACTTACTAGCAAGTATTATGCTAAAAGATTTTCCTCTGTCAGTTTGGAATACCGGGAAACATATTTCCATTGTATTACATATTACCCGTAGTGATGAGCAAAGTAAAATTAGATGGGTTTTTTAATTGGAAAAGTACTGACTTAATCAACATGTATGGTGAAGTTACGAAGAAACCTTTAAGGGGAAATATAGATTGTACTCATTACCGGTGTGTCGACTACCAGAGATATTTGTGAAGATAAAGTTAACGGAGAAGGAAATAGTTAAGACAATAAGCTTATGAGTGTCAGTTTTACGGTTATTTGTGTATTATACTCTTCATGCACATGCCTGTATTTTTGTCAGATATTTCGGTGTTAATGGTATAGCCAGTGATTTGTAGTACTGTATTACTGTATGGTTAGCTGTAGTTAAATAAAGAATCCATTAATAACTGCATGTGTGATCAGCCATGTACAGTCCTTAAACTTTTATCGCAAAACAGTCTGTGAACATTCGACCTGTTGGCAAAGTAAATACTGTCGTTAGACCAATCTTCAACAACCTCTACAGAAAATTTCTTCTATAAGAACATTTTATTTTTCCTCTCTGTCCACCACAATATCCCATTCTTAACTGAAAGAAATCATTCGTTTTCTTGTGATGAGAATTTTCTTTTCAAAGAAATATGAATAGTGGTACAAACATATAGTGTAAGCTATGCTGAAGCGTATTTCGTGAAAAACAAGTCCAAAATCAAATAGGAAATATACTAAGGATGAAATCATAAAAATGATTAGACTTTTTTGTTGACTACATCTCTGTCAAGTGTGGTGGTAAGATCTACCAACACACTATTTACATACCTATGAGAACTAACTGTGCCCCTCTGTTGGCTAGCTTGTTTTTGTTTGCATACTAGGCCGTATTTATCGAAGAGATTATTAAAACAGGTCACAAAGACTTGCACTTTCAGATATGTTGATGACACACGAGGTGGGCAAACGACTTACTGACTGACGTGGCAATCGATTTCATTTTGCGAAATTGCGATAGAGGAGGGGGGCGGGGGTTGGGTTCAAATGACCTTTAATTCCTTATGGATTATCAGTAAATTATGAGTTATTTGTTAACTTGTTGAGCTGATAAGTTTTCATATACTCATTGAGCTGATAAGTTTTCATATACTCATATAGCAATATCTGGAAAAAGTCTTCCTCTTCAGTATGTTTACATTTCATTTCAAGACCGATCTAGTTACACAAATTTTCTGGGTTTTTTTTCTACATGCGAGTTCATGTGTGTAGACTTCTATCTGATATGTTACAAAACTTTTACGTCCTTAAAATAGGTATCCATTTCATTTTTACTGTCATGTGAAGACTTCTACTAACTCTAAATAAATATTTCCGCGTTATCGCAAACCTGTTTTATGTTGACTTCGACTTGTTTCTGTACAGGTAGAGGTAAATATTAACCTTATAAAGCATCATAGTCTAGATCATTAAATAAGCAGGGCTGAAGGTATTTCAGGTGATAATGTCATATGGTAGTAGGCGATCCTATATTACAGATGTATTGAGCTCTTTTGTCACGGATATATCTGTATATGGATCCAACAGCGTTTTATAATATTATCAAACGTAATTAGTATAAAAAAATTGAACTTTACTAAATATAGTAGAGCCCGGAAACGAGATGACGCCACATATTTATGAAATCACGAAAAGTCTCCGAATACCTTATAAAGAATGCTTTATTTATGCTAACAATGTATATGTATGTAGTTCCGAAACGAAACGTTCGGCTTCATCATTTGATCCCCGTATATGTAAATAAACAAGAGTGAAGCAAGATGTTCTAATTTTCAGTTCATTTCATTTAAAGAAAGCAGTAATTATTTTGGTTGTAAGATTTATTACTATTAAAAATAATGATGCTGTAGTAATTTGTATATAGTTAAAAGGATGGCTTCATCACAAAATATTTCTGTTCCGCCACTTAATACTCGAAGTTTGTTTCAGTTCAGACAAGCTACAATTCTTCCTTGGCTAAGTAGTCCCAGGACACCACGATGCCTTGGCTAGGGCCGAGCGTGATGGAATCCGTTGTCACCTCGGATTCTACTTCCAATCCCACATCCGGTCCAGATACCATAGCTACTTCAGCATCCTTCTCCACACTAGTGTAGCCAAAGTAACTCCGAGTTTGACTAGTCGTGCCGAAGTTGATGGCGATCAAATACCTAAAATGTATATACAACTATTTTAGGAACTTTTTATTTAACAACAATTCGGTTCAAAAGTAGTCAAATATCTGGTGTAAGCACGTGTATTTTACAATTATTCTATAAATAAATCGCATAACGACACCAACCACTGTTATGCCGTTACATCGAAATTCGCGTTTAGACAATTGACATTCTAGTTAAGAATCTTGAGATATGTGTGACAATTTTGTGTAATTGTGATTTTATTTACGAGTGGAATAAGTATGCCATTATGCCCTATCAATTCTTTTTGACACCTCATGTGCGACTACCACTACACTGCCATCTACAATTTTTCGAACTATTCACTTCACTTGGTAACCTAAATCGTTTATAAAACGTATCCAGTTCACACGTGAACAATGATCATCTGTCTCTCACTTTCTCCATGAATTCCCGAAAACTTACAGATCAAAGACCTGCTCGCTGTCTATTTTAGCTAACTTATTTCCCTGTAATGTTTGATACTAACCCCTTCTCTCCATTAAACTCTCGAACGTAGGAGAAAATGTTGTTGTCTACTAGAGCGGAATGGTAACTTCCAACTCTGAAGGAAGTCTGCTTCCGGAAAGTTATCAGGCTCCGAATATACTCAAGTAAGGAATCCGAGTTAGCTGCCTGGCTCTGAAATTATACCATGTTAAAAATCTTTGTATCTTTTGATGTGATTCTCATTTTGTTTACTTCTTTATGTTTTCCTTTGTTGTCCTATACTGGTGTTCATTTTGTCTATTTGCGAAATTGATCGTTTAGATGATAGCATCCTTAAAACTATATAAGCATAATCGTAGAACTGACGACATAAAATATATATTTGGTTAATCTCCAAAGCAAAAACACCATTTAAGGAAAGGTTCTGTGGTCATACCACTACTGAATGTAGTTTCTTGTCAAATGGATATCTGTGTCACTCAACATATTATGTATTTCTAGCCTAGACCTTTCTCGTAAAACGACAGTGTGGATCAAGTTAAACACCCTGCTAGACTACCTGTACATTATTGGTGGATGCGTCTGCGTTGGGCGGTATCCATGGAGTCGAGCATGTCGAAGCAGAACAGAAGCCACCATCAGTTGCATTTTCCCACTGCATCAGCGTACGCATGGTCTTGTTGTTGCCGGAAGTAGCTGTAACTGCAGGGTTATTTTTTAACATGATCTCATCTCCGTAGTAGAGAACTGGAGTTCCCGGAAGTAGCATTGTCAACATATAGTATGCGCGGATATAACTGCCGTTGAATCTAGATGCAAAACGGTCCACATTTTCATCCCCGGCCTGTCGAAAGATCACACCTATTCACAGTTAGTTTCATACGTAGCAAACTGGCATAGTGTTAAAAATGTATTGACATGGAATTACATTTTCAAAATGTTTATTGTTCTAATGCTAATGTTTATTGACCTGCAGTTACATCTTATTAGTGGTGAGTTTATATATCCACTGTGTTTATAACGAAGTTTTCGAGTTTGTAGGGAGGTACAGAAATGCAAAAAAAAAGACATGAAAGCCTACCATCCAACTGGGCCATCTTCCTCCTGATACACCTGACATCCAGGAATCGACGTAAGTCTTGACGCATGCACCGTCGCAACTTCCCGTTTTTTCAAAGAAATGTGGGTCGAGTGAGAGGTCTACAGCGTTTGGCGGCATGGCAACTGTAACATCATTTGTTGGCATATTTGCTATCAAGACGCTGAAACGAAAAGACAAATCAAATTCATACTCCAAAGCTGATTTAAGGAATGGAACAGTTTTCTATTAAATATAACTCAAAATACACGATAGATTTAAAATGTATTGGAAGGGACATAAGCTAAGTTCGTATATAAAGGATACTGGGTAATGGTGTGAAATTGGATATCATACTGACCTGTCATTTAGGCTGACCAGAGCCCGCCATCTGGATAACATGTCGAAAACGCCTGGCTGTGCGAATGTGTACTCGTGGACAAGATTCTGATATTCATTCTGCGATCATAGAGTAGCATATGTATCTACATGTAGATGTAAACTATAAGCAGGTAAAATTATTCAAAATTTAAACCCATTAATTGCAAGGCATTTTTAAACCTAGGGTAAAAAAATACTAGAAAAAGATATCGAAAGCAACTCATGTAAAAACTGGAAACACGCTGTTGATGACGATATATTTTGATTACTGCGTTCGATGAAGACCTTATTCGTGTTGATGGGTCATTTAGATAAAAAGAAGAGAGACCTACCGCGCTCGCACCTCCATTTGACAACTCGTTCCTTAAGTCATAATCCTCAAACAGAAAGGCACTGTCCCGTACGTAAAATCCATCAACACCCTTTCTCAACCAGAACTCTAGAATTGCCTGAAATACATATTAGACGCTTTGATTGATTTGACTTGTAAAACTCTATGTATATCTTCGTACAAATTTACGTGGCAATTACGTAATTATCTATGAAAGTTAAAAGGCGTAAAAATAACATCATTGATATAATTCTACTATATACCTTGAGTTCCTCCTGGACACGCCCACTTCGGAGATTAAGGTCGGGCTGCAAGGTTGAAAATTGGTGCAAGTAGCTCTCGTTCCGTGTGGCATCCAACGTCCATGCCACATCCCCACTTAGAGTTCGCTGGAAGCGTTAAAAGTTATCACGAGGTTAAAATTGATGCTGTTTATAGGTTTATGAGTGGCTAATCATGTGTTATGGGTTTATTACTATTTCTGGTATGGACCTGGTTACTTTATATCAAATAAGATTCCTCAGCTTGATATGTCACTATTATCGAATCTTTTAGGTGAAGTACGTTGTTATCGTACTCATACGTACCCAGTTGTTGGTATAAGAAGACCAGACATAGAAATTACGGTGTGTATTACTGTAGGCACTGGAGTTAGCACTGCTTATGAACCACTGGTGGTTTTTACTCGTCTGATTTGGTATAAAATCCAGAAGGATTCGCATTCCTGTAACAACATCAACAGTTATATAAAGACAGTCGTACACAGATATTATGCACCAGAACAACACACTGGTGTGCTTAAGACTAGCATCAGAGCAGAAACTCATTGTTCCCAAAACTAACTAGCATTTATACGCAAGCAGCCCGTCTTACATCAGCTAAGAGGACATAGAAGGATGATGTGACCTTATTTTCCATGGTAGTATTTACTTGTGTCGTGATTGTGTATATAAAATAGCCTACCTTTATCCTTAACCTTTGTGATGAGGGACGTTAGGTTTTCCATTGTTCCCAGTTCAGGATTGACACGAAGACTATTGATAACACTAAAGTCATCTGAAGCATCAGTTTCAAATACTGGGCTGAGGGAAATCGTGTTGACGCCTAGAGACTGGATGTAATCAAGCTGCTGCTCCACACCTGTAAAATATGATATGATTTCTCAATACGTACACATTCTAATATAGATTTCCTTATATTCATATACTTAAATGAATATAAGATGTATGACAGTATATACTTTTAAAAAATGCAAATAAGTAGTAACTGTCGATATTTATAAGATGTCAGTATCGAACAGGTATCAAAATCCAAATGTAGCTTCGTGAATATATATATGATTTTTTTTTTAGACTGAAAAACATGTTTTACAGCTCATCGTGTTTTCCAGTCTTTTAAGAAATATATATATATATATTGCTGGGCACGGATAATTCATCACATTTTCACTATACATATATATATATATATGTATATATTACAACGATAGATATTGTATTTGTGTCGTGTTTGTTCATGTCCTCCTCATGTATAGATGTTTCAAAGAAACACAATTATTCACTTACATTCATGTGTCATTCATTCATGAATATTTATGCATGAGATCACGTGGTACAATAAGTATATTTAGTTGCATTGTGATTCGCTTTAAACCCAGGGTGATCTTTAAAATTGTATCTGTAACATCGACGTCTTCCTTAGAAATTTTATACCCGACTGGAGCCTTAAACCTTAAAGCTGCATATATGTCATATATAATTTACCTGTAAGATCCCCGATTCCGTCACCGTCAGAATCTTTGAAGCTTCTGACGTATATCCGGTATATTACATCATTTTGCAACCAACTCCTCTCTTCAGCCGCCTTGCACTTTGGGTACATTAACACGAGGGCTACCACGGCCACCAGTAGGGCTAGCCAGGAAAAGATTACTAAACCAATACACGCGGCTCTCAGTCGTCTCCACAATGGACGGGACGAAATCACCAGCAACTCCTCCTTGTTCATTCCGTAGAAGGGATTGTCTTCCTCCTCTTCGTAGACCTCGAGAGGCTCCTTGCCCCTACAACAGGAAGTTACAGATGTGTAAGTCAATAGATATTAGTAGGTATACAAGGTGCGGTTTCGATAGGTCTTTCTTTTGTGTCAGCTCTCTTTAAAGCCGATATATATTTCACTGTTCAATTATACAAATATTGATTGTGACGGGAACGTCAACATCATCAATTAAAGCTTTCTATACTTTTTAGTTCACATTGGTATTATACAACAGAGTCTGCTTATGAACTGATATAAAATACCTACTTGAACAACATTGCCCCACTTGGCTTCCACAGTAATGAGTGAGAGCAAATCGTTTACACTCCGAACTAATACATTCTCTTTGATGATTGTACAACACTTGGCAAAATGCGAAATATTTAACCAAAACTTCTTTTCTATGTTATCTGAATTTTGTGTTTATATACCAATCAACGTGTCTACCGCTGTGATTCACTTACTCCATAGTAACCGATGAGTCTACACCATTGTTCTCATACACCATGTACGGCTCTGACCGCTTGGCGGATACAAGGTATACTCCGGAATTGCGTGACATCACTTCCTGTTTTGAAGGGGTTCAAGATATCTGGAAACGTATGCAAAACTAAATTACTATAAATCTGCAATGTTATTATGACAATTAAGAACAATCTGAGTAGGATCAACTCGCATTTCATGGAACAACACTATGTTAATTTTTTACTTTTCATACTAAACTCTTGAATTTTATAAAGTTAAAAATTTAGAACCGTCAGAATAAGAATAAATCAAAATCGGTCAATTATCTCTTTTAAAGTGTATACCATCTCACGTTATGTGATATCTCACAAAAAATGTTTGCATGTTTATGCAGTGACCGTGTATGATGCATACACAAATGTATGTATACTTTGTGTTTGTAAATTAATTTGGGTTTCTCTTTTGACGAGTAGAATGAAGTATTCTTCGAAAATATCATATAGATACTTATAGAGTAAACGTATAGTACAGGTATCTATTTAGTAAGCTTTGATGAACAAAACCAATATTCATATCTATTAATTAAAAGGTTACTAAACATTGATAAAACTCCAGTTTGTTGATAGATTTCAGCTATATCATTTTGTACACATAACGCTTAATTATGCGCCATTATAACATTGTCAGTCCTGCATTTACTGAGAGGACAACCTGTAGTCCAATGTTTCAGTTCTCGGGAAAAACATAAAATGTCTACCAAATGTAGAGCCGCAAAATTACTGTCATTTGTAATGGAAAAGTTTCTATTTGTCTGAAAGACAATTGCTGGATGTACCTAACTAATCAGACACTATGTGTTCTGTCAATTATAGAATCATACCAACATGTCTCCACCATTTCATCCAACGCCCTACTATAACTGAACCTGTGATATATATATATATATAAGAAAAGTTAACCTTACGACTTAAATTAAAGCTGACCAATGAATGAGATATATTGTCTCGAACATACCTGCGTTGATGTCTATGTTAAAACGTCTGGATTCAAAATGGCTACGCAAACCTCGTCCCTTAACTCTGCAATAACACCAGGCTATAAAAATACCTAAATATTCATTTTCACGTCTTCTCGTACCTCTCGTACCTGTGTGTACAGGTGTGTGACTACATTTACCTGCTTACCTGGCTGGGCCTGGCTGGTATGTCATCGAACTAGTTAGCTTAACGGGACGGTATTGTTTTGTCTGTTTAGCTTATAGATAAAATGTTCTACTGTTTCGCTGTTCTAGTGTTGCATAACTATAGAATAAATAGGAAAGATATGCTCTCGCTTATGAAATACTTAGTGAACTAATGACGATATTTGAAGACTTGTTTGTTAAGAAGTTGTCTCAACATTTTCAAATTACATACCAGGTATATTCTGACCTCCAGGTAAGTGACACAGGTAGCTTGATATATTCTCACCTGTATTCTCCAGTACGGGTGTGACATCATAGTGGATGGTTTCGTCTGAATTCGGGCTATGTTATGTATACATAAACTCCTCTTTTTATCTTTTGTGCAACAGGAATATCAGCATCCGATCTCACTATATCCTGTATCTTACAGATTTTCCTAGAACAATAAGCGTGTGACATATTTTACCGAAAATGTTTATTGCTTTACCGGAACCCGTTTCAGATAATATAGACCTTCATGTAAAACACTAAATACAAACAGGTGCCAGTAAATTTCAGCATGAATACAAAAACAAACAAACAAATGAAAATTGAGATATTGAGACTTTTGATAAATAAATGCATCAATATATGATGAATTGTGGAGATCCTAAAAATCATTATCTTCAATAGTGACAATAAATTTCAAAACTTCAACTTAGGTACTGGATGGAAATTAGTAGAGAAAGAAAATTTACAGAAACTGTAAAATGTTAAACTTGCCTATTATGATCACAATACGAAATTGCTTAACGCCAAGAAAATTGTTTTATCTAAAACGAAATTTTAAAGAATGTATACACAATAAGGTACGGTTTTATACAACATATTTACAAACATCAGCATGAAACTGAAATTTGTGTCAGAGATTGGTTATTTCTTACTGTAAAAAGGTAGCTATTTTCTTATAGTTTTACAAAAAATATATAATATCTATTTGGAATTTGTTATCTGTATTACACCCATTTTTCTTAACATACATGCAACGTATTTTCTTCCGCATGCCACCATAGACACACCAGTTTCTGGATTAAGTTTGACGTCACATGTACAAATTTAAAAATCATGTACCATCACACTTCTCCAACAGGGATAGGCGATTGTTGAATGTTACAAAGGTCACCCCACCGGTGTACACAGGACTCGAGGAAGATGATAATAAAATGCACTGAATGGAATTGTTTAAACAGTAGTTGACAAAACTGCACGTAAAAGTTAAAGAGACGAAGCAGCTCTCCTATATTGCCTAATTAGTCAGTTGTTACTGTAAAGGACAATGTGGTGGGGTCATGAGCTACCTATTACACCACAAAAGTGGGGAAGCCATTCCGCTTACTGAACAACTTATTAAACAAAACAGGCTCACCGCCAGACGAGGGATGTTCAGGGGCGAGGAATGGATGATTTATACAAACAAACTATATATGGGTTTACTATTTAACTGAAGCAGACAGGGCAAAATATAACATCTTAAGAAATCAATTAAAGCAAATCTATTGGATGTGACATTGTGAAAACGTCCGATTTTTAACACGAAACTACACTCCACAAGTAGGTAAACATTGAAGTAAATCCATGAATAATTGCAATCAAATAGTTTTTAGTGGTAAGCATTGAGAGAGAAATATTCCTACATACGATTAGTGTTTTTCAATGTTTTTCTTCAAGTTCAAAACTATGTGAACACATTTATTTCGAAATGGAATGCGTCCAAATGAGCGGTTGTAGACAATATGTGTGTGATTTTTCACAAGGTTATTATATCAAACTCCCTTGAGAATGATATCTCAACGCCTGGAAAGTGATATCACACCCTCTATTATTTTTTTAAAATTTCGCCGCTTCCACTTTTCGCTGTCTGATATGAACATACATATATTGGCCTGGAAGAAATGCTTATTTTCTCTTACGAATAATAATTTAGAGTCCAACTCAAATTTCTGGACAGTGCCGTTTCTGGATTGTTTTGCCTTATTAGTGATACACCTGCAGCTCATTCGGAATACTTCGCCTCGAAACAGTGCTTTCCATCATAGGTTAGATAACCCGAAATCGGCCGAGGTGTTCCGATTGCCTGCAGCTGTCGGCGAATGTGAACAGCTAAACATGACGACAAGGGCTAATCAAGGCGAGGCAATTTTAAAAGTACTAGTGGCAAGAATTGCCTTCGGTCCTTTGTCTGATATCGGAACTTTCGGGCTGATAAGGGGTATGATATCAAAATGGGTCACGTAATAATCTCTGGTGATTGTCATATCACGCTTATCTTCTTTATTTTGTAAAGTAGTTGTTACATGTATTTCTGATCGATTTCGTAAGAAAGCATGGTCAGACACCGCAAGTGATTAACGTGTCGAAAATAAGAAAAAAAGAATAAATGCAATAGAATGCATGTCTTTTATATAATTTTGTTTGTATGATTTCTTCAAATTACATTTCAACATAAACACACACACAATAGTTTTTATCCAGTTGTTCTTCGCAGTTTCATTTCATTTAGTTGATTCAGTTATCAGTTTTCAGTGTTTAT
This sequence comes from Ylistrum balloti, assembly GCF_031769215.1. NCBI lineage: Eukaryota > Metazoa > Mollusca > Bivalvia > Pectinida > Pectinidae > Ylistrum > Ylistrum balloti. Next base: position 2,667,918 of record NW_026782081.1, on the reverse strand, counting down.
TATCCTTTCAAAGATCTCAGGAACATGCAAATCAGCAGATATTGCGTTCCCCGAAAATACGTCATACGTTCCTTGGGAACACGTTACAGTTCCTTCGCTACGTAGTCCCACGAAACGACCACTCCTTGAAAACTGCCAAGAGTTATTGATCTCGTGTCAATATCGTCCTCTATGCTGTAATTGACGTCACTTCCGGTAGTTAGCTCAACCGTTGCTGCTTTCTCAATACTTCCATGGCTCGTGTAGAAATCACGTGTCTGTTCATCTTCACTGAAATTGATAGCGATCAGGTACCTGGAACGAAAGAATTTTAAGAACACTGGTGATTTACGTTCCACTATGACAATATGGAATTTAGTTATCATTCCGGATTGATGTAATATCGTTCACGTTTATTTGTGTGTTTTAGCAACTCATGTTCTCGATTTGTTATCTTTATGAAATAAATAAATATTTACTTACCCCGTGATACCATCAAACTCTCGAACGAAGGAAAATATACTATCGTCTGTTATGGCTGTAGTGAATTCACCAGTTAAAAATGTCTTCTCTTGTCGTAAAGACGTAAGGTTTTTGAAGTAATTAATTATGGAATTGGCCGATTTACTCTTATCCTGCAAAGTAGATAATTCAATAGGTATGAAACATTTGCACCGTATCATGAAAATGTTTTACATAAAAGAAACAATATCATTTTCAAGTAATCATCAGCACTGCTGTAAGTAGCATATCAAATTCGAGACCAATTTATTCAAACAACAGGGAATACCTGTATTAAGTGTGCACTTATATTCCTCTTCCGCACTTCCTATTCGAAATTTATAGCAATCTAGAAATCTTGATGGTACCAAAACAAAGCATTAAGTAGGGGTTTCCAGCTATGTTAATTACACACAGAGGTTGGCTAAACGAAATTTTTCCATTTGAAGACGAGTGCTCGGCTACTTAATTTCTAATATCAAACTTCATGCCATCGGCCATAAATTCCACTTAAATTAGACAACGATCCATTTGATTGAATAACCAATTAAGATATTAAAGAATAAAAATGAAAACGCCTATAAAAGATGATAAAACAAACAATTTTTTTTTTTCATTTTTCGCTACAAGAAAGGCGGAACCATTAACGCAGAACTAAATAGTCTAGCCTGGCATAAACAAACTCAAACATGTCGCCACCAAGATGTTTCATTCTGCCACTGTATTACAAAACAGAAATGACCAAATAATATTTACCTGAACATTGTTGGTCCTGTATTTACTATCAGACGGTATCCAAGGTAGTTCCGAGCATGTCCGGGAAGAACAGAATCCGCCATCTGTTGCGTTCTCCCATTGCATAAGCCCACGCATGCTCTGTTCGCGTGCCCATGGCTCCGAGTCAACATCTATGTCTGTCATAAGTATCTCATCCCCGTAGTAAATAATCGGTGTTCCCGGAACAAGCATGGCAGTCATCAGAAACGCCCGGATGTAGCTCTCGTTAAACCTAGATCCAAGTCGAGCAGCATCGTCGGTGCCAATCTAAAGTATAGAGATACAATGTACATTTTATTGAAGAAAGAACTAATTAACTTTCAATTAAAAAATATGTAGATTTTGAATTGTTATAGTTGATGATTTAAATAGAATTGATATGCATCAGATAACAGAATTATATCTATTTGTTGAACTTCAAGTTTAAAAAAACGCTTGCTCATGTAATAATTAGCACTGAAATAGGGAAACTTTAATAAAGCGAACGAGAAAACAAAGAATTCGCATCTTTACAAAATGGTCTCCCTTACCACCCAATTTGCCCAATGGTGATCGGGCAGTTGTGATAGCCAATCTGTTATGTACTTCCGGACGCAAGGGGCGCCACAAACACCATGTTCCGGGAGGAAGACCTCGTTTAAGGCAATGTTGACCCCGTCTCTGTCATAGTGACCGTAATAACTCATCATTTTGTCCACGCTTCCTTTGACATCCGCCATAAGCATTCTGATACCAAAATTAGCAACATTATCGTTTCCTTCAAAACTCATTTTAAAAGACGTATAGCAACCACAGCATAATCAAAGATTTTCGTGTGCATAGTTCTGCGTGGAATACAAGATTTATTGTGACATTTAAAAATGCATGGACAAATAACTACATTCGCTTTAGGTATTCTCATATCAAAGTGGGTATCTAGTCAAATAAAGCATCAATACTCTATGTTTAAGCGATCGAGGTTCTCGATTGGTGCATTGTGTTATTATAATTGTAATTATGTGCAATCTAACGTACGATAATATTGTATCAACATCAACACATAACCTATATACACAAGACATGTATCGTAAGTCTATCTTATGAACGTGCATCATGCGCATGTTTAGTGGCTCAACAGTTCAAAACCGACAAATGAATGTTACAACGGTATCTCATCATTTAAAAAAGACGCAGTTTCTTTCGTTACATGACTCTTTTTCATTCACGGTGTTACTTTTAAAATCTTATGATTATAATGACCTTTCAGTAGTGTTGCTGTATTCCTCCACTAGAGTGCGCCATCGTGAAAGCATGTCGTAAACTTCTGGTAATCCGTAAGTCATCGTATGGTCGTAGTAAGAATATTCAGTCTAGAGTTAAAAATGATTGAAAAACAAAGACATTGTAGCACAGACTGTGTGTAACTTAAGCAATGAAAGTAGCTTAATAAATACAAAACCTTCATTTTACGTTACTTCAATTTTCGCTTTTAATGAACTTTTTGTTGAATGTTATATAAAGTTCAAAGCCCAGATCAGAAGAGATGGAGGTTAAAAACACTATATATCTTTTAGTACGAATTAATGGAATTACGAAAATTTCACACACGTGAAGAAAACAAGAAATTATGTACTGCCATTACAATATAATGTAATGCAACATTTTAGTTTCGTTACTACCAATAAACATATTTACTGGGTCCGAGATGTTGGTTATGCTGCTTTTCGCTTCATTCCGGAGATCGTAATCTTCAAACATGAAGGCACTGTTTCTTATATAGAACCCGTCAACTCCTTTGGAGAGCCAGAATCTCAAGATTTCCTAAAATACACATTTATTAATACAAGCTTGATCGCAACCGTCATCTATATCAAACAGTTTATATGACATTTTGAATTTTAAATTATATTGCCGTGTTTAAACCAAGAATTTGTTCGCAAACTTGTTGTACCTAATGATAAGGCATTGTAAACAATGCAATCCACAAGGTCACAACTGTCGACAGGTAGGCCACAATAAACATTGTTATGTATATTTAACCACTGTCTCCTTATTCCAGTAACTCTACTTATACCAGGTATTGACGCAATAAACGTTTCAGAATTTCGCTTGAACAAATTATTTCTATCTGAAGAATATCCCATTGAAATCAGAGGGTATTTCATATTGACCAATTACATCGCCTGATAAAGATGTAATAAACAGGTTATACTGGGACATATTCATCTTTCACAAGAAAAATATCAATGTTTCTATCGAACGGAAGCGGCATTTCTATAAACAAATCACCCTTAAAATGATGGTTTATCTACTAATCGTACGGTCCGAAACAGATACTTCAATTTAGATCAATTTACGCGAGCAATATGGTGTTTGCTTACCAAGCATTGTCATTTGAAAGGCGGCTATACATTCCGTATCAGCACTTCTGAATGTTTTAAATCAAAAACAATTTATAAGTGCATTTAATATTTACATCAATCAATCAACCTAAAATAAGTTCAAAACCCACCTCGAGTTTTTCCTGCACTTGAGAGCTGCGTAAGTTTAAATCAGGCTGGCTTGGAAGGAACTGGTGTAGGTAGTTTTGGCTTCTCGAACCAGTAGTCGTCCAGCTATCATTGTTGTACACACTTCTCTAGAATGAATACACAGTATTATCTATCTATATCACGTGTTAGTTTCTAAAACTGACGATTCAAGCTGAGAACAGGAAAAACACGTTCAATCAATGGGTACAGTGTACATATTTTCAAAACAGAGTAGTCCATTTACTACATGTCCGATACCAAATTGCAAGTTTCAATGCAAATCTGCTGTGACATGTTTTCAAAATATTAAATTTATGACAAGCTTTACCCAGTTTGTCGTTGTGTCAGTCCAAACGTAGAAGTTCCGGAAGTTGTTTGATCTGTCTGACGTCACACTGCTGTTTATGAACCACTGGTGGCGGTCACTGGTGTGGTTTGGAATAAAGTCCATCAACAGATGCATTCCTGAATACAGGTGTATCAATATTTCATTATGGCATTAAACCATCGTTGCTTCATTTGAATTTTTAATGTATAAAATACAGAGTCTGTTTGAAGCAAAAACACGAAAATTGCGGCAGCAACTAATAATGACCAAGGCTTAAAGAATATAAGCAATGCTTTAATATCTATACATCAAAAGATTATAGCGTTATGTATGTCCATACAGATGGCAACAAACTGAAAGTAATCTAGAAACTAGAACCGTGACCTGACTAAAGAATGAGGAACATGTTTCAACTTTTACTTAAAAGAAGACCTTCCGCTTAACCTTAAAATGAATAGTGTTTCCTATTATTTCTTAAAATTTTTAAGAATTGTCTAAAGATCGATTGTGACTGAAATAGATACATAGGTTACAAACCTCGGTCATGTACGGCTTTTAGTAAGGATTCGAAGTCGCTCATATTCCCGTAGTTCGGATCTATGGCCATGTGATCGATGACGTTGAAGTCAGAGTCAACGTCATCTGACAGGTAGACTGGGCTCAGAGATATAGTGTGGGTACCCAGGTCCCGGATGTGGTTCAGGTGGGCTTCGATACCTACATCAATAAAAAAAATTGTGTTTAATTTGAAATGTTGAATAAGAGAAATAAACATGTCACGTGATCATGAAGATAAGTTTCTGTCAAATAAGGCGCGGCCTATTGACCTTATGTTTTCTGTGTCATCTTTTTGGAACACAAACATGAAATTGCAATACCCAATAAATTCTATTTTAAAGTTAGCAGACTATTTATATCAAGGATCTACGTAATCAACTTTGTTATTATATATAAACATGTATATATGTGTGTGTATATATATATATATATATATATATATATATATATATATATATATATATATATAGTAAATAGTTCAAGTCTAATTCTAATCTAAGTTTGCAATATGTAAGTGTTGATTTTAACCTTTAAGGTCTCCTATGCCGTCTCCGTTACTGTCACTAAAACTCCGGACATATACTCTGTACACTGTTTCATTCTGCCACCAACTTCGTGTTTCCTGATCCCGACAACGAGGGTAGATCAACACGAGCGCCACCACAGTGATGAGAAGGGCTAGCCATCCCAATAAGACTACTGAGATACACATTACGCGCAGGCGCCACCAAAATGGTTTTGACGAGTGACGTAAGAGTTCTTCTTTTTCCATTCCCCGAAATGGACTGCCGAGTGCAGGGGTCTCTGGAGGGACATCCACCGCTTCTGACCTGTATGTGGGTAAAATTTAATGGTTATCAATCCAATAATTTATTGTTAATCCAAATTACAGTTGAAGGATGGTTTTGTGTCACAAAGAACTCGGAATGTAACGGAATATTGAGGAGACGAATGACACAGATTACAGAATTAATCGAATTAAAAGTTGAAAGTAGAACTAATTAACTGACAATAATCAAAGGCTGTTACATTGACCTGGATATACATGATTAGGGCCGTTACATTGACCTAGATATACATGACCAGGGCCGTTACAGCGACCTGGATATACATGATCAGGGCCGTTAACATACTTAAAAAAACATACTGAATTGCTGATGAGTACGGAAGGCCTAGTAATAACCTATTTATATTGACGCCGTTATTCAGACTTAATTATCAGGACCATTATAAAATCAGGAATTATACTGACATATTTGTGCCTTACTTGGGATGGTGGTCGGCCTCTACTACACTGTACATTAGTACATTGTACAGAAATATACTTTTGATTTCTGTTTTCAGGAAGAAATATGATGCGTACTTCGCGAACAGACGTTATTTGATTTATAAGTCCAATGACTTTTCAATGCGACTGAAATTTCACTGACATGATAAAGAAAGTGCACCCTGCAAAAGATATTTACCCATACTGATCTTCATAACTGGATTGATCTCCCTTTTCAAACGAATCAAATTCCTGTTTAGATTTCGTACTACTTTTTCCTGAATAACTGCTCATCTTGTCAATTCTGTAAAAAGATCAAAATAAATTAATAAATAAAACCCACACATTTCAACAATATGAACATTTTTGATATAGGTTATGTGTTTGTTTGATATAATACTATCGCATCCCTGATTCAAGTGGTGTAGCGAATAACACTCACTACCAACGCCACCCCTTCCCCCTCCCCCGTTATTCAGAGGAACAAGAATGATATTTATCAGCTGATAAAACTCGATTGGTAGTTTGTAAGATAAAAGCCCTGGTAAATCAAGACAAGTGAATGATGTATACTATGATAATACTTTAACTCACTGCTAGTAGATACTAGTAAATGTACGAAGTTTGTCATCTCCTCCAACAACATTTCTTTGTGCGATATGAAGTTGGACGTGTGTGGTGCTCGTTAGTTTGCTTGGTGTTTAATTGTTCTCATTTGGGACATGACATTGCTTATTTTGATTGACCAAGATTTACATGGCGGATGTTGTCGAGAAGAAGACGCCTACCCTTCCGGAACACCTGGTCCTATTCTCCTAGTACTTTCCACGTGTAGATATTTCTTTTGTTTCAATTTTGTTTCAGTTCAAGTCTGTTAACATGTCGATATTTTTTTTTATGTTACTTATCTGACTAGTTCCATACATGAAAATTTGAATAATTTTGAAAGAAGTGGTGCAGCTTTGATTTATCAATGTTGTTGCTCCCGCTGGAAGCGCACAACCAGCCTTACTGTAAGATAGTACATTGATATTGACATCCCTCTCGATGACGTTGGTGTTGATAATATAAATATTGTTCTTCTTAGGATGATCTGCTTGTTAGGTAACAAAGCTGACCTGTTTTTACGTCATTAATCGACACTTAAATACGGGACAGTACAAAGTATTTCTGATAAACATATCTCAGCTTCGAGACATCCTTTTAACCTGTCATATGGGAGATAAACAAACCACAACGTCTCGTGTATCCAACTATGTAGATACACACGTAGATACACCATTAACACACCCTGTATCCTGGTTCATTCATACACTGAAAACTTTTAGCATCATAATCGTGTACATGTAATTGATTATGAGTTGAATTAACAAATTATGCAACGTAACGTTTCAAAACTTCAATTCGCAATACATGTCGATACACGTGTATCTATTAACTGTGTTCTGTGATACAGGTGTATTTAAAAACTGTGTTCTTTGATACAAGTGTGTCTATAAAATGTGTTCCGTGATAAAAGTGTATCTATAAACCGTGTTCCGTGATACAAGTGTATCTATAAACTGTGTTCCGTGATACATATATATCTATAAACTGTGTTCTGTGATACATATATATCTATAAACTGTGTTCCGTGATACATGTGTATCTATAAAATGTGTTCCGTGATACAAGTGTATCTATAAACTGTGTTCCGTTATACAAATGTATCTATAAACTACCAAAATAAATAATGCGACATATTAACACTACTAATGCTAACATAAAGTATCTACACACGTCAGAAAATATTCATTTACAACATGAAGTCATAAAATTATATAAGTGATTTAAAGATCCTACACAAGTAACGCAATATAGATCTATCTGATATATAAGTAATAAAGACTTACCGGTCGTCTTCAGACAAACTTTAAATCATATACTGAACCTTTATCAATTCTTGTTATCATAAATATTTGAGCATCACAGTATCATCGCAGCATTTGTGGAATGCACGAGTACCTCTAAGGGTAACATGTTGGACAATACTGGGAATCTATGTTACTGAGATAGTTGTAGATCCTTTCAAAGTATATCCAGTCTTGCACTATTCCTCTACTCGACGTTTATCAGGACCATGGTCAGCCCCTAATTTAATCCCTTATGTTCCATTCCTCTAACGCTCATCCCTAATCTTTATTTCGACGTAAAAATGATAAGGCGGGATTTTCATTTTGACAATATATCAGGTTGATAATACATAGATTTATGTACAAACCCAAGAGTACCCCGAATGTACCTCTCTAAATACCCTTATCTACATTGGGATTATAGGACAGATATGGGTTACCTTAAGGATACCCGGTCCATATTTGGTGATTATTTGTATATTTAAAGATGATCATGCCTCACTGATATTGGATATGCATGAAATAAAGTGGTTATTTCCAACACTTCCATTCCATACATTGCGATGTTCATAATTCAAGTTATCTGTTATATGAAAACCACGATCATTCACCTCGTCAGGTTGACATTGTTACGTGTATACAATACACTAAATGTATGTCAGTTTTAAAATAAGATGGACATGCTATTTTATTGTCTCAAATTCAAAGATTTCAACATGATTTAGAATAGCTTACATGAGCCCAAATTGTAAGATTTCTTCACAAAAAAACAAATGTATTTCAAACTTGTTCCATGAACAACCTGCTATATGGAGAATACTTAATAGTTTGCAAGTGGCTTTGACACATACTTCACAAGTGTGACAAATACCCGTATTTTTTGGTAAGCGAGATTGAAAATATCGCTATATTCCTCCCTATGAGTTTATGCTGAATAAGACCATACGTTATGTGCATGTAATTTGTAATGATACTGTATATTGTAGGTGCAATATGGGATTATTACATACATATTATAGTGTTAGAATTAACAGAACACTGTATGTTTGTACGTCTTAAATGAGTTACTCTCACGGCAAACATATTGAACAACCCATTATTTGAGCATGATTCAAGAAGAAATTCTATGTCGATAACGATGCCAACCATTGTGGAAGCTATGGAAACACCATGTGTTTCTTTTTATTTCCTTGGACAGAAATCGGATTAGCAATGGTATGGTTTTAACTTAGGCTTAACTTATCTATTAATCAGTTGGTCGTTAAGTTTTACAAACATGTCAACCATCCTGGACGAAAATGCTACAAAACCAGTTTTATAATTTATATCTTTTTTTTTATTTAGTTTTTTAATAGAGATTAAAGATACATTTTTTTCAGCAGATTACACTGATACAACACATGAAAATATATAGCAACATCATTAAATATGATTGAAAGGACAAGAATACAGAGAACAAATAGGGCATCAGCTACATCCATCGAATTGTATTTACTATACACATATTTCATTTTTAAGAAATAGTCATAAAAAACACAGATACCCGTACAAATATCAGAGTGAATGTTCGATTTGTAATTAATTAACGACACCTGACCTGGCAGTGTTACATGAACAGGACAGTAGATGTCATACCTGTCAGTGAGTAGTCATGTCTAATACATTTCTCTCGATACTTTTCTGATGACCATCATATACATATCTCCCAATATATGGTATAATACACGACCATATAATATTTCTTCTGATGCCTGTTATATATGTCTCCTCAATATATATAAATCTGATTAATCCCACGCCCCCCCCCTACATTTTTTCTGACAACTATTGTCTACACGGACATTGTATGTATTCACACTCTCTATTTGGTGTATCTCTCCCTACTAAATGCTCCTATCTGATGACTATTGTCCCTCCTGTTCTATACGGTACTATTTCATTGGAGAAAATACTGTATAGATTTTCTATGTCCAAATTCTATAATTAAACTTGAGTTTGTATTAAAACCTTCGTGCCAGCCACTGTATTGAATTTCTGTACCCAAATTTCCCCAAGAAAATGTTATTATATCACTATTTTTACTTGACAGTTGAAGTATGATTAAAACGGGAATAACACACCAATAAAAATTGTTTTTTATATGTTTTTTTTTTTTTTTTTTTGTAATCATCTTCAATATTCTGATGTTTTAAGTCTACATCATGACATTTTTAGAATTTGCCTTAATTTATACACTCTTTGAAATGTGATATGTTTCGACATTTAGTAAATACATGTGAAGAAATTGTATGTGTTCAAATGATTAAGAAGTATATGTTTTCCAATCAGAACCAATTTACAATGAATTATCATTGGTAACATTCGTCTACATGTACTTTTCATATAAATGACAGGTACTCTTGATATAAGCCCATCATCATCTAATTGTCTTCTTACTAATGGCTTTACACCTGTATTGACACCTGTCCCTGCTCATCCAACACACACTATATAGATGTTATAAAGTGTATAACCATAACTCCTATCTGACCAGGTGTGATCAGTTACCTTGACACCTGTAGAAGTACACTTGGAGTATCTTATAACACAACAAAACAGTAACATCCTGTAAGGTCGCTACAAATATTGCAAGGTGATAATTTCAGGATGAACAAAACAATTATCCCCGGATGTGTTTAGGGTAGAGGAAAAGGTACTTTTATTACAGGGGGATACAAATATGATATTACACCGGTTGTCGTTCAATCACGAACATTTATATGACAGGCAGTAGTTTCGTATTCTTAGTCTTCACTGAAAGGCCAAAAGGCCATGACAGTGGACGTCAAACCATTAAATAAATAATAAATTTGTATTCCAATATAAAGTGATTCCATCCAACTAAACCCACAGTCTACCATATCGTGTCATATTGAGTAAGCGGGTACCCTTTATTCACAAGGTTTTACAAAACAACAAGCCGTGACGAACGTATTGCACATATGCAGATATTAATAGCTGGTATTTAGAACTCTGTGTAGTTTGTTTCAAGATGGTTTACATGTCACAACAAATGAAAGATGGAGCCACGAAGGTGGCCTTTACGATTTTGGTTTTTATTGCAGCGACAGCAACAAGAGGTATTCTCAGTATAGTGCTTGTTAACGTCTGAGTTTATTTCAGCTAAACATGAATAGCGAATGCACATTTGATTTAAATGTACTGTAGCTTCTAACACCAGTTCAATAACTGTTTTGCATAGAGTTGAAAACTGATCTTGATATGATCAAATTTTATTAAGCATGAATTTAGCAGTATATAGACACCATGTAAAATCACCCATAACCCAGAATACAGACTCAAACGTTTTATTTAATCAATGATATTATTATTTTATGTGAATTCATCATACACCTTTAGGATATAATGAGAGACTGTAATAGTCATACACAACCGACCATTAATTTATTTGGCACTAAGTCACCGTAGTATGGAGATTTTTGGGATATGATCATATTGTCACTATATCGTAATTACACTTGCAGAACCTACACGAGTTTAAGCACCAGTATTTAGTGACAATATGTATGCATTTGTGATTTCAGGTGACTGGTTATTGTGCATTGTGTACATAACAAAGTCACATTGGCTATCAAAGATGGATACATTCGGCCTGTATGAGGAGGTGAATGCTACAGTGTCATCTGGGGGCTTGCTGGAGAACTTGAAGTTACAAAACCTACCGATATTCCTCCTACTAGCTGTCACATCATCATTTGTCTTGTATTACGGAATGGCATATGGTCTCATGTGGTTCTTCTACATTAATCGACGTGACAAGGTACCATGATAGATAATTTAGTATCCCAGATCAAGAAATAGTTTACCTCGCAGAGACAGCAGCACCTTATTTACCATACGTAACCTACCTTAACAAATACATGTTCTGAATGTTAGCTTTCACTTTTTAATTTCAACAAAAAAGGTATGAAAATTGGATCAGACATCAGATGTAGCATGTCTAAGTCCTCTCCTTCCTTCACATGCCAACAAGGGGGTAAGAAACACAGACACATACAATGACGTAATAGGTTGAGATAAGGGGAAGTGAATGCTTGATGTAAACAGGTCAATCTAACACTCTCTAAGAGATTAACCCCTGCACTGGAGATATATATTTTCAAATATTATTAAGACCGTTATTTTTATAGAATGGCATCAAATAATGGACAATGAATAATTAATATTCATATCAGATATGGAGTAATTAGTAATTTTGGATCTGTCATATATGCATAACACACTAGCTGTACACTGTTGTGGATAAAAACAATTTCAGAAAACAAAGACATACGCAGTTTGTAAGCAGGGTTACATCGACGTATGCAAATATGTGATAATGCCTTAATTAATATAAATGAGTAACATCATAGCATAACATAAACTAATAAAATCCATTGAAGCTGCCAAAAACCAATTCAATTACTGAATATAATTAACAATTAATTACTTCAGAACAAAAGTGGAATCAAAGAGTATTATGTAACAATTTATAGTACATTAAGTATATATTGTGCCGCTATATCACTGTAGTCCACCATTACCTCAATAGATAAAATAAACCTAAACATATAACAAAATATTTCTTAATTCTGTGAAATATACATGTTCCAAAATAGTAAGGGTAAATCAAACATTATATTAAAGATAATCATTTTGGCAATGATATAAAGTTTGATAAACGAAATAGGACGTCTCCATTTTGTTATAATTACAAGGGTTACAACCGTATCATATGACATTGTATACACAGATTGTTATAAGTGCAAGTATTCAAGTTCTGTTGGAGAGTCTGGGGAAAAAATACCAACATGTCAGCATAATCATAACCAAAACTCTTTTTGGTTGTGATATAAAGTCTGATAAATAGAATATATCTCTATTTGGTATATAAATACAACTACTACAACCATGCAATATGGCATTTATATGCAGGTGATAACAGGTGTAATAATTTAAATTTGACAATCTAGCGAATATCATTATGAATTAAATGATGTAAGTATCGATCATAGTTCAGATAACTGATAAAATGTATGTATCACGATTACCAACAAATACAACATTTTAAAAAACAGTTGTTTCTGATTTTGTTAAATTGATTTTTATTTGGTAGACTTTTAGATATGTGGTTAACTAAATGATACTAGCATCTAGAACAAGTCTATTTCGTTTTAAAATGGACGGGATATTTTTTTATAATAATTATTCAATTTATACTTACATAAATGAAGTAATACATGGGTTATACTAGTTTCAAAGACATACTAAAACAAAGACATACTAAAACAAAGACATATTTTTTCAATATATGAACTTACCCATCCGCTTGCCTGCCATTGTATCTCCGAATTCGTCTCTCCATGTGGACAGGATTACTACAAGTGGTGACCTTTGGTTTTCGACTTTGTTGATAGTTCCTCACAAAACAACGTGCGTCTTATTGTCTGAAGTATGAGAAACAAGAAATAAAAAGTAGTCCAGATACACCATTGAACTTTTAAGACACACAAGTGAACAGCACCATCGTCACAGACCCAACCATTTATATATATATATATATATATAGACAAATATCCAGTATATAATGTCATGGTGACTTTGTACATCTATTCTATTTCATAATTCCGATGTTTTCGTCTATTGCATTGTCATTCTTTCGATGATTTATTGTAATTAGCATGATAAGGATAAACCGGATCCGGGTTCGTAAAGCGAGCTTTAGTAGGGCGAAAGGAACGCAATACACGTAAGAGAACGGAGCGGTGAAAGTATTGTTTGAGCTTGTTTATGATAAAATGGGATGCACCAGCGCCAAATACAGTTTGTGGTAAGTTTTATAACATCCCAAAAGTCTCTTCATCTGAAATCTGTTTTGCGTTTGTAGCGTATATATTTATATATTAATGCACATGCATATAAAGTTCGTACAGATGAGTGCAATTCATACCAGAGAATATAATCTACATTTTGCTAATACGTAGATAGTCATAGTTATGTAATTAGTGCAATATGTTTGTATTTAGTTATCATTATTATACAGACGACTAATATATACTAGTACTGTCGATTTGGCGATTACTTGTAAAACTATTAGTGTTTGGTTATAATATGCTGGATAAATAAATAGTAAAGATGTGATTTAGCTATATATGTTTGTGTGTGTGTGATATAGCAGGACACAAATGTTGATTTAGTCATATTTGTGTCGTTTCAGCTCTAACCTATGATGGCGTGAGGGCAGTGGGGACAAGTACCATAGATGTATTCCTGTATGGGCAAGCACACTATATATATATTAACAAGACGGTCATTTATACAGTCCTGTGTAAGCGAGGTAGTTATTGTACTCAGTCTCGTGTGGGCAGTTTTACTACTGTATGCGGTCCTGTGTACAGAGCTGTATTGTTCATAATCTGGAGAGGGCAACCGTGTAACTCCAGATGTCCCGTGGTTGTCCGGAGAGGTGATATATGTGATGGATTTTTTTTATGGGCAAGCATTTTCATAGATGATCATATTTGGGAAAGTGAATATTATCCATAAGTGAGCAAATCACCACATTTCTTATGGTGGAGTATTGTGACCGGAATAGCCAACATCAATGGGAAGGATTTAGAAAATCCGTGGACATTTCTGTGTCGGACGTTATTTAAATTACTTCTGGGAGACTAAGAGGATATCAGTCCTATATTTTTAGCGACTAGGAAATTTACTTAAGTGAATGTTAATGATAATATGATAAGAGAATGCTTGTTTGTGGAAGTTGTGAGTGATGTGTATTTGTGAAATGTATACAATATATTTACGGGTATACATAGTGTAATAAAGTCTTGCAAATATTGTATTTTTTGGTGTTTGTGCCATTCTTATTACAGAGAAACAAGTCATGCCCGTCGAGGTTACCGCTATATACATTACAACCACATAACCGACTAAACTGCATTATGCATCTTTCTTAGACTCGTCAGGGAAACAGCTGTGTACATCATGGGCCGTGCCGCTATTTGAGAATGGATTGAAACGAGGCATGCTGGTTACCGTAAAACTCAGACTTGAAGTCCACAAGCAATGTCTATCACCACTTGCAATACCATATAAATAGCCAATACACCAAATTGGTCGAAAGAAATGAAAACGGCATCTCTCATTGTTAAAATTGGGAAGGTATTCTTATAAAAGCATAGCAAAAGCCAAATAAATACTGACATCATAATAAATGATGTATGTCCATTTTCGATATTTACACAGGCCCAGGAGTGGAAGTGCCAACCAAACAAGTTTTTGACTCCAGCGAACGAAAGACACGAGATTCTGCTTGGATCAGCCAACATGCTGTTTGGTTCTTTGGTATCAGGAGTGATTGGCTGCTATATATCAAATGGCGGTAAGTCATATCTCTTCTAAGATTTTGTTACCTTTGACGGCAGTTTATTCAATATCAAAACCTACTTTGAAGATGTGTTAAAACAATGGTCTATTCTAAGGGTAGGATGAATTAAATTAAACATTTTGTTTTCTAAGTTATGTCACCGAATGTTTTGCATTTGCATTTCATTTCATGAAATTTTATTGCTACATGTAACACTCACACACAAACACACCCACAAGGACAATACAGTAACATATGCCTGTATATACCTTATAAATATAAATACATTTTAAAACTTTAATACATGCATTGTTATAATATATAATGTAAGGGAAGTAACTCCATTAAATCTACAATGTATTATCTCAAGTTGTTGCATTTTTAAATAATTAATTCTGTTATTATTCTGTTTATTAGAGTGTATTCTGTTGACACCAGTTTAGAAAGAGTTAGTTTAGAATGAAATTTGTAAACGAATTCCCTTCCATCATCAAGGTCAGTAAGAGCATTATGACCACCACATTAGGCAACCCATTGTTGATGTTTGGACATTCGGTCTCACAAAAAATAAAGTTATAAAGGGAATTTGATTATATCGTTTGTTTAATGCAAAGAGTTGCTTCATAGTGTTATAGGCAAAATTAGTAATCCCTGGTCTCATATGCCCTCCATTCCAGTGTATCTAAGTAGTTGCATCAATATGTGTATTCAGATATCAAGATTGCAATAGAATCGCTACTAAGTCTGACTCTGTTTGATGTTGAAACAATTAGTACTGTATGGTCATAGCTATTATGAAGAATACATTCAAAGAAAGTTCGGTTGTCTTATTCGGGTTTTCTCCAGTCTGAGTTTTGATACGAAATATTATCAAATGCTTGTTTTACATTATAAACGTGTAAAACAAAGCGCAAGACCGACAAACTGCATCCGTCTTAAATAGTGGGGTCGCTGGAACTGAATAATAGTTCTAGATGTGAACTTCTGACCTTTGATAGGTAGAAAATATATTGATCTACAGACTGTCCTTTCAAATATTCCAAACTGGAAATGAAAGTGCACTTGCAGTTTTGAATAATTCAAATAATCTTAATACTAGATTATTTATTATTATATTTTGACCAATCGAGATAAGCGCAGATGTCATTACCTGTTCAGCTATTTTCCGGTTTATAGCAAAGGATCCTTCGTCACCTTCCGTCAAAAAACATTATCATCTCTTACATGGAAGGTACCAAAAGTTCCTGATTTGGCATAAAACTGGTCATTATAATCATGCATATAATAAAATGATTCTTTGAATTTAATTCTTTTTAAATGTGTAAGAAATTTCCTTTTCTATGACTTATATTCTATATTTGAAACGCCATGAAGATGATAATTCTGAAGTGCATCTTATTGATCAACCTGCACACATTAATTAGCCAGTACCTATATCACAATGAATTAATTAATTGCTTTGTACACTTATCCTTATTATCCTTACAGGTTACAGTAAGATGTATTATGGATTTTCTGAGTACGGCTGGAGTTATCTGCCCCTCTCAGCATTTGCACTGTACATATACAGCGACTGCGCGATGTACTACATCCATCGCATGCTCCATATCCCTTTTCTGTACAGACACATCCACAAGGTGCACCATCGCTACCATCAGCCCACAGCATTCTCTGCTACAGCCATGCACCCAGTGGAGTTTATCTTATACCAGGGATACATGGCTATCGTTCCTTTCATGGTCCCCATCCATCCAGGTATCAAACTATCTTTATAAGAAATAATAGGCACACATCCTTATATATATATATGTATATTTGAAAAAAAAATTAAAATCAACACAACAAATGTATTCCGGTAACGTTTTCAGGCCTAACGGCCATCTTGAGGCGATACATCTATTGTCCAGGAAAGTTGTGTTCCTGATTTTACGTGAATGAAATATAAATGTATCGCCTGAAGATGGCAGTTAGGCCTGAAAACGTTAGCGGAATACATTTGTCATGTTGCTTTTATTTTTTTCAACTATTTAATCGATACACAAAGCATCTTTAAGTTACATCTATTTATGTATCGGTGTGACAATACCGTGAAAAATGATTAAGCATTTGTCAAGCGCAATGATCTTTATACTTTTTTCTGTCAACAATGTTGTTCAGTCATCTTTTAAAAGCTTTAATCCTGAAAAGAAAAAAGATCTTCTGTTATTGACATTTCTTAATATTTCTTAAGGTACTGTGATTAGTTATATATATATCCACTGATATTCTCCAAATATTACCTATTTGAGCTTTCACGTTATTGATCCTTCTTACGTCTTTTTCGTCTTCCCTTACGTTTAGTAGTGAAATTTTCTGTATGTTTCTGCTAACTCTTGTTGCTGCATTTTCTGTGTTCCAGCTACTTGCATTCTCCAGCTTGTTTCTGCTAACTCCTGTGACTGCGTTTTCTGTGTTCCAGCTACCTTCCTTCTCCTGCTTGTTTCGGCTACCTCCTTTGAATGTGTTTTCTGTGTTCCAGCTACCTTCCTTCTCCTGCTTGTTTCTGCTACCTCCTGTGACTGCGTTTTCTGTGTTCCAGCTACCTTCCTTCTCCAGCTTGTTTCTGCTAACTCCTGTGACTGTGTTTTCTGTGTTCCAGCTACCTTCCTTCTCCTGCTTGTTTCTGCTACCTCCTGTGACTGTGTTTTCTGTGTTCCAGCTACCTTCCTTCTCCAGCTTGTTTCTGCTACCTCCTGTGACTGCGTTTTCTGTGTTCCAGCTACCTTCCTTCTCCTGCTTGTTTCTGCTACCTCCTGTGACTGCGTTTTCTGTATTCCAGCTACCTTCCTTCTCCAGCTTGTTTCTGCTAACTCCTGTGACTGTGTTTTCTGTGTTCCAGCTACCTTCCTTCTCCTGCTTGTTTCTGCTTACTTCCTGCTAACTTCTGTGCCTGCGTTTTTTGTGTTCCAGCTACCTTCCTTCTCCAGCTTGTTTCTGCTGTTCTGTGTTCAAGTTGTCTCCCTTTTCGTGTGAAGGATACTTGTTTAAGCCTGTCGTTTCCGCGTACATGAAAAATCGAACAGCGAGAATCGGGATTGGAAAATACCTAGATATGCATCAAGTATTTCACGGTTGATTTTAATATATTGACAGGAATTCTAAAATCATTCCGTTGTACATTGTGAAACTTCAGACCTTATTGTATATTCTTTACGATACATGTAATCAACCTTACAATTAAATTCTAGAAATTAATGAAAAGTTTAAGGTATATTTTTTAAGCATTGGACTTCGTTGTGTTTCAGCCATCTATATCTCTATGCTGCTATATAGCTATTACTATGGAATGCTTGATCATTCGGGGATCAAGATGGATGCTTTTTGGCCATGGCAACCCTCTTCGATATTCCATGACAACCACCACAAGTAAGAAGTCTTGTATCTGATATTATATACCTCTTTTGTAAAGGATTTTGTTTTTTGGTTTCTTCTTACCTACTTTACCTATAAAACAGCACATATTCCATAATGTAGTAAAATATTTTGTTTCTTGTGTCCGATGATCATATCTAATGTCGACAGTGTCGAGTAACTCGTTGACGATAGAAGCTTCGGTATTTATAAATTATTTCACATAATCTAAAATTAGCATTATTTCAACAATCTTAGTGTTATAAGCTTTCAATACGGAAAATTGTAAATGCTGTTTTCAGATATTTTCATGTAAACTTCGGTTTGAACTCGTACCTATTTGACTGGCTACATGACACCATGGACAAGCCAGACAGAGAGTACGCGGAGGATATATTCGGTGGTCACGGTAAACCTAAAACATCCTAAAGACCATGAAAACCCAATCGGTAAAGCGCCGGCTGTGATATGGATATACAGACTTACCTGTGCTACAGTGGCTGTGTCTTTGGGCGTGACACTTTACCCTAACTGTTCTAGGTGTCATTCGATGGACCTTCCATATAGTGTTTAGTGAGACTACTACAAGGTAGGTAACTCTGGATGTTCACGGAATGATAAAACCAGTAAACCAACAAAGTAAAACATTACACAGGACGAATGCCTTCAATCTTTATAAAAATCCTTACAAGTGCTTAGTTTACATCAATATGTCATTGGATAAAATTTAATTGCAATCGGACTGCGATTTTTGTTTTTGTTTATAGAGATATTAAGCTGTTCTCAAACTACAATTATACTTATAAAATACTTTGCGCTAAACATATATTTGTTATTTATTTTATTTAACATTTATGCATTTGTGTGAATAGCTTCATTGTGTACTATATTAGATAATAGAATGGAGATAAAAACGTAATGTATTGTCTTCGTTATTATTTATAAAAATGTACCTTTGTTAAATATATTTGAACTCCCAATGTCGTAACCTGTCT
Organism: Ylistrum balloti; assembly: GCF_031769215.1. Classification (NCBI taxonomy): domain Eukaryota; kingdom Metazoa; phylum Mollusca; class Bivalvia; order Pectinida; family Pectinidae; genus Ylistrum; species Ylistrum balloti. The sequence continues at coordinate 2,648,310 of NW_026782081.1, read as the reverse complement.
ATCTGTGTTAAATATGTTTGAACTCCCAATGTCGTCACCTATGTATCTGTGTTAAATATGTTTGAACTCTCAATGTCGTCACCTATATACCTGTGTAAAATGTGTTTGAATGCCCAATGTCGTCACCTATATACCTGTGTAAAATGTGTTTGAATTCCCAATGTCGTCACCTATGTACCTGTATTGAATATGTTTGAACTCCCAATGTCGTCACCTATGTACCTGTGTAAATTGTGTTTGAACTCTCAATGTTGTCACCTTTGTACCTGTGTAAAATGTGTTTGAACTCTCAATATCGTCACCTTTGTACCTGTGTAAAATGTGTTTGTACTCACAATGTCGTCACCTTTGTACCTGTGTATAAACGTGTTTGAACTCTCAATATCGTCACCTATGTACCTGTGTAAAATGTGGGAGGACAGAAGAAATTCATGTAAACCTCCTGACTTAAGATCATTTCATTAAACAGTACTCTATTCTTTACAATTGATATGATTTCTTCCGTTTGCCACCTGGACATTAAATGGATATAATTTAAATGGCTAAATTGACGTTGGATATTCCAGTTACAGATCTGACACGAATTGGTTTATTGAAATTGATACTATAAATGCATTTACTTATATATTTAAGTATACATATATGTTTTATTATAATTTTTTGCTGATAGTTATACGAACCTGCACAGCTGTTAAATACTAATGACGCATGACCTAGCGATGGTACTGAGCTCAATGTTATGGTAATAGCAAGTTCCTGTCGACAATACTATTGCATTTCAAGCTGACGGTATATAAAAGTTTATTTCAAATGAGATACACACACACACACATATATACATTCCAGTCTAGTATTTCCAATGCTTATTAAGTCCCAGACTACAGTGTATGTATCCGTTTATCTACGTGTGCCTTATTCTAATTATCAAATAAAAAAACCAAGTGTAAATCAATTCAGTTGTTTGTTTGATGTCTAATTTTTTAAATTTTAAATGTTAAAAATCGAAAGTATGTTGATGAAGGCAATAAGTAAGTTTCATAAGCGTCCGCTATTACAATACAGGATGTAAATAAGAGAAACGTGTTGATGAAGACAATAAGGGTGTGTTATAGGCGTCCGTTATTACAATACAGGGTGTCAATTGGAGAAACGTGTTGATGAAGGCAATAAGGGAGTTTTATAGGCGTCTGTCATTACAATACAGGATGTAAATTAGAAATGTGTATTGATGAAGACAATAAATGCTATTAGCGACAGTTACAGGTATCATTATCTGATTAAGAAATAGTTTATTTCCTGTTACTATGTAAATTTAGTATTGCCCATGCCTGTTTCAATATACTAGGTGGGTTCGGTACTAGTAATCCCGTTTTCTCATCACTATTCGCACCGAGTTAAATATTGATGACGGGTGATAACGACGGAGAAGGCGGCAGTGACACTACCGATACATACCGATGTAGTTCACATCGTCTTCCTTCAAGTGAATCCTTACATTCTCTGTTTTATTCATATGTTGTCCTCGTTATGTCGAACTTCAGATATCATTCGGATTTTGTTTACTAGTCGAAGTGTCGATTGTTCATATTTGCTTTCGTTTTTTTTTTTTTTTTTTTATATAGAAACATAATTATGTTATTTACTCCAAGTCGGCAATAACGTATAAATAAATGCATGAATGCTAAATTAATTTACATATTTCGAACGAGTCTCTGGCTCGAAGTTTGTAGAGCAGCTACAGTAGTTTACGTTTGTATGACACTGAAACGTAACACGCGGTTGTTGATTTTTTCTTATTGATTAGAAATAGCTACAGTATATCTGTACGTGTATATGTACTAGTACACAGGAAGTTTCAAATGAATCATGTCTAGGATTTAACTTGTATCAAAGTTAGAAAAAGATACACTGGTGACTTTTGAAACTGTATTTAACCATTGACTATAATCAAAAGGGAAGCGATACGCATAGGTAGGAGTGATCAGGGATTTTTAGGTTAGCCTATGTGCTGTCCCCATTTCAATCTTTATCATACGTAGATAATGCCTACAGTGATTATATCCAGCTTTGATAAAATCATTGACTGAAATACACGAAAAGATGTTGTCAACTTAATTGAACTTCAACCGAAATACGTCGTCGACACCCAACAGCCTAGAAATTCAGCTAGATCTTTTATTTTTTGCTAAACATAAGCGACACGTGCGATAAGCAGAAACCCCGAAACATCCTTAATAAAAGTTTAAAAAAAACCTTTGTAAAACACGAGGACGAAGTATGATTGATTGAAGGTAAACACTGACTATCAAGGTCACGCTATATATAGTCGGATTAATTTTGTATTACAATATCAATCCACTTAACCTAAATAATAACGACTCTGTAACAAAAGTTTAAATATTAATAAGCGGAACTTGTGTGGAAATGGACGGAAATATTCCTTTCCGACTGTGTGTGTTTTATTAATTATCATCCATTTTAGTAATGTACAAATAAATAAAATAGAAAATAGCGGTTGAAGTTGTACAACTATATGGTCGCAAATCAATTAAATTAGAAATAAGCAATATATCTAATAAAAACAGTCAATATCATTTTCTTACCGTTCTTCGTGGAGGAGTTTCAGGTTCGAGTATGTAAATCTTTTATCATTGTATGTTATAACACATTTTTTGGCATCACAGTATGATCAGGGTGTTGAAGGAATGCAGGAGTACCGGTTAGGGTAGTCTCTCGTATTGACAGTTTTGAAGAAATTTCCATTTGTTTATAAAGGTATTTCCGATATTTGAAACATTTAAAGTAATAAGCAGTTAATAATATCTTTTATATCATTGTTACTGTTTATCACAACCAGTCTAACCACGGATAGCAACAGGATTTTAACTTTGACGATAGAAGAATTTACTCGTGAATTTTTATTGATATCGATAAAACACCCACCCCTCAGTCCCCCCGATGTAGCCTACTCCCTATTCTTGGTTAGTTACAGTTTTTTTGTCTCCTTGACTCCTTAATCTGTCCACACTTATTTAGAGCTAGTAACCGAGGAAATTCTGGTCATGTGTCAAGCTGAGAATGCTTGCTCGGAGCCTGATCGGTACCTAGTACCAGTTTAAACAATACAAACAAGGTCGTTAGTAAATTTATCTGTTTCCTCCATGTGATATCGAATACGTAAAGTAGGATGTTAATTGAATTGCTCATGATTGTCAACTCTCCTTTCTTAATCAACACACACATGTCAGTCATCATATAAATTTTAAAAAAATACCAGTGCCCGCTGATATGATTTGATGAAGTCTGATTTATTTTCTTCAACGTGTCATTGACATCATGAAAAACTAAAGCGTCATCCCGAGATCCCAACATTCGTGTTGTGAGGGCGTGAACTCGAAACAGATATAAAATCTCTAACATCAGTATGTTATCTAATTTCCCTTCAGGATGCTTACTACTTTGTTTTCTTTCTTTCAAATTATTATACTTTAATGGATAAAGCTAGCTTTTACTCATTAGATTTAGAATATGTTTATTCATTTCGTCCACTTTTATCATTTAGACTAAACTCTTCCGTTAGCATATATGCACAGTTTGTAACAAATTTATAAACACAGTGCCATATTGACCATTCAACATGTGTATGTTCAGAAGAAAATTAAATTTATTTTAAATTTTGCAAGACGCTATATATATAAGGTGAAATATGATAAATAGGTCATGGGAAGTATCGATATGTACATGTATGTCAAATATTCACGGAGTCGTTATCAAATATAATCCGGGTGTGCTGGTCTGTGTTTCTCTGTAGGATTTAAACTTATTACATACTGGTCTGCTTAGGTGTAGTCGATCACGTCTAATACACTGGAATAGAGAGGTCTTTCAACTGAATTGTTTTGCTCTTAAACACGACATAATTTCACAGCGTCCTTACTAGCGTTGTTACCACTGAATTATTCAGGCTAAACGGTCATGTAGCTAGGATACGTTGACATACAGTAGTAAAATTGTTGTATAATTGGAGCGATTCAAATCAAGTGGTGGAGTTGCGTGTAAAATAATAGATTTACAATAATGATCTCAAAGGAAAACATTATTAATATGTTTTGTTTCCTATATTTCAAAAGACAATTGATCAAGATATGCTATCATTACGCATTGTCTTGACATCTGTGCTGTAATAATAGAACTGACTCAACATATTTATGGCGGATATCGATATATTTTAATGATATACATTCAGTTTTTCTAAACAGTCACTAAATGAGTAAAAGAATAAGAATATTGTCTCCGATAGGCCTTTATAGCAATAGTATGCGTCGCCCATACAGTGATTCCAGTCTGCAATAATACACATACAATGTATCTGTGCGACGTGCCGTTACAAAACACGTCCTTTCGGAGTATCTCCCGGCTTTTTGTGCACACGTGTGTAACAACTAGCTACCGTGGTCTACAATGAAAATGTTATCAGTTTGCCAAAATGCAGTCAAAAAGGAGGTCAGTAAATAGTTTCGGGTAGGCTAATTCTGGAAGTCATTTATCAGTTATTTACTCGTCCATGTATATAATCAGTGACTAAGACTGTTGCAAGCTCCATTTCCATGCCGGCGTCACCTCAAAATACAGAATGGTTGAATTGACGGAACAAACCAAAGATGGAGCGGCGAAGGTTGTATTTATGATCGTAGTTTTCATCGCTGCAACAGCTACAAGAGGTAGAGTATATACGTTGATCAATAAATATGCTTTGAAGTGCATATAGGATCTATTGATTTTAAACATGTTCTTTTTCAGAAGAAACTCCGTGTGTTCACTCCAGTAAAATCGATACTATATTACCTTGACGCATTCGTCAGACAGTATCCGTGATACATTTTTATATTACATATGTTAATACTACGATTCACCAATCAATCAGTCAATCAATAAATCAATAAATCAATCAATCAGTCAGTCAGTCAGTCAGTCAATTATTGATTTTCCCACAATTCTAAATAGTTTAGATTTTGAACCAGAGTATCCAATCTTGGTATATATTTAAGTTAACAGTATCGGGATATTTGTAATGGTACCATTAAAAATCACTTTTCTACATGACCATTGATAAACACGTTGCCTAAAACATAATATCACAATTCAGGTTATATCTATTGTAAAGGTTTCACTAGTACGACAGTAAGCTGACAAATCATTGGAGGGTTTGTACTGTTGTTAGTTCGCACCATGGATAAAATTTCAATCGGAACGCTTCGGGTCTTTCTATAATATGAAACGTGAGCCAACAGAAATTTCTGGTAAGAATGTGTTCAGTGAAGAGAAATTATTGCCTAAAAGACTTAACAATTCACATATTACGTTGTCGTGTGCGTTACATTGATATATGTATCGAAATAAAATGTTTAAATAAAGGTAGAGGGATTTTTTGACAAGAAAACTAAAGATGTACATTTGAGTAAATATATGGATGAAAATGCAAATGAATGGATGGTAACGTATAGGTGTAAATATATGACTTAAAATATAGATACCGCGAATAAAGGGGGGGGGGCATCATGGTTAAATGAAAAGCATATGAATCCCACGTAAACATACGAATTACCATAGAAACATATGAAATCACACGTGAACATACAAATTCCAACTTAAGATATAATTTCCCATGCAAACATTGGAATTCCCAAGTAAAGTTGCGAATCCATATGCCAAAATACTAATTCACATATAAACCCGTAAATCTACATGTAAATATATGATTTCCAAAGCATACATTCAAATTACCTTTAAAAAATTGAATTTCAATGTAAAGATACGCATTCTTATGAATTCCAAAGTAAACATACAAATTCCCACATACACACACAATGTAAACCAATCGATTAACATACGGATTCCAATGTAAACATATGTATTCCCATGTGAACATATGTATTCCCATGTGAACATATGTATTCCAATGTAAACATATGTATTCCCACGTAAACATATGGATTCCAATGTAAACATACGGGTTCCAATGTAAACATATGTATTCCCATGTAAACATATGTATTCCCATGTAAAAATATGTATTCCCATGTACACATATGTATTCCATGTAAACATACGGGTTCCAATGTAAACATATGTATTCCCATGTAAACATACGGATTCCAATGTAAACATATGTATTCCCATGTAAACATATGGATTTCAATGTAAACATCCGATTCCAATGTAAACATATGTATTCCAATGTAAACATATGGATTCCAATGTAAACATATGGATTCCCATGTAAACATATGTATTCCAATGTAAACATACGGATTCCAATGTAAACATACGGGTTCCAATGTAAACATATGTATTCCCATGTAAACATATGTATTCCCATGTAAACATATATATTCCCATGTAAAAATATGTATTCCTATGTAAACATATGTATTCCCATGTAAACATATGTATTCTAATGTAATCAAATGGATTCCAATGTAAACATACGGGTTCCAATGTAAACATATGTATTCCCATGTAAACATACGGATTCCAATGTAAACATATGTATTCCCATGTAAACATATGGATTCCAATGTAAACATACGGATTCCAATGTAAACATATGTATTCCCATGTAAACATATGTATTCCAATGTAAACATACGGGTTCCAATGTAAACATATGTATTCTCATGTAAACAAATGGATTCCAATGTAAACATACGGGTTCCAATGTAAACATATGTATTCCCATGTAAACATACGGATTCCAATGTAAACATATGTATTCCCATGTAAACCTATGGATTCCAATGTAAACATACGGATTCCAATGTAAACATATGTATTCCCATGTAACCATATGTATTCCAATGTAAACATACGGATTCCAATGTAAACATATGTATTCCCATGCAAACATACGGATTCCAATGTAAACATACGGATACCAATGTAAACATATGTATTCCAATGTAAACATATGTATTCCCATGTAAACATATGTATTCCCATGTAAACATATGGATTCCAATGTAAACAAATGGATTCCAATGTAAACATACGGGTTCCAATGTAAACATATGTATTCCCATGTAAACATATGGATTCCCATGTAAACATATGGATTCCCATTAATTCGCGCGTAAACATACAAGTATGGTGCTTTACCGTGACGCAGTACCTATTGCAGTTCATCGCCTTGGTCAGTCTAATAATGACGATAGGTAAACGTGCATTCAGAGTCACTGTGTATAAAATAGAACGCAGAGTTTGTTTACTGTCTATGTCACTCGCGATATCACGATTAAATCTGGGAAATATGAAAAAAAAGATTAAATCAGTTGCCGCATTACTGATTAATATGCAACATTATACATATGTATCATCCTGAGATACGTTAAACATTGAGATTACATTTTGCCAGGTCTCCAACACTATCAAGTGTGACTCTTCTTTGTCAATCATTTATTATCAGCGCACACTTATACCAATTTTTGAGGATAGGATTGAAGATTCCTATGATAAGTTGGTACATGTGTGCGCTGTGTCAAAGTTGCATTTGAATCCGGGAAAACGCCATGTTTTAATGCTGTTGCTTAAGATAGCAACTTTGTTCAGCTGAAAAAATATAACGCACGTCACATATCCTTGATATTTTTTCAAATAATTAGCATTTGGATATAACTCCATGAAATTACAACCCGAATTTTGTCGTTTTTCCAGTGGTTGGTTACATTTAGGTCAAATCAGGCGGTTACACGCCGTACTTCTTTCCAAGTACGTAAACAACCGAATTTAAAAAATAACGAAATATAACGCTTAAGTCTTTTTGAACGCACATACGTTTGGATTTGTATGATTACATACACAAAAATACGGTTCATGTAAACCTCTATATCTTGATTTGGGACCAGTGGCGTATAATGCCATATTCGATAAAAATGTTCCTCTTGTTTTTTAAGCTCACCTAGTCCGAAGGACGCCATGGCGCGGTGTCCGTTACCTTTTTACGAAAACGCTAATAGTCAAATGTGGTCAGAAGCATCCTTTTGAGAAGAGGAACCAAATTTGTATAAATATTGGTTCTCTTCCTCAAGGGTAGGGACCCAAAAGGCAAATTTTGCAAGTTCTTTAAAATCCTACTCCGCTTGTAGGAATGAATTGATATACAGCTGAAGGGGAATCATTCTTGTATAAACATTAGGTTTCAGCCCCTAGGGTGGGAGGGGAGGGGCCAAATAAGGGCAATAGAACAAAGTCTTTGAAATCTTACTTTTCGTGTAGTAATGGTTGGATTTTTACCAAATTTGGTATGAAGTATTCTTCAGTGAAGTTTAATCAATTATATATATGTAGGTTTTGCCCCCGGAGGTTGGAGGGGCAAATAGGACAAGTAGAGCAAATTCTTTAAAATCCTACTGCCGCTGTACGATTAATCGGATTTTGCCCAAAATTTGTTTGAACTATTCTTCGGTAAAGGGGAATCATATTTTTCCAGACAACTGTGGCGGGAGGGCGGTAGGGGCGGTGTCCGATAAGGGGAAATAAAGCAAATTCTTTAAAATCTTAAAACTCCTGTAGGAATGATTGGGTTTTGCCCAAATTTTGTTCTGAAGTTGAACCAGTTTTGTGTAAAAGGTGGTCTTGTGCCCCTGGGGCGAGAGAGGCATTGCGTTTTATTATTAAAATAAACCATTCTTTTGTAGAAATATCAGAATTCTGTCCTTATTTGGTTGGAAGCTTACTAATGTTAAGGGGAACCAATTTTTGTATAAACTTTGGGTCCCATTCTTCTGAGGCGGGATCCAATAGTGGAGATAAAGGAAAATCCCTAAAATCCCCTTTTTTGTGGGAATACTTTGTCGTTGTCCTGATTTGGTCTGAAGCATACTTAGCTGTAAGGACCAACATCTGAGATGTGGGGCCGAAAAGGGGAATTGTAAATTTAAAAACAAAAAACAAAAAAAAAAAAACAAAAAAAAACATCTTCCGTACGAGAATTTATTGTCCAAGTTTGATCAGAAACAATTTTCATTATTTGCCTCATCATCTGTGAACATTGTCGTTACAACACTTACATGGGCGTATCATCATTATTTGATGTAAAGTCTAATACTAGCACATTGTCTAATGAAAACAATTGTCATTTAGATCAACAGCAGTATTACGATTTGCTTTTTGTTGTCGTCGTTGTTGTTGTTGTTATCCCTGTATCGCTATATCACAATTTAAATACGTTTATTAGTGCGACGTGCCTTTGATAAATTCACCCTTCACCTGCATCACATCGCTTAGATATAACCGTAAGGTTTTGTAATACACTCAAGTAATATGATGCGGGCGGGGAAGGCAAAGCGACATCTGCTGACCTACAGTTGTGAACACTTCGGTGTATAATAACTAAGGTCATGTTTCATAACTACAACAATGCAGATGACCATAGCGTGATAGGGCAACACAAAGTACTTAGGTCAGACTTGACCTAATATGACGAAAGTGTTATCACCAATAAAATACGTCTATTGCTGATTAGCTAAAAGTTGTAATGTGCGACATTTTCAAGAAATACAAACACAAATTTGATCAATTAATGTTTATTCCAATGTCGTGGCACACATAACAAATATAATTGTTTGATATCTGTACTCTAAGATGAACTTCTTATTCTGTTCACTTTTTTCAGTATTAATAAATATGGGTGGCGCAGTGATAACGCACTCACCTTTCACCAATCCGATCGGGGTTCGATACCCTGAACAGACGTGAAAAGGTGAGAGGTTACCTGCCCGATCACGTGGATTTTCCTCGGATATTCCGGTTTCCTCCCCAGTAAGAATTCCCCGCGCGCTTCAATCAGGACCAACAAGAATAATTAATATAAGCTGAAAGCTTGTTTCATTATTGTTGTAAAATATATAAAGTTTATATTTAAATTGTTTTTAGTATTGTGGTTCACACGAGGAAATGTACTTTAGATAGTGTTTACAATAACAATTAGCCGTGCTTTGAAAACTCCCAAATGTCCTTGTTGTGAACTAAAACATTACACATATATAGCATTGTAACAATTACGTTGCTGTCAACAAATTCTGTCAATAACATGCGATACGTGGATGTATAGGGTCTTGTAGTCACATTAATTCACGACAATTTGTGTACAATTTCTTCTGTAGGTGATTGGTTGTTGTTTGTGGTGTACTTAAGCAAATCCCGATGGCAAACGTTGATGAATACTTCCAGTTTACACGAAGTGGTGAATGCTACAGTGTCTTCTGGAGACGTGGGCTTACTTGAAACCTGGAACTTACAAAACCTTCCGCTATTCCTATTTCTAGCAGTGACGTCATCATTTGTGATGTACTATGGTATTGCATATGGATTTATGTGGTACTTTTACATCAATCGACGTGACAAGGTATAGTTTTAGTTTAGTCTGATATCCGGCACAAAGGCCAGTTCAAGATAAGTCACTGAGTGGTTTAATCTTGTTTGAAATACAGCTTTTATCGCTTGAATTTAATACTGTTAATTGTAAGAATTCAGTCATGTCGCTCTCATGTCTACTGACATAAGTAAAAAAAATGTGTGGTTAGTTAAGAAACACAGTAACAATTATGAAATTGTTCATATCAATCACATATAATACATTGGGTTTAGATGTCAAATATCAACATATACAACGTATTAGCAAAAAATGACATTTCTGTCCCATCTGGGTCTCTGTATCACTATCTGTATTTCTGCTGATAAAGAATGCTTAGTCATACTGTAGGATTTTACATCTGCGTATTAAATTGTAAATACATGTCAGTGCCCTACCACATGGAAAATCGCTCGAATAGCTATCAACATCACACTTTCGACAGAACTGCTGATCCTACAGACGTCTAGTGATCAGTGTTTGGACCTTTTTAGCATTACTTCCGACTCAACAAGAAATTTATATATTAATCAAGTGACATCTGATCACAACAGTCAATATCACGAGACGTCTTCTATTCTAGACAAGCCCTGTTGACCTTTTGACCTCAAATGCACCAAAAGTTTAAGGATTACTTATATTCTGGAGACTTGTCTGTTCATAACCATCACACATAAACTGACCATTAAAAATCACCGAATGGAATTGTTTATTGCATCCAGTTTCACTCCCTGTATTGTCACCTGTGTAATGGGTACATAGATATATACTTATCACATATGTCATGCCGATGTACATAAAGTTGGTCAGTGATATTATTCTTTTCAAATGCATGTTAATCATGTTAATGGACATACATTGCTCTCTGAAAAATATGCAACTTTAACAAATATGTCGAACGATGCAAAGTATCACTCATTATTATAAGTATCTTGTAAAGTTCTCACCGACACTGTATGACCGTAAGATGCAATGGATTTCACTAGAAATCCGATTAATGTATAACCTGTTATAAACTCGTCGTGTTGAAATTTAAATATTCTTACAATTAAGAGTGATTAGATTACAGCAACGTGTAAAATGCTGAAGGTCAGATCAGCATGGATTTTATCAATCAATAATACCAAGTCTTAGTCACATACAGAACCTAAAATGTAGTTTGACCCATTAACCAATCAAAACATATTTACAATTACAATATGCAGCGTTTTCACTTACCCATCAGTTTGCCCTCTGCTTGTACCACCGAATTCGTCTCTCCATTATGACAATGTTTTTGTTATTGACGACATGCAATTTCCGTTTTCGGTGTTCATATTTTTTTCATCTATCCAAACAATGACGTTGTAAAAACGACCAGATGTTTTGAGTATGAATGGACGAGATATGATAACATATCTGCTAATAGTTCCGGTACACCTTAGCGAATTTTGTACATGTTTGACCTGAAATGCCATTCCTTATCGCTTACTCTGTTCCGGTTGTTATATATTTGTAACCTCGCTGAAGTTTTCATGTTGTTGGTTATGTGTTGACGGTAACTTTATTTTCAGATGTAGCTGTGAAATTGAATTAATTAAAGAAACTAATCTAGATGTGAAAATCCTGTCTTTTTTATCTACTGAAACTATGTTCAGCTTTTATATTCAAGTTGCCTCTCCATTACGGTTTAAGTACATATCGTATTTTTACACAGGCCCACGAGTGGAAGTGCCAACCAAACAAGTTTTTGACTCCAGCGAACGAAAGACACGAGATTCTGCTTGGATCAGCCAACATGCTGTTTGGTTCTTTGGTGTCTGGAATAATTGCCTGCTATATATCAAATGGAGGTCATATCTCCTCATAGTTTATTACATCATAATGGATTTCTTCTACAAGTGGTTAAATGTGTGATCTTGAAATATACACGACTTATATGTACAAAGGCAACCATTTACTATTTAGAGATAGAGCACACTAAATGTTTTAACTTTCAATTGCAAATTGCCCGTCGCCAAGTGTTTGATATAAGGCATTTTCATGATACGCCATTTACATAACAAATTTATAATCATATATATATCTGTCTTCATAGGCTACAGCAAGATGTACTACGGACTTTCAGACTACGGATGGAGTTATCTGCCCTTCTCTGCGTTTGCAATGTTCCTATACAACGACTGTCTAGCCTACTACCTCCACCGTCTGTTTCATTACCCTTTCTTGTACAGACACATCCACAAGGTTCACCACCGCTACCATCAGCCTACAGCATTCTCTGCCGTAGCCATGCACCCGGCAGAGTTTGTACTTTACCAGGGATACTTAGCCGCCATTCCTTTCATGGTGCCTATCCACCCAGGTAAATACACCATGTGTATCCTCTGTTCTTTAAAGACATAAACATCCAATCATACATGAAATGTTCATGAAGTTCTATAACTTGCTGTGTCTGTTTTTGTGTATTTTGCAATGAGAATGATAACTGCTCACGAACGAAACATGGAAACTATTTGATTTTTGTTTGTATATGAATATGTTAACAAGTTTTTATCAAAATACTCGAAACAGAAAAAAAGCACCCAAAGACCTTGACATGAGAATCAGACATAGAACATGCTTTCCTGAAGTGTAACTTTGTACTGTTGTCTGAAGGAAACTTCTTACCGAATGCGATAAATCTATTTCTAATGCTCTCATTGTTTCATCATTAGACAGTACAATATCTGAAAAACACCATACGGATAGCTGTCAGTATTTCTGTCAGGATGTATGTACCACATGTTAATAGAATTGCAGAAGCTGCAGTAACATTTCTGAATGGCAAATCTGACATAGAAATCATAAGTACATTCGATATTAACCGGTTGTTTTAGTGAAATGCAATCTCACTGTAGTTGGTACATCTTGGACAGCTAACAAGCGATATCTAAAAGCGTGTTGCCGTGAATTAATGTTATTTCATCTCGTTCTTTCACGAAATAACGTTCGGCAATTTTGTATAAATTAAATAACCATACATTGAATAAATTTGGTGTGTATAATTTGTTAATTAACATACTGGTAACATTCGTATCACTAATTACTTCAATTCATAGCGATGGTTATTCGAAGTAAGATTAAAACATTACTACCTTATTACTGAGAGGATATATATTGTAATATTCACATAGGTATTGTTACCCCCACAACTACCGCCCAAGTTAGCTCGAGTTACAGCTTTTGACAAGTAATGAACGATCAGAATTAAAACAAAACTCTACCTAGCAAGGTGTTGTCAACTAAACGCGTTTGCTGCTCGGTAGTTTGCCTGTTAGTTCCGTTGTTTTACACCTTGTTCTCATTTGGGAACATGACGTAACTTACTTGGATTGACCAAGATTTACTAGACTAATGTCGTCGATGAAGCATTAATCTTCCGGAACACGTGTTCTCATTCTTCTTGTGCTTTTTCATGAGTATCTCTGTGAATCTTTCTTTTGTTTTTTGTTTACACAGATTTCGTTTGAATTATGATTACGTTGACATGATGATATTTTCTTGTTGTTTATTTTTTTATTTGTTTATATCGACATTATTGTAGTTTTGGGAAATGTTAAGGGGCTAAGATACCCTTATTTGAAATGTTTGATGTGTTCTGCTTAGTTCCTTACCAACAAGTACCAAACAAGACATTTTCCCGACTGACTGACACTCAGTCCTTTCTTCCTCTTCTCTAGTGTATCCTCTTTCTTTCAAGAATATGATGACAAACTCTGTATTTCTTTCATGACTGATTTGAAAATCACTCAATAATTCAGATCTGGCTTTACTCAAGACATATAAAACTCCAAATAGTTCGTGTCTCGTGCGCCATTAGACATTGAAATGCCAACTATACCGTTAAGTTCGTGTATTGTTACGTTGCTGTGAGCTGTCTCATTTGTGTTTCAGCTGTGTATGTTCCCGTTTTATTGTATACGTATTACTACGGCCTAATGGATCACTCAGGTGTCAAGATGAATGCGTTTTGGCCATGGCAACCGCCATCACAATTCCATGACAACCATCACAAGTAAGTTTTGTTCATGTCCGAATATCCGAAAAATATAAACCTTGTGGAAATTAATAAGTTGATTTTTATACACTCAATAATTTCATTAAGCTAGAGAGAGTTATGACATTGGTTCCTATGCTAGCAAAGTCAGTATTGTTGCAGAAACATATATTGATGAAGAATCCATATACTGAAATAGAAACACACGAGCTGTTTAAAAATATTTGAATATCACATTTAAATAAACATTTCAACGAAGTGTTAGGCGAATGATAACAAATTTCCATTATACAGGTGTTTGTTATTGACCATTCTTCGGTGATACTCGTAAATATCCAAATGATCGAATGCTATTTCTAGGTATTTTCATGTGAACTTCGGTTTCAACTCCTACCTGTTTGATTGGCTACATGACACACTGGACAGACCGGACAGAGAGTACGCAGAGGATATATTCGGAGGTTTCGGGCGACCAAAAGCCACGAACAAAACAAAGGTTCAATAGCTGAAGTCATCATATCCAATGCAAATTTAGATATTATATTTATTCCACTCTTTTGTTCTCTAATGTACGTGCTATTTATTTCTTCAAAATGTTTTTATGACATTCCACAGTCCTTGCCGTATCAAATTTTTTAACGAAACCTCAGGAGATGTGAGTTTATTCACTTCTATTGTACATGGGGTGTTGTTTTGCCAGTCACACTATTTTACATAAAGCTGTGATATTATGTTATACTGCTATAACCATTAAACTCCCTACAGTATTATCATATACTGCCTACTATACCTAATCACATTAGGATACAACTAAAATTACCATCTGATGATGAAAACCATGAAATCTATGTCATATTAATTGATATTCTATTTATTATTGATGTAAACTCACCTTGCTCAGTTAATTGCCAACAACATTATAAAACGCAAGTGTGTGTTCATAAAGACACGAGAAAATTGATCGTTTATCAGGAACTTTGGTAATTATAGAAACATTTCAAATTGCAAACTTGATAAAAAATGCACTGCTTCCGCGTGATTATATCATGTGACATCTATCGTAAGCAATATGGCGTTAGAGTATTTTTAATATTTATTTTTTATCTTGATATGTAAACGACAGTTGAAAATACTGATGTTATCAAGGGTATGCTTAAACGTTGAGATTATAGGTGTATGTATTCGTTTCAATCAGTGATGATTATGATTTTGTGTATGAGGAACGGAATCTGGCTGATTTGGCTGATACGATATCAAGATGTGTACAATAGCACGAGTAATGATGTTTTGTCATTATGAAAATATTGTACAATTCATGAAGCGAAATCAACCCAAGATCGTGTAATGAAATACAGCGAATTGCATCGGCGAATTTACTATTGGGTGACAGTATTTTGCTAATTAATATTTAAATGGTGTTGATATCGTTATGAACTTTTATTATTTTACTAATTAATATTTTAATGGTGTTGATATTGTTTATGAACTTCTGCCAAAAAGTACCTATGTGCGTCATACCTTTAAGCAAAAGCTAATTTTTGTTATTTCGTTCAGTATTAAAAATATGTAAAAACAAGTCTGGAATAACATCAGACAGACTCTGGGAAATTGTCTTCTGTGTTTGAAGACGATAAACTGGTGCCAGTTCTAGATAATGAGATTAGTAATTATATAAATGATTAGATAATTTTACATTAATTATATATCATAAGAATGGTAATTATTTAAATGTTAATAGGTTTTACATTAATTCTCATTATCTTTGCGATTTATTTTCACTTTAACAATCCTTTTGAAACGAAATTCACAGATGAAAGGTTAATAAACATTTATCACATATTCAATTATTGTGACAAATATGGAAGTAGACGTGAAATGATTAATTTGATGAGAATTTTTTTTCTAATTAGTAAATTGTAGCAGTATAGACTGATTGGTGAACATTTCATGTACTAGTAAATATTGCGTTTTATAAATGTGATGTTGATGATGTTGATATCAATGCAAATGATGACTTCGTTGAATACAGATTTATATTGCACAAAATATAGCAAATCAGGGTGACTTTATGACTAAAGCTAGTAACACGAATGCTTGCAAAGTTGAATGACGATGGTTTTCCTCCAAATGAAAACAATCTGACTAACTTTGTTTATATTTAGTCATAAAGTGACATGTTTATGCTAATTCTGTTATCTTTTGTTGTGTTGTTTTTCTGGTTCAATTTCAATGAAAACAGTGTAATTGATACAACAACTTTATACAACATTGTAACAATTAAGACAAAAGTTGACAATGTCTTTTTCTTCTTAAAAATATATGTCGTTTTATAAACGTGATGTTGATGTTGATATCAATGCAAATGATGACTTCGTTAAATGTAGATTTATATTGCACAAAATATAACAAATCAGGGTGACTTTATGACTAAAGCTAGTAACACGAATGCTTGCAAAGTTGAATGACGATTGTTTTCCTCCAAATGAAAACAATCTGACTAACTTTGTTTATATTTAGTAATAAAGTGACATGTTTATGCTAATGATGTTATCTTTTGTTGTGTTGTTTTTCTGATTCCATTTCCATGAAAACAGTTAGTGTAATTGACACAACAACTTTATACAACATTGTAACAATTAAGACAAAAGTCGACAATGTCTTTTTTCTTCTTAAATATGTTCCTAGTAAATGCATGTAGGTTAAACACTAGTACGTGTACATAAGGCCTTTCCATCATAAATTTTAAAATATATTTTGTTATTGACTTGATATATTTGTCATTGTCTTTCTATAGATAGCATCTTATATTTTTTAAAATGGTAGCGATTTTCATATGCAGTTAATATACATGTACCAGTTAACACAGCGGTGAGTTGTATGAGAAATTGAGAAAAAATCATATGTTGTATTGCTTGATTTTGAAACTTTTATTCATTTTGAATTCTTCCGAATGAAACGTTATTTTCTAGCTACTAAAGAAAATTACTCGTATAACTTCTAAACGAATCACCAACCAGGACGTTGCTCGAAACAGATATATGACATTATATTTTAATCTTTGTTTTGTTCGACTCCTCTTAAGAATTGAAGAGTTATGTACCTTTGTTTGCACGCTCTTCTTCGACAGGATTTTACGGGATATTCATCGAAATTACAGTTTAAAAAACACTAAATGAAATTGATTAATTGATTCTTGTATGTTTTTGTTCAGATGTAAATCAAGGAATTAACCGTCTTCCGAGATGTTTATTTGGGAGAGCTTAATCGGGCTTCAGCTAGATAATCATTTGATGGCATGTGTCAGATTGCATGTGTGTCATTAATATCTATGAGTCAAAAACACCTGACAGAAATATCATATTTAAATGTTTCAAGTTACCGTTATAAACGTTGACGTTAAGGAAAGAGTACATGTATTGGCAAAACTGAAGTAAACTGTGTAAAAGGGAAGCATGCAATTTAGAGATTATAGTACATTACATCACCTCCTTATGTCAGTTTCGCGTGTGTTAATGTATGTTAAGTATAATTAGCTATATTGTTCGTGCATAAGCCACATTACAGACGCATAAGTATAATATTTTAGGAATATCATTCTATTAAAACATTTAAGCAGTATTTTTTAATTAAGACTCCGAATGCATCAATCAATTTTTCTTGTACATTTGTATCACGACGATGTTATGGACATAACAATGACAGTCTTTTCCAAGCGATTGCTTGTATATACAGGAATGAGTAATCCATTTTGCTCTCTTCATTGTATTAAAAATCCATCGGTAAAAGAGAGAATAGAAACCCGAAGAAATTGAAAGGGAAAATAAGCAATAGAATAACAATAAAATAAATGAGCAAAAAGCATAGCCACAAAATGGCGAATAGTAATAAGGATTACATGGTCCGTACATAAGTGTGTGTAATTCAATATCTGATGCTTAATATCGCCCCTTGAGCCAGTTTTCCGTGTAAGTGGGAAATATTATAAACATATTGATATACATGAAGGAAGTATCCAGAGCATTTCTTACAGAACACGTTTTGGAAAACCAAGCTGTGTACACGTCAGTGTTGGTTTCTGCAGACAATATTTACCAATTACAGATAATTCAGCTTTACTCAAATCGATACCAAACTTTTCGCTGAGCTAGACCATTAGATGTTAGGTAATACAGAAAAAAGATGAGGTAAAATAAGATTGCGTTGTCATTCAACTGCTGGAGTGTTTGTAAATGAACAGTTTGGATGCAGTGGACTTGAAGTAACTGCTCAAAATGTCGGATACATTTCTGAATTGAAAGTATGCTGGGATGTAAGTAAACTTCTTAAGTAAAATATTGCTTATTTTAATAGCATCCGCTCCCTTATTTGCAAAATCAATCTTCCAAAATTACTTATGCAACGATGTGGTGTAGCAGTGCCAAGAAGTCTAATATAGTGTTCTTCACTATGTCTAGGGCTCTGACATTTCTGTCTCATTCCAATGACTGGAAAGAATTTGTCGAAAAATGAAAAGAAGAGCTTGATGTCGAGCACTTCCCGCTTTCCTATCAACACTTATTTTATTTCACCACCCACATTCATCGAAGTATGCTGATGTTGATATCTTTGTTTTTTCTTTAATGACTGAGAATATGATTTCAAATGGTAAACAACATGATGTATTATATCCGTATTATATATAGAATGTTACCTGAAAGTCATAAAACGCTACAAGTTACACGGTATACACCACTAGTATACGGTTATGGTATACAAATGTGGTCTCTCCATTGGTATATTACATTATGTTTATTATCTCTCCGGCATTAGAGAGTGTTAATGTTCTATTGTCATGTTCCCAGAGCTACATGGTATTAAAGTGATAATTTCCTAGCACGTCCCAGCAGGACGTATTGTTGAGGTGATAGATTTAAAGTTTCCTCTGCTTGTGGCTATTAATAACCTCGAACAGCCACAGCTTATGGTGATTCGTCACAGACAGGGGATTTAACAGGTGTGATCCTTTGTAACATCAAGCCGTAAGGTATTTTCTGTCGCACCTCATTGTAATATATGAACACAAGTTAGATTACTTTAAATCAGGTATCTATATACTTATGAAATTCTGTGGAAGACTTTAAACGACACATAATTTAAAATAAAAAGTATCAGAAAAGACCAGGTCTTTGCAATGAGGCAACCGATATTCGCTTTATTCTGAATGTATCAATCACATAGGCAAGTATTTACTATGCACAAAAATACCCTTACTGGAACTTTGTTTAGGCCGGATCTGTGGAATGCTACTGAAATGTAATTAACCTGCCAAACAATGTACGGGATAGATGTTACTAGGGAATATAGTACATGAGTAATGTTTTAGCCATACCTTCCATACACATAATTGATTGTTTGTTTGCTAAGATTATCGTCCTGTGAACAGCCAGGTTCATTCTGAGGCGGAATCTTCTTGTAATAGCTGGTGGTTACCTCACTGCGTAGCATATGGGAGGCCCGTCACATGTCTTTCAGGGAATTTGTATAACGATCTTTCACAAAGACACAACCATGTTGGCAGAGACCGGTCCATTTCTCAGCTTCCACATGAACACAAACTGCCATGCGTTGGCAGTGTCGAATCACAAACCTTCGATATACACTCCTTGGGCTACGTAGGTCTATGATCAGTTACATAACTGTAATATCATTGTAACGTAAATATAAGGATCAGACTAATTTGAAGAGAAGTTTGCAAAAAATAAGACAAAGAAGGTGACTTGTTAAGGTATCATGTTTACCTAGTACCCCAGAACTGGATCGTGAATTATAAACTAAATACAAAGTGAGAGACTATGGTTTATTTATTCATTCATTCATTTTTTTATTCAAATGTTGATATCATTTACCATTAGACGGAAGAATAGGAATAGGTGATACCATTTGTTCTATCGTCTGTACCCGAATATAAGGTGCACACAAAGCGCCCGGATTTCGCATTAATGACATTAACTGTCATCATTAGACTAGCAGCAAGCGTAATCGGGGTCAAAAGACTCATTATATGAAAACTCAGGCTCCCATATAAATTCTGTAATCCACATATGGTATTTATCAAGTCTCAGGTCGATACCATCGAATACATTGCCTTAATTGTTTATGATTTACATATCTGTACTAGGTGCTATAAAAATTCATGTCGCAGTAGTTTTCTACAGAGTAAGATACAACAGACACATGTATTGTGAGAAACGTGTGAAGGGTCTGCCTTACCGTTATCAATAAAGGCACTGATACAATGTTGTCTCATCGATTCGGCGGAATGTTAAGGATTGTTTGATCTACTGGATTATACACTGGCGACGGTGCTATTCTATCTATTTTCACTTTTTCAGTTTACAATATTTTGAATGACATTTTGATTTTATTGCCTTTTGCCGATTGTTTGTCACGTTACTTTTTGACAGACGACAAAACGTTAATATCGGATTATTAATGTCACAGTAGGACTATAAAAAGCGAGCCATAGCATGAACATAATCAAATGTTCACATGCACTGTGATCGTCGTGACTACCTAATGTAAGTATTAACATTGAAGATAACATTAAGTATGTATAACATTTAAAAATTGCTGTCGTATATGTGTTATTACAAGCAACTTCAACATTCTATTTTCATTATTCTATGTATGTACAATGTATCTGTTCTCCTATATCGCCTGTCTGAGTGAAATGACGTTTTTATCGTATTAGCTGACTATGTCGTTAATGTGGTGTGTTTATATTCCGTTTATATAGCACTCGGATAACCACACACAAATCAAAACATGGTTACTCGAATCTATCAATAATTAAATTATTTCCGTTGTTGTGCAATAAAAAGATAATTTACGTCATGTATCTAGTCTCAAACACGATATGTACTGTAAAAATGTACAAATATAAAGGTAGATTTTAACGCAAAGCCAGGTGAAGGAAGCTGAAAATAATGGATAATATAAAAACGACCTGATGAAAAATAGATAAAATATTTTGCATTTGAAATATTGCATTGATGTTGAAATCAGCAACATGTCAGATCATTTCCCCAGATTTCGACATTCCTAAATCGTATACTTGAAACTGGAAGTGGTAAGTTGGGTATCATTATTGGCATGATAAACATAAATTGATAAATTGTTTCGTAATTTTTATAAATGAATCAAATTCACGTTTTTTTTCATGAATGTTCTACAATCATTTAGCTGTTTCTGTAAAAGATTTTTCCGCATGTCGCCTCGTCCTTTAGCCAGATCAGAGATATTGAGGTTGTTCTTTTTATCTTTGATGAATTTTGACTTGGATATTGAATTTAGTAGTCCATTATGAATTAAGATATACATTATTTATTTTTATTGTCATTTTTATTTATAGATATATTTTCATAAATAGCTGGTATTATACTCTTTGTTGTTGCAAGTAAAAACACACATGAAGCTACCCATGTTTAGATGTATTCAATGTTGTAGATCAATTACCTTCTCCAAATGAAAGGTACAACGCCTCGATTAAGCTATCATGTTTCCGTCTGAAAATAGAAATATGTTAAGGGTTAATAGTTTTTATATCAATACTGAGTGACAAGTATTGGGAATCGTTACAGAACTTAGCCGTCTTTATATTAGATTAAAGTATAGGTGCCCATTATTTGTGGATTTTTTAATTATAAAAAAGATCTCCTACAGCGGAAAGTATACAAGCTATTTTGTAAACTCTGCTACAACAATTAATTTCTCGATCCTATTCCTGTTTTACAATAACCCTTTTCTTTTTGTTGCTTCTGTTTGTGACACAATAGATAACCATTTAATATTTTACTTTTACTTAATAAGGATAATAACACGTTTCAAACCTTTTCTAATCTATTAACGATATATATATATTCACATGATAGATTGACATGGTTTCTCTTTAACGTTGGACAGGTATATGTATTTAGTAGATATTAACACACATATATTATAACCCTTATTGAAAGAATCTTGTTTATTCATTTTACATAGACTGTCTCTTGTATGACATTTTAAACGTGTCCCTTTCATAGATCGTATACCAAAGTTATATTGAATACAAACCTTTTGTTATTTGTGTCCTTTTCTTTACTTTGTAACCCTAAATAAACATATTTCTTTATATGCGTTTAAACGTCGACGGTAAGATATCAAATAAACAATAATTGTGATTTATACCTAAGCAGGATGGAACCTGTGAAGTAACATAATATCACCGGGTATTTAATTATCCTGCTGTAATTCCAAACATACGGGTCTCTATAGAAGAGTGACTACACATATAAAGTGCTGTTATATCATAAAGTAAATGTCTTACCTTATATAAATTCATGACTTGTCCAGAACTGATAAATTGAGTAGATAAATTACCGATAGGGTAACACTCCAAATTGTTAGGTAAGTAAGAGACCAGGACGAGATTGGGGTTGTCTATATTTTGCTAATACAATATGTGTAAGCTGAGTAATCTTTTCGTATCTTGTTTCCTTCCTTTACTGCGTGTTACCTGTATTCATTTACCTGCAGACCGGGTAAGTAATTGGTGTGTGATTATCCTCGGACACAGCGGAGGCCATCAGTGGATTTAGTACAGGTAGGATACTCGTGGTGAGAAATGTCTTGTGATTCATGTCTACGCGGTACCCATATGCTAACGAAGTAGATCATTTACTCAGGTAAGTAAATAATTATTCACAGACAATTGCATCGACTGGTTAAAACATGATGCATCAAATATATAAGTTACAACATAACTTATCTTAAGAAAGATTTTAAAAGCTATGTGGTGTGTATTAAGTGTTTTCAGTTTATAATTTCGAGTCTTTTTCGTCAAAGTGAAAAGGTAAGTAAAACCTGACATTATAGAAATAGTGATGATTAGTTCCATAGTTATATATAACAAAGTAATGATAACAAAAATAATAGTTGAATGCTTAAACCTTCATCAAACCCCTTACAGCTAAATTGTGTGTTTTAAAAGGCACTATAGACTATATAATTGCGGAGCATGGCCGTCTGGATGGTAATGTCAATAGTAATATATTGTTTGTATTGTGGTATATCGTGGTGATTAATGGTGTATAAATGAATCTATAGCAGGTAGTATTAGTGGATATTGATATTTGACAATATTAACCATTATTGAATGCGTCTGGTCTGAAGATCGCAAAAAGTTTGGTGATATTGGTATGTATTTTTTTATATATAATGTTCGTTGCAATATGTACGACACGGTAGTATATGTCCTTTGTTGATATAGGTATGTGATTGTAGTAGTGCTGATGATTCCCAGCTGAATCGTTTGTTTCGATAACATTTTTCTTTGTTTCTTTCTTTATTGACATAACATAACATTATTTTTTAGTGTCGAGATTATTTTTCGCTGTGAATTTTGAGAATGTGACTCCGTTTCTACATTTTTGGCAATGATAACTCCCGGATTTTATCTGTGTCATTAATCGCCATTTTACTAGTGACGACATCATATTCCGTTGTTTTCGTTGTATCATTCCCTTGTTGTTTGAATTGTGATATTGTGTTGTACTTTCCCCAGCTACTTACAGCTTTTTGAAATATATAATTTCCCGATGTTGTGCGAATAATGACCTTATTTTCCGTTGTTATCTAGGCATTGTACAAATTCCAACACTAACTTACTAATCCGTATGTTTTCAGATGTCGATAATATTATGCAATCAATCCCGAGACAATGCCTCGATTCTGTTACTCTTTATACATGTATATTGAACTGTTGCGTCATAAACCCAGATGTCTTCAACAACTATATCCAAACATTTAACGGTCGCCGCCGTACACTTCACTACAGACTTATAGACTTTACTTTGCTACAAGGTTATATAATTCATCATGGCTGTTAAGCGAATTTATAAAACATCGGCCTGGCCGTCAGTTATTCGTGTCTCATTATTCATCTTCCGTAATATAACAATTATTTAAAATTGCAATGGCAAACGCCGTTTTGTATATCTTGGCATGGGCGAATTGTATGTAATGTGCAAGTCAATTTAATTGAATAAATCTCAAATTATATGATATCATACATATATTTATATAATATGCTAAAAATCCCTGAGATATTTAACATGTGCAATCACCAGGTGCAGAATGTGGTGGGGATGGGGTGGGGGCTATTATTTACTTCTTCTCTTCAAACCCAGAGCAATTTTAGAAATCAAAATAAAATACTATTTAGATATATGTGGAAAGTTTTATAGATGTAAGGTGTTCAGCGTATTTATCAAGTGGCTTGATTTTGTAATGGTTTAATTATAATAAGCTTACTCACATATTATCATTCGAAATCAAGAGTGAGCATGTTCAGTTTCATATGTCCTTCCGTATTATAAAGGAAACACCAGTGATATTTTATAGGTTAAATATTGATGAATCCTCCCAACTTTATAAATCTATGTATCTCCAAGATAACTTCCTTTTCACAGACCAGGTGCAGCTGTATTAACAAAAGTTTGTTTAAAATGTTTATAGTGTACGAAAATAAATTGTGATTTGAAATCAATCAATAAGTTTAAACGCCATATAAATATCTAAATGACAAGTTATTACGTGTAATTGAGTTTCACACAGTAGAAATACATAGTATTGTATGTTATATCTTATTGATAAATATACAATGTAATCAGGAAATTATCATATTTATTAACTTCGCGTTCATACGTTCGTTACGGTATGTTTCACAAGGAAGCTTGATTAATGTTGAATATACTTTGTTCAGTATTTGTGGAGGTTCGTTGAATTGGTTTTCGAAAGCAAATTTCGTTTCTTGATTCACGATTTGTCGATGCAACAAAGCATTATGAGGAAGGTAAAGATTATGCGTCACTATGGTGTGATTTTTCAGAAGTTAATATTTTATGGCTATGTTGAATTAGGCTTTTGGTAGATAAGTAATCTTTAGGTACAAAAAACCTAGAATGATTCACAATCACTACAATTCCAATCATTACAATCACATTTATCTTAATGAACAACATTTTTCAAATACATTCATTGGATATTATTATGTGAATTCAAAAGAGTATAATTTCTCATTTGATTACAAGCCATAAGCATACGTTATGGATGTCAATTAAGGTCCTATCGATTTGTTGATAAAACAGTTTGTTTATGGTGAAGGAACTTGTTTAAAACCTTGGCGTGGGTTTAATCACATCAGTAATAAAAGATCCTTTCAATTTCATAAATCATACATTGCTTATATCTGTCTAGGAATCTCAAATTATTTACAAAAGCAGCCAACACCGTGTTTTATAGGACATTAAAACCCTATCGTTTATTAAGAGCAATTGTTCAATATGATTAATATGTCCTTCTGTTTAATGTAAAAGTCATAATCGGCGTAATCCTTTCGTATTTATCAAACTTATTCAAACAATGTTTCGTGTTATCAAAATTTTCTAAGATTAATATCTTGAAAAGATTTATAAAGTTATCATTTCAATACGTTTCAAAACTTTTAAGTAATGACGTAATTCTACAAAAAAAATGTTCTTTAACTTTTGCATAAGCATGTAGACAAATACACATAATTTATATAGCATGCAAATTAAGACAAGGAGATAGCTATATTAAGTTTAATACCGTAATCATCTAAATTCCTAAAGATTTGGTAAATTATTTGGAATTTCGGCCGCTTTGTACCTTTTACACTTAATTATGTGTATTTGATCTCCATAACCATGATATTACTATACACACACCTAGTACACGTCTATATATGGGCATTCAGCAATATGTGTCGTTTTATGAGCAATAAAGGAAAAATTTAAAGCACGCTTAAAAGCAAAAACAAAAAAGATCGATACAATCACATATCCCTTTATACATTACAATGATAAATTAGCCCATCCCATACAAATGCCCCTTAGTTGTTTATCTACAGCCAACATGCCAATAATAGCAATATGATGTCATATATATCAATGATGCATTGTTTCTAATTTCTGTAAGGACGATAAAATCTTACACATTTTGAGGTAAGTGTAATATTTAGAGTAATTTTTTATCTTATTTCTGGTAAACGTTTAAAATTCAGTTTGGTGTTTGATAATCTTGAAATTTTCTATAGATTTCTTTATCGTCTGTAATCTACATAAACACGTATACACGTATACACTTCCTGGTTGACTGGCGTTATGAATAGTCTTCGCAACCAGTTTGAAATAAGGTATCAATTTTCATATCACCCCTTGAATATATATATACATCATCCACTTACTATATTTAAGTTTACAAAAATAGCATTAAATTTTGTCAGATTTCTCTTTATATGATAAAGATATGTTCAAGGAATATGTAAATAGGTTTCCTCATAGAGATGTGCAATAGCTTTTTAATGATTTAAAAGTTTTTTCGTTCAAACATATCTGGGAAAGTTTGTGAATTTTGTGTTAGTTAAGCAGGTTTGGGATACTGATTGATATAGTACATGCTAAGGCCTTCAAAATCAATGAAAATATGAACACAGATAAACTGAAAATGACAGAACGTGTCTTCTGGTTGTCAACGTCAATGGTATCATAACCAGTGATCCAATATAAGTAATGTCATGTTCTCGAAGTGAGTACCGAGTTGCATCCCACAAGAACGACAAAACAGGTGAACGTGAATACCTAAATCTTTAAATGGCAATTAACATATTGATAAATCATTCCCTAATGACAATAATAAAGTCTGTTCTAAATATCATCGATCATTTTTTACTGAAGAAATGATATGTTCTAGATTGGTCAGATATGTGGCATATCAACGCTCATTACTATTGTGCTCCTGGACCAGTATTAATTATTCTAAATTCCGTTATGAATGTGAATTACGCACTCCATTGATTCCAATAGTAATGAAACTCACACCATGATTCAATGTTTGTTCCCTAATCATTGATCATCTATGTACTTGTACCCATTATTGTCTTCTATATTCGTCAGTATGCTATTTGAAATAACGACCTGTCAGTCCCCGCTCCCTGCTAAACAGATAAATGAGAGCAAAAAAATGAAGCAGATTGTTCCAACATGTAACAACGAAAAATAAGAAACATAAAACACATTGTGTCCCTGATCATCAATGCCGACTTTAGCACTTTGGGCAACTACCAACATGAAGTTAACAATTGTAAAATCTCTTCCAGTAGCTATCCCCTATGTTGTCTTAAAAAAATAGCTACACATTGAATTTGATTGGGGTCAGAATACACACGCATTCTGATACACATATACTCACCCCCTTACCTCAATCAGAGAGAGTCAATAGTAATACACTCATGTTGACACCTCTTTAATGTAAAAAACACACGCTCTTCTGATTTCGAAAAAAAAATACACAATGAGTTCTGAAAAGCGAATAATTTTAATATTTGAAATCATATAAATACTTTTTTTTCATCATTACGTTTTTTCTTTAAAAGCCAGTATATGTCTTCTAGTTGTAAGTTAGTTTAACTGTGTGATAAAAAGTAGGAAACTGGTAGCTTATTGCTGGTATTAAATTTATCCGACCCTACATTTTGTCGACTTTATGAGCATAGCGGTCATCGACAGCACGATTAGTTCTCAAGTGCTAAAGGGAACATTTTTCTTATGTTTACAGAACGACTCAAGATTGTGAAAACTATCAGAAAATGATTTGAGTGTTTGAATATAATACAACTTCAACAATGTCAAAACATGTAAAACATATCAAGGTGAGTATTTTACCAGGTAGATCCCCTGATCAACTATAGCATACTTGGATAAGGTGTCCCTGAATAGTCATTGTACTCAAAGATACTCAGAATAGATTAAGCGTGTACATGAACACAGACTCATACAATTGTGATTCTCGCTCGGTAAGGAAAACTGTAAGTCACAGAAACATTTATCTTTGAATATGATATCTTTAACATGACGGGTGTCGTCCAGGAAGCAGAAGACGCTTACTATTTCGGAATACTTTGCCTTAGTTTCCATGTAAAACTTTCTTTTGCTCATATTTTCCCATAGTTTTATTGATTTTTTATTCCAATTATGTTCACTTGTTGGAATTCTCTTCTTTTTTATAACACTCTCCTGTGTCGTGCTGTCCATGACCTAAATGTATATTGCCGGTATTCCCTTTAACTTTGAATTCGACAACACACTGAGTTCTTGTGATACAATATATATATTGAAATCGCTTCATACAAACATGATGGTGTCAAACCAGCAATCCGTATGTTTTATTAGCTCTGTGATAATGGGTACAGGTACATTCTTTATGTAGACCGTTTATAGGTTATAATTGTGTCTCGGAGGCATAGTGCATATATATACATTGACATGAAATGTTCAACAGATGGATTCAAGGAAGTGACTTCAATTATCTTATCATAAAGAACTTCTTTCACTTGAATCATTACCTTGTACATATTGACAAAGAGAAATTATGTTTATTTAAAATCACATGTGAATGATTTTTTTTCGTTACTGTTTGACTTTGCAGTAAATAATGTAAGCGTGGTTTTATGTTTAGAAAGTAGTATTTGTATACACTAGAAATATCCTTAGGAAGAACTTAGGTTAATAAAGGCGTACTTACACATCCTTTTCAAATTAATAAAAATGAATCCGATCGTATTATCCGACGTTTGATTTATATTTGATTCTTATAGTGAAAGCATTAAATAGTTCATGGCAAACGAGACAAATATTGTAGCCCTCGCTTCTTTAAAAAACATACACATACAATATATGCGTTGCAGGCTAAATTATTGATTTTTACAAGCTGTGAATTAGTTGAATAGCCATTTTACACAATAATGGCATTTTCTGTGATACCTAAAACTACCCCACTGCTGCAGGTATACAACTTTTAGAATGATCACAAATAATACAAAAAATGTTTATCATGTAACATCATAGAATATTGATTTTCTCTGATGTTATGTGAATGAAATCCTTATATATGTTCAAGTTAAAAGTGGCACTTGTTTTACATGAGAAGCAGCCGGCCCTGCAGTTAGTTACTAATCAATGTAAATTGTTCTGTCAAACATCACTGGAGGCCTTTTCTAGCCCGTCAAACATTTACATACCTTGATCAATCTCAGGAGAACGCTTTGATAAGTAACCAATAAACAGTTTCTTTATCGGGACAAAATAAATGAAATGCTGTAATAGTTGAGTAACGTGTTATACAGTTTTTAGATCTGCCCACTCGACCCTATCTTGTTTTAACATTTAACTTGAGGCATAAAGTAGAAAATATATATTGGTGCGCTGTCTATGAAAATAATGAAATCACCATATTCCCCAATAATCGATTTTTTTTTTCAATAGTACTTTAATTGCAGTCACGGGTAATGACTTCACTCTATTATACTTCTTATAGTTATACCTATAATGTGAAGGATATCTGGACTGACAATTCTATTGGCTATGTATAATGTCAGAGATAAAATCTGACACCATATTCAATTTATTTTCTCTATTTGTATTTACAGTGTGAGATTGGTTGTCGGGATTTCTAAGGATCTGGAAACCTGGCCAAATAAACATCCTTCTATGTTGGGATATATAATGTGACGTCGGAAGCCCTAAGAGAGAATGGACTTTAAATCCACCAATCCAAATTCACCACAATTACATATAATTACATCAATCATATAGAAAAGGAACGAAACATTAATGAGGGACGTCGTCCAAAAAGAGAACTAGTCTCTGATAACGTGTGTATATATCTAGGTTATAAAAATTTAGACACGACCATATCATTCATACTTAGAATCTACGTATATGTTATCATACATGTGTATAGTGAAAAATAGACTTATATTCATCCTGCACAGCGAATACAAATTTCCGCCAACGTTTTTTTTATATATATATAAAATATATCAGTTTGTAGCTGGATCCGTTCATTACTGTTTAAGATGGATGAAGGACGTCTTGGCATTGTTCGAAAGCGTGAAAATAACCATCGGAAATACGTTTACATCGTTAACGACGTCATCAAATCAAAATGGGGTGTCTTAGACGAGCACATTACAAGAGAAAAGGTACAGCATTCGTTGGATTGGGAAAAATCAACCACAGCAGTGCGACGAATTCTTATTCGTCAGAAATTTCTAAAACAATGTATGAAAATAAGAAGAGACGGAGTGGCAACAAAAGTTAAGGAAAGTATGCTCGGTTATTATGGAGGGAAGTCAATCCCTGCGTTTACTCGTGACATCGACCAGCAAATAGCTGACAATCATCCTAGACTTCGAAGAATGCGAAAAGTCAGGAAACAAATTCAGGAGAGTATAGAGACTGGGAAAATTCTCAAACCTATTGAAATGTCGAAAAGAATGCACAATTACTTTGATAAACATTTCAAAGAGGAGAAAAAAGAACCAAAGAAACAACAAAAAGACGAAGAGCAGGACGATGATAGGCAGAGAAAGGACATTTTTAGTAAACATAGAGGAGCCCTACCTCCAATTCGAGGATTAGTTAATCCTTTTTACAAGTTTGTGCGAGAGGAAGAAGAAAACACTAGTAAAAGTAATGATGAAAACAATGGCCAGCACACGTTTGACCAATTGGTCGTGGAAAGGGATAAAGAAAAACAAGATAAGGGATTGAATAAACATTCACTGCTGCCAAAAATTAAGGAAGGAACCACAGAAACAACAACTTCTAGAACTGACAGTCCTAATAAATCAACACCACTCCCTCAATCGTTGCGACTAGAGAAGAAGGGTTCTCTCATCCTTCCTCCGATTTCTATGACCAAGGAACTTGTAGAAAAGACAACACGTGCTTGACGGGTATTTGAAAACAATAACATACCGATACAACCACAGAATCTTTTGATAATTCGTGAACTGTTTTGCAGATAAAATATTGACTGATTCTTGAAAGATTAAATTGTGATGTATTTTAAAAGTGTTAATCAGCGTTATGTCCTTTTAATGTTTAACCAATATCTATGTAGAAATAAGATATGTTCATCAGATGTCTTTGTGCATGCCAATGTCTTTGAGCGGATGTGCAGATAGATACTCATTCGAAGGCTAAATTCCAATTTTGCTTATTGAATAGATAATATTTCTTTATTACTGACAACATTAAGTGATAGCCAAACAGTTGTTGAACGAGCTTATATAACGAGTTAACATAATTGTTCTTCTATTTCTACAAAGTTTGAAATGTAAAAAAGGTATGAGTCGGACAAAAAGAATAAAATGGTCACAAATCCCCTGTTACATCGTCAGCAAATCTATGAAATATCAGAAATAAATACAGCTTGCATTAGGTGTTACTTTAAAAACGTTATTTTTTATCTTAATTTATAACACATTTTTCACTTTTAGATCAGAATATATGGGGACGTTGAACATATTCTATTAGTGTTGTATTGTTTATGGTGTTTAATCCTTGATGACTTTTGAATGAGCTATAATGTGTATAATGAAAGAAGCAGTTATTGGTTTATGATGTAATAAAACTAGAATTGCATTAAAAATGAAATTTCATGTAATCAATCGAAAATTATTGCCTTATTTTTTGCAAATGCAACTGTTTGCTTGACCTTGTGGGAATCTATCCCAGCTTGAAATACATTTCTACATCTTCACAAATAAAAAGTCTACTTGTATATAAGAATGAATCATATTGTCATATACAATAATCAAGCCAGTGTTGTTTGTAGCAGATGTCACGTGTTGAACGACAAAAAATGGAATCATGGGGAGATTTCCCTAAATAAGAGAAAAGGCAGGTTATACTGTGACTTTCATAATAGCAATATTGCATGGTATATAATTGATGATTAGAGACATGACCTTGTGTATGATTATAAAGTTCAAAACATTAACAATAAAGTAGATGGGGGAGTGCAAGTTGATTTTTTTCTATGTTTTGCCAAATATAACAGATGAAACAAAATTAAGACATCATTTCATCAATGTCAGTTGGTAGCAACTTTCCTGTTGTACCTTTCATTATTTCATGTTAGGTAGCTTTATATCACATGATGCTTGATTTACTTTCATTGTGAATGTTGGAAAAAAGATACGATATTTTTCGTGTCATAAATTGAAATATATCATTTTCATATCTGTTTTCCACAAAGTTCTGTCTACATGCTGTGAAAGCCGTTAGCACATAGAAGACAGTATTTTTCGAAGAAGCAGTATATGGGTAAAAGTTCATATAAATTTTGGGATGTATCACAAAGGTTTGTTAAAAAAAAACAATAATATAAACGTTGTGAACTTTTCAAACAGCGTGTATTATACATGGAATACCTTAAACCAATTTATAACAATGAATTACAGTATGATCTATTAACATACATAAACTATTCCCTTCAACGTAAGCACATAAGAACAAAAGATAACATCAATGTGATGTTCAGTTTCCAGTCCCTCAGGTGAAACTAGCATCATGGTGTACATATACATATACATGTACAGTTAAACTATACATTTTCATGGGGATATTAATTTCAGTGACTTCGTAGGTTTTTTTATTCAAGAATTCGTATGTCCATGAACTGTTAAAATGTGTGGGCGTAGATTTATTGGGCTATCAATATCAATATAATCCAATGTTTATGAAAAAAGTAACTAAGAAAAGAAAACCCGTTTACCGTAGAGAGCGATACAGCGGTGGTTTTTCAGCGAACGTGGACCACTTCAAGTAAAACATGATACATATACAATCATGTTATAGTGAGATGGAAAGATTACTATTACCCTCAGTACTGGCACGATGTACATACAACAGGTGGGCCGCGTGGTTGGAAAATGACAACAAAGAAAATACTGAATTCATTGAAGTAATATATATATAACTCCATCCTAACGACACAAATATTAAATTAATATCTTAAATAGCTCATACTCATAGCGATGTTCCTTTGATACAAAATTACAGAAATATATCATTGATCAACCACCGTTCAACTTGGCAAGATACAAATAGAGATGTGAATTATGCTCAAATTGCAATAATCTCAGAGATTTGAGGATCAAGATATGTCAATTGGATCAGTTTGTATGCCGGTCAAAATGCGAAATAATTAGCTGTATATGTAAAAACACACGTTAATTTAGTGCCATTCAAAAAATCCAATACTTTCAACTTCAGATTTAAAATTGCAGAACTCCTGTGATGTCATAGCACGCATTGGCTCCCTAGGGGGTCCCATATCAAGCCCGATAATGGACATCATGGCTTTCAGCGCCGCGACATTTCCTCCCAAAATCGATCCTGTCAAGATACAAAGGAAAGAACATTTGATCCTTAATTGTGTTGTATATAACCTCTCGTCCCACAATGAATGAACTAACTGGTATGAAATGTTAAAAATATTTGGAAAAAATAATATTGTAACTACGAAAGCGTTATTTGATTTCACATTTCGGATTGATGTTGAAATTACTTGGATCAGTACACTCTGGCAACATAATGAAATGTAAAATTCCCATTAAAAAATTAAAAATACCCTAATGTCAATTGTGGTGTAGCCATGAAATGTTCATTCTAATATAATGGCACCAATTAACATCAAGAGCTTCCAGAGTATAGCTCAGAATGCTATAAACATAAACCAATTGTTGATAATGTTTCAAAGTCACCAGCAAACATATTGTAGGTGGTGTTTGGCTTTCAAAGTGAACTGTAATGTAGTAGTGGTTTCCCTTCACGTACTGTGAGACGTGTAAGTAAAGGTAGGTAACTCAACTCCAAATAGATTAACACTATAAAGTTAACCTTGTGTAAACAAAAAATGTTATGTTTTTTACATAAACCCACTGGCAAACTGTAGACTGTAAATGAAATTTGCTCACAATCATGACGATAAGCAATTTGATCAGTTCAATGTCCGCTCACCATAACGGTATATGGTCACATAAAGCTCACCATAACGGTATATGATCCTACAAAGACGTTGTCCGTGTATCTGCTCCTTCCGTGCACTATCAAAGTCACCATCCTTCAGCCGCTGTATCATTCTGTGGTACAAGTCAGGCATGAAGTTATGGAGACTACCCACAGCCCCATGAGCTCCTGTCACCAGACCAGCCATCAGTTGCTGTATGGTATATCAATAAGACACTAGCATACACACTTAGACATTTATGAAAAATGGCAAACTACGAACATAGGAACAAATTAAATAAACTGCAAGGAGAATAAGACCAAGTGTTCCGGAATGGTAAGTATCATTGATCCAATATCTAATATAAAACATATAAAACACGAAGCCACCAGACACACTAAACTATATCCAACAGATAACCAAATATAATATTTCCTAATTAGATGGCCACCTAAAATTTTCAAATGGTCTTTATCAAGTTTAAAGGTTATCGCTGATAGAGAGGAAGAAAGGAGAAAAGTAACGCTGGAAGTGAGATAACTATATTGAGAAACTCACAATATTTATAAAAGTCAAAGAATGACAATTAAGTTGAACAACGCCAATCATAGTAAGGGATTTTGAGTGAACTTTGGCGAGATATTTATCTAAAAAAAATGTTAAAATGTGACAGGAATATGCCATTATAGAAATAGTTTTTTTTTCTATTCTTTAGATCCACATATAAATGTGATTGTGATATAAATAAATTTATCCTCTCTTTATAACATTAACACTAAATTTGTTTTGCAATTGATCAGTCTACATTACCAGAAGTAAACGCTGACAAACGCAACAACATACACTTTCTTTCTTTAGCTTTCTTAAACTGATTTGCATCTACTCTAACCAACTAACGATAAATTGTAAATATTCAATCAACTTTATTGTCGCTGCCTATATTAGCCTTCTTCCAATCGAGGATACAAATACACAGATCACACGAAGTATAAATCACATACGTTGTTCCATAGTAAAGATATTTGATCAAA
The DNA here is from genome assembly GCF_031769215.1 of Ylistrum balloti. Classification (NCBI taxonomy): domain Eukaryota; kingdom Metazoa; phylum Mollusca; class Bivalvia; order Pectinida; family Pectinidae; genus Ylistrum; species Ylistrum balloti. The sequence goes on along the minus strand of NW_026782081.1, from coordinate 2,612,957 downwards.
ATGATTAATTTTACACTGAAAATTTTGATTGTTTTTAATACCATATTCCAAGGAAGATAACTCCTACAACTTGTATACAGTTTGCTGATAATATGAATAATCGGTGTTATTCCACTCGAGTTCTCTTCGAGTATGACCTTCTAAACTGTTATCATTTTATTTGTTTAACTGGATACTCTACCTCATCACATCCATATAACAAATTATAGCGCCCGTCATCCACGAATCTGCATCCTATCAAATCGACAAGATCTTTGTCGGAGAACTTCACTCCAGCCATATTCGGGATCTCATCCTTTGCGCGGTTGAGGAAATCTTCCATGTTTACTGAACAGGTCCAGAAGGGATTAGTTCATTCAGTGTATCAGTAAAATGTTCTATAAGTAATAAATACTAAAAGATTGTATGCTGGTATCTATTGTATTTAAGAAGTTGTCGTGGTTGTAAATTCACAACTTTACTGTTCTTGGCAGTAAATCATATGATACAATTATATTTAGAAATATTGTAATTAGCCTAATGCAGTATTGATCTACACAGTTGAATTGTTGAAACCACTTCCTATCTATCAGCTATAATTTTTTACTTGACCTGATGTCCGAATTCCCTCGGTAAGTCTAACAGCTAATCTTTGACCTTCAATACATCATAGCAAACAATGTACAGAGGCTTGACATTATTATACATGTAAACGAAGTATGGGGTTGAAAATCTTATTACAAACAGTAAATGTAAACAAAATGATAAATCTTGTCCACAAGACTTTTTGTTAATGGTTGTTATGTTTATTCGTAATACAGACAAGACTATCTTACAAGTAGGATGTAATACTTACGATATACTTGCGACATGATTGGGAGATGATAATAGTAAAACGGCAAGTGGGAGGCTTCATCGGCAATCACCTTACAGTACCGCACTAGAGCATCTAAAGTGAGAAAAGGGCACTGATGTGATAAATTAAGCTTAACGACATGTAACCTTGCGTCGATACAGATCTTGTGGCGACGGAAAAAGGAACTAAGACTAAGAATATGTTTAAATGGTAGGTTGAAGATGGCAGCTGTCCATTTTTATATATTTGCTTGCAGATGTACATAGTTTTAGTTTTGTGAACTCATGTCGGATTTCTATCGACTTGTAGGTTACTGAAGAATGATCGAATGTACATGTATAAACTTTACTCTAAAAAATACATATAGCTATACGATTTTGAAAAACTAACATACATTTGTACTTCATATCTGGGGTTTACGTATGTTATAATATGACCACGTGACTACAGTGGTATGAAGATGTAGAAGGATAGCGTAACAAAATAATGTCGTGCAACGCTGTGAATAGTGAGGAATAAACAGGCTTTATTTAAATGTATCGGTAGTTAGATGGCAGTTTAGATTCCCCTTCCTTTTGATGTACGACATTGTTGATGTACAATAGACATACAATCAGGCTTAGAGAGTAGAATTTGTGACACGTCATCGTTTTGCGCTTGAATATAATTCAGAACACTTATTTTAAAAGTTGTCGTTGAGTTGAGAGTGTGACGTTGGTTCCGTGGAACACGTCGGATTGGATGTTGTGATAAAGATATAGGAGTATCTAATCATTATCATACCTATGTTGTTTGGTTTGAAGAACAATGGCGGAAGTGTTGCTATGGCGTCAGCTCCTGCTTTAGCAGCATGTCGAGTCTGAAAGAATTTTTTTTTTCTTCAATTAGCCTTATAACTATATATCTTTTTAATTTCGAATGAGGTCATTTTATTTACAAGGGTACGTTGGGAGCAAATATCAATAGCTCTTTTTGACAATCGTTGATTATTCTGATTTGAACATCAAGCGTCATTGATGAAGACAAGAACTGGATGCAGCTCAATGAATTTTTATTTAGAAGTGTTTTTCACTTATGTGTATCTTTACCTCTATCTTAAAGAGGAATTTTTCCCTACCATTATAGTAATAATGTATATTACGCTGCATTGTTCAATAGTGTCAATTAAATATCACCTTACCAAATCCAGACTTTCTGCCAAGTTCAAGCATCCAACATGGATCATCACTGACAATCTGAATCAAAAGATAGAGCCCCAGAGAAATCACAATTATGTCAGTCGTTATATAAGTATTGGAGGTAATTCTTTAACCTTCATTAACACTATGAAATTTTATTGGTTACATTCAAATTACAAGAAGCCCACCATGTCCATGCATAAATAACTATGCTTGGCGTTTTTCTGCAACTACACATATGTAATAGTTTCTCTGTCATAAATCACAGTTTCTCTTTTGGATATTTCCTTGATATTTCAACAAGGATCACAAGTGCGTTGCAGATTTTATTCCCTTAACACAATCTTGATCAACTTCAGGCAATTAGAACTGTTTATCCAGGATACTTTTTTGTTGTTGATTTAAATGACCACATATATATGCTACCGGGCTTAAGGTTTTCTCTTATTTAGTATTCTGGTCACGGTAAGCCATGGATTTCGAATACCTTTCGGTGTAGCCCTCCCTTTGTGCATTACTACGCATAAACTGATATTTCCCAAATGGCTTGTGAATATCATTGTTTTCATAGCCTAATGAAAGTCGTTTACCTTTGCAAAGTTTATAAAGGAAGTGCAAATTTAAATGTATGACATTAAATTCAGATCAATTAGCATTACATTAATTTCTCAAGTAACATGTTTTATTTGGTTTTTACATGCCTAATTCGGCATAATTTCCGTTCTCCCGTGTTATGGCCTTGAGTATTATTACACATTAATACAAAATTTGATATCAAACGTCCATCCTACCTTTTCCTCGATACATTGATCCATTTTTCAGCGATAGTCTTACGCTCCGGCAGAGTAAGTAATTTCCCTTCTCCTGTGGTGCCATTGACTACAACAGACATAACATCAAATGGGTTAAAATAAGGCAAATTTTCATTTTCCTAACGAAATGTGCACAGGTTAGATGTGTCTGTAATTGATTTAGTTGACAATGGTTTTAGGTGTTTGATAACTTTTAACAAATGTCATTTACATGTTTTAAAATAATCGGGAAAAAATGTCATAAATCCTGTTTATTTTCTCTGCCAAGTTAGTATGGTGTATCATGTAAGCTTTTTTGATACGACGTGTGTTCAATGTGTATGGACGAAACATCGTAAATTTCTTTTCATAGTAGATGTAATGTCGAGAGTATTGAGAACCAGCGTGTGTGTGTGGTACTGTGATATAAGTTATCGCTGATCGTTATCTACACATGTTTTGTTTCCAGTCCTTGTGCCAGGATCACTATATCATTTTGTGAATGTCCTCTCCGAACACAATCATTGTATGCTACCAGTAATCTGGCACCTTATTGCTCAGGACACGGCAGGTTGGATTTGCGATTTCCATGGCATCCGCTTACGTGTGTTCCCGGGCCTGGGGTTATCTCTCAATTTGTGTTCTTGGTCACGTTAAGACTTTCATCTCAGTTACTTTTTGAAAGGTCACCTGTAGATATTGATTTTCTTTTGGCAAATCCTTTCTTTTAAACTTTAAAATCCCTAGACATTCACATGTTTTGTCACTAGTTGGATTCCATTTCGAATAATTGAGTGGTACCGGTTATCATAGACTGTGTCTTTGTACAGAATAGTACGTCAAGTAGATTTAGATAAATACTCACATTTACATTCCAATTAGGAGTATTTATAGTATAACACAACAAGTACGCTACACAAGGCATTGTAACTATAAAGTCAGAAGAGTTCTTTAATTCCAGCATGGCAATAAGGCACCAACTTGCTTCAGACAAAATGCCCTGTAGTCTGTATGGTACACTGGAACATTTTTACGAAATTTGTGTACTGTAATATCTCTTTTCCTAAACAATCTTAAATCAGGATGAAAACGTTTTACTTGAATTTGAATAAATTTGGGGTGTTTTATATTGAATATAAAACTGTGTGACAACCACACGATACTTACCATATACATGACGAATGTTATGTTTCAGCAGATATTCACAGTATGGTTCTATCTTAGATAATTCCAGTTCCCTGTAAAGATATGCTCGTACAACTATGATATATATAAGTACAAAATAGTAATACCTTACCACGTAATCACATGCATTGATAAATGACTTCAGTTTGAAATAGTCGGATTTATACTGTATAGCAGTCTTCTAGATTCAATAAATTCATGAATAAAGCAGTTTACCCATTATTATCCAAGGGTGTGAAGACGGCAGCTACCAAACCTTCGACCCAGTAATCTGTAGTCTGCAAGAAGGGAATGCCGATACAAAAAAACTGATATCTGTATTATATTATGACATCCAGTAGATTTCAAGGTCACAAAGGTTATCTCACAGTTAGTAATCTATGATTGCTTCGTAATAATTTGACTTTTATTTTGATTTCTATACATTTTTGCGTTGAAGAGAGTAAACCAATTTATTTTTTAGTTATGATTTGTTATGAGTTATACTATCTCAATATATTTATGAAGTTTTTATTACCGACATTGCACTAAAGGTCATATCATTATGTTCTAAAGGATGGTAAACAAAAACATACCAGGGTACAGAATAGGTTAATGCAACTTTGGAATAGCTTTTTGAAGTGTGTTATTAACAGGTCACACAACCATTAAGCCAAAATTAGCGAAAGGTGCTTTCAACTTATCTATAGATACATCAATGACGCTACAACATTATGTATATATATATGTATGTATATAGTTACACGTGTCACGATAAACGTACCTCATCTCCTGTGTTTTTTTGTTTTTTTGTTTTTTTGTTTTTTTTTTTATATCTGTTTACTCTAGATGGTCAGCAAACAATTAGATAATTGAAGCGAGTCATTGTCTATTATGCATATCTCAATATAACATAGGTCACAATGTAATAGATAGAGTCAAAAATGGTTGAAGAAACCTTTAGAAATACATATTATGTTATATTGTAATCTGTAAAGCTTTTCTCCTTACCTTCGCCATGATTAGCTGACTTATGCAGTAGGGTCCCGCTGATAATCGAGATAGTCTATCTCTCATAACTGGGTTAGGTGCGAGACATCACGTTCAACGTATCGTATGCTTCAATTTATTGTCATTGTATACAACTTTCTTCTTGGAAAAATATATTTTCATTTCGCGTAAAAAATTGTTGATAGGTGTAAATACTAATACTAAAATAAAATCATGTGATGTCTTACATTAATATAGCAGGTTATAATTAATTAGTTTTCTTACATAAAAATAGTATTAACCAAATTATTAGTACATCATATCACAGTATATATTGTTTACCTACTTAAAGGTTTCTTACTCAAGAATACTGTCTAGTATAGATAAATGGACATAAGATGTAGATAAAGCGATGTTGACCAAAGGATGTCATGTTTGTCCAATCATATCATGACCGTTAGGCACACTTGTACTTCAACTGACAGCGATTATTTCACATTCAAGATAGAATCGCTGGGGAAATGATAATCACCTCTTCAAACAACAATCGCATTTACAGTTATTTATTTTCTTTTTAAATGTCCTGCCTGATGATTTTGAAAATCTGGATCATTGGATATTTGATTCGATGAACAAATGAATCACATTCACCGAGACACTTGTGTTCACAAAAGTATCTGATACATATCAGCATTTTCTCGATACCGAATACATGTACATCGAACGTAATATAACGCGAAGCAACGGGCTATTTTCCAATGTGGTTATATCTTTAAAAGTAATTTGAAATTCTCTACAATCTTTTGGCCATTCAATCCGTGGAACCATGTGATATTTATGGTATTCTCATTGATATTGGATCCATGGAGCTAAGAGATATTCATAATATTCAGATATATCTTCCAAGATATATTTATAAAGCATTGGAATAAGTCCATTGGCATGAAAAATGAAAATTATTTCCATACCCATATATACAATGTAAACTAACAATTCAGTTAAGATTCTATATATATACATATTTATTGATAACTCATTATGATTCCTTTAAAGTTTACAAAAGATGATTATGTTAAAACTGAAAACTTGCATTTGAGATTATCAGGATTAGGAAATATGTTTATAGCTTCCATTTTATACAAATAAGTCAAATACTGACCCAAATTGCGTATATTTTCGTAAATAGGTTACATTCGTTAATTTGCCAAAACAGTTGTTATCTTAACGACAATTATTGATATCGCCGCCCTTTAAATGGATACACACAGCGACATATAGATTAGGCGGTAGATAACAAACATTTGATCATGAGCAGTTAAAAGTATAGACATACAAGGTAGCTTTACATACCTGTGTTGGGTAACATTTCCATGTTCCATTGGAAACTTGCGGATCTCAGAGTAAAAAGTTTATAAAGACTTCCTCATGTACACTTCAAAAGAATTCAAACGTTAAAGATTTATTTTTCAAAATTGATTTACTCAGAGCATAGGTATATATACCGTAAAGTAACGGTAGTACACGGAGCGTTATCTACATACAATACCCTGGTGTTTCATAACAACAGACTCGGGTATTTACAATGAACGTGAATCATGGTTATTTGTGATTGCGAAATCCTGGATGTTCTTATTCACATATTGGAAAGTGATTAGTGAGCAATTTTACAACAATTAATCTGTGACCCATCATGACTTGTTCCGGATGTAGAGGTTTGCTTCACATCACCACCATCTGTTGCATTTGGAGCTTTTCCCAAAGCACTATACCTTTTAATCATTACAGTTATCGGCAAAATGTGTCTACAAATGGGAGACTCAACAGTACTCCCACAGGCGAAACTTTAGTTGTGGAACGTTTACTTTCGAGTGACCAAAGTAGCATGAATCTCCCAGTCGATCATTTCAAAAGAAAAACACCTTTATCACCAACGCCAGTGTCTACAACCAGAGCTTTACATCACTCTTCCAAAACTATAGAACTTGAAAAAAATGGCATACCAACAGGGATAGTACGGAACGGAACGTCAATTGTAAACAGAACTGCTCTTCACGAACCGAAAGTTCTACCAGAGGGTACAACGCTCTACAGAAGCTGGTACCGAAACATGACAGAGATTGACGACACAAATCCTGGACAAAACACATCCAACAAATTACATCAAACGCCGTCAGTGTTTCAGTCAAACATCAATAATCTTTTCCTAAATGCATTGCAAGGAAAGGAAATCCAAGCACTGTTAAGTAGCTATATTCATTCTAACAATATCGGCCTGCCCATGTCCATTATAACACAGGAAAATCTAAAAATGATAACTGATGCGTTACTATTGCATGCTTCAGGAAATGATACCGCTTTCCTGCAGCTTCTGTTCGGCAGCGGCATAACACTTCCACCGGATATGTTAAAGAAGTTTGGAAGGCTGTATGGAAATGATGGAAATATAGACATCAGTGATATCATTTCGCACCTTACTAATGACCAGATAAAAGTTTTTTCAGACTTCATCATTCGGCAATTTTCCCCTGTTTCCACTGTTTGTTGGAATCACCTTATTGAAATTACAACTGACAATGTCACAGCATTGAAAAGTAAGTACATATTTCTATTTACTCAAAGCATACACATTCAATGTTCTTTTCCAAAGACTAGACTACTTATTTTATGTATTCATCAATGATTCTCATTGTATATGATAGCTAGCAATATTTTGTTCTGGTTTTTCTGGAAAAAATAACACCATACAAATGTCCCCACACAGAGCATATCGAACTGTAGACAAAGTGAGGAACACTTTAATAAATGCCTTTGCACTGTAACGCCCTATGGCTTCAATGACCATGTGGACTCTATGAAATTTGTCCAGTCCTGAATGTAGTAACAACGGCGTTTAGGCTTTATTCGCTCCTTAAATCACACGTAATGGTAGCCATGAATAGAAGAGGCATTATAAAAAAGTAAATATGATGTACCGATTGAAGGTGTAGTAGATACTTAACAGAAACCAAAAGGTGTCCATCATTTTCTGCTCTCCTCGTTACGAAAACTTTAAGTGGATTCAGCTGATACCGCTGCTAGTGATCTCTGGAAACTAGCTTGGCGACTTCATGAAATCTTTAATGATGTGGCACAAATCAGGGTTTTCAAACCTGTTCGTACAGATATTCGCGATCCTCCAACAACTCGCCAATTTATGAAAGTTGAGTTTGCAAATAAGGGAGTTGTTGCTATTAACATGCAACATAATACACCAGAAATCTGTTATTTTAAAGCAGAAATACTCCAATAACTCTCTAGTCTTACTGAAAGTCCGTTGCTTTCAAACTTTTCAACTACAAACGCTGAAACGACTGAATGTAGATGACCTGAGAACTACTTCTCCGTCACCTTGTCTTTGTTCTACCTCTTCTTTAAACCATGGTTTAACTGGGCACATAGTAATTGGTGATTTAAATATCATTCAAAATGTTAAGCCATAAGAGATCTTCATGAAGGGTCCTAAATATCTTGAACCCCACCGTTAATTTGAGTATGAATTCCAAGAAACTTATGAATTCCGTTGAAAACTATGCCAGAGACTTACGCTTACTCTTCCGGAACACCTGGTCTTATTCTCCTTGTGTGTTTTTCCGGGGTCTTCATGCAAATCTGTCTTCTGTCTATATTTAGCCCTAGTTTTATTGACTTTAGGTTGGATTATGATATGTTTTCTTCTTGTTGTTGCTTCCCCTCCCTCCATTTTACAGTATCATGACAACAATGCTCAACATAAAGTTCTCTCCAATTTCGTCGTGTGTTTACAATGTTGTTGATACGAGTCTAATCTTTCACTTTAAAGTGATCGACGCCTCTGGTAAAGTACCTGCCATGGTATTACAAGGAAACTTTAAATGGACAGGATCTTTTGACGAGTGCCTGTCATTTAAAAGCATGGGAGAGAGTTCAAGGAAGTTTGATGGGAAATACTGTACCGCCACAATACCTCTGGATAAAGTTCTGGTGAGTCATCAAAATCAATTACTGTTTTTCTTACTCTTTCCTACTAAATACCACAAGAAATGCCAAACATTAATGAAACGTTACCAGTGTAACTAAACAGCATTAAGTTCGCAATTTCTTCCAGTTGTCACTGTTAAAGTTATTGTCAGACAGATCAAATCTGTGGTGGCTGAGACAGAGATATTATAGCAATGTTACGATCGAACGATGACAGTTCTTTTTGTTTCAGTCCTAATTCAAATCATTATTTCTTCACTCAACGACATCAATTCTACAAAATGTACGTGCATGATATAATTTTCCAATACTACATCGTCGCAAGGCAGTTTTATCACTTTATTACCAATCATTCTGTAGACAAAATCATCCCATGTTGTATGCTTGATGTCAATAATGATTCCTTAAAAATATTCCAGCATAACTATCGTACACATTATATCTTGATTTCAGCTGATATAATTTATACACCAATGACTTGTTTCCATGTTTCAAGTTTAAGCAATAACATTATCATTAGATGTCGAGTTTTGGAGATGAAATTAGCTAACGACTTATCTCCAATTTTGGCCATAATTATCCAATACTAATACTTAATTTCCCTCAGCATAATGCTGTTAACTCTTACTAGATATCTTTCTGTTATTTATCTTTTAAATACAGTTTGTTTTGCTTCCTCAATAGATTTGTTTTCTTAATTTCTCCATACACTTACGAATAATTTTAACCGTAATTTTAGTTGCCAATTTTCCATGCAGGTATCCGTAGTGAACAGTCACCCAGTGAATGCAGAACTAGGTCTCTGTGTTCCCAGTACGTGTAACAGGCACGAGATAAAACTCGTTATGGATTTATGTAGGTATCCATTTAAACAAACAGTTTCGTCAAATTGTGGTCCTTTTCTTGAATGTATGATTATTTGCGTTGATTTTATATGACAGTATTATAAACCGATAATTATAGAAAGAGCGAATAATTTAAAGTAATACCTCTTATAAACGAAGAATCTCTCGAAATTAATCGTTTTAGATGAGAGACTTTGGCAGTCGCCAAACTTTACAATCTGCATAATTATGTAATCATAAATATGTTTCTGTGATTAGTAATGGGACTGGTGCCATTTGGGAATACTACACTATACTGTAGTGAGATGACCTGCCAGGAAACGCCAGAATATGACACGCTGGCAATAGCTACCATGTATGCATAATTGTCTCTAATCGTATTACATAGTATTGGCTAATATCTCCATTACATTATAGTTAGAAAAGGACTTCATCAATTCAGTAATTACCTCCAAATGAACTATTCTTCTTAAGATTTGAGTCGATTTTGTTCTTTATATTGTATAGACTTGCTTGTTTCTGGAAAACTAGTGGTATTCACTATCCTTTCTAATCAACCATGCAAAAAGAATCTTAAGATACACATATTGTTTAATTTAAGTTTAAATGAAACATCGAAGTCTGACTACATGCAGCAATATCAAACATGTATTTTGAAATAACAATAAAGTAGGAATAAGATATAATATATCGGTCTTTATCTTATTTTTCTCTCTTTTTCTCTGTAGAATGGTTTTCACGTGCCTTGGTCTCTTCATTCTATTTGCTACCTTAATGGACATAAGATATACAAAAGATGCAGAAATAGAAATGAAGGAGTCGTCAAAAAACAACGAGAAACAAATCAGTGACGGTTTTAACAGAAATGGAAAAGATGCAACAATAGTCACATATACAGGTTATATGTCAATATATCTATAATTGTATATTCCTGGATTATAACCATATCTGTACTTCTCCTTGTTGTTATAAAGGCGTTAAGAATCGATCTTGATCTTTTGATTACTAGGTATACTTTCTTATTTTAAGATCGACTGTACTGGTCTGTGTCATGTAATTACATTTTTATTTTTTATCAATCGGCAGACCACTTAAACATTTCCGGATCTATTGCTAGTTTATTAATAATGATTTCAAACAGAATGCGTCACTCAGAAATAAATATAGAGATATTTCATATTTTTTAGGAGTTAGGACGCGGCTGTTGATATCATTCTCTATGTATACAAACGGCCTCAACTTACTTAATACCAATAGGCCAAGTGATTCTTTAGGCGCAGTGAATGGTATACGCTTCCTGGGCGTCTCATGGATCATCCTTGGACACACAGTTTTACATATTTCGTCTAGTGGAATTATGGGTACGTATGGGTTGCCATACCGTCGAGTGGAATTATGGGTACATAAGGGTAGGAATTTCGGAATATGCAGTTTCTTCCTTGAATTATCAAGCCTATCTCCCTATTAAAGACATCTTAATCTACGATACTCAAAAGCACATCTACTTTATCCAAACCTCTCAGAAGGGCGTCATCCTAATAATATCCCAAGCTGTGATACCCCGAAGAAAGCCATTTTGGTAGATTTAACATCAGCGTTGATGTCGATGTTCCCTTTGTTGCTTTTGACAATATGAAGTATTTTTTCTACTTAGAAATATATTCGCTACAGAAACTCCGTATTATATCACCGAAGTAGAGATATTGAACAAGATGCGGCAAACTAATTGATATAGTCAGCTCACACTTTGAAACATTGCATCATAATAGTAAGGAAATGACATCTTAGAAAAGATTAACACTGAAGTTCAGTGACTAATATACATTGTAATAAAATCTTTGTTGTAGCGAACCAGCTGTCCTTTGTTCCCGCCTTCTTACAACAATGGTCAGCAGGAGTTGTGGTGAACAGTGTACTATCAGTGGATACATTCTTTACACTCAGGTGACTGAAATTCGTACTAACAATTTATAAACATACTATCTCACTAATGTATATCTGTATTAATCAGTGTGTAGATGTGTTTCTGTTTTGTTTCGAACATAAGTCATATCAGAAAAAAAATTATCAGTTAAAACAAAATTCTTTTGAATTTTGTACTACCATCAACCGTTAAGTAAAATGGTGTATTGGTTTATTTTATAAGTCTACTTTTGGTATAGCAATGGTGATTCTTTACGTGAATAATTATGAACACGATATTGATCGTTAAATTGTCAAACTATTACAGTTGTTGAAGTATTACCTTAAATGGATGTTTGTGGCTATGTTTCTGTGTAATATTGGACATCTGATTTCGGTAACAGAATAACAGAATGTGTTACATTAATTATAATTTACGCGACTGTTACATTACAGTGGGCTGCTGCTATCCTACGTTTTTATGAAGGAGATGAAGAGACTGAACGGACATATCAACTGGTTTATGTTCTACTTGCATCGATTCTGGAGGTATTGGTTGGATTCAAATCGCATCAGATGTTAAAGTTATCCTGATTTTTTTTTAAATTTTGTATTATTTAATATAGTGAAGCGTTGTTAAGACTGTACCTTTTTTCATGAATTGATATTTTTCTACTCCACAGATTGACACCTCCGTATATGTTGGTGATGTTTATCTATGTAGCGTTACTACGATATACCGGAGACGGTCCTTTTTGGCAGGAAAACGGATTTGAGAAAGACTTCTGTGCTCAAACGTGGTGGAGAAATCTTCTATACATCAACAATTTCTTTGATACCTATAATTCAGTAAGTGATGAACCATAATGTTCTATTTTGTTCGGGAGACACGAGGACATCATATGGTACATGTAACGACAATGGCCACGTGGTCAGCATCCCGAATACTCGAAATGTGAAGTGATATAGAGTAACAAAATTAGATAGCACCGTCAACAGTTTAAGTGGCATATGGTCTGTAAATTTCAGATCTTATTTTATAAAACTGTTTAATCACGATGGAGAAATAGATGTGATGAATGATATCATCATTTTTGTATCTTAACATTTTTTAATTAGAATGCCATCCGAACTATTTTTCCATCACAGTATACATTACCATGCACATGTGTGGTTATATATGGACGTTGTACTGCGCTAGTATTTGTTCTCATACGCTTTAAATGTGATGTTATATTGACATTGTCTCTTGCTATAGTTATGAAGTTTTATTTACAATGGATAGCAACGTAATTGCTAAGTTATTTGATGTTTACATTGTATGACGACCCGATCGTGTGATGCTGCTATACTTAGGGATATGTTGGCGTTTCACAATACTGTAATTTTGAAAAGTGTTGCCAATGAGATATGTGTGGTTATGTAACCATCGCATGGTGCTATAATGTATTAACATTGTATTACGTCTAAATTGTGACGGTACAGTTCATATCAAGTGTTTGATGTTCCACCGTTATACAAAAAAAAAAACCCGCGGTATATGGTAATATTACATTGTTGTACATTGTAATTGTGACGCTGTGCTACAATATCAAAAATGTATAAGTGTTCACATGGTGATATGTCGGGTTAATTACGATGCTTTGGTTTAACAGTGTATGGTCTGGACCTGGTACCTCGCTAACGACATGCAGTTCTACATAACTAGCCCATTACTGCTTGTACCTCTCTACTTGTAAGTATTTCAATTAACATTTTTGAATGTTTTTGTTATAAAGCAAAATTCTCCCCGAAGTAAAATGATTCAATGTCAAGATTTACCTTAGTTTTGTCCGGAAAGCAGTACACTGTTCAATTCTACAAACCGAATTAGATGTTCTATTCATTATTTCTACAAAACGGTGTCATTTATGAAATACAAATTTGTGTTTAAAGCTCCCGACGACTTGGTGGACTGATGTGTGGTGTGTTTCTGTTGGGAATTACTATAACAACATATGCAGTGTCTTACTATTTACACCTATCGGCTGTTCTGTTTAATGCTGACACAAAGTACGTATTTTCATCAAGAATCATATATTCAAGTATTTTGCACACACGGATTTCAATTTTATGTGATTAGTGAATTTAATTTAACAAGATTCATAAAAATCACAAATGAAACTAGCACAAATCAAAGATCCTTATTATGGCATACTAATATATAATATATATATATATATATATTTCATATATTTATGGTCTCCATCGTGATTTCGTTTTATAATCGACGAAAGTGTAGCATCATTTCCTCTCCTGGCGTCACAATATCTGATATAACAACAGTTTATTCACTAATAACACGGCAATCCTGTGATAAATAAGTAATTCGACAATGGCAATGACCATCGCTGGACATGGATAGAATGGGCCGAGATGGTCTTCAGTTTCGATTTGCAAGAATTACATAGAAAACATTTATACGAGCTCATCATTCACAATACGGACTATTTGAAACAAGGTTTAATTCAACCCAATTATGAAATTATTACCTAATGTTAAATGGTCATATGCATATTACCTTTACTGTCGCAAATTACCATCCTATTCTTCCAGACTTGAGAAGTCCGAAGATGACTATTTCACATACTACTTTGTGCGACCATATTGTCGGATGGGTCCATATATTGTCGGTATTGTAGCAGGCTACATACTTTATCTAAAGGAAAGAAGCTTCAAAATAAGCAAGGTAAGGCGAAAATAAAGAGCAAAAAGTAATTAAACAACCATTCACGTCGTACGCTCTAATGGCGTCACATGGGGTGATCTTGAAAAGTTGAAAATATCATAAAAGGAAGCTTATAATGGTAGAGAGCATGTGATTAAGATCAAATCAAGGTTACGTTAAAGGACAACGTGAATGTTTGTCATCTCATTATCGTGGTATAAGATTGTATTGTTTGTCCTTTTTGTCCTAGGGCTTGAACACGTTAACATGGTTCCTGATGACGTTGCTAGGCATCGTGGTAACGTACGGTGTATATGGACCCATGAATGGTGTACCCTGGGACAATAGTATTGCAGCCCTCTATAACGCCACTCATCGGACGATGTGGAGCTTATGCGTGTCCTGGGTTGTGTTTGCTTGTGTCACCGGTCACGGAGGTATCGCCTTCTTCTTTATTTATAAATTTACAAACGTTGTTTATTATGAGGCATAAAAAGGCAATTACAATAAACAGATCAAGAAAAATGAATTCCTTTCCTCGATGGATAATAAATATCTGGATAACAAGAATACAAGTATTTCACAATTGTGTTTAGGTTTATGAAAAGTTTAGAAAAGCAAGTTATATTGGTACGTTGGTCATAATGTCATTTGTTTAAAACAGGATTTATAAACACGGTTCTGTCGTGGAAGGCCTTCGAACCGCTAGGACGCCTGACCTATTGTGTGTACCTAGTACACCCCATATTGTTATACTACTTCACTGCGACCATGCGACAAACCATTTACGTCACTAACTACACGCTGGTAAGGATAAAAAATGACATACAAAACCACAAGGGGAAAACGGAATTGCTATGGAGAAAAAATATATTAACGATCTAGGAAGTCGAAATGAAAATGAACATGTCTCTTCTTTGCAGAAATGTCCCTTTTTGTAGGAAACTGCAAGAAATGGCACATACATTTGTAATCGGGCAGCAGATTAATGGAAGGCTGATACTTCAAAATAACATCTGATTTACCTAACATTGCTTCTTTGATAAAAGGTGCATTGGTACACGTACATAATCAATTAAAAACATCAATGACTTAAATTTAAATTTAATTTTAAAATCATAAATTAAAATCAAAATGAATGAATTAATTAAATTAATGATTTACGTTAAAAGCAATAAAATAGTCAAACGGGTGTTTTTGCTGTTGCAGATTTACATCTTCCTGGGCACACTGGTATCTTCATACATGCTTGCGTTTCTAACATCGCTAGTGTTCGAGGCTCCAATGAGAGGATTAGAGAAAGTCTTATTTAAGCGCAAACGAAAATAGGTGTATACATGTGTGCATTTAAAAAGATTTTTAAAAATAATGAATTTTGTACTGATTAACACTATTACGATTACTTTAGAGCTGGATCTGCTACACTCCATCAGGTTGAAATAATCATTCAATGCAATTTTATCTACTACAAATATTTTGTGGTATATATCATATAATCTTCATATATTTAAAGATATTGTTCATGTTTCTGGATTATAGAAATAAAAAATATTATTGTCCATATAAATTTTCTTATTTTATTCATTGTATCTTTGGCTGGTCAATTCATCAATGTACATGTTTCCCTATACATGCCTTCCTAACAGCCGATCATCCTCATAATTCTTGGTTTCTTGGGAACAAACGGTGTTTCTTTCTTCGTCAACTTTCTGATTTCAACTATTAAACTGAATTATCATGGAGCTTATCAGGACATGAATAGTCAACACTTCCCTAACCTTGAAATCAAGGACACTACAGACCTTTCAATGTTAACTCCTTATCTTTCCTTACAATTTGATCAAGGACTGACGATCAATTCGTTGCATGCTAATTTCTGATCTTTTCCTTATCATTTTCACTTATGGTATTCACATACCACAATCACTTCATATTTAGGAGGGCACTATGTATGTCTAATGCCAACACTGATTCGAAATAGCATGTCCATCTGTCACAATACCATATATCTATTGCTATTTTCCATCTGTCCTCCTATAAACGGTCAGCAAATGTCTATTGGAAGTGCTCTTGTACAACTGTAACACTGACAGTTACTTTGTATGCATGGTAAACAAGCTAGTGGTTGATGTCATATCCATTACTATTTTGTTTCAAGCTGTTTACACTGGAGAAATATTTTTTAGGTTCTATTTTCAATGTGATTTGATCCGATTCCAGACCACTCTATTTTGTTTCAAGCTGTTTATGCTGGAGAAATCATTTTTAGTTTCTATTTTCAATGTGATTGTATCTTGATCCCATTCCAGACCAGTTTTTTGAGTTAGAGTCTTTAGTTCTCCATTTTGTTGATATCTACCACATATCCACATATCATTGGATTGTATGTTCACATCAGTCTCTTCACAAAGTCATCTGATAACTATTGATGCAGCATGTAAAGACGTACCTAAAAACAATAGAAGCATATATTGTACAGTTATCACATTTAAAACACTGACATGTCAACAAAATACCAACACATCAACAAAATCTCAATTCAAATTCCAACATGTCAAGAAAAAGTTCAATTCAAACTCATTTTCAATGAAAGTAAGGTAAAATATAAACAAAAATGATATTTACATTGAGAACTTTAAAGGAGTACAGGAATAAGACCATGTGTTTTGGAAGGCAAGGTAAAGCATCCTTTACACAATCGATGAAGTCTGCTGTGTATATCTTAGTCAATCCAAGGCCAGTGATGAAACATTCCCAAATGAGAAACATTTGAACAACAACTGAATCATCAGGCATACAGTTGTGTTAACTATCCAAACTTCAAAAACATCACTCAGCAAACACAATCAAAATCTATTTGAACATCATTTACTATCTAAGAGACTGTGTGTTTTTACTAAATCCGCCAGTCAGTGATCAATTATTATGAAACAAATCACTTGAAATCCATAATCAATTACTGGTTAAAATTGTACAGTTAATTTCATTCAAACCAACCGTGGTAGAAATTTCAGTCAAACCAACAGTGGTAGCAATTTCAGTCAACTAACAGTGGTAGCAATTTCAGTCAACCAACAGTGGTAGCAATTTTTGACAAACCAACAGTGGTAGAAATTTTAGACAAACCAACAGTGGTAGCAATTTCAGTCAACCAACAGTGGTAGCGATTTCAGTCAAACCAACAGTGGCAGAGATTTCAGTCAACCAACAGTGGTAGCAATTTCAGTCAAACCAACAGTGGTAGAGATTTCAGACAAACCAACAGTGATAGCAATTTCAGTCAAACCAACAGTGGTAGAGATTTCAGACAAACCAACAGTGGTAGCAATTTCAGTCAAACCAACAGAGGTAGAAATTTCAGTCAAACCAACAGTGGTAGAGATTTCAGACAAACCAACAGTGATAGCAATTTTAGACAAACCAACAGTGGTAGAGATTTCAGTCAACCAACAGTGGTAGCAATTTCAGTCAAACCAACAGTGGTAGAGATTTCAGACAAACCAACAGTGATAGCAATTTCAGTCAAACCAACAGTGGTAGAGATTTCAGACAAACCAACAGTGGTAGCAATTTCAGTCAAACCAACAGATGTAGAAATTTCAGTCAAACCAACAGTGGTAGAGATTTCAGACAAACCAACAGTGATAGCAATTTTAGACAAACCAACAGTTGTAGCAATTTCAGTCAAACCAACAGTAGTAGAAATTTCAGTCAAACCAACAGTGGTAGAAATTTCAGACAAACCAACCGTGACAGCAATTTTAGACAAACCAATAGTGGTAGCAATTTCAGTCAAACCAACAGTAGTAGAAATTTCAGACAAACCAACAGAGATAGCAATTTTAGACAAACCAACAGTGGTAGAGATTTCAGACAAACCAACCATGACCGCAATTTTAGACAAACCAATAGTGATAGCAATTTTAGAAAAACCAACAGTGGTAGAGATTTCAGACAAACCAACAGTGGTAGCGATTTCAGTCAAACAAACAGTGGTAGAAATTTTAAACAAACCAACCAGGGTAGCGATTTCAGACAAACCAACCGTGGTAGAGATTTCAGACCAGACAAAAGAACAGTGGTAGCGATTTCAGACAGACCAACAGTGGTAGAGAATTCAGACCAGACAAACCAACAGTGGTAGCGATTTCAGACAAACCAACAGTGGTAGCGATTTCAGACAAACCAACAGTGGTAGAGATTTCAGACCAGACAAACCAACAGTGGTAGCGATTTCAGACAAACCAACAGTGGTAGCGATTTCAGACAAACCAACAGTGGTAGAGATTTCAGACAAACCAACAGTGGTAGCGATTTCAGACAAACCAACAGTGGTAGCGATTTCAGACAAACCAACAGTGGTAGCGATTTCAGACAAACCAACAGTGGTAGAGATTTCAGACCAGACAAACCAACAGTGGTAGCGATTTCAGACCAGACAAACCAACAGTGGTAGAGATTTCAGACCAGACAAACCAACAGTGGTAGCGATTTCAGACAAACCAACAGTGGTAGAGATTTCAGACAAACCAACAGTGGTAGTGATTTCAGACAAACCAACAGTGGTAGCGATTTCAGACAAACCAACAGTGGTAGCGATTTCAGACAAACCAACAGTGGTAGAGATTTCAGACAAACCAACAGTGGTAGAGAATTCAGAAGGCTTTTTGATGTAGTGTATTGATTACATAACTGGCTGACTAAGCATTCTATATTCATGGCAAGTAAAAATAAGCATTTTCTGTGGCATTAATATTTTCACTTTTAGTAACTCCAAGCTAAAAATATCTCATACCTAGAATTTACACACGATTGAATATCACTTGCAACCGACATTATTATAAATATTAAAGTAACAAAATCCTGGATACTCCAGGGCTATGTTCACTACCACGCTCTGCACTCCTGGAAAATATACATGTAATGGCAAAATTGAAGGTTCCTTGTGCAACACCTTGTTGATTAGACAGATTTAAATCCTTAATGTACATCATGTTGCTAAAAAATTATGAATGTTTATTCTGAATTAAGCATTAAAGGCACAATAGAGAAATATCAAGACTATCACAGACTATTTAAATCAACATTTCATGACAGAGGCATTAAAACATAAATTGTAATTTAAAAGACAAAGCACATCAAATTAATCTTACTTTGATACCTACAGCAGACATATTCTAATGTACGAGGCAAGTAATTTGTTTACTTCCTGGCAACTCAAACATCACATGCTGTGTATAGATTATTGAGTTTTGGCAGCAAACTATCTATCTTTACCCATTTCACTGTAGTCCTTGTCTACCATTTTTTGTCTAGTCACTTGCATTAAATTCAGTTGTACCATATTTAAACAATTCACAGCCACTTGATGCACGAGATATTCAAATCTGATTAAAAAAAATCATGCCACCTACAGAATCTTTACCTGTATAGCCTGGCCTCTTATCCATGGTAACATGCCCGTCTTTAATTCAAGGAGGGAACTTTGGTGGTAGTGATACCACCATCTTGTGCTGTGGTTCTGAACATCTCCAAGTGTCTGCTACTTCTACCCAAGTGTGGTCAATTAACATGACCATCCCTATCTGAGGTGATAGAGTATATCGTATACAATGTTGAAATCAAACTTCATGATCTATCCCTACGAAGTTTACATCGGTACCTTCACCTTTAACATAATCCAGATTCCAACAGATGTATTTCCCAAGCAACAAACTCAGGTATAGTTCACAAAAGGGGAGTTTAATCCTCTACAATGCTTTCTTTTACTCATTCTGAACACACCTTTCTTCCTCAAACAGGAACTTTACAGCATTAATAGGACAATGTTCAGACCTCAGATGGTTATCTCGCATCCTGTATCTACTGTGACATTTCAACTTTCTTCGTTAGAGTCTGGAAAGGATCGTCACCAATAAGCTTAGATGTACATTTGTTCATGCTTCATCTGAACTTCATGTACATTTTTGCATGTGGGTGTATAAGCCAAGTTGTATAAAGATTGAAACATGTCGGTCAAAAACTGTGCTTTGTCCTCCAATCTTCAGTCAGAATTTGTTTCAGAGAGGGCATTTGGACTGTCACTTTCCCTGTGTTCATCATCGTTACTGTCGGAATGGTTTCTGTAGTCATCATAAGTAAGTGCAGACTTCTTCCTACTACCAACAATATCCTGTCTATCGTTAGAATTCTCAATTTTTCCATTGGATTCAGTTTCATTACAAGCTTCTCTCTGAAAACAAGCAAATTAAAATTGTAGAGAACAAATATGATATAATATTCAATCAATTATTCATTCAGAAATAATTTTTGAACTGTTAAAAGTATTAATTTTACAATATTTTATTGTCAAACATTATAACTAAGTTTGGTTTTCAGTATAAGAGTAGAAATTGGCTAAGTATTTATAGTAAACACTGTCACTTTACATGCACCAACATTAACCAGTCTCTAGTTAAAATGTTGTCTGTCTACATCTTTACATCATCGAAAACTTAGCCATTTTGATTATGAACTGGTGTTATTTTTCATGTGATTCTATTTTTACTTCTTTTTGAGGACACAAGCTTTTAGTAACTGTAAAATTTTGAACGATAAAAAAAAGGATCTTTCAGTGCCCATCATTGTATAAATCTTCATGGGCTCTTCATAAGATGGGACCTCTCTTTTTTCTTTTCCCTTCATCTAGGAATAATGATCTTTAAATGCCAAATCCAAGATGGTTGCCTGTCTGACATACGTTTATAAATTCCAAAATTGACAAAGCAACACATAACACCAAGTGACTTAAAAATCAAATTTCAGAAAATTCCCTTTACTACATATACTTCTAAAGAAATGAAAAAAAAAACTTCAGTAATCAAAATTATATAAGATGGCCACATAATGGTCATTTAGTGTTAGTGTTCAGTCACAAAATCAAACTCGCACAACTTGGGACCAAGGTGAGCCTTTAAATGAAATCTGACAAAGATTCATTTAGTAATTCTCAAGAAATAGTGATAACAATCTTTCGAGACAAATCTAGAATCACCACATGCTTTGTCAGTTGCATTACTTTTCTAATCTTTCTACACATCAAAAGGGCATCACTACAGACCAACAGTACCTACATATGAAATTGAAAAGGATACAGTTAAACCCCCATCAGTCAAACTCCATGGAATCATATCAATAGTTGAGGAATGCTGGATATGCAAGTAATAAAGTAAGTAAGAAATAGCTATAGAAAAACTTTCATCAACAAATCCAAGATAGCTGTTTGTCAGCCATTTTGTTTTTCTGATCTGATCCAAAACAAAAGGATGTCACCAGGAATCATGTGAAGCCTACATATTAAAAATTGAAGATGAATCCATAACCTCTCCAGAAATAGCTATAACAATCTTTCATGGTCAAAATCGCCGTTGGCCACCTGTTGCCCATTTTGTTTTTCTGTTCCGACTCAATATTAAAAAGGTGAAAGTAGGGTCCAAGTGGAATGTGTATGTAAATATAATTATACAATCTAGTAAGTAATATCAATGGTATGTTCCAATACTGGTACTGGATCCTAACAAACAAATGTACGTTGGATGCATATTACTGGGATAGATATATGATCAATGAAGTAACAACGACAAAATTATAAACTAAAATCAATAAAATACAAAGTTATAGAACAACATCATTCTTCAATTTAGATTACAACTTTGTATCTGTTTTATGGTCTATGAATGTGATGTAATTTAGGTAATATTTGTGTCTTGATAAAATGGGCAGATTGCCTTAATTTGACAATTCACTTGTCTGTACTGTTGTTATTACTTCATTGATCATACAGATATATATGAAATATGACGGACTGATGGACCATGGATGCAGACCAATATAAATAGCTCAACACCTGATGACAGAGGACAAAAACAGCAAACATTAAGTATTGCAGTATTGCACAGTTTTTAAGTACCCAAACATAAAAAAAATTTACAGGTCTGATAGCCAGAGGTTTTCAGACACAATCTGAATCAAAATCACAAAGAGATTGCACTAAAGATACACGAGTGAAAATATTTTCCTACAATTAAATTCAGTCATATAACAGGCCTAGTAATTTTTTGATGGCACATTTTTGTTCAAAGAAAATGTCTATGGACTAATAGCCATCATCTCATTTATGTAGCCCAGTTACCCATGAAGAATAGATGCCATGTTATCCCATAGCTATAGGCTCACAGCAGTATACCTACCAAGCAACATTTTGATGTTAGCATGCAGTACTAACTACAGCAATACAACTAATGCAATACGCCTCTGTGAATAACATTACTTTTACATAAACTATATAAAATATTTATTGCTTATGTTCAACCAGAATTTTGTTCAATAAACAGTTGTTCTGTTGTTGATTTTCATACTTTCATACACATACCTCTTTGGCATAAATGTTTCCAGTTTTGTCTTTCTCAAAAACAACATTTCCTTTCATCAGTTCAATGAACGATATTCGCCCTTTCTTCCTTAGTCTCTCACTGCGGTAACAGTTGCCCGTGTCCTCAGATTCTCGGTGTCCTTTTTTAGGATAGGGGCACATGACAGTGCTACCAGTGTCACCAGACGAGCGTGCTTTGTGTTTCTTTGTAGGTCGACTTTTCAGTGTGGTAAAGCGTTTACTTTTAGTTTGACTTGTCTTTTTGTTTAAATCTGCTGATAATTGAGTGGTAGGATTTTCATTGCCTTCTTCAAAGTCATCATCACTACTACAATACATGTTTAAAACAATATCATTAGCATCTCCATTACCATAGTCACGTCTCACCAACACTGGACTTTCAGACTGTTGGTTAACATGGCCAGTACAGATTACGTGATTCACTGTCTGTGGGTTACTATGGTTACCAGTGAGTACCTGGTTCACAGCCTGTGTGTTACTATGGTTACCAGGGAGTGCCTGGATCACAACCTGTGTGTTTCTTTGTTTACTTGTAAACATTTGATACTCAGTCTCCATCTTAATTTCATTATCTAAGTTTACATTATTATAATGTTTTTCTTCTGATACAGGTTCTTGTTTAATATCTTCACATCTTATTCCCATTGTATTGCAATCTGAATGTGTCACATGTCCAAAGTTTGAATGCTGCATAGCATTGTCGGTGCTCATCAAGGGTAAAGTGTTACTTGAAGAGGTTGTTGTAACTACATTATTATCATTTGACAATGATGAAGTTTTTGATTCACTTCT
Source organism: Ylistrum balloti (assembly GCF_031769215.1). Lineage (NCBI taxonomy): Eukaryota > Metazoa > Mollusca > Bivalvia > Pectinida > Pectinidae > Ylistrum > Ylistrum balloti. The sequence goes on along the minus strand of NW_026782081.1, from coordinate 2,589,326 downwards.
ACTCACAGTAAGTGAAGTAGTACTTATTCCTGAAGCCACAGATGTGTACTGTATATCAGGAAGGACCAACAACGGCTTACCTCCCGTTCCAGGAAAAAATATCAGATGTCTGGGTGTGCCCTGTTGGCCTGGTATTGCATCTGGTTTTGTCAATCTTGGATGCTTCAAGTTCAAAGATGTTTGATGACAGCTGTGTACTTCAGCTAGATTTTTCACCAGTGGTAATATTACTTTTTGTTGAGAACCTTGAGTATGCTGTAAAGTCTGGGTTTGATCATTTAAAAATGATGACCTATTAATGAGAAAAAGTCAATAATTAATTAATTGTAGTGTACATGTATTTTCTGTACTCAATTAAATATACATGGATGAATGACAAACAAACACTGATAACTTGAATATACATAAAGAAAAACACAAAAGTCTGTGCATGCAAATATTGCAGAAAGGTCTCTAGTCATATCTTTGAACAAGTGTTTTTCTGGACTAAATTTTCACGAAAGAGGTTTAGGAACAAGTAAACTTTGTCTTAACCTCAGAATATGTCTTTGATGTGAATAAGGACTGCAATATTGTGATTAAACTATGTAAGGAAACAAGAAAAACACAGAAATTTATTTGTATCTTTCTATTAAAAATTAATATCCTAGTATATATAAATTGCAAAATTGATTTCAATACTTCTTTAAAAATATATAAAAGTTAGACTTTTAAATACTGTATAACATTCATGGTATATTTATGCTCTTACTGAAATACAAAAAAAATCAATAAAGTTAAATATTTTCTGTACAAAATATTAGATTGGATTTATTACTTTTCCTTATCATATCTTTTTTCTACATTTTGTGGAATAAATTTGGTTTACTACAGCTATTAAAAAAAGAAGGCAAAAATAATTCCTGCATTTTGATCTGTTTGAGTATTATATAACTAGTCCCATTTCCTATCTTTCTATTAGTTAGTCACTATGATTTTGGTTTAGATAGAGGAAAAATATCTATTAAATGACGGCATAGGTAATGTGAACTTTTCTAGAAAGTGTTGTTGTATTTCTTCCTTAAACTGCAATTGCTACACACCATACATCCTGAACCCACCAGTCTGAGGGGATAAGTGGTTGGACATGACACTTATACAAATATTATAAATGGGCAGCGATTTCACCTGGAGAAGACAATCTGATGACCAGTTTTACCTGTATTACATAAATGAATGAACTACTGGCTTGATCACTTTCAATAAGATTTTACAAAATTATGAGTGACTTTTTTTGTCATTAAACTTAATATGTTGTAGCCAATTAATTTTTTTAAACAAAATTTGACATTGGCAACTGCTGGCATGGAACCTGCAATATCTGGTGACTGCCCTACAAAAACCTCAAACTCCCATACAGAAGTGGAGGGGTTGTGACAAAAATGACCAGATGCCTTCACATTTCACAATTTTGATAAGACCATTAGAATTTAAAGTTTATAGTGTGGAATACTAATATACTGGCTACTCATTATTCATGAATCTTACTTTTGTTGTTCTGCCTCTGGTTTTAATGCACTTGATACTGGAGTGACATTATGGGATGGTGTTTTCACACCAAGACATATTTCCCAGTCTTCTAATTGTCTTTCCAAGATAGGCAGGTCTTCATCGTATTCGGTATCAAGTTGAGGCCTTCATAAAAAAAATCAGAAAAACAAAAAGCAAAAATTTACATGTATATAATGTATTCTTTTAAATGCAGAGGTTTCAGACATATGAACTGATTATACAAGTCTTAACAGTAAAGTAGTAAAATAAGATAATACTCCCTTTGAAAACATTGTAGACATTGCATAACTACATAAAATATATCTGCAACAAAAGTAAAAAGTTATCTTCAATATGTAGTGTTAATATTAATCCTATTTAAAGTTATGGCATCAATATGGAAATATTCACCTGTCCATTTCATCTTTTACATGATCTGTTGACGTCCGTTTCTTAACATCTGTTTCTGATGAAGCATCCTCTGTACCATCATCCAGACATATACCAGTGACGGTGGACCAGCTGAAATGTTAAAACAATGCATATAACATAATCTCACATGATTACTTTATCAAACCATAGATTTCACAAAACAAACCAATTTGTTGAAGTAGTTCAGTTTAGAGCTATGATCAATCAGCTGAATGGCAGGCCAAGTTTATGTGTAAAGAAAGACAACTCTGTGTTGATCGCGAGCTTTCAATTACTAGATCTTATCACTCTAAGAAACGTATTAGTTTTTCGATTTCAATCGATCTGGAACAATTGTGATATCATCAAGGCATTTCAAAACCATTTAAGACTGATACATTGCTCACAATTCCTACCATTCCGGCTACCAACGAATGTTATTGTGCACACCATACGTGTGAACACCATATAAAAAAGTTCAACCACAGAACTGAAGGGAAACAACCAGTAAGATAGTTGCATGTAAATGAGAACTAGTATCGAAGTTTGCACATGACGCTATCGACAGAAAATTACATGCAAGTGTCACAGTAATCGGGTGTTAAAATCACAGACCTTTAATATATTTAAAGTCGGAGTGAAATAAACTCTATTAAATAGCAGTCCGGAATATTATATAACAAACACGTTTTATTTATTATTACTGCTAATTTAGTTTTTAATAACATAACGTCTGACCCCGACGTTTATCTGTACAAAATACGCAGCTAGCTACACGTATTACTTGAATTTGGATGAGACATGTGTTTTGTACACGTGCTGTACATCACAAGTGTCTGCGTCAATTAAACCATAACGCATTAAATATAATATAAAACCTGTCAAGGAGCATTTTAGCCACTTCCTCATTTTTCCACAGTCCTAAACCGCACTTCAGGGCCATCCATCTGTCCATCTGGTTGCCGATGTTGATTCGAGCTGACCTCCGGCCTTGTCGCCTTTCATTTTCCTCCAGCTCTGTTATTGTTGGAGATCGTTTGCACGGTTGAAAATCTAGTCCTGCGGCTGGCATCTTAAGTTGTACTTTGTAAAACGTGGAGTTTTATCGGTGCTATAAGTAAGTTGTGTGACTTTTGAAGTGCATTCAATCACTTAGATGCAATCATGATCATCTCGTGCTACACAAACATAAGCCACACACGTGCACTGGAGTATATTGCGCATGCGCACGAGATTTGTAAATTTCGTGGTTCGATGCTCAGCATTAGCGTAGAAAATTTTAAGACATTTATGTTCTTTTTATATTTCACTATTGTTCCATTGTAAAATTTGGGTACTTAATTACGACGAGCCGAGCAGAAGAATAAATTAAATACTCATTATTTCGATTCATAAAATGAATATCACATTTTTATGTAAATGCATGTGCTTAATGTATTTACATGCATCTGATATGAAAATGAAATACGTAGATATCCGAAGATACCAGCTGTTTTGGCAAAAAAAGGCAGCTTATTTTTTTTAAATGTATCAGATATCGGATACTGGGTACATTATTAAACATAATTAACCACACGTTACCTTCTAAAATATAGAATATAAGGTAGAGATGTACATGCCCTCACTTAAAATTGGCACCACAGCTTGGTAAATAATGAGCAAGGTGGCATGCTGATATTTCTCTCAAGAATATTAAGGCTTTCAATTAAAATGAAACATCTTTCACTTTGAAAAAGGCTACATTTAGACTTGCTGTTGATCTTAGGTAACAACATCCTTAAAACAGAGTTTTATATTATTTGTATACTATTGTTTGACTATAAAAACTATCAAAATGTACAGGTAAGTCTTACATTTTTGTTTCATGATATATATCAACAGTAAAACTGATGTTCTCGTCCTTAGCTTTAAGAACTTTTAAAAATCTTAATTTAAGTTGTGAAGTTTTTGAAGCAAATATTTTGTTGAATTACAGAGAATAAAGTACTTTTGAGTCAGCTGCATTTGAAGTGCATGGCATTGATAGTACTTAAGCCAGAATCTGCAGAGGTGCTTGTCATTTACATTAGGCATGACCCAATTCACTGTAAACCAAAAATGTTATTCCAAGACCATAGAAGTTGTATCCCTGATCTTTTAACCTTCAATGTGACTCCACAAGGGAACTTAAAAGTTCATTTATATGAACATCAGATAGTGGGTTATTCAAATCTTCCCCTTTTACTCGTCTGTCATCCGTTCACAAAGAATCAGTTGTTATTGCTTTTTCCTAACTGGAACTGGAAGGCTATATCTTAAACTTCACGTAAATTCAATGTGGTTCTAGTTGTGCTAATCCAATATCAAGTATGATCAGGCAAATAAAATGACCAACTTGAAGAATGTATAGGTGTCCCTTTGTCCGTAGTTGTGCCTGTCAAATTTTGAGACTGATAAGAAAACAAACAAAAATAGCAGACTTTTGGATTTTGACATATAAAGTTTTCTATTGCCATTTCTTGAAAAACAGGAAGAAAATTTCTGAAACTTGAGGTATTGCTTCACGTCGATTCCTAGTTGTGTCCATTAAATTTTGAGACTGATCAGTGAAAAAAAAATGACCATCAGGCAGCCATCTTGGATATTGATAGTTGAAGTGTCAATTATCACTCAGATATTTGGTGTCTAAGTTCCTACTAGGTCTTTTTTATATCTCCTTTGTAGGATTCCATTATCATCAAAGAAGAAAAAGGGGAAAGAAGGGAAAAGTTGAGAAAATATGCATTGAACCAATAGACATCACTTAATGGTGTGTGCCAACATCCTTTTCCTAAAAGTGATAGTGATGTATATTTCAAGGATATTATATAACCTGAAAATATATCTCGATATGCTAATATAGTTATATTGACCCATAGTAGGGACCTAGCTAAAAGGAATCCTACAAATGAAATTTGAGAAATATCACCCCAGTTAATAGTGTTTATCTGATAATAAATAATAGATAATTTGATTAATAGTGTAAATCTAAAATCAATTTATCTACTACGTCTCACAAAACAGAGCCAGCCATTTGGTTTTTGTCTGATCAGTCTCATTATGGAGCAGTCACCACTAGATACTAAGGCAGACCTACATACATAATATGTCAACAGGAGACCAGACAAGATCTGATTTGAAAAGACAACCATCATCATAAAAATATACTGCAGAATGGACCATTATTGCTAATGGTGTAAAATTTAATTTTAGAAATAATTTTTTATTTCCTTTTAAGCACAGAACTTGCTATAATATACACTTTTTTTGTGAAGAAACAAAGGAAGCCAACATCATTCCCTTATTTGAAGGGTATATTTCATGTGTAAGAGATAAAAAGAATGCAAACTTGTTTGTAAATACTTTATTGTTTCTAAACCAGCCATGAAACACTTAATATAGAGACAGGTTAAGACAACTATATAAAAAGATGTTTTAAACTTTTAAAGTACTGTTTTATTCAACAGAATTGGAGATAATAACTAAACGTCAGTGAAAAGATATTCAAAACAAAAAACAGTCCGACATTTAATGATTATACATTTCCTGTATACTGAAGCACTAAACAACCAACATAACCAGTTATACTGGGTTGTATCAAAGGGCAGATTACTCTGTACATAAACATCAACAAACATCAATAATAAAGCAACGAAAGAAGTAAGTTTAGAATATGGCACACAAAGACTTTACTATTGTATGGATCACATCAAAGAAATTGATAAAAACTGGCTCTAGGGCCTATATAACAGTATGACTTATAACCTGGAAAATAGGCTTCAATGTTTGTCAACAACACTTGTAACACTAGTTTTGGAAAATTGATGTCACATATCAAGATAAAAAGTTTACAAAACTTATCTGATCAATAACATATTCTTTGTTCATTATTTTTAACCATATGAAAGACAAAAATTGGAATACATTTAAAACATTTTATCAACAGAAAGCACCACTACTGTTGATGGTTAAAACAATATCAAATGCATTTGTATCTTTTATAGTACACCATCTCATACATTAACACACAATTTTGTGTCTGTACTTGTTCAAAACTTATGGTCAAGTAACATATTTCTACCAACAATTTAAATATTTATTACAGCTTAATTTAACAGTCATGGGTTAAGTAGTGGGCAATAATGAAAACCCAAAGTAAACATATATATCCCATCCATCAGCCCCTGAAGGTCATCCAGGATAAATATTGGCATACCATCAAGCCGTCATCCCTTGATCATAATTCTATCCAAGTTTGAAATGTTTCCAATGGAAATTAAACAAATTATGCTCAAAAATATCTTTTTCCCATATAAACTATAATAAACTTTACCCCCTCCCCACAGGGAAATGAGACACCCTGTGGGCCATTAAATTCACCATTTTGTTAAAGCACCTTAAGATGCTTCTATCTACAGAAAGTATTTGATTCTGCTTTATTTGGGTATTGAGAAAAAATATTTTGGGGGGGTCAATATATGCCTCTCATTAAACTGTCATCTTAAACTGATAATTCTAACCAAGCTTGAACTATTTCTGTAAGAAAACAAACCAATTATCCTAAAAAATGTAATTTTCCGATATAAACTCCAGTAAATTTTACCCCCTCCCCGAGAGGAAATTGTAAGACCCATAGGGTCATGAAACTCACAAATTTTGGTAAAGCACTGCGAGACACTTTCATCCATGGAAAGTATTTGGTTCTTCTTTATCTATATATTGAGAAAAAGATTTCAGAAATATCAGTCAATTTGACCCATTTTTGATCCCGCACAGCAGCCCTCTAGCTTTTAAATTTACCCCCTCCCCAGAGGGAAATATGAGACTTTGCAGTTATGAAATGTACAGTTTTGGTAAAGCAACTGAAGGCCTTTCCACCCATGAAGAGTATTTGATTCTACTATACATGGGATTTGAAAGAAGATTATTGAAGTTTCAACCAATATGACTCTTTGTGGCTGGCCCCACCCAACAGACCTGTGGGGGTTGAGGACCATATAATCTACATTTTTAGTATGTCCTTAGCCATGAAAGGTTTTTGTAAAATTGAAATCGGTTCAGGAGTTTTCCACTATAAGTCGAAAATGACAATGCCAGACAAAAGGGGATTGCGATAGATCATCCTGAGACTTTGTTCCAGGTGACCTAAAAAGTTGTACAAAATTTAATCCTCATGACCAAACAATGTTTACATTATATCAAATTTTACTAGTTGTTTTCAAAATATTTACCCCATATGTTATGATGATAAGCCTTGGTATGAGCTCATCAGGACAGTTTTTGAACGGTTTTTATGGGGTTATAAACTTCCACACAACAGCCAGGATCATATGAGAAAGGTATAAAAAAAGAGATCAACTGTGGAAAACTTATTTAAATATGGGTTAAGTATATGGATGAACTAAATGTACGAAGGTCATGTACACTGTTATCATATATAAGATAGGTACAGTGGGAATGTAAGTGACTAAGGGCAGTGTCTTTTACCCACTTAAAATATCAATATCTATTAAATTCATATTTTCATGATAGATACCATGCATTCCAGTAAACTAGAAAGACAACAAATCTGAATGACTAATCTAACAGAAAGGCAAAAAATACTAAATAATAAATGTTGATTTCTCCAGTTTACCAGTGGTATATAAGGTCAACTTTATCTTACACAAGTATATCACTATCAAACAATGTAATACAAAATAGCAATTAAACAACAAAAGATATTAAACTTTAATAGTGCTCAGTAAAAAGTTTAAACAGTAAAAATACAGGTAAAAATAAAAATACGATATACATGTATATGGCACTAGTAAATCACAAACTATCGTTATGTCTCAAAGTCAAGAACATGTACTCCTACAAAGCCATTTAAAATGCTGTCCTCCACTGGTTGCAAAACATTACTTTATTAAAAATATGTCAATTGATTGTTTTAGAAATAGTATTAATACTTTGAAGTGGTTCTTTCTCTAAAATTACGGAATTTTAGTGACATCCCACTTTTTCTTCCACAGAAAATAATTATAAAGCTATAAAATGTTCACACCAATGGAAATTATAGGTTCAAAAAAAAAAAAAAAAAATAATACACAGATTTGCCAATCCTCTAAAAAATTCTAAAAATCAGATTTAAGATATTCATGTAAAGTAAGAAAAATAAAAAAGGTACGTGGATTAATATATTTTAGGGAAAAAATACCAGTTTTCACATGTACCAAACAGAAAATGAAAAGTGACTACAACCATAAAATCTTTAGTAAAAAGCTGATAAATTTTTGACACATAAACTGAAATGTCGAAACTACCGAGGTAGTCATTTGGTAGTTTTTGTTAGATGTACATGTACCTGTATATTCTTAATCATTGTCAATTTAAATTTCTCTGGGATATGAATTTTTCATGTATAACATCAGCATTCTTAAAATCAAAAGTGAATGATAAAAAAACTGAAAATTTCATAGGAACATTTATTGTACATTTACTGTATGTACAAATGAAGTTATTTCATCATATATATAACGAAGATCTCTGATTATGTTTTTTTATATATTAACTAAGCAGCTGAACCTCATACAGAAGCAACATTTCATTATATCTAATACGTGTACATTTATCTCTCTTTGATTTTATTGAAAAATATGTCAGCACACTTGTTGGCAGGGTTTATAACCTGATTAACAGTCAACATCATTTAATAATGGGTCTCCCGATCATATTTGCTTGCTTCTTCAATGGACATAATGCAGGAGACCTTTACAGTGGTAAAAGCAGTCATATACAGTAAACAAACAAGTAAAATAGTCAACAAAACCTTTCAACATCAGCGACCAATCATATTATCCTTTACACATAATGGGGGAAAAATCAAACTGTATCACTACTGAAAAAGTTAACAAAAAAAAAAAATAATAATACAAAACAATTCGTTCGCTAGTAACAGTGACATCCATTCATTCTACGGGGTACACTTGCACTAATACAATTCACACCATTTATATTAAAATCACTCATTCACTATAATCCTAGTTTTGTATCATTCCCAATATATGCAAATTTCACTACATCTGAGAAATGCTCAAAACAATATTGTGCATTGCTATTGATGAAAAAGGTTAAAATTCAATCATTATCAAATGTGCCTCTGTATACAATTGCTGATTGGAAGTTAGAGAAATCCTATAGATGTTTCCTTGACAGCTCACGATCAAGGATTACACGACTACATCCTATTCAGACAGCACAGTGAGCCATAGATATTCACAACAAGTTTTTCTTATACTTACAGCTAAGCTTAATGCTAAATACCTATGAAATAATACTCTCTAAGCCGACCATGGTTTTTAATAATGTAAACTTTCCAAATGATCCATATAATGGGGATTTCATCCAAGGGACATTGATAAATTTTTAACTAGAACTGTCTGCAGAATGGCCAACTAATACACCCCCACCCCTCCTTCCAGGCTCCCAAATAGTTTTGGAGGGTTGTCCCAACAAGATTCCTCCAAGAGGTCACCATGGCAACCAAATGGAACATTTTTTTTCTAAATGGTAGCAATGCATTTGTCATCCCCCTAAACCTTTTTATATCAATCAGAAGCCTCCACAGTGTTTCTATGGTAATGGTTTTGGAATACATATGTCAAATTATAGACCATAATTAGCTGTAGCACTTTTAAATAAAATCAATTAAAGGGTAAAAAATTATAGCACTTTATACGAAAACTTGTGTATAGTGACCTGGTTACCATGGCAACCCAAATATATGCTTTAAAAAAAGCCTGCATGCACATTTACTCATGGTGGTCAACATTCCTTTGAAGTTTCATTGAAATTGCTCCAAAAGTTTAGGGGGAGTTGTCCGAACAGTTTTTTCGTAAAAATCTGATTATAGTGACCTGGTTACCATGGGAACCCAGAGTGTTATAATGAATTCAAAAACCATTCATCCACAATAAGACTAGGAAACTTGCAGTTATCTTTACATGGTAATCACGGACATTAGAATCATTTGATGGAAGTGTATCAATGATATGGTGGAATAACACCGCAGGTTCAAAATCACAGACTTGCTATGTCCCACATGAGGGACGCCTTGCAGAATTGGCAATTATTTTTCATGTACCTTCTGCTTGCAGACAAAGTAGAATACAAGAATCATGTTAAACGATAGATAAAAATAGAAGTAAGAGGTGACTTAGTGCTTTCTCTCAACAACCAGGAGGGTTTTTTTACCAGGAAAAACAGCTGATATGCTGACCCAACACTTGAGATCCTTCTTACCTTTTAATCTATTCAGTTGATTACACTTGTGTTGTTGTTGTTGTTTACCAATGATATACATAACAAACAACTGTAATCAACAAAGCCATACAATGAGGTCATGTAAACATTGCATAGATATGACAAAGTGATTGGTCTTCATAAGAAGAGATGAATTATCTTTCAATACCTTAGGGCTAAAAAAGAAAATGTCAAACTTGAAGTAAGATTCATGTGGTGCCATATATTTGAGAAGCTTTGTTGTGGTCAACTGGCCATTTAATGAAAATCTTAACCCTCAAACTGTGATCCCCTCCCCAAAAAAAAAAAAAAAACTACTAAACTTCAACCTTAAAGGTTGCTTAAATTAGTTCAAAATCACACTTATATCTAAATAAAAGGCTATGACAATTTTTTCAATTAAATAGGTAAATGATATCAAATGCAACAGCAATTACAATGTAACACATCAATACATCAATAAATATTAAATCATAAACATACAGTTTTCAACTGCATATATATCCTATTTATAACAAAAAATATATATATTTTGCTCCATAGCTTTTTCACTCCAATTGAACAGAACAACGAAACCCAATAAAAAAAATCAGTGTCATTTAGATGACCGAAAGATGAAACTATCAGAGTTCCTTATTCTGTCTGCATGTGTCAAGCTCTTAACAATGGGCAAAGATAGCATCTAGCATCATTGCATATCACAAATGAATTAATACAAGTTGTTTCCCCTAGCAATATAAGCATCTGTAACACTAGAATTCCCGCTGACAAAAGTGTTTTGTACATCCAGATTTCCACGAACAATGTAATTATCTGATCTTGATGAACTAAGATTTCTGAGGCCACTGTAAGCACCTATATCACTCTGATGTCCCCTTGCTATGTAAGAGTTGGTATCAACTGCAGCACCGCTGCTGATGTAATTGTTGGAGTCAACAGGATTTTTTTTCACCACAAAAGAATCAGCAACTGAGGTATTAGCATGTTCTTTAGATATGTGCATGTTGAGTCCACGTCTATCCTTGAACATGATGTTACAGGCATCACAGTTGACCCGATCGTCACTGTAATGTGCTTTCTTGTGGTCCTTTAGCTGGACATTCCATGCAGATGCATAATTACACTGGTCACACTTGTAGGGTTTGTCTCCTGTGTGTGTCCTCATGTGTGAAGTCAGTTGGTAACTACGGATACAGGAGAAGTCACACAGGGAGCACTTCACGGGATGTTCTCCTAAACAAAAACATACATGTATCATTTAGATTAAAAACTGTTTACAGAATCTGTCCTTTTATTTAGATATCTATCATTATCATATTTACATCAAACCAGCAGTGTTACTGTGTATGTGATAAAAGGTTGATCAACTAATCAATCAAAAATTAAAACAAGTCTATTCAGAGATCAGTCTTAAACTACGTGATTTTTTTTAATGACTTTACATTGCTCCGACATTTTGAAATAAATCTTACTAGTATGTATATTTCTAGAGGATACTAGCCACTTCTGTTTTTTATCATTATCTGAGCATAACTTCCTTTACTGAATGCAAGTAATTCTACCATGGCATTAATGACTTTGGTTAACATTTGCCCATTAGTTCAGGAAGAGGTGACTTTAAAGCAAATAAACCACTTCAAAGATGTCCTTCCACTTCCAATATAGAAGATACTTAGCACCTGAAAGGTTTTTCTACAACCCAGTTAAAAATCTGCCAAGTGGGAGATCTTTTTTTTTTACCCCATTTGACCTTCAGGTAAGTCTCCTCGTTTAGAATGACCCCCAGCCGAAGGGGATGTGATTAGCATGCTATTAATTCAACGAAAAATACCATGCCCTGCAGTAATGTGAGTATAACTATTGCTCCACTTAATCAGATTCATAAATCCATCACTAAATCCAACCACATTACATTATGGATATAAGGATACACATTAGCAGCCCACCTTACCCCCTCAACCCTATCCTCTCTACTTCCCAAAATTAGTCCTTTTATCTCTCTTCATAAAGGTTTATCCTGAAATGCTTTTGTAATTTGGCTTTAGTTGTAAGCGTGTAGTAATTTGAAAGGAGATGCTATTTGGAAGCAAATTATTCGATCAATTCCAATCTGACCCCATCCTAACCAGTCCTGGGACAGCTGACATACCTGGCCTTTTATTGTATTTATCTTTGTTTATATTCTGAGTAACAGATTTATGAATGGAACTTATAAACCTCTTTAAATTTTACAGCTACAAACGGAGTAGGAGTTTTACCTGTGTGTGTCATCATGTGGAGTTTGTATGTGGAACCAAGATGAGTGGAAAAGTCACAGATATCACAGCGAAGTGTTTTGGTCTTGTGATGAACACGACGGATGTGTGTCTTGATGGACAGTCTTTGAACTTCCTTTCCACAGATTTCACAGATGGAACTGGCAGTGCGCTGACACCAGTATGAGCGCATGTGACGCTCCATGGCATTTTTACACAATGTCATGTTGACAGTTTCCCCACAAACTTTACATTTCTCAAAACACTCTGGATGCATCTCAAGACTGTGTGCCTTTCGATCAGCATTAGATTGGAAGTTCATCTGGCACTTTTTACACTGGTACACATTTTTGTTATGTACTTTGGAAAGGTGTGTGTGAAGGACTTTGATGTAATGGAACTGCTGACCACACTCTTCACATGTGTATTTGGCCTCCACATGTAACTTGAGACGATGCTTTCTCAGCTGTGTGTAGTAACTGAACACCTGCCCACACTCGCCACATGTCAACTTGCCCTGCATGTGCTCCTTCAGGTGCACTTCCATCACCGACCTGTCTGTTGTTTTAAACACACCACCACACATTTTACAGCCATACCCATGGAACGATTTCTGTTCAACATCAACCCCACGATCTTTCTTGCAGTGGCTTGTCCAGGTTATCACTTCATACTTATCTGCATGGTCCTCCAACTGTACATTAATATCTGGGAAGTATTTATCTGAACGCCTGCTACCTGGTAAACAGTTAAGTTTTTCACCCTTATCGTGTGTTTTTCTCTTGGCTCTTGTTTTCTTTAAAGTTTTCTGTGATGCCTTCTTGTCACTCTCTCCATCATTACTCACTTTTACCACACTTTCACTTCCATCTTCAGTCTCATCCTTTTTCCCATTTTTACGTTTTGTATACTTTCGTTTTTTCCTTGAAGGTGGTTCCTCTTCATCTAATGCTGGATCATAATCAGAATCATCTAGATCCGGTTCTTCCAAATAATCTGAGTTAACATTGTCTTTATCTGAAAATGTCTCAATTCCTTGCTGTTCATACCCTACATCAGATCGGTGGCTTTTTACCTCAGTGTCACCTGTCTTCTTTTTAACCTTTGACTTCTCACCATGTTTATTGTTTGTCAGAGTCTCTGAGGAGATGTGCTGTGTCTGCAGATGGACAACTGGTACACAATCATTCATTTCTGCTTCAGAGTACCTGGCAGTGTGACGTTTCTTAGGATGCATGCTGCTGAAATCTCCCTTGGAGATGTTTCCATGGCTTTCTGTAACCTGGTCACTCTGAAGGTTCTCATGATCACTAACAGATTGTCTCTACAACATTTATATCAACACATATCCTTAAAATCATTCTAACCTTTAAAGATAAACAACCCTAATTAAAGTCTCTAGACAAATCCTTGCTTAAGTTTATCTAAAAAAACTTCCAAAAATTAATTGGTTCAAAATTGCTCACAGAAATTTCCTTTGGAAAATTATGTCATAGAACTCTATTAAACATGTATGTACATATATATATAAATCACTGAACGATTAAGTCAACAAACCAATGTGTTTTACTAACATTTCAGGCCTTACAGCCATCTTCCAGTAATTACATTATCCTTTAAGTTAACGTCTTGGTTTTTGAGGTAACACATTAAATAACAAAGCGAGAATCAACAAGGTTATCATCATTTAAGATGTAATGACACTTATTTTGTAGACATTCATCTACAGTTTTGAAAGTTAACATTCAAACTAATATGAATTGCTAATTAGCAACATTAAACAAGATGGCTTTATCATTCAGTTATTTAACTGATTCAGAGTATTTACAAGTACATGTATTCATACAAATACAGTCAAAATCATATATCTTTGTGGATTTTCAAAGCATTACCATCTTTTGGTTAAAAATAGCTTTACAAATTTTGACTTCTTATTTCAACATTAAATATATGAATTTAGGATTTAGAGTACCCACAAAATCAATCAAAATTAAACCCTCATGGAAGTTACAGACTTTACAGTACATGAATTGAAATGGTACCAGTTATTCTGATGTTCTTTCGACCGTCGTATAAGGGTTCATGGACGTTACACCCATATAAGCCTTCATAGACCATCAGAATAATACAGACAAGCATTACAAATTGAAATAAACTGATTTTAAAAAAGGATAACTAGAAAAACAAACCTCTTTGTCCTCATCAGCCTCAACTTCAAATGCCTCTTGCAGATCATCTACATAGGATCGGCGCCCTTTCTTTTGCAACCTCTTACTCTGACGATATCCTCCTCCAGGACAAGGGGCATTCTTTTTCCTTGTAGCTATAGTAGTTTTTACTTTGGCTCTTGAGTTTGAATTTTTTTTTAATTTTCTTCGCTTTAAGGGAGTAGATTGCTTTTGTTGGACAGAGCTTTGATGGATATCACCTTGCTGACCTGGATGAGATGATAAATTACCATGCTCTACATCTTCCTCGCTACAACTCAGATCCAGTTCCACATCATTATCAACTTCCTGTGGAATATCAAGCTTGACTTGTTTACTATCCGATGCTATACTCACAGCCCACACATCATTGTCTACATCAGAGTCATTGGTGTCCTCTTCACTACTTGTCAAGTAATTATCTGTACTAGGAGATGTAACACCATCAGTCATTCTCTTCCTCTCTGTTTCTATATATAGCTCAGGTTCACACTTTATATCCTTTACTTCAGAAGTCAAACTAATATTTGGGGTCACTTCATCAACGTCTACACTTTGTAGCATCTCATTGGACTCGCTGATGCAGACTTCTCCTAGCTGGTTTGTGTCTCTATGCTGGATTATATCTACAGGTCTTAGATTAGAGGCTTTCCCATTCTCTGTAGTTAGACAGTTATCAGCAAAGTTTTGTGATGTCTCCTTCAACAATGGTGGCATCGTCCTAGTGCTAAAAAACAAGATATTTATTTGTCTTTAAATATGTAAATTCAGCAATCACTACACTGTCAACGTTGTCACTTTCCAGTGTTTCCATTTTTTAATATATCCAGGATGGAATTAAATTTTGAAAAAAAATAAAACAAAGAAAATAAAGTCTGTTTCATAACTTACACCCATGATTAAATCTGCAGATGTGACATGATAAATCCACAGGGAAGAAAAATTACCCTTCGATAATGTAATCTACTGACAGTCCCCTTTAAATAATCAGCTTCAAATAGACTTGAAAAATCCCAGTACTTACAACATTAAAAGCACTAACAAATCTTTATGAACAATATCATACAAGAGATCTCAGAGGGATTGTGGTTCAAACGATTGTTTGGACTTTATTTGTTCTTTAAAAGTTGAAACTTTTCCATTCTTTTCTATTATTTCCTTCTTTTTTTCTTGCTTTAAGTTATATCAAATTTTTATCAAAAATAAGCGATAAAAATATTTAATTTTCAAATCTTCCAAGTTGATTGCCTCTAACTTGCATTGCATGTTGGCCTATTTGTTTTTCTGATGAGTCCTAAAATTCAACAGACAAGAGGAATCAATAGGAACCTACATACCAAATCTGAGACAGATCCATCCAATACTTTTCAAGAAACAGAAAAACAAACTTTCATTGTCAAAATTCCAGCTTTCCAGCTACCAGCCATTTTGTTTATCTAATCAGTCCTAAAATCAAAAAGGTGCCACTAGG
Organism: Ylistrum balloti; assembly: GCF_031769215.1. Taxonomy (NCBI): domain Eukaryota; kingdom Metazoa; phylum Mollusca; class Bivalvia; order Pectinida; family Pectinidae; genus Ylistrum; species Ylistrum balloti. Next base: position 2,573,151 of record NW_026782081.1, on the reverse strand, counting down.
GTTTAAGGGAAATCTACATATAAAATCTGAGCAAGATCCATCCATTACTTCCCAAGAAATATCAATAACAATCTGTCAATGTCAAAATCTAAGATGGCCATCTGTCAGCCATTTTGTTTTTCTGTTCATCCCAATATCAAAAAAGGCACAACTATGAATGTAAGGGAACCAGTATATGAAATTTTAGAAAAATCCATCATGTTCTTCTTGAGAAATAGTGATAACAACTTTTATTGTCAAAATCGAAGATGATCACCTGTCAGCATTTTGTTTTTTCCCAACAGGTTAAAAAAATTAAAATGGCACATTTAGAGACCAAGCGTATCCTATCCATCTAGTCCTTGTCAAACAAGTGACTCCAGACAGATCTTGGCATCCACCATTGTTTGATTTTTATAAGTTCTTTAAAAATTGGATATTTTTCCTTCCTTTCTGGTCTTTCCTCTGTTTTTTGGTCATTAATATTTCAAATTTGTATCTGCCGTCCTTAAAATCCATATACTCGCCTAACCAGTGCTCAAATACAAAACATATTTTCTGGCTGTCTGAATACTTGTCAATGACTGAAGTTATTGTTGTATTAAGAGATGTGTCATGAACATTTTCAGCTATATGAAAATCACACACATGGCACAAGTGTAATGGCAGATATCAGTGGAAGTTAGAACCTAGTTTGCTCAAATACCTCATTAAAATATCAAATATTTACAATGTTTTTCAATATGATAATATTCAAACCTTTTCTCCACAAAAACCAAACAAGCTATTTTCTACATGAATACTGTTGTAAGAAATACACAAATTGGTAGTTTTGTTGAGTGAGAACCAAAATCAAAAGTATTTAAGCAATGGTCTGGTTTCTACATTGTGTTGCCATGGTAACGGTTTTGGAAACACTTATGCTAATATGTCAAATTATAGGTGTTGTTCACTAAAAAGTTATGTTTGACTATTTGATTTTGCTAAGGTTGAATGAAATTAAACAAAGAGTTGAGGAATTACAGGTATGGGTCTTTATCAACTTCCTTACATATATACTAATCCAGCATCTGAGTGACAAGTATGTTTATATTACTTTGAGTAATAAATTTGCTACTTATAAAAGAGATTATTTTAAAGAGATACACAAAAATTTTCTATTCTGTAAGTAACATTTTGCAACAAATGATGTTTTGTCTGCATCATGTTTGAAAAGGTAAAAAAAAAATCGTTTATCCAGTTTTGAACTAAAAAAATTGTGATATTATCATGGATTTCAAAAAAAAAAAAAACAGAACATAATGAATTGCTCTCCCCTGACGAACATCCAAAGTTATGTCAAATGTTAGAAACATCTGAATTTAGAAATTCCATATAGGATTCTCTGCTTCATGGTGCCTTCCATTTTGGGGTTTAGTAACAGAGTTATGTGGCACCTACCAATCGTCTTTTTGGTGTTGTAGGTGATGAGGAGATACTGTTTTCTTAGTTTGTATTTCCGGAGAACTGTCCTTCGCTGGAAAGTTGCCATGGTCATCCACGAAAAAACTATTTATCAAACACCAACTGAAAAGACAATGTAATTAAAAACAACTGCACTTTAGTACTGAATTTCTGTGTTTATCCTCCTTATGAAATTTATGGAGGAATAACACATACATTTAATTAATTAATAGTCCTTTTTTCTAGACAATTATGACAAAAGATAAAGAAAGCAGTCAATCAACATTTTCAAGTGGGAAAAAAGTGGTAAGGCTTTGGCTGGAAATTTTACTAGACAGCCAAACTTTTCCTACAAAATTCAGTTACCAGACTTCCATCCATCAAAATGAAACATTTGCAGGAGACAAATAAAATTTCGACACCTGACATCCATCCGTTATTACGATAAAAAATGATTGTTGGAATTTCCACTGCATCTTTGCAGATCCCAAGGATTTTACTTTGCTTAAACTAAGAGCTTACCTGTCCAATAACATTTTTGCAACATCTTCATTTTTTGACAGTCCGATGCTGACTTTAACAGCCATCCATCTTCCTATCTGCTGACCGACACATATACGAGATTTGTGTCGTAGCATGTCCTTACTTCGCTTGCGCACCCGTTTGTCTTCCTGCGATACAAGTGTACCTCTTCTGAGACGTGTGGGCCGATTACTTGCGATTATGTTTGTGTCCGCCATTTTTGTGTTGTTGCCGGAAGTGGACTACTAATAGTGAAAACCAAAGTACCGGTTGAATACGGAGTTGCGTCATTAAAGGCATATGAGCAAATTTACAATTGTTCTGATATATTTGTGGTTATTGGTATTCTAGAAATCAGATTATATAAGCACATGTGACAAAACAAAATTATATGCAGATTTTTTTTTCAACTCAATTGCGATTCCCTGTAATGTAACTTAAACTTTCTAAGATATTCCCCTCCCCCTACGTAACACTACGATATTATTAGTATTCACTTTTTTAAACAAGGAATTTATGCCATGGTTACAAGTGGTAAAAGTTAATAAGAAATGTCCGTAAATTAAACTGTATTTGCATAATTCGACAACACTTTGATCTACGGGAAATGACAAAACGTTTACGGACTTGTGAAAATTACGGGACTTCAGCATGAACCACTTGCAGGAATAAATACACAGACATTGCCAATGTTCAGTGGTGTAAATGTTTGGTTCTATTAAAAGGCAAACACAACAAAAAGATCGAAATGTAACAACACACTCTGCACCCTTCCCTGGAAAGAGATCAGCATCCCTACCCTTCCCCCAAAACGGACTCGCGATTCCCCTGCGGTACCGCCTACACCATTAATTTGCTAACCGTGAAGGTTTGTTTCTACATGGAAAACCGAGAAACGGACTGGTCTATGGTGACAGCTGTGTTTATGTGTCTTCGGGCGAGACACTTTAACCTAATTGCGCTTGATGGCGTGCGACCAACCTCTCGTATGATGTACAGTGTGTTATTAACCATCAACCAGCTACTACAAGGATACACTGGACGATCAACGCAGAAATCTTACAAATCTCGAGACGATATATTTTGCTGTGATTTATCGACAATTTTTACGGATATCGAGATAACGGGAATAATAACTAGAATGAACTAATAGCGACATAACAAGCACCATGAAGGGCGTTGGACCAGATAGGTCCCTATCTAAAATTGAAACTTCCCATTTTAGAGATAGAATAATCAAATTTATCATACAGCTCAGTGGTGTATCCTTTCTGGTTACATTTTGAGAGTTTGAAGTGTTCACAATGCGGAGTACAGGGATAACTCTAATTGACACTATTTAAACCAATTAAATATTGCTCACGCTGATGATTTTACCCATGTCTCTATTTCATCTGTTCTGATGATTTTACCCATGTCTCTATTTCATCTGTTCTGATGGTTTTATCTGTTCTGGTGGTTTTATCCATTTATTATTTCACCTGTTCACCCGCCCTGGTGGTTTTACTCATGTCTTTATTTCATCTGTTCTGATGGTTTTACCCATGTCTCTATTTCATATGTTCTGATGGTTTTACTCATGTCTCTATTTCATCTGTTCTGATGGTTTTATCCATTTATTATTTCACCTGTTCACCCGCCCTGGTGGTTTTACCCATGTCTTTATTTCACCCGCCCTTGTGGTTTTACCCATGTCTTTATTTCACCCGCCCTGGTGGTTTTACCCATGTCTTATTTCACCCGCCCTGGTGGTTTTACCCATGTCTCTATTTCATCTGTTCTGATGGTTTTATCCATTTATTATTTCACCTGTTCACCCGCCCTGGTGGTTTTACCCATGTCTTTATTTCACCCGCCCTTGTGGTTTTACCCATGTCTTTATTTCACCCGCCCTGGTGGTTTTACCCATGTCTTTATTTCACCCGCCCTTGTGGTTTTACCCATGTCTTTATTTCACCCGCCCTGGTGGTTTTACCCATGTCTTTATTTCACCCGCCCTGGTGGTTTTACCCATGTCTTTATTTCACCCGCCCTGGTGGTTTTACCCATGTCTTTATTTCACCCGCCCTGGTGGTTTTACCCATGTCTTTATTTCACCCGCCCTGGTGGTTTTACCCATGTCTCTATTTCATCTGTTCTGATGGTTTTATCCATTTATTATTTCACCTGTTCACCTGCCCTGGTGGTTTTACCCATGTCTTTATTTCACCCGTCCCTGGTGGTTTTATCCATTTATTATTTCACCTGTTCACCTGCCCTGGTGGTTTTATTTCACCCGCCCTGGTGGTTTTACCCATGTCTTTATTTCACCCGCCCTGGTGGTTTTACCCATGTCTTTATTTCACCCGTCCTGATTTGTTCACTAGTGTCTTTATTTCACTTGCTTTGATAGTTTTATCTGACTCTTTATTTCAACAGTTCTGATGGTCTTAATGTCTTTATTTCAACAGTTCTCATGAGCTGTTCGATAAATATACATTCAAACAATTTTGTATGAAAACAAAAATGTCAAATGATGGTTTTCATGAGCGTTTTAAGAACGATGATGGATATTGATTAATCAAAGATGATCGCAAGATAAAGTCGACATCCAGAGATATTGCCAGCCACTGTTGCAGGTTTTCTCTCTTGCAAGAGACTGAAACCCGATACGCAAGACTGAACTTCAGAAAAAAATTGTCGCTTTGCCAATATTGACTGACTTGTTATTTTTGCATTTGAAATACGTTCTTTGACAGCGTTTCGATAGTAAAAGCTGTATGACAGTTTAAGGACAGCTGCAAGCTTTGGCGATCACCTGTGCAGATATCCTGATAGTAGCAGGGACAGCGAGGTCACTTTCTGATAAGAAATCACGTGCACGTGGACCTGGCCTTAGATCGGTCTTTCAGTACTGAAACATTTGTCAAAGAAGACGTGGTAAGTTCCTCATGGAAAGTATAATACAGTCTGAAGATAATGAGGTCTGGGTGGATGATTGAATGATAGCACATTGTTAAAGAAACTAAAAAGATAATATTTAACTGTTTAAGCGCGATTTTTTCCATGTTGTAATATTAATTTTCTCGCTGCCACATCATCATCATGATATCGATACTGTTTGGAATTAGTAAGGGAACATTGCTTCATTGGAACTACCACAGAAAACTATTGCATTGAAGTCTTGATAACAGTACAATCATTTAAGCGTTTGATGTTTGCATACTTGTTCTGTATCTATGTTTTGTACAATTGCAGTACACATTTATAAAATTCATACAAAAACGGGAACAGATATGACGGTATGGCGTACCCAGATGAATTCAAAAGTTTATATTGATGGCTTGTTAGCATTTGCACGAGAAAATTACTTGAGAAATAAACTTTTAATACTTGACGTTCAAAACTCCATAGCGTTTCATGTTTGAAAAATGGATTTCATGACTACCAGTAACACTGTTGTTAAGATTAGGAACATATATTCATATTGTCAAAGATTAAAACACCATGGACATATCACTCATAGGTTACGTACAACGTAAGGATAAATATGGAATCTGATAGACTTGAAATATGTATGAATTGTTTTGTAAGATGGCTAAAACACTGGCATGATAGACTTAGGGTTGCTGTTGTTATGACTCTACAAAGTGACATAAGGTTGGTGTAGCTGTAACACTTCAGAGTGACCTAGGACTGGTGTGGGTGTGACTATTCAGAGTCACTAGGACTGGTGTCGGTGTGACTATTCAGAGTGACCTAGTACTGATGTAGCTGTGACTATTCAGAGTGACCTAGGACTGGTGTAGTTGTGACTGTACAGCGTTGTCTATGATCGGTGTAGTTGTGACTGTACAGAGTGACCTATGATTGGTGTAGTTGTGACTGTACAGAGTGACCTATGATCGGTGTAGTTGTGACTGTACAGAGTGACCTAGGACTGGTGTAGTTGTGACTATACAGCGTTGTCTATAATCGGTGTAGTTGTGACTGTACAGAGTGACCTATGATTGGTGTAGTTGTGACTGTACAGAGTGACCTATGATTGGTGTAGTTGTGACTATACAGAGTGACCTATGATTGGTGTAGTTGTGACTGTACAGAGTGACCTATGATCGGTGTAGTTGTGACTGTACCGAGTGACCTATGATTGGTGTAGTTGTGACTGTACAGCGTTGTCTATGATTGGTGTAGTTGTGACTATACAGAGTGACCTATGATTGGTGTAGTTGTGACTATACAGAGTGACCTATGATTGGTGTAGTTGTGACTGTACAGAGTGACCTATGATTGGTGTAGTTGTGACTATACAGAGTGACCTATGATCGGTGTAGTTGTGACTGTACAGAGTGACCTATGATCGGTGTAGTTGTGACTGTACAGAGTGACTTATGATCGGTGTAGTTGTGACTATACAGAGTGACCTATGATTGGTGTAGTTGTGACTATACAGAGTGACCTATGATTGGTGTAGTTGTGACTGTATATACTGCTCAGCTTTGACTGTACAATATTTACTGTACACAACAAAGCAATTTCTATGAATTCAATTATCCATTTTGATGCCGTTAAATTGCGTTGTCAGTTGGATTCAAAGATAATGAAATAACAGCAACATTTCACTCCAGACGCTCACCACATAATCTAACGCCGTTGTTGGAGAGTCTTTAAAATGTCAAGAAGCCGGAGCAATGATATTTGTTTTCACATTAATTCGATGTGGCAGTGATTCTGAAACAAAAGACATTATTTTGCTATGACTACATGCAGTATAGATTATATGTAAACGATTATAAAGAAGTGAATTCGATATATTTCTACTGCAGAAAGAGACCAAAAGACAAACAAAGCAAAGCTTGGTCAGAGCAACCCTTTGGACAGCGTGTCTTCGTCTACCTTGAACAAATAGTAGACGACATAGAATATGTTTACAATACTGGTGATAATTGATGAAAATACTGGTAAAAATGTTCGTAATTAAATACATGACATGGTAGATACAAAAGTTAAACTAAAAAAAAAAGATACTAAAGAAAGGAATGCCTGAATTATATCAACTGATTGTACCTGGAGTCAGAAACTACACATCTGCCGTAAGCTTGGTCAATATGGAATTATAATAGATATTCCAGGAAGGCACAATACAGCTATAAGGTATTGGATCCCTCAAAACCGAAACTGACCTCTCCATTTTCTTTAAAAAGTGAGGAAATGGTCCAAAGCTTTTAGTTGCCAAGACTTTCCCTGTATTGTATGTTACAGACTGTTAACTTTGACATCCTTACATTGACATCCACTATCTAAATCTAGAAATTACATTTTTTTATTAGAAATGCTGACTCCACTCTTTTTTGCCGCTGCCGTTGTAGCTGTGGTGTCCGCCCAGGCAGGGTAAGATTTCCATACTTTTACTATTGTCTCAGTTTGTGTTTACTATACAATCCTCTGAGATTGCTAGATGGTAGACGCTGCTGGTGGGCTTATGTCTACTGTCTCATCAATGTGTTTCTGAGTGCGCCGAAAGACATGTACGGTCTCATCAATGTGTTTCTGTGTGTCTATTAGGCCGAAAGACGTACGGTCTCATCAACGTGTTTCTGTGTGTCTTTAAGGCCGAAAGATATGTACGGTCTCATCAATGTGTTTCTGTGTATCTATTCGGCCGAAAGACATGTACGGTCTCATCAATGTTTTTCTGTGTGTCTATTAGGCCGAAAGATATGAACGGTCTCATCAATGTGTTTCTATGTGTCTATTAGTCCGAAAGACATGTACGGTCTCATCAATTTGTTTTTGTGTGTCTATTAGGCCGAAAGACGTACGGTCGCATCAATGTGTTTCTGTGTATCTATTCGGCCGAAAGACATGTACGGTCTCATCAATGTTTTTCTGTATGTCTATTAGGCCGAAAGACATGTACGGTCTCATCAATGTTTTTCTGTGTGTCTATTAGTCCGAAAGACATGTACGGTCTCATCAATGTGTTTCTATGTGTCAATTAGGCCGAAAGATATGTACGGTCTCATCAATTTGTTTCTGTGTGTCTATTAGGCCGAAAGACGTACGGTCTCATCAATGTGTTTTTGTGTGTCTATTAGGCCGAAAGACATGTACGGTCTCATCAATGTGTTTCTATGTGTCTATTAGTCCGAAAGACATGTACGGTCTCATCAATTTGTTTTTGTGTGTCTATTAGGCCGAAAGACATGTACGGTCTCATCAATGTGTTTCTGTGTATCTATTCGGCCGAAAGACATGTACGGTCTCATCAATGTTTTTCTGTGTGTCTATTAGGCCGAAAGACATGTACGGCCTCATCAATATGTTTCTGTGTGTCTAGTTGGCCGAAAGATATGTACGGTCTCATCAATGAGTTTCTGTGTGTCAATTAGGCCGAAAGACATGTACGGTCTCATCAATTTGTTTCTGTGTGTCTATTAGGCCGAAAAATATGTACGGTTTCATCAATGTGTTTCTGTGTATCAATTAGGCCGAAAGACATGTACGGCCTCATCAATATGTTTCTGTGTATCAATTAGGCCGAAAGATATGTACGGTCTCATCAATAAGTTTCTGTGTGTCAATTAGGCCGAAAGACATGTACGGCCTCATCAATATGTTTCTATATGTCGATTAGGCCGAAAGATATGTAAGGTCTCAAAAATGTGTTTACGTGGTCATAAGGCATAGCGGGAAATACTGTCTCTGTACTGTCCTTTGAGATATATACAGAGTTACTTTTCTTGGCGAGCGAACAGTTTCTTCTGCATGAAAGCCCGAGTTTGTTGAATTTTCCGTCCGTTGTTCGCTATCGATGAAAAATTAACTCTATTACTTTCGGCGAATTAAAGTAGAAGTATTCATGAAAATGTACAATTAATTTCTAATTTAAAAGCAAACGGAATTTCAACGTCAAAAAAGGTTATCGTGAAGTCAGGAGATAGTCCGTGACTGTATACCGAGAGTACGCCTTGCAGGGAATCCCCTAGTTTCGCGTTTATAACTTTTTTTTTTCCTCAGCCAATCGCATATTACTTTTAAAATGACGTAGGACGATTATCCATCACCTTATTATACCAACCAATGAAATCGCTTGAATAAAGCAAATGTCGTCATTTCGATCTAATTTAGAGTCGGGAAGGGAATTTCTTACCCTGGTATTTGTCACGACAAATCCAGAGCTTCGCATGCTAAAATATGAGCGCATATGAGTTTTGAATAATTTCTTGGTATAAAAACAGTACACTTACTTCACAATAAACAAGAAAGAACTCTTATCATGCTTAGCGTTGTAGTCAAGAACGACAACTCAATACCGCTTCAAGTTCACTATATGCCTTGAACATGTACATTTGAACCCTGCACCTGCACGATCTCGTAAATGTAATTAAGGTGTAATCAACATGTTTTTTGGGTCCATTCGGACCCTCGACATGTATGGACTCGTCAATTTGTTTTTATATGTCCATTAGGCCCCCGGACATGTACGGCCTCATCAATACGTTGTACATGAAAGCGGACAAAAACTTTGACGGTATTATCACGGAACCGGAACTGGCCGCTGTATTTGAAGGCTTCGATCTTAACAGTGAGTAGGTTTACATATATCACAGATGTCTATTTTAAAACACGGCATATGAATTCAATTTCATCAATAAGTTTTCGAGATTTCCTAATATAATGGTAATATAAAAGTACGTATCAAGAAGGTTTCACGCGATGATATAGGTGGTTGCAACACATGTTATGTAAAGCTTCACTAAAACAGGTTATATAACACGTGTATGTTGTGGAATTCACCACAACAAATCAAAAAAAGAGCACAAAATAAAAAAAAAATGGAATAAAAATCGTCCGTGAGTCATAAAAAGGCACGAATATTAAAGGCTGGCATATGGTGTTTTTTTTCAGATGACAGTATTGTGACAATGTCGGAGTTTACTGGTCTATGGAAACTGTTGACTCACCAGAGCCAAGAGCACGCTGAGGCATTCTTTCACTTAGCTGATCTCAACGACGACAACGTCATCGACTCTCACGACCTTCCACTCCTTTACCACGTCTTCGACATCAACGGTTTGTTGGATTCATTTTCACTTTACGAACGGGTCATAACAGGGAACACAACGACATAAAAAAATTCAGATTATCAGAACTCTCGGGATGCATACTTATAAAAAGCTGCAGTAAAGAATAAACAGAGAATACAAAGAATTTTAAAACTGACAAACTAGTCTGGAATATATATAAGTTAATATTTAAGCATTTAGGTTAAGTGACACAAAATGAATCTAGTTGAAGATCTCGGTTGACTTGAATTCGGTAAAATTGGCCATGTTGTTAAACTGATCAATGCATTCGTCGGAAGATCTAAGTATAACTTTAAGCAACGATGTAAGGTTGACCTAAGGGATCATCAAGTTATGTGTGTGTATTTACAGGTACCGGAACGGTAACCGCAAAGAACTTTGCCACTAAATGGGTCCAGGTAAGGAGTGTCGCCGTGCAATGGTAATCACGCGGAATAACAGATAAGAAATTATGCTGACGTACAACATGTGTTTTCTTGTCTCCTTGTCTATGCAATATTCTCACCAGTTTAACCTATCATGCAGATTACATGCTGATTATAATTTAAGCTCAGAGCTAATCTCATATTGATTTAGTAAACGAGAGTTTATAAATCTTATAGCTATTTTTAAACACATTTGTCACAATACTGTGATGCACACAACATCATGTCTTTATAGAACGGATCACTACATCAGTGTAACTGAACATGTTCTGTACTAATTTTGTAGAATTGTAAAATAAAATCGAAAGTGACTTTTGAGATATACCCTTGGGGACCATGAGTTAGGGACCACCCATATTTTAGGTTGGGTTTAGTTTTGTTCGCTGTATTTTAAAAAAACATATGACAACTCCACATGATATATAGGAATGTTTTCAGGCATCTAACGAAACTATACAGAGTCAACAGGAAAAGAAATTAACCGAACCGAAAGTGGCGTATCATTTTTAAAAGACATCTCTTATCAACACAAACGTCATCAAATCGCCCAAACCCGTTACTTTATCAAGAAGACTAACTAATTAATGAGTTCTATTGGGCATGAAAATGTCAATACCGGGTATAGCCACCACGCTTCTCATACAGTACTTGTGACTGTCGTCTCATATCAGTGACGAAACGCCGAAGTTAGTTCTGAAGGAACATCTGCCAATTCTGTTTTGGATCCCGTGTATGGACATTTGTCCGCAGCAGTCATACAAATGCTCAAATGGATTCTGATAACATTGCAGTCAATGTGAGCGTCTTTATCACTTGCTTAATATAGTCTTGCTGTAATCGGTGTAGTTTGGTAGTGACATTCATTGGATCTGCAAATGGTTGAACATCGTAATGTGAACAAGCGAACGTTAAGGATCTGATCGCGATACTTCTGCTCATGTAAAGTTCAATCAAGGCATGCAAGCGAAGCTTACAGTAAAGAAACAGTAACACCACCGCCACCAATTGTTGTTGCTCAGAATGTGATTCTGATGGTATTCCGTCGTTCTTGGCCTCCTAACACGAACCATGTCGTCCGTAAAAATTGGTTTTTATCGAACCAGCGGTCTCGTCGCCAACACCTAATATTCCGTGTCCAGTGATCACGTGCTCATTAAAGACCTGCTTGTTTGTGCATTTAAGTCAACATATGACGTTTTACTGGTCAACGAGAGCGAAGTCTCTTATTGTTCAAACGTCTGTTGACAGTTCCCCGGCTAGCGCAAACCTGATGTTCCACTGTCCTGTGAGCCTGTTGGAAGTGGTGAATGGGATTTGCCTTGTCTGTCTTGACAGAAATCTAATTTTTCTATCTGTAGTCTTTCGAGGTGTGTCAGACCTGGGACGCCTGTCAATATGCCCAGTTTGGTTCAGACGCTGCATTAACTTTAACAGAATGACTAACATTAAAACGTGAAGCTAATTGCCTGTATGTCATACAATCTGAATCATTCCAGAGGCCTGCCATCTTTCAGCATTTGTCAGTTTTCGACGTGCCAATTTAAAATATATGAACGCTGCGTTAGAGGGCAAAGCAAACTTGTGCTTTGTTAGAGTACGAGGTACCAAGTTTAATTCTAGTTATCGCTTGAGTTGGATGTATCACATGGTGGCATACGGTACCAAAAGGAGACACTGCAATGAGTACGAAAGGGTTTAGTTCTACAAAAAGAAATATTGGTTTGGATCAAAACTTTCATACTGAAATTGATGGTCTCAGACTTATGGCAGAGTGTATACAATACACATCTTTAAGGAAGGTAGACTCGTTTTCTTCGATAAGTTTTCTTTCTCTGCTCTGTCTTTAGATTATCCAGGAGACACCGTTTGCTGTGCTGTTTGAGCGAGCAGACACGGATCACGACAACCAATTGACAGCCACAGAGTTCAACGGTTTCTTCAGCTCATTCGACTTCAATAGTAAGTGGTCGCTAGATCCGAGTGGCTTCTATTTCCTTGTGTTGATGATAACATTAATTGATTACGGTAGAGGTCGTGGTTTTGGTTTTTACCAAGATATTAAAGGCAACGGAACTCCCCGAACATATTCAACGAAATGGTTTGCTCTTATATGCTTATGTGTATTGTAAAATATATCGATAATGTCGAAGGATCTCGAATTTTACCTATGGAATGTCTGTTGAAATAGATAATGTGCGTTTAAGCAAGTGGCTAACTCAAGGAAAATACCACATTCTAGTAATTATGTTTTCAATATACTCGCAGATTAAAATGCCTTAGCAAAACATAACATATATTTAAATTAAGATTGATTATTTGTATATAAAGAACGTAGAATATATAAAAGAATATATCTCCATCTTTTAGTCCCATGTCATTAATTCAGTCTTCATAACTCCAGCCTCACTTTCACAGGTGACAACTCGGTAGATAAGGCCGAGTTCGAACACGGTTGGACCACTTCGCTGTTCGGCACCGCTGCTGATGCTGATCATATCTTTCCTCAGATAACAACTACTGGGATGATCGGTGATGCACAGATGGGACCATTGTATACTCAGTACAATGCTGACCGTAAGTCATGATAAATCATGTCTAAAAGTGGAGATAAAGAACCGGAAGCTTCGCAACGTAACACTAAAATAATCAGTGTTTCGTAACATTTAACCGTGTTCGATCTTTCGAAGCATATTTCAATCAATGTCTTTTCATTTTGTTAACCAAAGGCTTACCTAAAACTTTTACATTATATTTGGGAATTAATTAGGAACTCGAATGAATATTGTACTTTTATCTAAATGAAAGTAAAATACGTTAAAATTAACTAAACAGGACTATTTTATCAATATTTTAAAATGTCAATCATAAGTCAGAAGTTTGACAAACCCCTCCCCACATCTTAAGAAGTGTGACAATCCCCTCCCCACATCTTAAGAAGTGTGACAATCTCCTCCCCACATCTTAAGAAGTGTGACAATCTCCTCCCCACATCTTAAGAAGTGTGACAATCTCCTCCCCACATCTGAAGAAGTGTGACAATCCCCTCCCCACATCTTAAGGAGTATGACAATCCCCTCCCCACATCTTAAGAAGTGTGACAATACCCTCCCCACATCTTAAGAAGTGTGACAATCTCCTACCCCACATCTGAAGAAGTATGACAATTCCCTCCCCACATCTTAAGAAGTATGACAATCCCCTACCCCACATCTTAAGAAGTATGACAATTCCCTCCCCACATCTTAAGAAGTTTGATAATCCCCTCCCCACATCTGAAGAAGTGTGACAATCTCCTCCCCACATCTGAAGAAGTGTGACAATCTCCTCCCCACATCTTAAGAAGTGTGACAATCTCCTCCCCACATCTTAAGAAGTGTGACAATCTCCTCCCCACATCTTAAGAAGTGTGACAATCTCCTCCCCACATCTTAAGAAGTGTGACAATCTCCTCCCCACATCTGAAGAAGTGTGACAATCTCCTCCCCACATCTTAAGAAGTGTGACAATCTCCTCCCCACATCTTAAGAAGTGTGACAATCTCCTCCCCACATCTTAAGAAGTGTGACAATCTCCTCCCCACATCTTAAGAAGTGTGATAATCTCCTCCCCACATCTGAAGAAGTGTGACAATCTCCTCCCCACGTCTGAAGAAGTGTGACAATCCCCTCCCCACATCTGAAGAAGTGTGACAATCTCCTCCCAACATCTTAAGAAGTGTGACAATCTCCTCCCAACATCTTAAGAAGTGTGACAATCTCCTCCCCACATCTGAAGAAGTATGACAATCCCCTCCCCACATCTTAAGAAGTGTGACAATCTCCTCCCCACATCTTAAGAAGTGTGACAATCTCCTCCCCACATCTGAAGAAGTGTGACAATCTCCTCCCCACATCTGAAGAAGTGTGACAATCTCCTCCCCACATCTGAAGAAGTGTGACAATCTCCTCCCCACATCTGAAGAAGTGTGACAATCTCCTCCCCACATCTTAAGAAGTGTGACAATCTCCTCCCCACATCTTAAGAAGTGTGACAATACCCTCCCAGAATGGTGGCTTTTGGATTATGATTGTGTTTTACTTTACAGATGACGATCACTTGACAATTATTGAAGTTTCCAAGGTATAGTATAACATTATTATATTTAAACAGGCAACTGTTTATACCTTAGGGATTATTTTTAATTTTAACTGTCGATAATCCAAACTGCCATTGCCATGTTTGTTGCTTACAACACTGTAATGAACACAAAAATCGACTGACGAAAAAGAGACTCGGTTACTTTAAAGTATACAATTTACAGATGGCGACAATGCAGCCACCCCCTCCGTCATCCTAAACAGTCCGCCTATCAACAAAATGACGTAATTCAGTCAGAAAGGTATGTACATATTGTAGATGATATCGGAGGTGTATTTCTTAAACAAGTCCTATCATGGCACGCTTTATCAGTTTATTATAATGTTAAATTAAATCATTTAGAACAATGAAATACAAAACCAATTGAAATTATAAATACAGATATCTGTAGTAATGTGCTATAGACTGTTTGGTGGGTTTATCGTACTGAAAGCTACACATATCGATATCCTTTATGCTGTATTATATATTCTTCTTTTCTTTTTCAGCAAACATTGAATACAAGAATTAAATCTTTTACAAAAATAATGTCTTCACGTTGTGTGTATAGTTTCAACAAAACATAGACGCCGATTTCGACGGACCATACGTTTTGCACAAACTGCATAATGCTGTGTAGTTCATATATCCTGAATTCCCTTGGAGAATTAAATCATGATAATAGATGGACTATTTCTAGCTTTTGCAGACCCCATGACTACTGTCCGTAGTATATGTGAAGTATTAAGGTTTTTGTTACCTGTGCCTTATTTGAAAGACATCATAGCACTTTGTTATAATAAGTCGTTATAACTAACAGTCAAACAACCCTATACCGCACTTAAATCATCAGTCATCTTGTAATCATTGTAATTATCGAAGATCTTCAGAATCATTTTTTGTTTTAACACCATTTAATTCGAACGTAAAATGTAAACAAAGAGTTTCAAATTCACACTTTTTCTATTTCCCCGCTGCCTGTCTATGGTACCTCTGCATTTCGCACATCAAAAATCTTTTTATTTACATATACCATGTATATATTAAAACCAATTCTAAGTACTCTGTTCCGATCGATAACCGTTTAGATTTGGAGAAAAAGCTTTTTTACAGCTTTTATGTCTGTATTTGTCGATTAAATACTTGACAAATTGAAACCTTTTGATTTTTCTGTAAATGAGGTCATTACTTCTACCAATGCTCCGCTAAGATTCGAACCCGAGGCCTGAGGTTTCCTAGTCGAACGTTAAATCGATCGAACTAATGAGGAGCTTTCTATTACCGAACGGGTCATTGCGGCTAGAATTTAACAAGGTTCCATTCCCGTCGGGGTATACCAACTGTAAGTAATCGTTTCGACGTGTTTTGGGTCCAAATACGGATCAATGGCCAGAAAGGACACTGACAAGGTCAGACTATTCCATAGTACTACAGCTCTGATTTCTATTGTTGTTCGAGTTCTACCGAACGGAAAACTCTCAGTTAAGATCACGGCATGGACTCGTGTAATAGTGTTTGTACTTATTGATAAACATGTTATCAAAGATTTTTCTACGCCAATTACTAGTTACACCACCCGTATATAGTGATCATTCATATACACATGTTGTCATTTCGAGACTTTAATTCTATAATAATGAATTTACATCTTATTTGATATAACTGGAAAACAACATTGTGGAAAATGGATCGAATGCACAAATGAAGCAAACTATTCTTACGTGCAATTGATTTAATAATTGTAAAATACGTGAGATGTTCAAAGACAAAGAATTAAAATGCAAAAAGATAGTTACTGGTACATTTGCAACATCATTTTACGAGTGACAATGAAAATCGGTAATCCAATTGAAATTGCCCCACTTTTCAGTCTTTCGAAGAACTAATCCTGTGTTTCTTAGAAGACTTTGTTCGTCGTGTCTTCTTTCCTGTTTTTGTGTCTTTTACATCTGTTACACATTCTTGCATCTTTAGGCGTCGCATTTCCTCAGCAGCAAGACAATAATGGCTCGTGTTCTTTATCATTTCCTCTGCAGATTGTTTTAACTCCTCGGCCTCCTTCCTGAGAAGTCTGGCTTCCTGGCCCACAAGCATATTAGACTCCCACATCATACACTGGGCTTCGTCCATTACAGCTAGTGCTCTACGATGTATTTCATCTGCCTTTCGTGATTCCTCGCTCACTTTCGGTACGGGAGCCAGTCGAATGTTTCTTTTAGTATTATCAATCTTGACATCGGTTTTCTTTTTCTTTGTCTCAGTACGTTCTCTCTTATCGCGATCTGGAGTACGTGTCATTGGACTGACAGTCTTATATTCGGCTAAGTCCCATAATTTTCCAATTTTCTCTAACATTGCTTTTGCATCAGCTTTTATCTGTTTAGCCTCACTCTTTAGTTCTTTGGCCTCTTCTCCAGACTTCCGATTGGCTTCCCTCTCCATCTGCTCAGCTTGGAGTATCAAAGAACGGGTCTTGATGTAAGCTTCGTAGTATTTCTGAGCGTCCTTATTGGATGGCTTATAGTTGTAGATGCTGTCCGTTGAACTTACTGGAGGGAGCCGTATAAATATATTGTTCCTAGCATGAAAAGGTGGGTGATATCGAATGAAGGCAGAACTATTTATGCCCATGTCGTTAATTTTGGATCGCAGATAAATGACAGCTTTCCGAAACGTATAGGTTGCTATGAACTAAAGCTTATCTGTTACGTCATATCGTATTATATTTCGGCATATCTATGACGTAATAATATATTCTTAATTATTGACGTCACAATATGGATGCGTACTGTGTTGTACCGTGACAATTTGAACCCTGTCCAGATTGAAAAAAATTAAAGCAACAACACAACAGGACTGTTTTATTTTATTGTGTTTGTAGCTCTGTAATAGCTTATGTTGTTTTTTTTAAAAGAAATATTTTAACATTGAAAAAAAAATCAATGTAGAAAGGGATTAAAACTTTAATCAATAAAACATGAGAGCTTGATTGATATCTATAGCGTAACAATAACATTAAGAATGGTTATTTGAAGGATATAAAGTTCGATATGACTGAAATATTTTCTTGTATAATTTTTGTCATAATGGACAGATTTAGTTTCGGTTACATCGTTAAAAGTCAGGGGTAGACATGACATTTCATCATACGTTCTAAGAGTCATGATTGTACAAAAGAAATTAAAAATAAACTTATCTTGGTCAGGCGGTTTGGTATGGTGGCTGATTAAAGCCAAATACATAACAAGAGTCGAAAAAGCGCGACAAAGATGAAAAATCATGACGGCGAGGTTCATCTAGAAATAGAGAATGAGACGGTGACGTTCATCTGGAAATAGAAAATGAGATGGCGAGGTTCATCGAGAGATAGAGAATGCGACGGCGAGATTCATCAAGAGATAGAGAATGCGACGGCAAGGTTCAAGAGATAGAGAATACGACGGCAAGGTTCAAGAGATAGAGAATACGACGGCAAGGTTCAAGAGATAGAGAATGCGACGGCAAGGTTTATCTAGAAATATAGAATGCGACGGCGATGTTCATCGAGAGATAGAGAATGCGACGGCGAGGCTCATTGAGAGATAGAGAACTCTGTCGTGTTGTTGCTCCCTTGCTTACATTACCATTACATCAGATAGTAGGGTTTCCCTAGTGTGTACGTACGAGTCAGTAAGTTTCTTTCCTGGATCAACAGCAATATGTAACCGGAGATAAAATATGTAAATCTGAAAAAAAATGTTATTTTCTCTTATTGACCTTGGCTAGAGTCCAACCAGAATTAATAATTTTGGGCGTCAGAGGATAAAGATTAGAACGTTATTTAACAACATGCCGTTTGGTCTAATTGTTTATGTAGAGTTATCTAGGCAATGTTTATACTTAATTGATGGAAGAGGTGAGTCTAGTAAGCTGTAGTGTTGGATCAGGTTTTCAGCAGTGTCTCTTATGTAAATCTAAGATAGCTTTGAATGTAGTTAATTGTTAAAATGGGTGTAGATAATGATAGTATCCGGTTATGTTTGTGATGTTGTCTGATTTAGTCAGTGATAGTGTCTGATTTATTTAGTGATAGTGTCTGATTAAGTAAGTGACGGTGTCTGATTTAGTCAGTGATGGTGTCTGATTTAGTTAGTGACGGTGTCTGATTTACTTAGTGATAGTGTCTGATTAAGTAAGTGACAGTGTCTGATTTACTTAGTGATAGTGTCTGATTTACTTAGTGATAGTGTCTGATTTATTTAGTGATGGTGTCTGATTTACTTAGTGATAGTGTCTGATTAAGTAAGTGACGGTGTCTGATTTACTTAGTGATAGTGTCTGATTAAGTAAGTGACGGTGTCTGATTTAGTCAGTGATAGTGTCTGATTTATTAAGTGATGGTGCCTGATTTACTTAGTGATAGTGTCTGATTAAGTAAGTGACGGTGTCTGATTTACTTAGTGATAGTGTCTGATTAAGTAAGTGACTGTGTCTGATTTAGTCAGTGATAGTGTCTAATTTATTAAGTGATGGTGCCTGATTTAGTTAGTGACAGTGTCTGATTTACTTAGTGATAGTGTCTGATTAAGTAAGTGATAGTGTCTGATTTACTTAGTGATAGTGTCTGATTAAGTAAGTGATAGTGTCTAATTTATTAAGTGATGGTGCCTGATTTAGTTAGTGACAGTGTCTGATTTACTTAGTGATAGTGTCTGATTAAGTAAGTGACAGTGTCTGATTTAGTTAGTGATAGTGTCTGATTCAGTTAGTGATGGTGCCTGATTTACTTAGTGATAGTGTCTGATTTAGTTAGTGACGGTGTCTGATTTACTTAGTGATAGTGTCTGATTAAGTAAGTGACTGTGTCTGATTTAGTCAGTGATAGTGTCTAATTTATTAAGTGATGGTGCCTGATTTAGTTAGTGACAGTGTCTGATTTACTTAGTGATAGTGTCTGATTAAGTAAGTGACAGTGTCTGATTTACTTAGTGACAGTGTCTGATTTAGTTAGTGATAGTGTCTGATTTAGTCAGTGATAGTGTCTGATTTACTTAGTGATAGTGTCTGATTTAGTTAGTGACGGTGTCTGATTTACTTAGTGATGGTGTCTGATTAAGTAAGTGATAGTGTCTGATTTAGTCAGTGATAGTGTCTGATTTATTTAGTGATGGTGTCTGATTTACTTAGTGATAGTGTCTGATTAAGTAAGTGACAGTGTCTGATTTACTTAGTGATAGTGTCTGATTTATTTAGTGATAGTGTCTGATTTAGTTAGTGATAGTGTCTGATTTAGTTAGTGACGGTGTCTGATTTACTTAGTGATAGTGTCTGATTTACTTAGTGATGGTGTCTGATTAAGTAAGTGATAGTGTCTGATTTAGTCAGTGATAGTGTCTGATTTATTTTGTGATGTTGTCTGACTTACTTAGTGATAGTGTCTGATTAAGTAAGTGACAGTGTCTGATTTAGTTAGTGATGGTGTCTGATTTACTTAGTGATAGTGTCTGATTAAGTAAGTGACGGTGTCTGATTTACTTAGTGATAGTGTCTGATT
This sequence comes from Ylistrum balloti, assembly GCF_031769215.1. Taxonomy (NCBI): domain Eukaryota; kingdom Metazoa; phylum Mollusca; class Bivalvia; order Pectinida; family Pectinidae; genus Ylistrum; species Ylistrum balloti. Next base: position 2,553,064 of record NW_026782081.1, on the reverse strand, counting down.
TAGTTAGTGATGGTGTCTGATTACGTTAGTGACAGATTCTGATTCAATGTTAGATCTAGCAGGTGCTAGTGTGTGATCAACCTGTTGAAAGTGTTTATCTAACCCAGTTAGTAGTAGGGTGTAGATCTAGTAAAGTGTTCCAAAGGGTCTAGATAGTTAGTGGTAGAGATAGATCAAGTTAGGTGTTCTAATGGGTCTAGTTAGTGGTAGTGATTTTTGAAGTGTTGTTATGGGTCTAATTACTTGAAGTATTGGATCTAGTTAAGTGCTTTAATGGGTCAAGAGCAATCACTTTAGTAGACCTAGTTTAAGGATGATGCAAGATCAAGTTAAGGGAAGTGGTAGATCCAGTTAAGGGTAGCTCTTGATCAGGTTAAGAATATTCTAGTTTAGGGTAGTGCTTATAGTTAAGGGTGATTATAGATCCAGTTAAGGTTTTTGTTGCTATGGTAGAGTTGCAATGTTGGATCTAACATTCTGGGTTTATTGTGAAGGAACACAAAAATATGACAAATTTCATACATTTTCTGTTTTATTGTCAATTGCATCAGGTACAAAATAACATGATGATCAAATGTTGCAGGCGTCCAGTCTGTACTTGCATGGATTGGGTCATCAAATAAAAGTATATATTGTCTGAAAGTCACTCAACACTTCCTCACAGAGTGGGGCTGCCATAAAAAATACATCCCATCTGATTTAAAAACAACCTATCATCCAAGATACAACAACAGACTAATTCTAACCTTCAATATTAGTCTGTACGATAAACAAATGTTTCCTAGGTAAAAACTCTGCTTCGCTATTACCCTGCTACAACAGAAGATGTATTGAGCAAGTGTCAGACAACTTTCTGGTGTCCCTTCACTTCAAGCTTGGACACATGTAAACCTTATACATAATCATTCATAACACATTGTGGACAAGGATAAAAACTCAACACCTAACAAGCACATCGCAAGGCAGTTCATAAAGTACATGTTTTCTTAAAATGTCTTCATATTGTTGTTGTAACAGCATTTCTATTTGTAGACTAATAACATGTTCTCCTTAGAGTAAATGATTTTTGTACAAATGAAATGAGTTTTGAAATGACACAAGCAGTTACATAGACATTTTAAAGTAATTAGACATGACAAGTCAAAAAAGACCTATTTTCTTTAAAATTTTGTTCAATCATTCTTAAGTATCAAAAAAGAACATAACCATTTTCAATTTGAGTTTACATTCTTGAAAAAAAATTGATCTTGAAGACTTTGAAAACCCCAAGTGATTCAGGTTTTCTTTCTGGATTATGAAGAAAACCTGTATTGTTTTGATTTTAAGGAACATGGTTATGTTCACTAAATGACAATTTTCCTTAAAGATTTATTCAACATAAACACGTTACAAAATCAACCCCATTACATCTGATCACATTTTAATGTCTGACAAAGAGAACCATCACTTATATAACTTATCTCAAATGTTCTGTTTGGCACATATCATAACAAGTCTAACACAAATGATTCCCTTCACAGTGATATTTGTGGGAACAATTGAACAATTAGAAACATGACCAGCCTGAGTAGTTGACTGTTTTATAATAGACATAAATTCTGTAACAACTAAGATCACTTATTTCAATTGTAGTCAACATAAATGACTAAAGATATTTCGTGTCATTTTACACATATACACGTCATTAATTCATACACCGATCTTGTCTCCAAAACACCCATTCCCTGATCTCAATTCTGACACAGAATATTCTAAATGCAGTTTAGTGTTTTGTCATGTGGATAAATGTGAACATAAAGGTGCTAGAGATTTGAAAAGACAGAAAATCACAATCCTAGCTGCAAGGGACATAGAGAACTGGGTGAGTATAATATAAGAGAATAAAAATTTCTATTTCATACGTGATCTACAAAGAGAGTTCAAAAGTTTTAATCTAACAAGGCTTTTTCACTTCATGCTTGTTTCATGATTTTTAAAGTATCAATATCTAACACTATAAACAATGACCCATTTTACTTGGTATTTGATGAACATGGAATGAAAAGCACACATTATGACATCCATTACAGGAAATTTCACTGAACAAACATCATTTCTCAGGCTTTATTTTGATTGATATCAAGTTTATGATAACATGCATATGATTATCTATATATCATATCTTTGATATCAACAATTACATGTATAAACTAGAATTTCACTCTCAGCTAATATTAATACCCTTTGTAATATTAAACAAGAGTTATTTCAGTGTGAGCTAAACATTTTTCAGAAGAGTTACAGTATATAATTACTATGGTACAGCAATATTTCTTAAAAAGAAGTAGGAAGCTGGAAAAAAAGGGAGAAATTGCATTCTTCAGTGTTTGTTCTAATTCAATTTTGCAGATATATTGATAAATTTCTTTTGTAATTAAAACATCCATGATTCAATCAAATGATATGAAATATATGAAAATAAAGTCACAAGCTTACTGCCACATTTTATTTCTTACCATTTAATATTTCTATTATGACCCTCTCATCACCACTACAGTACAGTAACAATCATATTAAAAAGTGTGACTATTTGTGACAAAACATGATTCACTAAATAAATAACTTTGTGTAAGAAGCAGGATTTAACATGTCATTAAAACCATGTTAAAAATTAAATTCGTTGAATATTGCATTGCAAGCACAGTAAATATTTTTTTCACAGTACAAAATACAGAGACAGCGTAGCTTACTTTACATAACAATGTACATCTAAAACGAGATGTTTGCACACAATAATGACAACCTTGTCATTATTCCCCCACACCTGTTTAATTCTATCGCTCAAAAATAATGGGGGTTGACAAATACAGTTATCTCCCTGAGCACTGTGCTCCCTGACCCTTTACATCAAGACAACACAACCCCCTCCCCTGTTTCATACACATGCAATGGCTTCAAAGCAATGGTTAACAAATAGAATTATCTCCTTTAGAACTGAACCAAACTGACATGACATCTTATAAATCTACAGATGCATTTGTAAATGGTTGTCTATTCTAGAATGAAAATCTCACAATGGTATTTATTTTGACAACTGTTGTAGCAGATAAATGTGGTGTAATCCTCAGATGAGTCCGAATCTAAAAAATTGTATCGCCTTGAAAATGTGACAGTGCGGTTGACACTTCAGCAGTTACATAATATCTGATAGTAGAAAGTTGCATTATTTTCACATAATACTGAAAAATGTTTATGAAAGATTATTTTGATTCATCTTTCCCATTTTTGTTTTGGAAATGTACCTCACTTCTTACAGCTCACCAGCAATAGGGAAGTCTGTCTGCGTGAAGTCACACTATTGTTTATGTGAAAACTGAATTGAGCTTTAGTAAATAAAACTGCAATGAGGGGACTTGGATGACTTAAAATTTCAAAGAACTAATACATGTAATAATGTCTTCACTGGATTAAGTTCCTTATCTTTCTATACCCTGGTACATATGCTAGTATTTTGGCTATTTATCAGCAAATGAAGGACTGGTAAAGCAAGGGAGACAACCAAAACAGAACAGCTGATCACAAAAAATAAAAGATTGAATAAGTTTGATATATTGACAGAATGTACATAATTTGTGAGATTTGTCTCAATTGTTTCAAATTTCATGATAAATGAGGTTCCAAATTTCATGATGAATCAGTGTCAAGGAATGATGTAGCGCAGAATATAGAAATGGCATAAGAATACAAAATATCTACCTGGGAGTAATGTAGAGCATACAGGATGGTTCACTGTACTCCAACCACTTCTATATTTTCTAATAACAGAGTGATACTACATAATGTACTACATTAGCTAATTAGCAAGTCCAATTTGACTAAAATCCAGAGTTGAAAAAAGCTGAGCGACTGAGAATTGAAACATGGTGAAAGTGAGAGAAGTTTCATGCATAATGAAAATGTCAATAAAATTACAAAAATATGAAAACATTAAACACAACACACTAAAAATTGTGTACAATGAATCAAGATGAGGATAAAAAATACTGATAACAATGTTGCACCATGGTGATGTATGACACATAAACAGGGCCTGTTACTATAGAGGCCATATACACCCCAACCCCAAACTCAAGCAGGGACATCCAAGCCCCTGGACCAGGGCATGGACATCCAAATCCCAGGACTAGGGAAAAGGACATGCTAATCACCAGATCAAGACAAAGACACCTTAATATGGTTTATGAAATCAAGACATTCCACTCAACCCCTGGTACAGGGCAGGACATCCCTCACCCCATACCAAACAGGTTTGCCAAAATTATTGAAACAAGGCAGGAACACCCTTATCACAGACAGGGCACCCAAACCCTGGATCAAGGCAAGAAGCATCCTTATCTGGAACCAAAGCAGGGGTAAGATCAGACAACACACTACACTCTGTCATCTGTTTGCACTGTAGCTACTTCTGTTTAGTGATCTATATAGGCAGTCAACATGGCTATTATAATTCAATATATATATGACGCATAACAAATGGTAGAACCTCTCCCACAAAACTTTTGGTTTTTTATGCTTAGCATTTTTTATTTGTAATATAAACACTTATATAGTAATCTTCACATAAAAGACAAAAGTTAACAATAATTTAAAATTTACATACTACTTCACTTAAGTACTTGTGACTGTATATATTTCTGACATGACTAAATTTATTGAAGTGTACATTCACTACCAAAGCATTGTATTGTCCCTGCCTTGGCCAAACAATACAAACACATCAATAGTTGCATATTAATTATAAATAAAACCTGTACAATTATTACACTTTACTTTCCTTATAAATTTCCACATCAATAATATCACTGGCACCTCGAGGCACCCAGGGGGTACCATATTCATCACAAGTTAACGGCCGCCTATCTGAGCTCTTCTGTCGGATAAAAGAGTCTTCTGTTTTGAGTTCCTTTCCTGATCTGCTACCACAGGATGTTGCACTATTCACTACTTCAGATAAATAATTGTCTGAAGCACCATTGGATTGTAACTGTGATGACATGTCCTCCGGAGAGTCTTGTCCATCGACTATTTCCGACAAAGTCCTGTTTAAGGTTTCTGGGTTTTCCAGTTCTGTGAAGTCCTCATCATCTTCCTCCTCCTCCTCCACATCTACCTTACCTTCACCAGGGCCACAGAAGCCATTATGTTTCGGCCGCTCACCCTCAGGTGATTTCTGCATCAGTTTTAGTTGTAAAACCTGTAAGATCAATTATATCTTAATTTAGCAAAGTAAAGCTCATCATTTCTTTGTGCAAAGAATACATAGACTCCATCCATATGATTTCACTATTTTAATCTGCTTCCTACATATCATTACTAAAGGTATTTGGTACATGTGCTGACAAACTGTCAAATAGCCTGTTAAAAGGACCATCAATGTCCTTCAGGAAAAATGTCACAATACTTCCATGGTACCTCGCACTAAAATTGTAATAAATCTACTTTTGTAATACTTTTATACGGATGGAAAGTCATTGTACATTAAGAGCCATTTCAAGTAAATATCTTATTACAGTATCACTATTACGATATAATCATATTCTCTATGATACACCAGCTTTATAATAATTAATAACAATCTTAAGTATTGGTAAGTTTCAAGTTTTCTTAAATATCTGTATAATGATTTTGAAGTACATGCAAATGTACCAGCCATCTAAACATTACATGATTTGACAAACAACATTTAAACTAGTCAAATGTTAACTCTAGTTGTGATCATGCACAGAAAATAAATACGTTAATGAATTTCAAAAGTGGTCACATTTCCAGAAATTAAAAGTGATCAAAGCAGTTATTATTTGATGCAAATGTCAGTTAAAATAGAACAAATAAAAAAACCTATTTTTCTTCTCTTCTAAAAGTATTAGGTATGAACATAATAACACAGAAATCAGTCGATGTATGAGATACATATGTAAGTATGCTTCTTTTATATAACAAATACCTGATATTGTAGTTGCACCATTTTATATTTATTCCAATACAACATTGCAGTCTAGTTGAAGCAGTTGTCTAAAAGCATTATATGTACCAGGCTTATTGTGTTTGGTATAATTCTTTGTATTAGGCCTACTGTATGGTCATTGATAAGTTATATATGAAAAAATCTACTCGAAATGATAGAAAATATGATTGTTGAATTCAGAAGATTGAAAAAAACTAAACATACCACTTAAAACATTCACTCTCTCGAGGAAGTGTAATGAAACAATGTTCAGTGATCATGATAATTGAGGACATCACATTTGATAGGTAAGAATATGTGAAAAATTAGGAATGAAGATTAAAAAATTATATTCGTGTATTAAATATTAAGCTACATACTTTATCTTGTTATGTTACTTATTTAATTCTCCAAACCTGAATTACAAAATATTGGATTGAGATTTTAAAATTTGTTATCAAGGCAACAATTGTTATATCTGACATTTCTTGACTTACAATTCATTCATGAGATTTCCAAAAATGAAGATTTATATATTTCAAAATGTGGTGAAATCTGTGCACCAATGCAATATACATGTTTGTATACATGTAAGTTCAGCAAGCACAAATTTAAGCATGAAAAGCTGAAAAATGGCATCTACTAACGGCAACCATCTTGAAACCACCAATTAAGTGAATTGTACTATGAAGTCTTTTGGGATGTTTGAAATGATTACAATATCATAAAACAGTAGCCCTGTATACTTGACATCATCTTACAAACTGTGCAACAATCACCTTATATTTTAATTATACACTGATATTCAGTCTCAATACCATGTAATTTGTTACATTTTGAAAGTGTCCAAGTAGTAAAGAAATATTTGGATCAGGAATATGATATTACATGTTGGAACATAGCAAAGTCTTATTTGGACACCCGTTTTGATCTGATTGTTCACTCGAACTGCATTCTAAAAGTCCAGACATCAGAATCAAATACAACATTACCCATTTGTTGACTTGCTTTGAGGTCAAATGTGTTAGGTATGTGTTGAACTAGAGTATTAAACTGTAAGAGTTGAGAGGGGTGGGGGTGGAGAGGGGTGGGGGCAGCACTATTGCTTAATGATGGAAATTGTGGAGTAATGACTGGGAAGTACTGGACAGTGATGAGCTGTGATAAAAGCAGTAAATATTCAGATGTTGACAGGTAACCATTGTTCTCATCTAGAATTTCAGACTTTATTCAGTATAGAAATGTAAAGAGAATAAATAGTAAAGGTATAGACTAATTATTGTTAAAACTAAATACATAAATAATAACATTAAATAATAATAATAAAAAAAAAAAAAAAATAAAAATTCAAGCTGGATATATCCATGCTTTTCTACATGAAAAAAACCAGAGCAGAGAGTGGAAAGGACTGGGAACATTTGACAAAACTTTCAGAAAAACAAAATAAAAAATTCAAAGTTTGTAATGTCTACTAATCTCATGCCATGGATCAAGAAAAACTTACTTTTAATTAAAATCATAATATGAAAATATGATTAAAACCATACTTGCTGGAATATTTTGTCCTGATCAATATGCAAGACATGTGACAAAAGACACCAGATTTAAAAAAAAAGTTCTTTAAGTCAAAATCATGTAACCGTTAAATACAAGTGAATTTTAGCACAAAAATTATACAATGAAAGGTCCCTGATGTTAAATATTTTTCATGCAGAATTGGAAGTTTAAATCAAAGCAAGGCAGATCCTTATAAGCAATCCATTATAACACCTATCCCTGTAGAAACTTTGGTATAAAGAAGGAAAGGCATGAACTATCTATACATTGATGTCAGTTAACTTAACCCAAATATATAATAAATAGCTAGAGTGACAATTGTAGGGACATGCCACATGTGACAACATAATAAACATTGACGTGAATGAAGGGCAATAACTCTTGTTATTAGAGCATAAATTTAGTAGAGAACACTTCATCACTGAATGAGGTACTTAGTAGGTAATACAGTATGAGACATGCCCAGAATGAAAGGACACCATGAATCCGCAATGAATCAGTAAATGATCCCCGGACTCAATTTCAGTATTGGTATGTGTACATGCATATACAACACCCTGTCATACATTAGTACTCACATTCAATATTTGTCAATTGAAGGTGAAAAAGTGAAATATCTAGGACTCACAATAAATAATTGTCAACTGAAGGTGAAAAAGTGAAATATCCTGGTTATGAGAATATATCAAGACAAGACTGAAGAACAGAATGTAAAGAATCTCCTGACGTACTAACAGGGGATTAACAAGGACACTTCCTGACATTTTGATTGGAAAGAAAAACAGGAAAAATGGGGGTGACTGATACACAATACAACAAACTGGTTTCATGCGAAAGATTTTACATGTATTTTAAACATACATCAATCTATATACAGCGAAGTTTGATAAGTAAATTAGCTTGTAAATGTATTGTGCCACAGAAAAAGAGTGAAAAGACTGCTTATCCCAAATCTGAAATCAAACATTTATACAGTGAAGCTGTACAGGTTACACTGTGACCTAATTTTATTTGGCAAAAGGATACAAAAAGGTAGTTAAGATAAAACTTTAACAGAAAAATAAAAAAGGCAAGTCATGTCATATTATTGACAATGACCTTTCGCTTAAAAGCAGGGCAGGAAAAATAAAACCAATTTAACAAACCCACAAAAAGCTTCCAACTTACTAAAACTAGAAACACAGGATAAACATGCCATTCAGGTAAGCTATCATACCTTTAATATGTAATTGGACAACCCATTTCTCATCAAAGTTAAAGATGTGACATAAAACGCTTTACCTTTCTTTAAAAGAATGACAACAGCTAATAGACATAGGGAAATCAAGCGATGTATTCAGTTCTTAACAGCAATAATAAGATATGAGAAACATTACATATAAAAAAAATGTTTAAATTGAATCGAAAGATTTCTCCTGTAACTTTAATATAAGTTTTGTTAAAAAAAATTCCATAGTTTCTTTTTAAAATGTATACACACATATATACAGTGTATACAAAAAAATGTGTTACTAACCATTTTAATTCCTACTTATGTAGTAGAAAATAGAAAATTTAGACAATATTTTAAAAAATGTTAGATAACAGTTTGTTTTGGAAAAAACATTATAGTAAAAACATCAAGGCCAAACGAAATACATACAAGGGGGCAGTACACAGGGAATGGTAATAAAGACAAGAGAATTAGAAAACACCCACACGCTAGGATCGGTCATGTGCAGTAGAGCATGCAGACTGAGCGAGGTCACACACCTCATCCTGAAGGTCATAGATACGATTTTCCAGGTCCTGATTACCAACTTTGGTGTCCAGACGATCAGCAGTCAACAATTCTTCCTTCTATAACAGTAAGCATACCAGACTCATAGTATTTCTACCTATAATCTGTAGACAGGGTTATAAGTATACAACGTATAGGCATTTTGTCCAGCAGGATAAAATACCTCAGCTTTACATGCCTGAATGGAGTTGAGACACAAATTGATATATTGCCAGTCTCATACCATTGAATATGGATAGTGCAGACAAACATCGTAAATTATCGCAATATTTGTGGATTTCAGTGCTTGCAGTATGAGACATGTTTTAGCACATAACAGTTTTTGCTCAGCTTTGCATTTTGTTCAACTTAAACAGTATATCTTGCTAGTTTACCTGTATCTCTAAAGTTAAGCTTCACTGTACCTCTACAGCTCAACTTAACCTGAATCTCCTTGCTCAACTTCACCTTTATCTCTAAAGTTAAGCTTCACTGTACCTCTACAGCTCAACTTAACCTGAATCTCCTTGCTCAACTTTACCTTTATCTCTAAAGTTAAGCTTCACTGTACCTCTACAGCTCAACTTAACCTGCATCTCCTTGCTCAACTTCACCTTTATCTCTACAGTTAAGCTTCACTGTACCTCTACAGCTCAACTTAACCTGGATCTCCTTGCTCAACTTTACCTGTATCTCTTAAGCTCAGCTTTACATGTTTCTCTTGCTCAACTTAATCTATATTTCTAAAGCTCAATTTTTTCGGTATGTCTTGCTTAATGTCCCTCTATCTTGTACTCAGCTTTACTTTTGTTTTTGTTTTTTTTCGCCCTCCTTTACCTGAATCTCAAGCTCGGCAATCTTCTGTTTGAGTGTGGCTACATATTGGGCATGTTCTGCCTCCTGTATCCTAACCATCATGGAATCTTCCTTTCTCTGAATAAATAAATCAATATAAATGTATATACCAGTAGACTATTGTAAGTACAGTGTGGTAGATAGATCTTTACGCTATTTCTTGACACTGATTGTCTGATATCGTTTTAAGTGAATTACTTCCCTTGTCAAGGTGTTCTCATCTCTTATTTGTTTTCGAGCTTGTTCCAGAAAACTCCCAGGATAATATATGTATAACCAAACAATTGTTTTGATCATGTAGAAATCATCATGATTAAGTTCTTCATAATAACAATACTAAGAACAATCACACAACCAGAGAACAAAGGTCACAATATTTTTTCTAAACTTTCATCATCAGATTTTTTGGTATGTTTTATCGATTTTGAAAATGTCAAATTTTGCATCAAATATTTTGTGTTAGAATGTATTTTAGCATTCAGACAGAGTTTTTTACCTGCGTTTGAAGATCATCCATCTTTCTATTAAGCTCCTGAATTTGATGTTTATAATCTTTTTCCAATACATCTTTTTCTTCCAGTTTGGATTTCAATGTTTTATTTTCATCATCCATCCTACGTATCTGGTTTGTGCATATATGGTTCTGTAATGAAACACACACTATATATATAAATATCTCCATAGGATCATACAAACGGTACACTTTCCCTTTTTAAGAATTTCAACTATACACAAACACTTTATTATTCTTTGTACTAAACACAACTTATTCACAACTTTACTTGGATAACATTTAGGTACATGAAGACTGCTTGGATATAGGTAAAGGTTATATAAAATACAAAGAAATACAGACACAGAAAAAAGGACAGTTTACTACAGATTCATCCAAATAGAACTGTGAAACATTACTGCATTGCTTTGTGGATATATAATATACCTGTGTTTCAAATTCCATGATTTTCTGTTTGCTCTCCTTGAGATCAGACAAACAGTTGGCCTCTCGGATTTTGACAGTCATTAGTTCCTCATTGATCTGCTTCAGTTCCTGTTTTATTGTCTTTTCTTTTGGAGACACAGGATCTCTTGTCATACTCTCTATATGTTTCTGTAACATCCAAATATACCAAATACATAAACAGTGCTCTCTACATCCAATATTAAGTGGCTTTTGTTATAGCCAAGTCTACAAAAACTCAAAAAAAAAAAATTTATGCTGAATGTATTTAACGCCAATAACCTACCTCCCATAGTGATTCCAGTTCATGTACTCTCTGTCGCATCTCTTTGAGTGAAAGGTTTGCCTCTGCTTCCCTCAGCTTGACTGCGATCAACACCTCCTGTAGGTTCTGTATATCATTACTTGGAGCTCTCTGTAGTTGTAGATTTGTCTGGTAGGAGAGAAAGGATTTCAATTTACTGCACATGTGAGCATATATATGTACATTTATTTACGATGGAACAGAATCATGAACAAGACATAATATATCTTGGATTTAGGAACACTAGACTGAAATGTACATGTATAAAAATACTTGATTATTTGATAGTTATAAGGGAAAAGTGACCTGATAAACAACATAACAAAACTGATTTAAGAAACGTGCCACAGGTAAGAAAGACATTTTACTGTGAATTTTCAGCTGATAGTGACAGCATGGAGAGAAAATCTGAAAGGAAAAATGGAAAAAAATTATCCCCTACTTATGTTGATAATTTTTTCTTGTCCTGATATGTAAAGTGTTCTGGTGATATTATTGTCTCCTTAGAGATGATAGATGATATATCAAATGCTGACCGAAGAAGAAAGTTTCAGTCCAAGTCTGTGATAAATAGATGTCTGCAGCAGACTTCATCAATATAACAGTCCAAAACCTTGGTCAACGTATATAGATTGTAATGAAGGTACTAAGCACAGTAGTGTTGGGTACAATGAATGCCTTTATATTGGATGATATGACAGTACAGTACACTTACATCCTCCAAGTCTTTGATTTTGGATCGAAGCTCTTTGACTAGAGAATTAGTATCTGCATCCTTGAGACGGAGTGCAATGAGTTCCTCCTGAAGGCCTTGTATCACAGTCTCACTCTCATCCTCATCTAGGGCCCCAGCATTAGCTATACTCAGTGTCTGAAGGGGAGATAACCAGGACATATAAAAATTTGTATGTACGATAATCTGAACACCTATTGAAGAAGCCATAACCTGTACAGATAAATGTTTTCATTGCCAAGAAACTGACAAAGTTACTTTGTAAAGTCTTTCTTACCCTCTGTTTAACATCGTCCAGTAAGACGTGAGCCTCCTCTAATTTACGTGTTGTGTCAGCTAGTTTCTGTTTAGTTGTTGACAGTTTATTCTTGAGTGCGTAAGTTTCCTCAGCCTCAGTAGCACGTGTCACCTGATCATGGATCAATTTATCTGCGAGCGATGATGACTCCTACAAAACACAGATTTACAACGATATATTATACATGATCATATCTTCTACTAGCATCTAATTTCTATAAGTAAATTCTACTAAGGTGCATTTTTGCTCTTTTTTGCTTTTTTTTTGTGTTATAGTGGGTTTTTTTTTTTGTTTTTCTCTGTTTTGGAGGATGGGGAGGGAGATATTTGGGGGTATGAGTTAGTAGAATCAATCATGATGTTGAACATAAATACTAGACAACAACTCATGTATTTCCACAGTAAAGAGTGTAAGTTACTGTTGATGGATATTGCTCATAAAATCACGAACTGAAAATGTTTTGTAAGTATTTGTCTCTATTTTACCGTCTATACTTTCATTCATACAAATGTCAATCTGTATTTGTGCAGTATTTTAGATGTCACATTATAATACTTTTATATCTTTTCTATTCCACTTAGCCCTTTTATCTTCAGGTCTAACTTTCACTTCAGGAAGTCTGACTTTGTCAATTATTAAAGGTAAAGCAATAATACATTGAGTAAAAAAATCTGGTTTAATTCTAGATCTACTGTTAAAGTAAAATTTCACTGATAATCTAATTGTTGAATTGCGTACAGTACATTGAGTGGACAGTGATCTATACCGTACTTTGCAATATTTAACCACGAAGTATGTAAAACATATTACCAGCAACTGTACTGCTGCACATTCCATTGATAACAACGGATCACAGTTAAAATCTCTGCCTGCAAACCCTTGTTTCTCAGAACTCTGGTCAATATAATTTATATGTAGACTTAATATCCTTGTTCAAACACTTACTTTTTCCAGTGTATCTACACGCTGTCTCAACAGTCTGTTCTCTGTCCGCAACCTCTGTTCAAACAAGATCAAACTCAAGGTCAAACAAATTTTAAACCTGAAATATAACTATTTCAACTCAACTTCACAAAAAAATACATTTTGCATTTGATTCATAACAGAAGATGATGCAATTAAGGAAATCAAAATAATTGTGACAGTTGTTTACTTTATCAGGTTTGATCAACATTACATGTTACAATATATAATACTGATTACCTACCCTTAGCTCAATCTGATCTTCATTCTCTTTACTCTTCAGGGCTGTATAGTCCTTCTCTATTCTGAAACGACAAACCAAAACATGCTAAAAACAGATTCTCTTGACTTAATAAACATTTGACTCCAACTATACCATGAGATCTTCTAATTCTTTTATGGTTCTTTAAGCATAATGGATTACCCTGTATATGAGAGCTATAAAAATTAATATACATACATGTATTATGTATATATAGATTTCATTTATCTAAGTATGACATTTTTGTAGGTATTGTATCAATTTCAATTTTAATAATCTGATTGTACAACAATTTGATTATCAAAACTTCTATCTGCTGATGAACAGTCATAATCATAGTAAGGTTATGATTTTAGAGCTGAAGGATTACCTATACACAATGGTATTGGCAATTGTCTTTAGGTCTTAAATTTTACCAAACATTTACATCCAATTTAAGTGTCTTTAAAAATCAAGATTTTATCTACAATAAATCAAAACCGTAGAGAGGTATTCAGTAGGGGTGATTACAGACATTCTATATAAAAGTAACTTCAGCAGGTTATAAGAAATTTTAACACTGTCACACGATATCTTCCATCATATAGACTATAATCATGTTCTCAGTTAATATGTCATTACAGACAGAAATAACCTTTCAGAAAGTCGAAGTGTGTCATGACTAAGAAATTACCAAGTAGCCATCTATCATATCGTAGCCTTGGAGGAGACTTTGGTGACATTCAGTTCAATACAAAAGGTCAGGCAGGGAGAGGTGGGGTAATTATAGAGACAAAGGTCAGGTGGGGAGGGGAGGGGAGTGGTTGAGTCAAACAGCTTCAAGGTGAATTGATACGAAGTATATGCTACCACAGAAGATAGCAATAAAGAAAAAGTTTAAGGACCTAGAAGAGGGAGGGTACGGTTGGTGAGAAGTGACACTAGTATCACTATATGCCATATAACACATGTACACCTGATGTACACTTACTTTGGTCTAACTTAGACCATATCTCCAGGTTTTTGACCAATTAGGTGACACAGTAGCCATCTTAGATGTGCAAAGGTGAATAAGGGTAAATATCGAGATGAGACAAAATGAGATTCTAAGACAAATTGACTTGATGTGGTACTTAGATATAGCAATACAAAATGGCAGAGAGATAGAAAGTCAGAGAAGAATAGAGGCAAAACAGTCAGGTAATAGTATACTCAAAGGTAAGAGAGGGTATCAAGCTTATCTTCTGACTCCCTCACGCAATGGAGCTGTCACGCCCTACCCCATAGTCAACCCATGACCCATGACTGCACCCTTTGTTGCCCTCCCTTACAAAGGTATGTAAGGACTGAAATGTACACTGTGTCAGAATGGGGTGTATAGACAGAGTCAATATCACCTATGAATTATGATACATGCAATATAGTCCATAAGTCTACAGATTAAATCTTCACATATCTTCAACTGACATTCGATGATCAGATACACACGGTTAGTGGAATGAACTTCCTTCCTACCTGTCCTAGTCCAATATGATATACATTGGACAAATTGTTCTTTTGAAAATTGGTTATTTTTCAACATCATTCTTTTTTATTTTCACAATTCCAACTTCATATTTTCTGACAATCAAAGAAACATTAAATATTCACAATAAAGTTATTTTCAAAATCAATGAGATACATTAAGCTTGAAACCATGAGAAGGACTGAATTAGAATATCAAGCCACACTTACAACAATGATCTCTACAGTATAGATATCCAATCAAGTGTGAAATCTGTATATCTGATAATCATCTGACTTTATCAAAATGTCAACAAAACCAGACAAATGGCCCTGGCTCACACACGTACAGATGCCACAAGGGCTTTTGTAGGCTACTGATCATATCCTATACTTAACTTAACCTTAATAAGCGTAAAGAGATCAAATTTGACAACTCAGTACTTAAGGGAGGGGCAGTGTATGTATTTTGTCTTATCATGTAAAATACATTGTTAACTGGATATCGATGTCAAAGAAATCTTCATAATGTATGCTGTCTTATATGTATTTTGACTGAGCCTTAACTTGCAAAAGTGTAAAAAAATTACATACACCTTCAGTTCCTGTACATTTATATATCCAAACAATAATTCTGTGTGTAATACAACAGTAGATCCCAGAAGGACTTTGGGACCTACCATCACATGGACTCCACTGGTTCTTATATAAGTTGGGTTATTTTCTCTTCTTTGCCATTTCAACATCTAAAATCTAAGATAGCAGCCCACTGGGTCAGCCATTTTGTTTTCCAATCATTTACAAAAACTGACCATGCACAATTATAGGGACCAAGGGGATTTTACACATGATTTTCAAGAAACAGCAAGCAAACATTAACTGTCAAAATACAAGATGGCTGCCTGGTGGCCATTGAATTTTTGTAATCAGCATTAAGTTGATCATGAACAATTGAAAGGACCAAGAGAAGTCTTATGAAATTTCATAAAGATCCATCCAATGTTTTTCAATACATACAATCATCAACTTTAAAAATCCAATATGGTCATCTGGACACCATTTTGTTACTGGGATCTGTTACAAAACTGATCAAGGGACAAATGAAATATATGTAGGAAATTTTCAGAATGAGTGAATGAGCAGTTGTAATGACAGACTGATGGAAGTATACACCGCTGACGAAACAGTTCTTAACAGTGCACTAATATATCAGAGTTTGTTAAGGCTGAATAACTTTGAACACTTGACCAGATAAATGAAGCATTCGGTTTATCAATTTTAGGTAATATTCTTTGATTCAATCACATTGAAAATTATATCAGCAGTAAAAGTCATTTGGTATAATATTGACAAACATACACATTTCAAACATTCCTATCACCATGTCTATTAGAGTTAAATTTAACCAAATCAGATTCAGTATGCATTTAATTAATGTCTTTCTGTTCCTACAACAATGAAGTAAGAAATCAGACTTAGCTAAATCTATAATATATTTGTCACGAGGTTATAAAGACAGTGAAGTCTCTGATCCTGTACGTATATACCTATATACTGTAATGTTCAATATTTGTGATTGTCTTTAACACCGGAGGTATATACCCAAGTACATTGCAAAGCGACATCGGTGTAAATTAACTATTTTCACATACTGACTTTGCACGAGTACTCTAATTTTCATATATCCGGCCTTTTTGGTACCAGTTTGTTTATATTGTAAACATGGATTGTGTCAACTAACACACACTCTAAGTGGCAGCTAAAGTATATAACTAATATTTGGATAGCTAGTCATACAGCAGTGAATTAATTCACTCGAGGCCGAGAATCATAAGACTGTCCAACAATACATCTACTGTTCTGGCTAAACTAAAGCTAGAAACCGCAAATGAGCCATATTTTGAACAAGAAAGTGCACTTTACAGAATACACTTCCTAGGCAAGATTTAAGTAAAGATAACACAAGCGGGCGAGGATGTATAAATATTAACTTAGATAACACACTGAATCAGCAGTCATACAACCTATATTTGGCCAACAGTATGCAATCATCACCATTTGAGTATAAATCATGTAAATTTTGTGCATTTTTAAAAAAAAACATTACAGGCAGAGCACATAGCTATTTGTAATGTAAAAAAAAAATTGTACCAAACTGAACAATTTATATGATTTTCACTGTGTTTAAAAACTTTCTAGTGAAACATCAGTTTAATTAGCTCTTGTCTGACGCAGGCCTATTTACAAATGACCTCATGAGGATGCTCTAAAACACCAAGCAAAATGACAACCATTTAGGTAGTATGATCTGCTATAAAGGTCATGAATAGGTGTATATATAAAGCCCGCTGATACTGATATCTATTTTACCCAACCTGTTCTATTTTAGACCGATCAAAGTGTACTTTACTGAGGACAACATTCCAAAGATAACTTTGTCAGAACTACAGGATAAAATTCAATTCAAAAGATATCTTATATTTTCTAATCTGTCAACAAATGTAGAGACTGATATTCAATCTGAGGTGTTAAAATATCATACAACTATTTACTTATTTATATAGGTATATATATATAGTAGAAATTCATCAAGGTTTTGTTGGCTGTCTCACACAGAGGCCAATAAAGGTCACTTCTCACCACCACTTCACCTTAAATGAGAATAACTTGGTTCATCTAGATCCAATACCTAGTGTAAAAGAAACCTTTTATATTCTTTACTTATCAATTTTTAAAATTTGAACGGGGCTGCCATATATTTAAGATGGTTGGTTTCTACTAAGCTACACAGATGCACAGGGAGCATTGGTTCTAATATATGCCCATCCTCTGCCAAAGAAACACTCATAATTCATAGTATTGAAATGAATACAAATATGGAAATCGCAATCATTTAGCTCAAATGTAGAGATGGAAAAAAATCTATACATTTTGATGATGAATTAAAGCAATTACCAAGTTTTACAGAGATAGTTTTAAACTGAGAAAGGAAATCTGACATGGCAAGATCAAACTGCCAATAAAAACAATGAGTAACAAAACATACTGTTGTACTGAATTGCAGCTCATGTAGACACAATATTATATCATGGTTATAAAATTACAAAATTAAAAAAAAAAGGAAAACTTACGGAGGAGATATCCAGACAAGATATTGAGGAAAATTCAACATCATGTCAAGATGTTTTTAAGCCTGCCATGTTTAAAATAGATCACTTGAAAACTGTAGAGAAAGATATGTGGACATAGAAGTTTCTGATTGATGGGCAAACAGCCATGCCATACCATAATGTGTCCTGTCAAACTAACTGATGTACATGTAAAAATCAAAGAGCCATAACTCTGTATATTGATTGCAGTACAAGATGTAATTTTAGTACTCGATTAAAACAAAACAAGCAGCTCAATGTCAGAAGACAAAGTGAATCACGTACATACTAGGTATGTCCATTCTAGGGAGCTGTCTGACCCTGGACTAATACTATTTAAAAAACATCCCTGATTCCCCTGGATATCCTAATAAGTCATCACTCATTGTGCGTCTCTTAGGTGCCTTATTAATTAGCCATTGCATATATTAAGTAACCCTGACTGTCTACATATAAGTTATTGCTGGTTTCCCCTTAGTGTCTTAATTAGCCACCCTAATATCCCTGACTGTCTACATATAGTTATTGCTGGTTTCCCCTTAGTGTCTTAATTAGCCATCCCTAATATCCCTGACTGTCTACATATAGTTATTGCTGGATTCCCCTCAGTGTCTTAATTAGCCATCCCTAATATCCCTGACTGTCTACATATAGTTATTGCTGGTTTCCCCTTAGTGTTTTAATTAGCCACCCTAATATCCCTGACTGTCTACATATAGTTACTGCTGGTTTCCCTTTAGTGTCTTAATTAGCCATCCCTAATATCCCTGACTGTCTACATATAGTTACTGCTGGTTTCCCTTTAGTGTCTTAATTAGCCATCCCTAATATCCCTGACTGTCTACATATAAGTTACTGCTGGTTTCCCGTCGGCGCCTTAATTAGCCACTCTAATATCCCTGACTGTCCACATATAGTTACTGCTGGTTTCCCTTTAGTGTCTTAATTAGCCATCCCTAATATCCCTGACTGTCTACATATAGTTACTGCTGGTTTCCCTTTAGTGTCTTAATTAGCCATCCCTAATATCCCTGACTGTCTACATATAAGTTACTGCTGGTTTCCCCTCAGTGTCTTAATTAGCCACTCTAATATCCCTGACTGTCTACATATAGTTACTGCTGGTTTCCCTTTAGTGTCTTAATTGGCCATCCCTAATATGCTGGTTTCCCCTAAGAGTGTCAATTAGCCATTACTAGTATCCCTGACATTCTTCACCACTAGTTTCCTCTGGTTTTCTAAATTAGCCATTGTTAATGTCCCTGACTGCTGCACCACTGGTTTCCCTTAAGTAAATTTAAATTAGTTATTGCTAGTGTCCCTTACGGTATTTATCACTGAATTCCCCTGCTTGTCTATCATTACCATCAGTTTCTCCAATTATCTCAATAAACCAACAGCTGATAAATGTACCTTTGTGTCCATTTCACACTGCCATAACCCTGGTCTTTTATTTTAAGGATGTTTGTTTTAATTCAATTTACAATTTTTACCAAAAGCTCAAACCAAAAGGATTGACCTCTTACAGAAGTCAGGAAAAAGACTTCTTTTTACTAAAGCCACAAGATAGACTGGTATTTATAGAAGTCACAAGATAGACTAGTTTTCACCAATGTCAAAAGAAAGACTGGTCTTACCAAAGTCACAAGATAGACTGTTTTTCATAGAAGTCACAAGAGAGACTAGTTTTCAAAGAAGTTCCATAACAGTCTAGTTTTCAATATCAGTCAACATTCTAAATGTATCCTTTCATGGTTGTATTTAATCTTAAAATATTGCGGAAAAGAGGATCCCGTGAAAATAACATTTTTACCAATAATATTACAGTAACTATAGCACCGATATTACAGTGACTATAGCACTAATATTACAGTAATTATAACACTAATATTACAGTAACTATAGCACTGATATAACAGTAACTATAGCACTAATATTACAGTAATTATAGCACTAATATTACAGTAACTATAGCACTGATATTACAGTAACTATAGCACTAATATTACAGTAACTATAGCACTGATATAACAGTAACTATAGCACTGATATTACAGTAACTATAGCACTATATTATTACAGTAACTATAGCACTGATATTACAGTAACTATAGCACTAATATTACAGTAACTATAGCACTGATATAACAGTAACTATAGCACTGATATTACAGTAACTATAGCACTTATATTAAAGTAATTATAGCACTAATATTACAGTAACTATAGCACTGATATTACAGTAACTATAGCACTAATATTACAGTAACTATAGCACTGATATAACAGTAATTATAGCACTAATATTACAGTAACTATAGCGCTGATATTACAGTAACTATAGCACTGATATTACAGTAACTATAGCACTGATATTACAGTAACTATAGCACTAATATTACAGTAACTATAGCACTGATATTACAGTAACTATAGCACTAATATTACAGTGACTATAGTGCAATGCTCAGCAAGGATGATCAATAGATGCTGCATCATCACCAGCACAAAAGGATAGCCAGCCAATCTGTTATACTGGCTACATTAAACAGTAACTATAGCACTAATATTACAGTAACTATAGCACTAATATTACAGTGACTATAGTGCAATGCTCAGCAAGGATGATCAATAGATGCTGCATCATCACCAGCACAAAAGGATAGCCAGCCAATCTGTTATACTGGCTACATTAAACAGTAACTATAGCACTAATATTACAGTAACTATAGCACTAATATTACAGTGACTATAGTGCAATGCTCAGCAAGGATGATCAATAGATGCTGCATCATCACCAGCACAAAAGGATAGCCAGCCAATCTGTTATACTGGCTACATCAAATCAATACATGCTGGCACATGCATGTGAATAATGTGTTTTGAACCTGCCAGCACGCAATCCCATCTAAAGCAAACCTTAGCCAGTTTATCGTAATGAATAACATCACATAATCATCCAATTTCTATCTCTTCATTTACATAATTTCTTTTCTAGATTTCAATTTTAGTTGCATCTGGAACCGAAGAGAAGAGACTTTAATGATGATAAGTGATTTTGATAGCAACATCATGTCACAGAAATAAGAACAATGAATGAAAGAAGACACTGCTGAGGGTTGTCCAACACTAATTCACAACAGTCTGAACACAAATATCACTAGATGTATTATTTTGAAAATTCTGTATCAATTAAGGACAATGATGTTTATAACCATTAAGACAACTAATTTACTTCATGCATTTAACGTACAGTATAACAATAACAACTCCATCATGTTATAGTTCACTTGCTCCACATTTCTGTATGGGCATAGTTCTATTTAAAGGTCCCAGTATTTAACACCATTTGTGACTGTGAATGTGTAATTTTAGTCTCAGTGTTAAGGGGTTCAAAGGTCATCCCTGTCTATTTTAATGTCAAAACTAAAGACCAAATATTAGATAAGACAAGTACCAAATAAAGACTATTCTATCATTTTCTCAGAGGGCATCCAATCAGATTGAACTGAATCATTGTGTAAGATGGAGTAGGAAAAGATTGAGTCAGTCATCACAGCTGCTGTGTAGATAATAATAGGTATTATGACCCAGGTCACACCAACCCTTAACTCCTGAAAGGTTTCCAGTGGGAGCTTAAGATCTGTAGTGTCATCAATAACACAGGAACATTGCAACACTATCGAAAGTACTTTTCTGTCAGTTCAGTATTTGTGATGATATTTAATACTATCATATAGCATCACATAACTTTCAGCCATATTGCTTTTAACATTTGATTATCCCAAACAATTTTACAGATTTAAAATAATGGTTGTTATAACAGTGTCAGACTCCTTCTTTTTTTAAACGGTCTAATATCGAAAATGTAATGTTTGTCAAATCCACTGGGATATGTTTATCTATCAGAAAAAAAACCAATAAACGTGAGAGAACATGGTAGGAATCATTAGATCTACAAACATGGTAGGAATCATTAGATCTACGATCAGTGAAACAGTTTACTTTAGAGACGCCGGTACTGAACCAACCCTGATTCTGTCACCTTGATCATCAGTCACTGATCTCATATACATGTTGATACTGTCAATTTTCTTTTAAATGTTCGCAGTTACTGCCTCTTATTTCTCGTCTATACAAAGTCACTGATTATCACAAGGAATGTATATTGGATGTTTTATCAAAAAGAAGAAAAGTATTTCCTACAAATGGACTATAAAATTGGTGTTAAATGGCTGTGCTTTAATACCACAGAACTTTGACACTAATACAGGCAAACAAATATATTTTATGACAAGAAAATCACTCATACAGATCTAGTTGACTACATTATTGTCACTGACATATAATGCTGTAAATCAGAGTATCTTCATATGTGAAAACAGCAATATTCAGTAAGAAGATAAGTGTTAAACGCTTGCCTTAACTGAAGTTCACTGTCACAACTTTGCAGTTAAAATACAAAGCTCGAGAATGTGCAGAACAAAGACACTTTTTACAATCCAGTAGATGTTGTGGTATGTGTTATAAAGTATATAATGTAGAGGTTCCCTCAGGTTATTGGCTGTCACTACCTATAACTTATCCATTACATTGCTGAGGACACCTCCCAGCATCACACTAGTTCAGGTGAGCATTTCTTTACAGTATGTTAACCTCTAGAAGATCCATATAAACAATACACAAATAACACAGGTATGGCATTTTCTATTGTAAACAATTCCACTTTACAGACAATTGACTGTTTTACAAATCATGAAGTATTACTCATTCATACAAATCAATAAAATTGACCGACTATATTATGTCACCATTACAACTTGACCTGAAACATACAAGGCCATGGATAATAAGTATGAAGGCAATGAGACTTACCCATCGTTTTGGGGGCTTGAGTCGCTATAGTAATCCACATAGTCCACAAAATCCATGAGATGAAGAAGTTAGGAGTGACTATGGTCTCAGAGGGTTAAACCCTGAGGTCAAAGTTCACCAAGTCATTCTAAACAGGACAACTACTCTCCCTTAGGTCTCTCTGTAACACACACTTGTCTGTTTAAGGGTCAAGATTAATTAGGCCTTGTATCCTGTTAATGACCCAACAAATCACCTGTGGTGCCAGCTAACATGGCTCCTCAACATTTGTATTAAATACCTGTACTAGTGTTTTTACATGTGTCCAACACTCCTTGGCTACATACAGGTATACACCCATGTACTATCTACTAATTAATATCACTGGATTAGATTTCGAAATGCTGCTTGGCTCAGGTAGATGGACAGGTAATTCATACACAATCTTGTAAAACTTGAGACAGCAGAAATTCAATGTCTATAAAGAGAGAGCTGTTTTTTCTTGGTTTTGTTTTTTACAGCTTACAAAATTAGTTACACAGTATCTCAGACCAGCATAAGCTGACTGCATGCTATAGGTATATATGATGATAAAATAGATTAGTTTCACAAATCCAGGTAAGTTGTTTTTGTTTCCTCGTCACAGATGTTGGTATTATACCTGTAGAGGTTGAACAGGTGGATACTCTGCTGAAGATGCCTCTTATTTCAAAACACAATACACAAATATATCACCAGCCTGCTATATACCCAAGATTCTTTTCTTTGAAATGCTTCTGTTTATGGAAAACAATATCTAGAAATCCAATGTGTGTGAATGTCATTGATTACATACCAGTTTTTACCAAGATATATAACTGGATTTCTACCTCTGGTAAGAATAATGTATGTGATTACGTGTCACACCTACACATACAGCTAAGTATGAACATGTTAAGGTAAGAAGCTGATGTACCTTTCCCTGGTAATTCCATACACCACCTGTCACCACACTTTTCTGGTGTATATGTAACCCATAAACCTCCTCTCTTAAGTAGGAAATCTATACTTCCACACCAAGTAAGAAAAGTTGTATTTCAATTCAACTTCAGTTCTAAAATAATACGATGGTATAATAATAGAATGTTCAGTCATTTCCTCTTGACAATTTAGTTTATCTTTAAATCATTGTAGTAGATGCAACATGTCATCACAGACTTAATTCATCTGATCAAAAGGTTATTGGAATTCTATATGATGAATACATGTGCTTCCGAATGATCTCATATCTAATAATAAGTCATATTAACACAAGGTTTTTGGAATTCTATATGATAAATACATGTGCTTCCGAATGATCTCATATCTTAATAATAAGTCATATTAACACAAGGTTTTTGGAATTCTATATGATAAATACATGTGCTTCCGAATGATCTCATATCTTAATTATATGCCTACCTGTACATATGAACAGGTAAAACTGATCTAGATTGTGTCTAATTAGTAGATTCCCTGATTACAGGTGTTCTGTGAATGTTTCTTTAAATACCTGAACAAAACTTGTTTATCACAGATCAGAGATTAGTCCTGAGGTAAAGGAATTGAAATATTCAGATTCTATCCCGGGTAAATCCAATAAAAGGCCACTCAATTAATGATACTGTTGTCCTGTCCAGGTAAACACGACCCTTTGGCATGACCTTCTGATTCGTACCTGGAGTCAAATGGTCAGCTGATCTCACTAGAGATTCAGTGATTGAGATTCTAAGATCAGTTAAATCCCGTTGAAATTGTGTACCGTAAGATGAAGAGATAGCCTTGAATTCCTGAGATACAACAGAGAGGACCACTTTAATGTCTTTTATAGGTGACTTGTTTACATTATAAAATCTTACTTGTATCACAAATGAAACGTTCCACAAACAGATGTACACAATCTTATCACCTGTGTCATACAGGGTCTCCTCTTCTCTGATTATATTGTTAATGTGTGGATAAGTGTGTCTTCAAAATGAAATTAATTCAGTTTACAGAGAGTTGATGAGCTCTCAAATTTCTTCCTGACAAATTACTTTTCAAACAAATTATCTTATTTCTCCTGGAATTGAAGTATTAGAAATGTCATTATGCTCCCAGCTTACACTTTTTCTTCCATGATGAGGTTCATTGTCTTACACATGTGTTTGGTGCTTGCTGGTCAATTAAAGCTGATCTTGATGATGAAACAAGGATTTTATCAATCATTAGATTCTGCTCCAGGTGCATGAGTAATGAATGTTGGTACATTGGTACAAGAAGATCATACTTCAACTGTGGCGATCATATTCCTCCAGACAGGGCAATATTGGATGGTACAGCAGTTACATAGTATCCCTTATACCTACATCAATAGGTACGTATCTCAATTAGCCCATACCTTAGTACCACCTAGCACAGGTAAACACCGAATAATTGGACACATTTGATCCTCTTCATTCTCCATAGAAACACTTCAGATTGCAGAGGGAGACAAAAAAAATTGTAGGTACCCCACAGGTGTTGTAAGTACCAGTGTTTACCTGAATGTGTCACCCTTGACCGCTCAGCTAAGATTTCAAAGTAAGGCGGGAGGGCGTTATAGGCCAGGTCTACCTTTAACACTGTCACAGCTAAGGGCCATACATACTCTGTGTATCAACAAACACACACCTGTATACAAGTCCACCTCCCCATGGTCCACTCGTCCATCTAATTCCACACCAGCACCACACATGGTCAGTTCAGACACAAAGTCAACTGCTGGAGCTGACCAGGAATGAAGTAAACATTGTACTGCATGCTAAAATCTGCTTTATTGGCACACCAGGCCAATGACAAGGGGAGATTATGCTGCAGTAGTTCCGTTGTCCTACGATGGAGAGGCGCCGAAGGGTGATATATATATGTGTACCACAATGTATGACAATAGGCAGATAAGTCAAGTATAATCAGTGGTGGGTCAACTTACAGGTAAACTTAGCCTTGCCTCGGCAGCCTCACCAGGAAACCAAAAGGTAAATTTTTCTCGTCAGCCCCAACACATTCACATGTATAAGCATAGAACAATTTAGAATAAAATTATGATAGTGTTTGAGAGCGAGTAACATAATACTACTACAGGTATATAGTATTACCAAATCTGCATCACATCGATTTACATGAGAACAAGTTTGAACTTCCTTTTTGGTAAGAGAAATATTGCATTATGTACAACAAATTTGAATTCTTCTAAAGTTTTGCCCAATTGCAATAAAATTAAATATACCTCAGTATAATTCTTACAGTGCCTTGAGTATCTTTTCAGCATGACATCCGATCCAAGTGATTGTGTTATTGTAATGAAACAGTATCAAGGATAATGTAATGAAGTGATTAATTCAGCTCATACACAAACATCATCCATATATAAAGGAATCATTTTATAAATTACATGTGCTTAATGTCAAACCCATAATTTAAAATAGTCAGATATTTGAAACTCTCTTTAAATGGTGCCTAAAACTATACAAATTAGAGTGAAGTTAATTGACAATATAAATGAAACTTTCACATAATACTACACCCTCTACATCTCAATATCTCATCAACCGACACCTTCGTTTATACATTTATTATTATGATGTTGTTATTGATTCTGCAAGTGGTTAAATCTTATTCCATAAAACAATAATTGTATTTTTTCTTTCATCATAAAATGATTTAAGTTCACTTTCTTAAATCTATTACAGTTGATGTTGAACCGAGATGGAAAATTTACAATGTTCAACACATTGTGTGGCGAAAATTGATTTTTAACCTTATTAGAACAATAAACAGGTGGTGTACAGGTGTACACAGCAATGGTTTATCTAACATGACCTAGAAATTGAATTTTAAATTGACTTGGTTAATGTTTATACCTGGTGTTAGTCAAGATTTATCTCAGAGTATACAAATGATGAATGTAAATGTGAAACACAACATTCCTCAAACTTAATCTCCATTCATCAACACACAGACAATTAATAACTAACATCCTTCATTTTCTAGACAACACTACAATGAATGCTTTAAAATGAACAATTCCCCATACCAACAATTATGTACATATTAATGGCAGTTAGTTAACGAGCCCACAAAAAGATATTCACTTTTATGGAGGAAAAGCCAGAAAACTGGAATTATATATATTTGTTGGGTTTATCCCTCTGTGAACAGCCAGGGTCATTTTGAGGCAGGCCAAGTCTCCTTGTAGTAGCTGCTGGCTACCTTACTGAACAACATACAAGAGGTCTGTCACATGCCCTTCAGAATAATTAGGATATAGTGTCTTGCCCAAGGACACAACATCACAGACCAGTCAGTTCCATCTAGGGTCGTGTAGGAAACATTGACCCACATACCTCAGATCTATTATTAAATATGTCATTGTGGCCTGATTTATCTTCTGATAGTTTTGAACCATACAAATTATAGTTATAATAATGATTCTGCTACCAAATTACATATATCAAACTGCAGTCTTGATTAACCCACAAAGCAACAGTAAGACCTTTTTCTTAGATTTTGATTGGGACATTGTTGTGAATGTAATGGACATCATATATGTATTTTATTGCCTAGTGATTCTAGGCTTTGGACCCATGAAAAACATTGTTCTTAAAGCATTGATTTAATGCAATTTTACACATCAATCACCTGTGCAATTACAGAATTTACCAACCTGTACAACAAACATATAGAAAGGAGCAGATTTAACTTTTAGTCGGATGACTCACGGAAAAATAAACGAAACTTTTAGTTCTAGATCAATTGTTGGATGATATAACACAACAGGTAAATTGTGACACACAGATATTTGTCAATCCAGCTTATGGCTACATCAAAATGTCTGATTCTATTTGATGCAAACAAATAAAGGATGATTTATCTCTGAAATGTCTTGTTCAAGTAGTTTCAACGGAAATTGATTTTGTTGCTCTGAGGCGTGTTGTATACCTGACTGATGTATGTGTGTTGGAAGGCTGTATAGATTCCTCCTCTGAAGCCTGATCAATTTTACATGACTCACTTCCTAGTATATGCTGATTTCTTGAATAAGAATGAGACCTATATCCATCAACCACACAGTAACAAACACACATGTATTACATAGCTCATGATGTCCTTACTCCCTACATTCAAAGATAAATCAGGTGTTGAATATAACCATTTAGTTGACATTCAATTATAAATGAATCTGCTATCTCCGTAGTTTATACCAAAATCAGGTACTCATCCCATTAATCAGTGTTTTTGGAATTCATGATCAATGGCAGGGAGTAAAACCAATCATTCATACATAAGATCATGATCATCTTGTACCTATGTATATAACACTGGTTTATAAGACAGGTGTAAAGCTGAACGTTTATCATAATAAATGAAATTTTATAGTCTCAGGGTAAAAGAAATACTGTTTGTGTGTTTTTATAACTAGACCATTAAATAAGGGGGGGGGGGAGGAGAATAAATTGCCAAACTGCGAAACAGTACTTAATTTTAAGATATTATGCAGAAACTAAGCCTATTTTCAATTAATAATAACATCTTCTTTCACGTTTGACCTCCACAGATGAAAAGAAACACCAAGAAAACCACTTTCTTGGAGAAATTAATGGATAAGTTTTCAGAAGAATCATCAAACAGAACCAAAAATACTGTGCAGAAGTAGAAGCTACATTGGCATGGACAATAGGACAGAATGGATTACAAAAACGTCTCGGATTACTTATCTGGGAAATATTATAACTATTGAGTATGAAACCTTAAGAAAATGATAAGCCATAGTGAGATGGAGACTAGCTGTAATACTGTTTAAGAATTTCAATATTCTGAAGTATGAATACAACAAAATATTATGATGTTCATTTTCAAATCATGTGATCTTTCCATCCCACACTTACAGTTTGATGATCTCACATGTTACAAATCAAAATAAAAAGTTTGTGATGTTTTCCTAAGAATTTTGTGTGAATTTGAAAGAGGCCATAAGGTACTTATCACAAAAATCAACAGGGCGTCCTACACAATTCACACTCCACTGAGAGCTAATATTCCATCCAACCTCACAGGCAGATTTCTATAGGAAGATTACTTTTTAAATTTGTTAGATGATAAAACACATCAATATGGTACATCCTATATGCTCTGTTGCACAGGAATGGTCACCCCTGCCATCAAGTGTATCTTGTCTAAGTTCTAGAGAATCACTGGTGCATCAGTTTTTAATGAGATATCGAGTAGATTTATAACATAGGTAGCTAAATTTTTTAATCAGAAATGACAAGTTTTCCTAGTGCAGTAAACATTATCATATTGCATCAGTGGAGATATAGAGATTGTACTCCTCTGAAAACAGTTGTTCATTAATGGAAACCCCCAAACGTTATATTCACAAAACAGATTTTAACTAGCCAGTAAAATCCTGGATTGAGGCTTAAATCGATTGTGTTGAGAATGATGGAAAATCAGCAGCATTATATTATCCCCTGAAATAGATCTTCAATCGTACAGCAATAATAGATATGACTAAGCGTATAAAGTCCTGAGGCTTTAAAACAATGGTTTTTATGAAGTCACTGGATTTTACTGACAAGAAATCTATTGAGTTGAAGTCTAGCTGATTCCTATTATCTACCAAATTTGCATTTCAAGTTTGGGTGAAAAACAAAAATTATTAGAAAATAGCTTGTTGTTATTTCAAGTCACAAATGATTTATAAATGTTAAAATTTTATAACGCATGATTAGGAAATTAATTTTACAATAATTCAATGATTTTGGATAAGAACTGATAAGAAGGTAGCATGAACATATTAAAATAACTTTCAACACAAGAACAATACACAATTTGAATATTATTTTCAAAATACCCTCCCCCCATTCCCATCCCCATCCCTCCCCCACCAACTTACCCTTAGACAAAACCTCAGAAGGAAAAGCATTTCTGGATATTATTTAGTTGATGAGTGTAAATAAGAGTTATGTTCCTCACAGTGAAAAACACAAAAGTTTCCAATCAATGAAATAATATGTGACATTTAATATAACAATTTTTTAAAGAAGACAACTAAAAAGCAAGCCAATTTAGTAAGGAAGCACTGTATGAGGTTTGAGATTGATTAGCCTAAGCAAGTTAGAGTTTTTACAGGTAAACTGATTTTTCTATTCATATTAAAGTAATCTTAAGCAAACATTTCAGTTAGAAAGTACTGTATGAAGTTTGGGTTAAACTGACAAAAGCAAGCACTAGTTTTTTCATGGAAACTTATTTTCTATTTATAGTTACAGTTACCTTGACCTTTGACCTTTGAAATTGAAAAGCAGTCCCATGTAAATACTTTCTATAAGGAAGCACTGTATGAAGTTCGAGCTTGTTTGGCTTAAGGATACTCAAATTATTGCATGGAAACAAAAGTACTGATAGACAGACAGTGGGGCCCTAATTAATAATTGTAAAAATTCATTACTGGTATTAACAGCTTTTTTGCAAAACATATCAAAGACTTTTAAGTCCAACCTTAGGCATATCTACCTTAACTGAATATACTAGTGTCAGTTTCTGAGGAATCACCAAGCAGAAATTCCTGAATAATAAAGCTGTCTTTTGCATATTTGACTTGATTTTAATTGGACTATTTGTTGTGGTTAACTCTGTTCATTCTTCATAAAGATTTTTGTTATCAAGTATACCTGTACCAGCTGTGTGTACCAGAATCTGAATATATCCTTTAAAATGCCCTGATCCAGATTTTAACATCATGAACTGGGTTATCATATGTAAATAGAGTAAATAACACAAAGAAACCTGTTCTAGAATTGTCACTTTAACAAACATCTTTCTTTAAATATTGCAAATTACCTTACTATAAAAACGCCCTTGTAAATCATCTCACTTTTAATCTCTCATTTTTAACCTGTCACTGAATTATAGACATCACTGAAGAAAATCATCTTACTTAGCTCTAGTTATCATGTTTACCAACTCGCTGATATTTATTGTTGTCACAGTTACCAATTCTTTCAGTAAATCATTTTATTGTATGTTTCAGAAATTTCATAGCTGGTACAATTGTCGAGAAGTGTGCAGATTCTGCATGTACAGTAATAATCTGAAATGTTGCTTGCTCGTATTTCATATACCTCAGGGAAAAAAAATCTGTATTTTGTCCTGGAGAAATTTGCCAATGGGTGAACTGGTTGACAAATACCAAATTATTTGAAGAAAATTTGCATGGAAGCTAATAATGATTATAATAATGTTAATTGGCTTTATTTATTCTTGATAACATATTGAGCAATATGCTCAGCTTACAGATGGCCATGAAGAAGATATACAATATTTATGTTGTGATTGTTTATCCTGTATCAATTCAAGAATATTGGATACAAAATCTAATGTTTGATCGTATTCAATTATAATTTTCCCAGAGGCCTTAATATACCAAGATGTTTTGATCCATGAAGAATTTTTATCATAATGATATATAAATCATGATTTCAATGGAGAGACTATTTGATGGTATTTAAATGATGTCAGGGAGACACTTGAACAGCAGTGTACAGGAAAATTTAAACCATTACACCATTGAAAGTGGAGAGGAATACAAAACAGGTAAAAACACCTAAGGAAGCGTGACATCCCATCAGATAAAATTATGTAGAGGATAAAAATTATGTAAATAAATGCAAGCATCATTGAGCAGAAAACACATTTAACATTTCTCATTGTATAAACATATAGTGATTAAATTTAAACACCTGAATACTTTTCTTTTTGTAAACAACTTACAAGTTTCTTGTTACACTGACCTAAAAGATATGCTAAAATATCTCGGCCACGAACACTTACCAGCTACATGAAATATTTAAGCCATGAAATTTTACTTACAATAAGAAAGTCAATTATTGTATGTATTTGGTTCAGTAGTGAATTTAACCTCAACTTTTTTTATAACAAACTTTAAACTAGCATTAACATGAATATGCTAACTAAGAACACATGTCACATGTTTTTTGAAAGTATAACATATTTAGTTTATTAAGAAGTCACAACTTCAGAGTAGTGGTTAGATAACTGATCGGTGTCACCGACAAGCAGTTGTCAAAAGATCTGTCATCAGCACTCAGTTGTCAAAAGACCCATGTCATCAAAAAAGCATTGTTCAAAGACCTACGTCAAAAACAAGTACTTTTCAAAAGATCTATGTCTCTAACGAGTAGTTGTTAAAGATATATGCCACCAACAAGTGGTTGTCAAAAGATATATGCCACCAACAAGTAGTTGTCGAAAGATATATGCCACCAACAAGCCACTGTCAAAAAATCTGTCATCAACAAGCAGTTGTCGAAAGATATATGCCACCTACAAGCCACTGTCAAAAAATCTATGTCATCAACAAGTAGTTGTCGAAAGATATATGCCACCAACAAGCCACTGTCAAAAAGATATATGCCACCAACAAGCCACTGTCAAAAAATCGATGTCACCAACAAGCCACTGTCAAAAAATCTATGTCATCAACGAGTAGTTGTTAAAGATCTATGCCACCAACAAGCCACTGTCAAAAAATCTATGTCATCAACGAGTCAAAAAATCTATGTCATCAACGAGTAGTTGTTAAACCAACAAGCCACTGTCAAAAAATCTATGCCACCAACAAGCCACTGTCAAAAAATCTATGTCATCAACGAGTAGTTATTAAAGATCTATGCCACCAACAAGCCACTGTCAAAAAATCTATGTCATCAACAAGTAGTTGTCGAAAGATATATGCCACCAACAAGCCACTGTCAAAAAATCTGTCATCAACAAGTAGTTGTCGAAAGATCTATGCCACCAACAAGTGGTTGTCAAAATATCTATGCCACCGACAAGTGGTTGTCAAAAGATCTATGCCACCAACAATTGGTTGTCAAAAGATCTATGCCACCAACAATTGGTTGTCAAAAGATCTATGTGACCGACAAGTGGTTGTCAAAAGATCTATGCCACCAACAATTGGTTGTCAAAAGATCTATGCCACCAACAAGTGGTTGTCGAAAGATATATGCCACCAACAAGTGGTTGTCGAGAGAACTATGCCACCAACAAGTGGTTGTCATAAGATCTATGTCACAAAGAAACAGTTTTAATCTCTTTACTGTATCATCAGCAGACTTGTCAATCTTCAATCAATGTCGACAACAAATCTCTGATTTTTGTCTCAGGAAAACTGTAGTCAAATCCCTGGGTTGTGTCATAAACAACCTATTATCATATCTGCTCATGTGACCAAGAAAAATATTTCAAATTCATTTATTTTACAAACACTTTTAAAACTGTTTAAATAGATACAAATACATTTGGACATCTTGTTTGTCCCTAAAAGGCTAAACCACATTTATAGAACTGATGCCAATGTAAATATATTTATAGTCTGATTTAGTATCTCATAAGTAACAGTGCCACTAGGTGAACAGGTACCACTCACTGTCCTTGATAAAGGAACCTCTGTGATCAAGTGGTGCTCAAAGATGAGGTTCAGATTTTACAATATAAATACCCAGATAAGATTATATTTATATAGATAAGATTCAATATAGTAACAAAACTTATGGGAGTGAATTAAAATACGTCCTCTGAATAAAGAAAA
Organism: Ylistrum balloti; assembly: GCF_031769215.1. NCBI lineage: Eukaryota > Metazoa > Mollusca > Bivalvia > Pectinida > Pectinidae > Ylistrum > Ylistrum balloti. Next base: position 2,519,253 of record NW_026782081.1, on the reverse strand, counting down.
GGCAACAACATTTGTTGGGAGTGAATTAAAATGACCCCCCAGGTGAGTAAAGGGAAAGTGATGACCAGCACATATACATAGTAACCGGTACAAGCCAGATCTGAATACCTGTGGTCACTCAAATTGACCACTGGTGATTTAACCTACATATAAACAGGTAATGTACCTATAAACAGTGGGTTTATGTAAACCATTAATGTCCAGTACAGTATTTACCTGGCTCTCAGACACCCAAATAACTGCCCTAACCTACAATACCCGAGACACCTGTTATCTAATACCTTACTGGGATATCTACAAGCAATCCAAACTGTTACCATATCACACCACATCTACAGTTGATGTTCTATAGACTTCTACAAAATATTCATCTACTGTACGTGAAAATATCAAGCATATTTGAGATCTTAAATGAGTTTTAATTCATACGAGATTTAATCATTTTATGAAACAAGTTATATTTTTTTCTATTTTTGCGAGCATTTGCAAGCAAATACTTAAAGAAATTTTTATAAAACTCATATGAAATCAAAACAAATCTGAAATAGTTTTTATCACATAACCCTGAAAACATACATATTGACAGGTTTTTAAGCCAAAGTATGAGGACATAAACAAACAGAGGCTACCATTTTGTTGTATCATTTACAGTCCACCATGTAAATGTCATTGTCTATAACATGACATCACAAACCATTTCTGAGTGGCGTAGCAAATGAAAACAAGAGGTCCAAGGGGCCTTAACGGTCACCTGAGGAATATATGTCAATAATCTGGGGATTTTAAAATGTTGCAAAAATGTAACAACACTTGTGCAGGACCAAGTGTAAAACATCTGTACCAAGTTTGAACATGACTCACCAAATGGTTCTTGAGAGGAAGTCCATAATGTCTTAGCCAAACAGAGGCCAGGGTGGCCATCTTGGATTTTGAATTGCCCCAAAAAGTTAAAACACTTGCCAGGACCTTGTGTAGAACATTCGTATCAAGTTTCACCTTTTTCCCCCTCCTGGGGCCCCTATTGGGGCCACACCCTTTTTCTTCGTAAACTTGAAGCGGCTTCCCATGGGGATGCTTTGTGCCAAGTTTGGTCGAAATCCATTTAGTGGATCTTGAGAAAAGTCATTTAAAGAAGGTTTTTACATATGGCCCCTTTTACACCGCTTATGGGCCCCGTAAAGGGACATAATCACTTTTTTCAACATAATTTCATATGTCCTTCACTAAGGGATGCTTTCTACCAAATTTGGTTGAAACCAGTCAAAGTTGAATTTTTGACCCTTTTGAGCACCCCCTAGTGGGGCCGTAGTGGGGCCGTTTTTGACCCGATTTTTTTTTTTATTCGCAAACATTGTAGACTTTGCCATAAGGACCCTAAATATCAAATATGAATTTAATCTGACTGTTGGTTCATGAGAAGAAGATTTTTAAAGATTTACCTAATTTTACCCCCCTTTTTCCCCCTCCTGCGGCCCCTTTTGAGGCCACACCCTTTTTCTTCGCAAACTTGAAGCGGTTTCCAAAGGGGATGCTTTGTGCTAAGTTTGGTCAAAATCCATTCAGTGGTTCTTGAGAAGAAGTCAAATATGTGAAAAGTTAATGACGCACGACACACGACGACAGACAAATCATGATGGCAATTGGTCACCATGAGCCTTCGGCTCAGGCGACCTAAAAATGTAAGGGTACATTACCCTTATGACAAATTATGATATACAGCAAGACTGTTGATTAAACAAATAGTCATACAACACTTCCATTTCATTTTCATGATGATTCAAATATTTCAGACCTGTCTCATTAAAAAGAAATGTCTCGCATCTTTATGAAACACTTAAATGATTAAAAACATTTGAGTAATATACTGATAGAAATTGAGTTTAACTTCATGGAAAATATTCAGACACCTGCAGCAGCATAGTACAGATAACAAATAACAATTGATCATTTTGAAGAGAATGTTTATAAAGATGTATATGCCCTGCTTGTAGAAATTATAGAAATTGAGTTGAAAACAAAGTACAATAAAAGTCAGCGAAGCATACATGTAGAATATATGGACACTTCAGTGGCCAACATGTGATATATACAAATAGTATTTTTTACTGATCAACTCTGGTGATGATTTTTCTCTTTGAAGCCCTAAATTGAATGATTGATCATCATCTCCTTTGATCAATTCCTTGGTGAACAATCTCCGATGCAAAAAAAAACACAAATAGTGACAAAAGTATTCTATTTTTATCTACCAGAAATATAGCTTTTATCATTTGTTGCTATCAACTGTCCCTTAGATCACGACATCCATCCTCGTAAGGGGAAGTGACTCCAATAATCATATTCACCTAGCAATAAACCCATAGAATATACACATCACCCTGACATAAAGTCAGGGGGTGGACTTTACTGGGCAACAAATTCATATTTGTTGTTGAATGTAGTGACCAGCATCAGATATGGGTGGACTTATATTCACCATACATGACTAGCCTAATTAATTTCTAGAAAGATACGGAAAATCATTGATCAATACCAAATTGATTTGAAATCAAGGTTATCATAATGAATGTCATCAGCCAAAAAATAAAAAAGAAAAAAAAAAGAAAAAGACAAAAAAAAGGTCATCTTAATGGTAAAGTACTAAAATGGCAGCAGATTAATTGATTTAGTGAAATAAATTATTATTAATTATGGTATATTCCTAGAAAAAATTCTCATTCTTAAGACACATCACTTCAGATGCATCAGTAATATAATGCTTGATGATCTCTGGACTTCTAAGACAGTAAGGTTATCAAATATTTAAATTTTCAACTATGATAAAATACATACTACATATAGACTCCAGGAAAAAGCAGATTTCATACAAATGACTCCAAAATAAGTAAAACTTTGGAAAACACAGAACAGATGTTACAATTTTCTGTTGTACTATCAACTGAGACTTAACTCTCCTATTTAGTTCAGTACTGTCTGACACATAAGAGCAGGAGGTTATTGGGTGACCGAGAAAGAAAGAATGGTAAAAAATAATTTGGAATGTTGATCACTTTTATAGGAGAAAAGGGCATATTGATCACAAATACTTAATCAGTGATGAAAATGTTGGAGAACACAAGACAAAACTTCTGAAATAGATATTATATTAATGTTGTAAAATTAATGCAACTTACTTTTTCATCTTCTTTGTGTTGTATCGTACTTGAAAAGCTGCCTGGAACAGTTTCTCAGGCTCTTGTTCATATCTTAGAGGTACTTCCTTCTGGAAAAACTGGAATAAAAGCAAGTAAAAATGTCGTCAGTAAAATAAATAAAAATGTTTAACTACAGTTTCTTCAATTATTGAGTTTACTCCTGAAGATAAGTAAAAATCAATCCAAACAGAGTTATCCCCCCTGTTTATCTCAAATTTGCTTTAAGTCTGTCAGAGTTACTTCCCCTAGACATAATTTCTTTTATAATCAATGTCAAAAGGAAGAACCAATCTACCTTGAAATTGGAATTCTTAAAATTCTTTCAAAAGGTTTGAATATTTTTACATATTGATATCATTTAAATGAATTAAATTGAAATAAACTTTCGGTAAACACAATTCAAATTTTTAGTCTTCATATATCTAATAATAATCTTTAATGACATGTTCAGTCAGAGATTGCATGATGAACAGAAATGATAATAATGAGATGTAGAAATGTCAAATGACCCTTACCTTCAGCATTCCCTCCATATCCATATTCTTAAGTAAATCCTGACTAGTCTGTAATATTGCAATTGCCAAGCGGAATATAAAATCCATACCCTGAAAGACGACACAGAAAATCTGTATAATTCTATTTTAATGAAAACAAGAATATGTATTCTTCAAAAAAAAAAAAAAAATTCCCTTGTTTGTTGAAGTGAAATCAACAAATTCTGGTTATTACATGCAAGTTTTCAACTAAACAATGAAAAAAGTATTAAAGATTATATCTATAAGGCATGTACCTATATTGAAAGTTTGAATAATGAATATTCAACAGTTCTTTAAGGTATGCTGAAATATTTACATTTCCAGTAGGTATTCCCTGTTTGCCCTTCCCAACAAAATTGATGTTTACACTTCAGTAAACATAAAGAATGGTGTGCTGTAAGTCGGACCACTGCACACTCGCAATAAGTGTGAATGCACTGTTGCATTTGTTTATTTTTTTTATTTTGTGATAATGGAAAACTAAAAGCACTATGTAATTGGAAATGTAAATATAAAAAAATATCTCACAAACTTGTAATAAAACATTATGTTCATGTAGAACTATTTTCTGTTTACTTCCAGTCGTTTGCTATTCCAACAGTTATAGGGATTTAACATCAGTGTGTAAAACATCCAAGGGACAACAATTATTGTTATTCAAAGAACATAAATAAAGGGAAAAATGCTTTCACAATGTATATACAGTATAAGTAATGATTTTTAATATGTGTTGTTTACTGGTGCCTAAGCTGCATTTTTTAAACAGATATTTCAACATGATGATGATGCACATCTTTTAGAAAATCTGTAAACAAAATAAGTTTACACACATTAGTAAACAACAAAAAAGAACAATTATTTCCATAAAGAATATGTGCACAAAGTGTTATAATGTATACACCAATGCCATTGAAATTGAAAGTTCTCAAAATCAGAAATGTAAAAGTACAAGACAATCCTCTGCTGTGTGATTGACATGTATACAAAACTTGAGAGTAAGCAATTTTGAAGTTACTACTAACCAAAGAAAAATATTTTGATGCTGGTTCCAAAATGACTTTTTGGAATACATCAGAAACTTGAATATGGACAAAAACACTGTGAATAACTTTATAAAAGGTGAAATAACAATCTGTAACAAATTTTGTTACCTATTTAAAAAAATGTATGGATGTTCACGAAACACCAATGCAAATTCCATATCATTTTGGTGAGCATAAACTGATGTACATAATAATAATTTTCAGGTGATTTGCTTCATAAAAATTGTAATGTGTAAAATATGAAACCAAGGTTGAGTTTGATAAGTCATTTCACACCAGATGTAGAGTAAATGCTGCTTCAATATGACACATACCAGTGTTCTAAAGGTGCACAAGGCCTGCATCCAGCCCACAGGTTCAATAGCCAGATCACAGAGAATAAGTTTACCTGTCTAACTATAAATTCTGTTTCTTTTCTTTATTTAGATATTTTACACACTTTTGTCCAATAACAGCAGTGACTAAAATCACTAGAAAAGTGCTAACTCATATTCATAAAGACAATAGAATAAACAAATCTCCTAAATACCATCAATGCATAAGATTCAAAACATGCAAACCATTCAAAATGTTATATCACGCAGATATGTAGAGTATAAGTTAAAGTTCTCCGAGATCGTTTATCTGAGGAGGAAGTAACCTACCTCTGAGATAAATACATCCATGACCCTACAGGCCATGGACAATGGTAGCGTTGTAGAGAAAAGGGTCAGAAACCAGGACGATGCATACATGGAGGTATAGAATCCCTGGGTCTGGAAGTGTACGTACAGAGCTGGAAGCAATTCCTGTAATTACAAACACTGTGTTAATTTGTGATATTTTTTTTAGAATACAAGAAACATTGTGTCAATTTGTGACATTTTTTTTAAAATACAAGAAATATATTATCACAAAATTTATGCTATCAAATCAATTAGTTATTCTATTATAATAAAAGCTGTCTCTCTGTATCTTACTCAGGGCTGCTGGACTACAAAAAAGATTCCTTCTTACAGTCATTAATGAATGATAAAATTGATTATGTCTGTAAAGAATTACAAAAACCTCATCAGAGCCACTGTGAAACTAAACAAACCAAAGACTTTCTGATGAAAAAAATCTGTCCCACAAATCCATCCTAAGATTGTATTCCCATCACCCAGTTGAAACAATTCTGGTGGTCTGGAATTAATCCACTATATCTGATATATGTAAAGTTAACAATGTGCAGTTTCAGAACTTCCTGTCAATCATAAATCAATTGACTAGAAATTATGACACCATCCATTTCACTCAAACTTTATAACACAATGCTCCCGGAAATATGTGAGTGCACCAACACTACTTTTTATGCTGAATTTCTGAAAACTAATGATATTCAGCAAATAAGTTTCAGACAAGTATGGCTGGACCCCTTAAACGACACATGCCAAATATTCTGTAGTCCAGCCTTGGTCCCGATCTGTATCTGGCATTTTTCTTGCAGATTCAACCAATCCAAGCGTTTCAACTGCTTACGTGAAAGTGTCTTAAATCTAATATCTGGATTGCAGTTAATATATAAAATCCAGATTATTAATTTTGGATTATTTTCTCATTCTATTCTATTTTCCCCTAGCTTAACCTCAACCATCTAGTTTTTAATTTGCAACAGTGGAATGGAGGGAAAAGCTACACGTAAATTAAGATTGATGATGAGCAGGTACTTGTTTGTATATAATCCTTACCTGTATCAGCCACTCCAGCTTGTACATACATAAACCCAGCTCTGCCATGCTGGGTTTGAATAGTTCTCTGAGACGATAGTCCTGCATTAATTTTACTAGCACCGCAAATGCTTCCTCCTCAGGCATCTGCAAAGCAGCATTAAAACAACAATTAAACAAAGACTCAGAATTAAGGTTTTAAAAAAAATATTCAAATCTTTTCTAACTACACATACCACATCAATCTTCATGATTCATAAACAAATAATTCAGCCCCCCCCCCCCCCCCCCCCCCCCCCCCCACTCCTTTTTTAAACAAATTATTCCCTAAAACTAACAAAAATATTTGAAGCTGCTATTTCAGATGAAATAATTAGATTTTAAAACTGATGAATAATGTTAAAATTGGAACAAAACATCAGGAGTCTCTCTCCTAAATAGGTAGGTTTGACATGTATGGCTTTCTGATGATTGTTGTCCTTTCCAATCTGTTTCATCATTTCCAGTAACATATATACACATAAACTTCATTTAATTTACATTAATTGCAAAACAAATTATAGCAGCTTTTTCTAATTACCAGTACTCTTGTTGACCCAAATGTAAGCTTGTGTGGTGTGTTACTATGGGTGTAAGCCGGAATATTTTTGGAAAACCCACATGGTTGGACAGGTGACCCCTACATTATCAGGTAAATTCCAGGAATTCAACCGCGACGGTTATGTGAAAGATGAGTGTGTTACCACTGCACAACCTGACCACCTCGTTATCAGTAATCAGTCTGCACCAGATCATTTATAAGACAAAGTTATTTTCCTATTTCATTTATCATTCACAGTATATACATTTAAACTTAATTCTAGACCTTCCTTTAAACTGTCAGTTTTGTTACCTGCATGAGGAGAAGTCCCACTATAAAACCACTCCCTTGACAGTAGCCCACCTCTCTGTCATGTAGAGAGTACGCCTGGAAAATTCAATATAGATATATTCAGGCTACAATTACATACATAATACACGTCTACTGAATCATTAATGCTGGTTACAAAAATATCTTTATACAGTCTGTTGTACTTAGTTTTCTTTGTTGAAATTTCACTAACAAACAAATATCAACACTAATATCAACACTAAACAACAAACACACAAACAATAGTCTTTCAAATGGTCTGATCTTGAATTTTCATTACATATGAGATTACGACATAAAAGGAACCCGGAAATTTTCCTGTTTCTGTTTTCTCAGTTCTGTTAATCTCATACCTAATGCTAGACATGTCCCTAGTTTGTCTGAAGCTTTAAATGAGGTGGTATAATAAGGACACATACATCTAGGTAATTCTTTAAAGGTAGTAACCAGTCTAACTATATAGAAACTTACAAAGGTATGTCCTTAAGCTAATCATTATCATAACCTGAAACTTTAATGTCACCGATATATTGCAGACCTTATGTCAGCGAAAAAAGATTGGTGTTGCACTGATTAATGGTAATTTAAGAAAGGCAAAAGCAAATATCGAAATTTCAAATAAAAAATTCTGATGAAACAACATCAATAGAATCTTCAGGTATAGGAATAGAATGTACATACTCTATAAAAGTTGTTGATAAGACATATGGAATAGAACAGCGATTTGGAGCTGGTTGGTTTTCAATGGTTAAATATCTTATTTTATAATCACTTATGTGTCAGGTACAATCAGTTTAGATGTAATGCAATAATGAAAAGATTTTAAAATCTCAACATGCTAATTTCTATATAAAGTTTGGTTACAAATTTAGATGTAGTATTCAGTTATTTTCTAAGAATTAGGAAATTTTTATTTTGACATAGAGTTGAACTGTTAACACACTTATAACATAGGATCACTCTGTCAACTATGAAATATAATGATACCTTCATCACATTGAAAAGACTCTCCTGACCCAGCCCATCCTTTTCCTTGAAGAATTCCTGCTCTGGAAAAGTTCGTGCAATGTCGCGCTTGATGAGCTTTTCACTAGGGGAGTTGTCCTTCAAGTGTACTGCATACATTTGTCGGTGGGGGCAGTCATGAACATTCAACAGCAGCTGCCAGGCCAATCCCCGGAAGTGATGCGGAATTCCCTTCCGCACCAAATCCTAGTTAAAACACATGGTCATGAACCAATGATAGTGCTATGTTTAACAAAACTGATAATAAATTCTATAACAATTATATCTATATATATAAATTAGCCCAAAAAATATTTTTTCTCTTGAATTGTTTTTCAAAGTCTCCTTATTCAACTTTTAATTCTCCTGCTATCAAAAGCAATTTTGATAAAAAGAATTAATTACAAATATTCCTGATTGTCCGGCTATTCATGATTATTCTAAATCAATGTAACAAAGCATAGCATGATTACCTTAATATAGGTTTGTTTCTTTTTTGCATTCTCCCAGTCATTGACAAGTTTACCCCATATATCCCATAGGTTCCCCGATGTGGACAGATCTGTAAACAACCACATGTTATTTTTATGTAACAATGTTATATATATATATCATGATTACCAGGTAGCACTGCACTTCTATTTTAGAAATAAACAAAACATTAAACTTTCCAACAAAACAATCATATCAATTATCAATTAAAACAATAACCATGTACATATAAATATACATCTAAACAGTCTCTTTAGTTGTTGATTATTTGAGTTAGTTAAATTTTTAACAATTTTTTGCCTGAAAAAAACATTGGATAATATCAATTGGATGGATGTGATATCTTTAACATTATTAACAAAATGTATATCTATACTAACAGGACAGCGTATTAGCCAGCTCAACATTCATGCTTAAATTTAACATTCACTGCTAAATGAAAATTTTAACAAGCCAACCAATTAAAAACAAAAAACAATCAGAATTCACCTTCCTCAGTCATAACGGATAGTGTGATACTAAATATATAAGTACAAATGTAAGTGATATATTGAGTATAAGCCAAATAATCCACATCTGTGCTATAAAGATTTTTTTGAGGAAGTAACACTTTTGTTTGGGGACAACAAAGTATTAAGGAGAATCACATGACCCTAGACCACGATAAAGAAATCAGGACAATTCACTGAACATCCAGTGATGAATGTTTTAAACCAAATGACAAATTTTTGGATTGAATATTATTGGGTAATTGATAACTGTGGTAGTAAGTATATGTATTACAAGTCTAACAAAATAGCATCATCAGTGATGGTAAAGTCTCCATTGAGCCTTGATTTAATATTGTAGTTGTAAATAATTGATGGTTGTACACACTGTTTTCGTCGTCTGTCTGCTGTGTACTGTAGTGACTGTTCGAGGAAGTAGACGACTGCACACTTGAGCCGGAGCCCTTCCGCGAGTGACCAGGCGTCGGAGAGGGTGCAGAGTTCAGAGAGCTGCATGACTTTTGATCTGCCTCTAACAACCTGTAACATTATAAAACAGGAGATTTAGTCTAACAGGTACATGTAAAGGTTATTTAACACTACGTGTAGAGCTAAATAGCTTTGATTTCCATCACCAAGGCCAATGACATAGCACCTACATATATAACTGTCCTCCTCTCTGATCTATATTGGGTCGAAATAGAGAATAAACACTTACTAACGTTTATTAATATTATTTATCTCTTATGTTTTTACAAGAAAACTATCCTGTATTAATTATTTGAATGCTATGTGGTTAAACCAATGATTAAGTCAGTCCAAAGACCAGTAACTTTCGATACCGACATTAGATTTTTGTAATGTCATATGTTCCAGTATTCATTAACACTTATTAAGTGGCTGTACATATAAAGGTTTACAGGTGGGATACATAATTATAGCACTTGGTTGGGGAATAATACACAGATTTATCAACTCAAGGCAATATCTTATTTACAGATATTTTGACTGTGAAGATAAGATTGATATTATTCTACTATTATTTGTACTGTACATGATGTGTTTAAATTTATGTCAGTATTTGTTCACTTTTATGTTGACCATTCTTTAATGCCTTTTCCAATTTAACGGTGTTGATAAAAGAACACAATATATCTTAAATCAAAATATTTCAATATAGGTATAAAGGTTCTAGAGTGAACAGAAATGATGTATTACTGTTTTGATTATGTACGAGGTACCTGCAAGATATCAATATTGTCTTACAAAGAGAGAAACCAATTAGTTGAATTAGTTAATTGTATTGATATCCATGGAACAGTGCTTGTAAGCTGGTGGGAAGTCACAATATCTACAGCTGCTACCATTGCATCTGAATAAGATCGTTTATTTGACTAGATTTGTACGAGGTCCAAGTTAATATTGGTTTCTGCAAACACGCCAATGCAAATGAATATCACTTTTAGAGAAATTGGCACATGATTGAATTCTGACTAGTCTGACAGTCAGTTTACATAAAAGCATGTCTATGTTCCTCTGTATATTGAATATCAATGTTAGACAAAGCGTTAAAAATAGGATTGGTAACCTTGACCTTAGAACCCTGAAACATTGTACTCATCTGAAGAAATAACATACGCTTGACCTTTGCTTTAAATCATGATGGGAATCTCTTAGCAATGAAGGTGCTATAATATAGTGATGACAATGATTAATGGTAACTGCACACAAGATGATGTACAGGACATTCAGACATAGGTGACACTATATGCCCCATGTCCCTTTAGTGGTAGAACACTGGTAAACCAGCTCCAACTTTCCTGAAGAAATTAGCTGAACTTATCTGTAAATCAGTAATTTGTTGGGTAGTGTCAGGCTACCATATTACCTGTTCAGACGCTGGTATAAATTTTATGTAATACAATATAAAATGTATTTGAAATATCGCTGTGCAGGTTGTGAACAACTGGAGAATTAGATTAACTAGAACTGTTTATTTCATAATCATTCATTTCATACACCTAATAAGCTAGTTGTGATCTACATATAGATCTGTTTGCTTTCCCATACTATTAAAACTCATTGTGTTTTGAAATAGACGCTCAGGAATATAATCTCTTGTAAACTGCAAAAGTACATTATATCTAACAAATAAAGATTCATGATCATAATGTCCCCAAATCTATGAAAAGGTCTATCTTATAGTTAAAGTATTGTTCTGTCCCTGATACAAGAGTCTAATTTCCGTACAGAATGCATGATGAATGAGTCGCTAATGATTGCCAGACAAAACATGCTCACTACATCTTTATATAGCTGTTGTTTTTACCTAAGGGTTAAAGATTTCATGATCAACAACTGACAATAAATAGACTTGTATTTCTCATGAATAACAACACAGATTACCTGTTGGGAGATGGTACATGTGCATGTTTCATGTATATAGCTGTCACACAAAAGGAGGCTCTAGTACTGCTTACATTAAAGGTAACGAGGCGGACACCTGTAGGCAGGTGTACCTAGTATAAAATGTAGTACAAATTACATAGACTTCTACTTAATTCTCAATGTTGATGAAAGTGTTTTAAAAAACAGACATTTATGATACAGTAAGACACTATTACTAACAGTAAGAAATCATGATCTGACTGTAATACTTCATTTATCAAGTTTTAAGTAGTGTAGTATAGCAGAGTGATCTTAAGTTGGATATAAGCATCATCGTCTATAATTCAACCTACCAGGATATCATACCTACCTCACCTAGCCTACTATGCTTGATATCAGATGTACACCTTCACCTGTAGCCTACATCTGGATATCAGGTGTATATCACCTATAGCCTACTTTGATATCAGGTATATATCACCTATAGACTACCTGGATATCAGGTGTTTATCACCTACAGTCTACCTGAATATAAGCTGTATATCACCTACAGTCTACCTTGATATCAGGTGTATATCACCAATAGACTACCTGGATATCAGGTGTGTTTCACCTATAGACTACCTGGATATCAGGTGTGTTTCACCTATAGACTACCTGGATGTCAGCTGTATATCACATATAGACTACCTGGATATCAGCTGTATATCACCTATAGCCTACCTTGATATCAGGTATATATCACCACCAGCCTACCTTGATAACAGCTGTATATCACCTATAGCCTACCTTGATATCAGATGTGTATCACCTACAGCCTACCTGGATATTTGGTTATTATCAATTGTAGCATATCTTGATATCAGGTGTATATCACCTATAGCCTACCTTGATATCAGGTGTATATCACCTATAGCCTACCTGGATGTCAGGTGATCATCATTTTTAGCCTATCCGTATAGGAGGTGTATACTGTTCCCTATAGCCTCCCTGGATATCAGTTGTATCATCACCTATAGTCCACCTCAGAATCAGGAGTACAATCACACATAGCCTACCTGGATATCAGGTATATATATATATCACCTATCGCCTACCTTGATTCCAAGCGTATACAGCTTTTATAGATATCCTTTACAATATATCTTAACTGCTCTTAACAGACATATTTTACCTAGCCTTTACCTACCTTAATATACTAAATTTACTTCTTAATTGTCAAATCAGATATATTTCATAGCCTACCTGGGTATTAGGTACATGTTGTAAGATAAACACACGTCCAGACGTAAAGAATCCAACAATTTACCAGAGATCTAGTACCCTTAAGATCTGTTATATCCCTACTGATGTTTCTGTAGTCTAGATCTGTGGTGCTGGCTGTTTAGAGTTTCCTGTGTTGTACAATTTATGCCCCCCTTGATGTCATTGTGACAGGACCTGACGTAGGAACTAGGAATACTAAGTAAGGCAAACAATAATTTATACACCTTGTCGTCACTCAGCTGTTGTTGTTCTGATAGCAAATTAATGAATAATATTCTCGACATGGACCTAATTTTGTCTGTAATTAAACGACTAATTACCAATTCAACTCATAGCAATTCAACTCATAACATAACACTTTGTTTTGTTTATCAACAAGTCCTTTCTCCATGTTATCAACAATCAACTTCCTGTGCCAGACTCTGACAAGACTCAGTAATCATAAGTCCCTTCCTTAACCCTCAACTGCTTTTATTTGCTCTTCCTAAGATCTATACTGACTAGGGGGTGGGGTTGGGGGGTGGGGGGGTTGTGACGGGGCCATCAAAACTCAGTCACTAAAGCATCATACTATGCAGCCTCCAGTGAAGATCTATTGTGTAGATAGTTCCATCTATATCTGAGGCAGCCAAGATCATGGACCAATTCATGGAATGCATTGGTTGTGTCCCTATTGACCAGACACTGTACGATCCGGGGCAAGAAACTTTATCCAAATTGCTTTGGATGGCAGTAGACCTCTCCCATGTCTGATGTTAAATTAGTGATGGAAGATCCATGTCTGAAAGTGATTCCTGCTGTCTAACAGGTGATAAACCCAGCTAACAAAGAAATACTTTTTATTTAAAAAACAATAACTTCAATTTATCCAGTATGTCTGTAAACAAATTTTCAATATACTAGTGCAGTAAATATGTCTGATTTTAAAATTAACTTATTTCCTACACTACATTCACATGCACACATATACCTTACAGAATGCATATTATTTGTTATCTTTACCAAATGTAGTGACATAGTGAATATCAAGTAACATTTTTTTATTCTTCATTCTTATATATAACTTTATTTGCTTTCCTTTACAATGTCACTATATCAATCTATTCTTCATTCTTTTATATAACTTTATATGCCGTCTTTTACAATGTCAATATATTAATCTGATTAGAACTTAATTATGACCTTGGCCTTTGAAATCTTTGTTGTTTTTGTAAGTTTATTTATCTGTATGTTTTCTTGTTCTCTCCCCTCCTCCATCAGTTTCATCCATTTTACCAGTTGAGCATTGTGGGTAAAACATGTCTAGCGCAATTTTGTATTATTTTTACATAAGGTCACGGGTCATGAATAATGACATGCTTATTTGTCTTTATTCTGTTCTGTTTTGTTTTACAGTTGTTACTGTGGTGTTTTAGGGGGTGGGGGGTGGGAATTTGTTTTAAGTTCATTCTTTGTTTACATGTTCGTGCATGATCAATCAGCTTTTCTTTTAACGTTACTTAATTGTAACTATGTATTAAGCGATCACCTTTTAGGCAACAATCTTGTTATGTCAAATGTTTGATAAAAATATAATTGGTCAACAAATTCTGAACAGATTTTAAAATGAAAAGTACTGTATCCAACTGTGTAGTGCCTTCAGAAAAGTTTTACATCTCATGCTAATATGATTGATCTGTATGTAACACAAAAATCATGAAGGTGAATCTATTACATGCAGATTAATGGTAACACTAAGACCATGACAATGCTACTTCTACATATCAAAAAGGATGTGGGATGTACAGTTATGGACTCTAAAAGCTTTTAAAAATTTGCTCCTCCTAAACTTTAAAGTAAAAGCAGCACCCAGACAACTGCCAGATCAACTCACGATTACCGGGTGAGCTAAAAATCAATGTATAATTGAATCTATATATCAAAACTTCAGAGAGAAGTTCAGCAGTGTACTTATTTACATGGTAAGTTATATGTTGGTCCCTTTCTAAAATGCTTTACCTATTTGCAAGTTCCAACTTGTTGAGGAGGTCAGCTTCCGTGTCATGACCATTGTCCAAGGGAGGCTGGTCAGCGGCAGACATCTGGCTGGACCTCTAGTCAAGACCTCTAGTCGAGATCTCTACACAATCTGGTCATCTTATTGTCAACAGACAAGGTCTGAAGATGGCAACACCTGATCTGTAATGAGAAAATATTACATCTGTATAAACAGAAGACAAGATCTGATGATGGCAACAGCTGACCTGTAACGACAAAATATAAAATCTTCATAAACGGCAAAACTTTCTTTTTTAAAATGTTACCAACATGATATATATATATCTTATTTAAAATGTAAATCTTTCAGGTAGTTGATATATATATTACCTTGCAATTATGCAGTACCTAAATCAAAATGTCTTGGGTAAATGCAGTTGTTTCAGGCAAAAGTCTGATGCATTTTGATATCATTAACTGTCAGTACTGCACAGCTGATTCAAAGAAACACATGTTTTTGCTCTCACACATACAAGCCATTACTAATTTAAAGCATGTTCTATTGTATTCAGACATAAAAATCTGTCCTATCTGGCGACACACTGGCCATCTTTATTAGACAAATTATGCACAGAACCACTTGACCTGTTTCACAATACTTGTATCTTTTCCCTGACAAACCAAGAGAAATCAGGATGAGGTTAAATAGCAATATATTAAATGCACATTTTGTTCAACATCTACAATAGAAATGACAGAGCCTAAGGTGTATTCATTTGGCATTGATGAATGTAATAACATACAGACAGTAGGAAGCAGCTTCTGGTCAAAACGTGTAAAACAATGGTGTGATTTGTTTCTCAAACAGCAAAATGTAAAAACATTAAAATTCTGCATTTACATAGTTACATTGTAGCTGTTGTATAACATGAATTAACCTCCTTAATCAAACCACTTGTTGAATATATTAATAATTACCCAACTGTTCATATAAGAATATTGATAGGTTTAATATTCCAAATAAGTCATTTCTAGAGTTTCATTTTGATAAGCTGACTCTTGTTTTAATTGGATCATTTTTATCAGAAAAACAAACTGCAATAATGTGCAGAATGTCTATTACGGTATATTAACTGTATATAGAACTGTATATTAAGGTGTGAAATACATATGTATAAAGGTAAAGAATGATACAGTAACAAACAACTTCATGGAATTTATATTCCCCGCTTTCCAAACATATTGTAAGTAAATATTTAAATATTTTAGAGGTTAGGAGTAAACATGTCATAATGCTATGTAGAATGATATATTCTCTTGAGCTATGATGTATTGCTTTAAAGCTAAAAAAGATGTAAAGGATTAAAGAGAGTAGATGTTTTATTGCACTTATCAAATATTAAGTTTAATGATAAACTGATAATATTTGTGGGACTTCAAGGTACATCTAAATCAGATTATATTTAGGAAAGTTAGAGCACAAAAACTGATCGACCAATGAAATGAAAGGATACCTAATAAGTATGCATAGATATTAACAGATGATGCTGATTGCTGAACTCAGTCTTATATGCCCTAATATGCATCTACTGACCAAGTTTCATCAAAATCGGATTATATTTAGGGAAGTTAGGGCACGGCAATGAACCGACCAATGAAATCAAAGCATACCTCATTAGTATGCATAATTATTAACAGATGACACTAATAGTCAAACTCCAGTCTTAATGACCCCAAGATTCATCTGCTGACCAAGTTTCACCCAAATTGGATGATATTTGGGGAAGTTAGAACATGTAACAGACAAGACGGATGGACAGACTCATTGACAGACAGACGGACGGACAAACCCAAATCAACATACCCCGTTCCGGTGTAAGCGGGGGATAATTAATATCATACAAGACTGACGGAGATCTATGATAAATCGAAGGTTTTGACATTTATGATAAATTAGTCTCCACATTACTACTGCTCAGGTACAATGGATAGTAGGTGTGTCTGTATCACTCCTAATTATATTCTGCTAAATTAAGACAGATATAAGCCAATTCATCCTACACTGTTTAATTGCTTAACAAGGAATATTGATATTAGATCATCATAATTATGTCTGGAGGCAAACAGTAATAAGGGACATAACTCCTATGAATTAGTGTTGGATAAAAAGGGCACAGTCACCTTTGATGATGACCATGGACCTTGACATCAGGTTCACAATATATGTCAGAGATGGCAATCACCGAAAGTCCAGTCACATAGATAAACTGAGGTCAATTCCTATAAAAGTTGTTGCTTATATTACCATACATGATAACATTATATGTCAGATTTTTACAAAACATTACATAGTACAAGGTCGATATGTGTTAGAACTCCAATTAGACAAGATTTATGTATATTATAATACAACAAAGAATCAACATAAAAACTGACTTCTATTAGACAACACACGGAAGAGAAAAAGGACACTTCTAACTCAAGTAATCTTACACATTTATAGTACATACTGTACAAATAAATTTTGATAATTCTGCATTATTACTCATCATAAAGGAATTTGTTTGTATACAAATATTTATGTGTAAGTAAGTTCATGATATGCCACACTGAAAATTATACCTTTCAGAAATATCTATCTTTTATCAGTGTTTACTTTAATAACAGGTTTGTAGATACAACAATTCAAAGTATGCATATAATTACCGAATATATACATATAAATATAAAAAAAATATATTTTCTCATGCTTAGCACTCATGTTTGTAATCTTTTTTTCCTGTACAAAACATCAACAGTCCTGACCAACAGGCATTTATCATGATCACCATCAACAGCCATTCATTAATTAGGGAGGTCTCTTACAAACTTTTAATGCCTCTCACTAAATTCCTCTTGGCATTGGGGCTTAAATAATTTGAACGCCTTGTCTTCTTGGTGTTACTTTCCAACAGATATAAATACATATCTTCACTGTATGACATTTGTGTTAAAGTTTAAAGAATTTGATTAAAGAAGTAATATCTTGTCGTGCATGAAATGTATGTTTAAAAGTTAATCAATTTAAGTCCTAATTCTCCGAGAATTATATTAACCATCAGTACTGATATAGTGAAAACTTACTGCACTAGTGTATTCTAGATAAGTCACACTGATTATTACACCTCTGTCAAAACAAAGGAAATCACACATACAGTTTAACTGAGTTAATAAAGAAAATAAAAATAATATAGGTACAAATAATTATTGATAATATATTGTTTAAGAATGTTCTTTCAAGAAGTCTTGTGAGGATTATTCAAAATAAGCTAGAAAGCCATTATTCAATTCAAATATGAATTATTGAAATCAATGGTTATTCAACTGTTCGATTGACAGAGGTTCAAATATAATATCAGATTTTGATTTTTTTAAAAACTTGTGTCTTAGATAATATAAGCATCCTGCAAAGACTATAAAGACATAAAACAACAATATGAACAAAACATTTTTATCAAATTTTTAGGCAATCTAACGGTGATTCTTATTAGAACTTGAAACATGAAACAATGATCAAATCACAAACAGTTCGAGATCAAAATAAACATCAAGCATTTCACTTGAGTAGACTACAACCAAACAAACAATAGCCCCTCTTTATAGGGACAGTATACCAAGGTAATTATAGGATAGTTCCAGCTCTGATTACAGTCTGTTCCAGGAAAATTGGTTCTGTGGAAACCCTACTGAGGCATTCCACCAGTAGTGTACATGTATATGGCTGAACAGATCAACAAAACCTGGTATATTTGTTGAGATCCAATGCCTTATTGAACTGTCTGAATCCTGAAATAAAATCCTGGCTATGATAATTACATCTATAGCTACACCTATACAGAGGAAAATCTTTTTCAAAGCTCCTTCCAGGAGGTAATTAAAGCCTTTCCATATTGTATACTCTAAGAGATGTGGATGTAGCTTACATTGTATAATCTATACAAGTCTTCATATTTCTATAGCATTCTGTATAACGTATATGTATCAAATAATCACACATATGCTGATTAAACAGTCAAATTATGCTGATAAAACAGTCGAATTATGCTGATTAAGCAGTCAAATTATGCTGATTAAACAGTCAAATTATGCAATTATGCTGATTAAGCAGTCAAATTATGCTTAATATGTAAAATTCACACTGCTTGGTATAAATGATTTCCAATCTTAAACTGCTCTATACTGTGCACATGTGCTGATGTACTACTCTATATTGTACCATTATACCTCAGGGTTCCCTGGCTGGTCATTTTCTGTATACAAATGTTTCCCCTTGGATAAAGACTGTGCTCATCTTACAATGTGGAAACTCTTACCCCTTAGTATCGCATCCCACATATATATACTGGTATAATTGATGTGAAAACACACTCTCTCCTGCCCCTTCTCTGTCATTACTCACAACTATCACAGGCGATGTCCCAGCCAAATATTACACTAACCAGCAGCGGCCTTTAAGACTCATCTGAGTCATCAATTAATCAAAACCACCGAGACTTCACTTCAGAAAAAAAAAGTCAATTATAAACTTAGAATTAGCATATACAATGGACAGATAAACTATTGGTTAAATTGAAAAAATCATTCGCTAATTTCAGGTTAAAACGTGAACATGACATTAATTTACTGGGTGGAAATCACATATACTTTACACTAGACGTACTACATAATGTGGTTGCTGACTGCACCTAAAGACTCAACACATGTACATAGTGAGGAACATGCTCCCTGGGGCAGCACATTGGCGCCTGGGGAGTTACAAGTATAACTGATCCTGATGAACAAGCTTCTGAGCTTTATTGATGGACAATAGCCTACACACACATCTGATCTACTAATAAGATTTCATAAATAATCGACAATAGCCTTATCAACTTGGTTTTTATTTTTTTTATAAAAGTGAATTTTCAGTATAATAACTTATTAAATATCTCATCGTTACTTGTTTTGATGAAACTTCAAACTCTTCAATCCAAAAAAATTGAAAACAGAAATTTGGAAAATCCAAAGTTTGTCAAGTACATATACCCCCTGGGTACATAAATAAATAACCATGCATATAAGTAGACAGTTTATGCTATCTATGCTATACATATATATGTGTATATGTATAAAGTATATTACAGAAAATATTTATGCCAATATATGACAATGGTTAGATATTTTTAAGTGTTAATCATGATACTATCTTTCTTCAAAGATTTTCTCACTAAGACAGGCAATGTTTATATATTGCACTTGTAGATATAACCTAGGTGTTATTGTTCTCTCTCTATATAAGATTGATGACCTGCTCAGGTAATTACCTGTAACCTTGTCAGCTGTCAGCCTCTAGACGACAGAGCTTCACCAATACACAATAATATTGTTATATAAAACAATTGTGGTTTGTTATGATCATGTGAAGGAGTTATTTCCCTTTTTCCTGTGGTAAATCTTTACAAAGTAACACGTACTGCAAAACAGATGCTTCAAATAAAAACATGTTAAATCTAGTGAAAGCATTTCCTTAAAACTGGTAAGTTCGAAAATACAAATTTGACCAACATGTAATTCATTTTTGGCCAGATGATAGCTTTAACTGCATTCATGTGAAGTGCAATCAAAAAGTAACAAAGGCCATCAGAGACAGGTTATGCTTCCCGAATTAGACAAAATTTAAGTACGAAAAATAACTAAGGGTGATAACTCCTAGTTCATGCGAAACAGAATGATGGTTCTTAGTCACTGCACTTCTCCTTATTGAGATCTATCTACCTATGAAGTTTCATATTGATACCTCTTATAGTTTCTGTGTAATGCTCCAGACAAAATGATGATGGATGGAATGGACACACTTGACACGTCATAACAGACAAAGGGGTAACTACAAGTCTCCCTTCAGGGAACACAATAAAAACACCTAGCCTCGACGTGGCACAAACTAATGACATTTAGTTACATTTTGTGTACTGTTTTACTTTATTTTTTACCATCTCACCACACTACTTTCAACCTTAGTGTACACAGGATTATAATACAGGTGGAAACCCCTGTTAATTCTGTACCATCACAAACACTCCATACATCAGTGCTAAAATGCTTCTAATTAGTTAGACATTTGTCGATGAAGGTGGCAGTGTTGTCATCGAAATGTCACAAACAACTGTTCCTTTGGTTGTGTTATAACAACTTCTACTCTATTAACATTACCAATCTGAATAAAATGTTTTGACATATCAGAGCCCAGACAAACTCTTTCTTGGATGTAGTTCAAAGGTCAAAATGTATATCACATCTGACCTACCTTTGATAAATGACATACTACCTCATCAAGTTAACCTCATAGTTCAGTAAGATACTGGGAGCCTGGACAAGATAACAGGACAAATGGACCAACAGACAGACACAATGCAAAACTACTTCAACCCCTCAAATCAGGAGTAATATCTCCAAATAGGAAAGAACTGGCACTGCATAAATAAGTAAAAACAGTATGACATTTTTTAATGATTTTGTAAGGTCTACAAGCTCAGGTTACTGCACCAAACAATTCATTGATCAAACAAAACATTATTGAGTTTGGGTCACAGCTTTTTCACATTTAGGAAAATGTATATTTGTATAGCGTATTTTTCTAGATCTGTCATTACATTTAAATATTGGTTAAGGTGCAACATTACATAGAGTACATGAAATCTGGTAAAAGTCAACTTGTTAATCCTTCATCTCATTGTTACTTAAATCATGTACAGAAAGTGACTCCGAGGTGTAATTATGATACTGAGATAAAATCTACTGCCCATACACAATCTACATAATGGACTGATACTAATGTAAATATGGACTGGAGGCTGGCTGTTTACAGTCAACATCAGAGATCAGCAATGCTGGTGAAGGTCACCCATCAAATGACAAAATTACATAAACCTTAATATTCTACAACATACATATTGATATCACATCAAAAATACACATTGTAAGCTGGAGTGTAATATGAACTAATTAATTTAATCAAGGCATGTGAAAATTATCAACCTTAAATTAACCTATAAAAATTTCAATACGTGCCTACGTACAGAGGAAACTTTTATATCGTTCCTAAACACAACAGAGCCAGAAAGACTAAATATTTAGTACAGTTTATCTACAAGGAATACATTGTAATGTTTTTGTGAGATTTAACAAGATACTACAAGTGTATACATGTTCATTATATAATGTAAATATCATTGTGTCATTATATACAGAATGTAAAATACAAGTGTACTTACTTTTATCGCGACATCTGAACCACCACTTGTGAGAAGTCTTGAAGAATACTGATATGAATCTTGGATACTTACCTTTAAAGCTCATTATTTAGGGTTGAAATAGATTGCACTACATTGTACATACTGGTAATGATCAGCTTATTATTGGTGTATATTTTTATTATATGTGTTTCATTCTGTATATCTGTTCTATATCACTGTCTCATATCTGTTCTTTATTACTATCTAATATCTGTTCTTTATCACTATCTAATATCTGTTCTTTATCACTGTCTTATATCTGTTCTTTATCACTATCTTATATCTGTTCTTTATCACTATCTCATATCTGTTCTTTATCACTATCTAATATCTGTTCTTTATCACTATCTCATATCTGTTCTTTATCACTATCTCATATCTGTTCTTTATCACTGTCTCATATCTGTTCTTTATCACTATCTTATATCTGTTCTTTATCACTATCTCATATCTGTTCTATATCACTGTCTCATATCTGTTCTTTATCACTATCTCATATCTGTTCTTTATCACTATCTTATATCTGTTCTTTATCATCTGTTCTTTATCACTATCTTATATCTGTTCTTTATCAATATCTCATATCTGTTCTTTATCACTATCTTATATTTGTTCTTTATCACTATCTTATATCTGTTCTTTATCACTATCTTATATGTTCTTTATCACTATCTGATATCTGTTCTTTATCACTGTCTTATATCTGTTCTTTATCACTATCTTATATCTGTTCTTTATCACTATCTTATATCTGTTCTTTATATCTGTTCTTTATCACTATCTTATATCTGTTCTATATCACTATCTCATATCTGTTCTTTATCACTATCTTATATCTGTTCTTTATCACTATCTCATATATCTGTTCTTTATCACTATCTCATATCTGTTCTTTATCACTATCTCATATCTGTTCTTTATCACTATCTTATATGTTCTTTATCACTGTCTTATATCTGTTCTTTATCACTATCTTATATCTGTTCTTTATCACTATCTTATATCTGTTCTTTATCACTATCTTATATCTGTTCTTTATCACTATCTTATATCTGTTCTTTATCACTATCTTATATGTTCTTTATCACTATCTCATATCTGTTCTTTATCACTATCTCATATCTGTTCTTTATCACTATCTTATATGTTCTTTATCACTGTCTTATATCTGTTCTTTATCACTATCTTATATCAATAATGATAGCAGGAATCCATTTCTTTCTATAATGTGAATATTACTGTGATCTGTATATATCTAGAGTGATTGCATAATTGTGGTGTCACCAATTATATTATAAATTACTTGCTGTGTAGCACAGGTTTCTATGATGTCAGTCAAGGTTCTGAAGACGGCCTACCTAGTATGCTGAAACATGTAAATACCATTACAACCTGCCAAGATCTTCTGAGAATGTTGTCCAGTTCTCTATCTTGTCTACATTGTTAGTATCTTGACGAGGCTCTGTATTCCCTCTAAGGAATCCATTCTACAGAAGAATTACCATCTACACTGATATTCCTGTATCTGGACGTTGGATCTTTTTTCTCTTGTATTAATCAAGACATGTTTCAATGTTATATGCTGTTAGCTATGAAGGATTAAGATCAATTTCTAGATAGCTTCTTCATCAATAGCTTATTTGGTGTTTAAGTTGAAAAGATTACAAAATGAGGATCTTGGATTAAAGCCCATACACTCCTGCAACATGCATGTTAATATCTTAGACGCTGCATTGACATGTAAAATTGTGACTATCTCCAATGCAGCATTAAAATTATTCATAAGATCTCAACAAATTTCAGCTCTAGATATTTAACTATAAATATAAATATTTATTTGGAATGAACTCAAATTTTAATTAAATTCTGAACAAGAATCAAATTGCATTACATTGTACATGTAAAAGGTATACACAGTTTTTGTTCATCATCCCGTGGGAATTTTAAACTTCAGTAAATGTATAAATGTATACATGTCAGGAAAATAAAACTACATCACATACTAGAAGAATCAACTTTTTGTTTCTTTCTGTATTTTATGATGAAAATTTGAATTCCAACCAATAATATTTCATTTGAGAGCTATTCACCAAAGTAAACTCCTCAAATATTTATTAAAACACACTTATACAAATAAATACCAGTATCAAAAATCTTGAATCTAGAATTGATCTGGTCCAACTAGGCTAGGTAGTAGTGTGTGTTTGATGTGTTTTTTTGGAAACATTTGTGTCTGGTTAGTTTGTTTGCTGGATTTATTATTCCATCAACAGGCTAATATAGTCTGGGTCTAATTAAGACAGAGTCACCTAGATATAACAACTGGTGGCTATCTTGATATAACAACTGGTGGCTATCTTGATATAATAGCTGGTGGCTATTCTAATGAACAACATACAGGAGGCCTGCAGTATGCTATCTATCCAAATGGGGAAAAGTATATTGCCAAAGAACACAAACAAAACAGTAGAGGAACTATTTCCTGAGAGACAAAAACCTGACCCAGGTGGAGATCAAACAAAACAGTAGGGGAACTATTTCCTGAGAGACAAAAACCTGACCCAGGTTGGGATCAAACAAAACACCTCAGATCTTCTACTGATGCTCTATCAACAGATGAGCTATCATGAATCCCCTGTAATGTTGATAACAACTCCCACAACAACTTGAAATACATCCATTTTAAGTCAATCACCTTATTCATATTTATTCTCCATGAAGGATGTAATCCCTGTCACATTATCCATGCTTCTGAGCACGCAAGCACTGGCATTTTTGTGCAGCAGTGAATTGATACCATATTTGGTTGCAATTTCATGTATATTCAAGTAGTTTGACGCTCAAACATTAAACTGTAGCAAAGGTTGTATCTATGAGATAAATCCTCATTACACTGTGATATATTCAAATGCTAATGCTAGCACACAGCTAAGGCTGCAGTTTTCAATGAATTTATACAACATCATTAGTCTGGGTCAGCTTGGAAAATACCAACTCCACATATTCACAATCAATATTTATTTGCCATCAATTCTTAATCACCTTTACCTCAAATGTACCATATACTAGTAATGTAATGAAATATGAAACACACACAATTGATTCAGGACAATCTTAATCTAGATGTCTTATAAATTCATTTTTATCACATCAGTCAAGTTTGTTTCTTAGATTTAAGCTACATTATGTACATGCGATTTAATTTTGAGCATTTAACAGCTCATAACCATATGTAATACATTAGTTCTACAGACATTAAAAATGTCTTATCTATCCCTGATTTAGCATGATGATCATCAACAGCAATTGATTAAATTTATAGGTGATCAGGTGGCCCAGCAGGAACTCGCCCACATTTCACCTTGTTGACCAGGGTTGGATACCCAGATCACACGAGAAGTTATGGAGGCATCTGCCTGACAATGTGGGTTTCCCATGGGTGCTCTGGTTTTCTGTATACGTTGGAATTATTTGATGGAAAACAACCTATTCAACTATTGCCTTTTTCCTCTGAACAGAAAAATGAGCAAATTTCAACACAATGACCAAAAATAGTGGTGGGACATTGGTTGCAGATATAATCAATTTATCAGTTAGCATCTGTTGATCTTTCCAATGTGATTTTACTGATCATAATCAATTCAGTAATATTCAATTTCATTATCCTTGTCCTTCTGTTACTCTGTTTGTTTGTGTTGTACATTCCTTTTTAGTGTAAAAGCAATTAAATGTTGCAAATTAAGTATTTCCACACATTCCCCCCCCTCAACAACTTTACTTTCCAGCATATTTACAATGGCTGCCACTACAAGGCATCTCTCTAGACTTGTGGTAGTAAAACTACCATTGCTGCCAATCTCACAATGATTTATTTTTGGTAGGCTTACAGCCACCACTCTTGAGAGATTCTACAGAGTGACGACCATTGTTTATATGCTGGGGGGTAAAGTTGTTGGGAGAAATGAATGGAAATATCTAAGTTACAACAACTGATTGCTTTGACACATAAACAAGTTAGCAAAGAAATGTTTTATCTTACTTTTGGTGTATGATCTAATTCATAACTATCGCTGTAGTAAACAGTAAACAATACATGTGTATAACAATACCTGAATACCAATCCTTGCATGGTCGCTAGAATTTTACTTATAGTAATTATGACTACTGCCCGTAACCAAGACAAAAATGAAATGTCTGAACCTTTGTCTGGCTGCCATCTCCCTTTATACATACTGACAACCAAGCAAGACATCTGGTGAAAAGTATAGATATTTCTTACATTTTCACCGATTAATCGATTATGAGAAACACAACTGATCAACGTTATCAATATTCTTTTAACATGTTGCTAATGGATGTTAGAAAATCTCACCACTGACTAGAAAAAACACCACTCGGTTTGGTCAAAACTACAAGAGATATAACATCTCTGTAAAAGTTGTATCATCAATAGTGATGAGTGATATAAGATTTCTTACATCATCACTGCATCAATGATGTTTTTATCAAATTGATGAATTCCTATAAATTTCAATGAGTAAAAATTCATCCTAGATATGATATTGTGTAGTTTATTTTGTAATTGTTGTAAAATAAAGGATATAATGAGAGTTATAATCAATTGTAGTGCAATCAATCAATATCGTTTCTGTTAAAATGGAAACAACTTGGTATCAATTAATTCATCAAAGAATGAGTTCTTATTAAATTATCATATAATGGCAAAAAAAATCAATATATAACAGGAATGTGTACACACACTACTTGTTGGGGTTGGGAGGTGGGGGAGCATGTTTGCAATATATAACAGCACTACTATATACAGTACTACACTCAGTATTGATTGATACATGAAATATGTAGAAATAGTTATATATATATATACATATATGTGTGTGTGTGTGTGCGTGTGAGGGTGTGTGTGTGTGTGTGTGTGTGTGTGCGTGTGTGTGTTTGTGTGTGTGTAATTTTGTGCTTGTTTCAATATATAATAATGTATACCTACGAAAAAGAGTAAATTGTATGCATATGAATGTAAAATTATTGAAATTTTAAAATGAATTTTTCAGAATTGCTGTGAATTCAACTAATTCATAAATTTTATAAACTGATGTGTGTTTGCATTTTCTCCCAAATTCAAAGCTTTTTCCAAACTTTAGGGGATGCATGTAAAATTCTCTACACGATATGTCTGTGACTTATGACAGTATTCAAAAATAAAGGGGAGGACAGCAGGTAATGATAACTAATCCAATGAACAATTTGCCCCATAAATTTATTGTAACACTGTACAGTTGTGAGTATCAAATAAGCATCATAATAACAAACACTGAACCTCATTGATATACATGCACATTGTTCCTGATATGCACATATACCTTCTGTACTGCTTGACTTTTTTATGTGGCTACTTGTTGTACATAATGTAATTGCCATGAACAATCTGACATATACATTGTGGTAATGGTATCAGTATAGCTGCCAGAGGACACAACGGCAGCTGTACTTCTAGGTAACATGGTCACACTGATATTATAACCAGATCAGAGTTTTCCAATGATGCTAATTGAAATACTTCATGACTGAAACTTTAACAAGTTTATAATTTCTATACTTCATGACTATATAATTGTGAACAATCACTTACTTAAACGACAGTCATGTAAACAGATCTTTCACATTTTTTCACAGTCCTCTCTCTCCATATCTATGTATTGTTTTGTAATTCACAACTGTGGCAAACCTAATGTAAGTAAACTAGACTGACATAGCTTGCGAACTGCCTATATCACCAGCACTTAGGTACAAGAAATGATCAGAAGTGTGAACACGCCACAGTGTATCATCATCATCATCTTACAAACTTACTCAAGTGTATCTCTATACCTAACCAGCACACTGACTAATACTAGTGTTTACAAGTACACTGCCCAAAACCAAATACTTTCTAGTCATGTAAACTGTCAGCTGGAATCATGACTGTATGCTGCCTCAGGACATAGCCATTCAGGAAGTGTTAACATAATGATACAAGTGTACATGCAGTGTCCTGTTAGTAATATAAGTCCTACATATGGGTCAAATTATGACATATCAAAATCAAGTCTATAAAATCAATGTAATTCAGCAAAAGTCACAATGAGTCACTTCAGCTTGTTTCATAAAAATCATATTTATTTTTTTCAATTTGTTCGAATGTGAGAAAAAATCAAAGCAATTGAAAGATAACAAGTTCTAGTCTATGACCACACCATGTACACTGGTTTTCTGATGATCTATATGTCGTAATATGATCATAACATATTCAAAGGAACATTTCATGTGGAAGCTGGAAAGATTTTGATTGTTTTGAATGTATGGCCAAAACATTGATAATATTTTTAGTTTGAGGTGAAAACTTTATTTACCATATTCAGATAAAAAAAAGTTGAATTGTACAGCAGGCTTTTATATTTGCATAGCATACAATATGTAGGAGAACAGTACCAGTGTTTTTGTAACAGACCATTTCTGCCAATCTCGCAAGAATTTACTTTTAGTAGGTTTACAACCACAAGTCTAGAGAGATTATGCATAGTGGCGGCCATTGTCAATATTCAGGAAAGTAAAGTTGTCAAGGAAAATGAGTGGTAATACAACATTACATTGCTTTGACATGTATGCAAGTTAGTAGAAAAATATATTATTTTTCAATTGGTGAATGATTCATAACTATCACGCTGTTGAAAACTATATAAAACAATGCCTGCATGCAGATCAATGCATGGGTCGCTAGTATTTGGCTTTTTTATGCAGGGAGAAATTCTGACTATCAGTCCATGACCAAGACTAAATAAAATTGCAGATAGATAGGCAGAATCCTTTAGACTACTTTTCACTGATGTCCTCTAATCAATCCTTTTTTTTACCCTTCATGTATCAGTAGGAAATGTTATCTGTCTTATGTTTAAGCACTTACTGTGAAATGGTAACTTAAGTCATGTTTTGAAATTTATGTTTAACTTTTGATAACTGCACTCACAATAAAAGAAACAATGCTTTTTGTAATAAACAAATTCTAAATCTTTACAATACATGAGCTCTTAACAGCTACAATAAGACAGCTGAAAGGTAATGCTAAATGTGGTCTGACCACTGATATGTTGATTGAAATGGCAGCTACAGAATGTCAACCCTGTTTTTATACTACCATTACTACTTTCTACAATCACTAGACATTGAACCCAAAATGTTTGGTATATACAACGGTATGAATGTGTATGCCACCTGATACTATAGCAAACAAATATATAACAACATCCTAATTCAGTTCAATTAAGCCTCTTATATATATGTATGGTGACAACATGCATCCGCATCTTGGTAAAGAAAGGAAAGCAACTTTGAACTATAGTATACATAAAGGATTAGTGATATTTTGTAAACAAACGAAATTTGAAATATTTTCATATGAATTTTTGTCTCGTTTCACATACACCATGCACCTTGTCACTTCACTAAATTGTGAATATGATAGGCATATTAATAAAATTAAATATACCAACCTCTCATGTATTGTAAACAGCATGTATTGATGAAGTGACTTTCTATAAATAAATCCTCTACAAAAATAAGTTACACTATTTCTATATATGAAAATCCTTATCCATACTTACATGTTATCATCACAGTAATCAGTTATATCATAAGAAGTGCATATCCGTTACCCCATAACAGCCCAAGAATCTTACAAATGTGATCTTATCCTTGTCGAATTGCCACTATCCATCAACGTCTGACAGACTTTGACAGCACTGACGACTGGGAAAACTATCAAACGCCCTCTGACCCAGATCGAACCGGAAGTACAAAAAATTGGGAAAAATAAAGTAATGTCCCCAACGAGATTTCTGTAAAGTCGTTTTAAAAGTGAAGGATGTCATTTTATCGTTACTAATTAAAAGAAATTTCCATAACATACAACTGAAAATGATACAGTATTTCAATGATAAAAAAGTATTCATATAAAAATCTAATAGTCAAAACCCTAAACGGAAAAGGAGCCAACGTTCCGACATAGCCTTTGGTATATTACATACTTGCATCAGTTTTTCAAAGATCGAAACACGGACTTGTATTGTAGCAAGGCCGTGAACAGAGCATATTCACACAATATACAGTACATATACTGGAGTAAAATAAGTTGGGTGTCTAGTGCACTTTGTATTGTATTACAGACGTAATGTTATTTTAAGTTTGACCAAAATTTCGGCCCGAGTCTGTCTGAAGGGATGCGGAAAAGTTGTTTCTTTGCAGCAGACATAAACCAGATCCTTTAACTCTTCAAACATTTAATCACAAAAACATTAGATACAGTAACCAAAACATCTTGAATATACAATTGTCACGAAATGAAAAATAAATTTCACAACTGTTTAGAAGAAAATGTGAGGTTATATGTTTATTAAAAAAATATATCGTCAATCGAATTAATACAATATACTTTTGTACAATTAACAATGTAAAACATCTAGGTACAGAGTGAATATGTAATGTGGAATTCATTATACTACCATACTGAGTTCATGTTTTACTCCGTATTTGTCGGCTGAAAACAAAATAAAGAAAGATACAAAATTGTATGATTATCGAAAATAAAACCTGTTCCAGAAGAAATGAACTCTGTTAATACAATAGATGTCAGAATCGAGGTCAAACAGTTTAACTATATGATTATATATTTACCATCCGTATTGCCCGAAGGACACGATACACATATTATGACATCCAAACAATTTACATACAGTACGGTGTAAATGTTAAACCACGGACTTGTGTATATAAGTCCGTGGTTAAACCAATTATTAACCATAACGACGTCAGTGAGAAAGGAATTATTTACCTAGATCCATCAGTTGTAAAAAAAATTATCAGTTTTAAATTTAATATAAAAAAACATCCGATTGAAAATGGCTTTTATTTAAAAATTTATAATTATAATAACTGTCATGTTCCACTTTAACATTTTTACCATAAATTCTCTAATCTATCGTGTCAGCTTAAGCGGTTACTAGAGTAATTTTCCCAAGGGCCTTGTTAAAATAATATAACCGTGGTAAAAAAAAAGCTATCAGCAAAATACCGCTCGGCTAGAGAGGACTTCTCTTTAGCTCGATCGGTTGCGCGGCAGACTAGTAAGCCAGGGTTCGATTCTTAGCGAAGTCATTGAAATTAGTAATGATCTCTGTTACATTGGCGCCCACGTAGGGACTCGGAAACTCGTCACTGATCATTGATAACTTTCACAAGTATTCCTCGATACAGCCTAATGTTTAATCAAAACTATTTACCGAAAACGAACTTACCTGGTTATGATGATTTCGTTATAGTAAGGCCAACCCGATCTTTGTCAATTAAGACCTGTCGCTCAGATCTTGAAAAAATCTAGAACCATCTGATATTTTCTTCTTTTTGATATATATTTTTTAAAAATATTCTAACGTAACACAGGACATCTTCTAAATACGTACAGCTATGATAACTATGAAATAGAATTGATTATAAGGTATTTTTCCTTGATAAACCTTTAAGACAACCTGTCAACCCTGATTTTGAAGAGTTATGACCATCTATTAAATAGAGCCTTTTCACCTAAACAAAATTAATGAATATTTTTTTACACGGCTAGTTTTCGTGTATTCCGGAATTTATGTCAATCCAACGAATATTAGTTTATGCATAATCCAAGCATTTATTTGACTTGGATCATTTCAAAATTCATGATGGCGGACAATTTGCCGAATGGATGGGAGAAGAAAGTGAGTCGCAGTACAGGTGAGTTACATGGAGTAGATACCAATTTGACAGATTTTATTGTTGATATTAACAAATACACTAGATTTTTAAAACTCAGATGTTTGTGACTAAGGCCTTATCGTCATAAACATCTTTAAGGCATTTCCAACTGTTTTCTTACTCCTTACAGCATGGTATATCATTGCAATACGCAATGGGAAATTTTGAACTGCGTGAAGTCATTGTCAAGGCTCTGACACTAGTTTCTGTAATTGATTCTAGAGATAGGACCTGTGGAATTATTAATTTCCATATTGGAAAACACTTCTTAAATCTCTTCTCCATTTCCATTGTGGGAATGGGATGTTGAGACACTGAGATGGACATTGTTGTTATTTTTGCTGAATTGATTGCTACAGTATTTGTTGTAATCATTTACTAATCGTTCACTCTATAAATACTGCTGTTATATCACTTGTAGGTCTTTATAGTCTGATGATTTTAGGACCATTGGTTCTCTTTTTCTTACATTTTTTTTCCAGATAACATTTTGGTGTCTTTAATTATTTAGGCCAGGAATACTACTTGAACCTGTACACGAAGGAAAGTCAATGGGATATGCCCACTGAACCAGCTCAGAGAAATACAGACAAAACGGTTAAGGCATCTCACCTACTTGTTAAACACCGTGAATCTAGACGACCTTCATCATGGCGTACTGAAAATATTACTCGCTCCAAGGAAGATGCTCTCAACATTCTTCAAGGTGAGTTGGTTTTTATGTGCATTTTTTTGTATCAAAATATAATAAAGATTTAATGGTATGGTCAGTGACACAAAATTGATGTGAATTACACTGAGACATAAAATAATGTTGTCTTAGTGTCAAACCTTTATATAAATGGCACTCAAGAGAGCAAAGAAAAGATACCACTACAGACAGATTGATGAATGTTATAAAGAGGTTTGGTTAAAATATCAATAATAGACTGGATACAAGTAGATGTAATTATATAAGAATCTGAAAATAGTGGTCTTTATAAACCTGTTCTTGTTCAGACTTACTTGTATTTGAAAAATAAAAAAATCTTTACATTTATAGGCAATTTTGTATTTTAAAGTTAAAAGAAATATATACATAAACCATTATCATATTTGAAGTTTTCAGTGAATTATCTTTCAGACCAATGAAAATTGAATCCTTTGAATGTTCATTTTTATAATTAATTTGACTTTCCAACTTCTGCCATAGCTAAACATTTTGAATTTTCAGAAAAAAAACTGACTTGTTCTTCAAATGTCTGTAAGAAATATACATATATATACTTTTTTCATGGCACAGGATACAGAAGACAGATAGAATCAAACGAAGCCAGCTTTTCAGAACTAGCATCACAATTTAGTGACTGCAGCTCAGCTAAAAAAGGAGGGGACCTGGGTCCATTTAAACGGGGTCAGATGCAGAAACCATTTGAAGATGCTACCTTTTCTATGCAGGTTGGAGAAATGAGTGAACCTGTATGGACTGATTCAGGAGTGCACATCATCCTTCGAACAGCATAGTGGCTACAGACTCACCAACATTCATGTCTGACACCAATGGTGTTCATTATAGTTGGTCCAACTTTATAAATCAGGACTCATTCAATGTAGAATCAGCCAGTTTGTGTTAGTGTTAACAATACAATTCCTTGTTCTTCTGCCTATTTTAGGTGGACTATAAAACTTCCTCTAGCAATATTGTTACATAGTATTAACACCTAAAACACCTCTCCTTTGTATCTTTATACAAGTGTTTATGTTTGAACTACTTACCTTCAGTGATCCTTGAAAAATTAAATAGAAACTACCATTGAAAACATGTCCTTTGTAACCCAACACATTTGTTTATTTTTATTTGTTTTTATTAATTGTTTACATTATACAAAGGACTCCAATTTACAGGGTTCGAAATACTGATTTGATATATCTAAACTAATCAGTTAAAAAGTGCTTTGTAAAACATGAATTTTAATATTACCTTTGTATTGGAAGAGTTATTCCCCTTTCTATAGAGACAATTCCAGTCATCAATTTGCAGAAATTTGTAAAATTATTTTCTTTTCTGGTTTATTGATTTCATTATAGAATGAAGTTTCATATAAAATCTTTGATTCACTATGTTGATTTCTTTGTCAAGGATTAAGTACAACATGCAGGCATGCTGTTTGTTGTTTCAGTTCTTGGTATGATGTCTCTTGCTAGCAAAAATTCAGATGGAGTATATTGTAAAGCAATCATTTTGAAACGTTTATATCATTAAACAGCTGTACAGAACAACATTCGATTTGTCTGCGTATTTGTGTTTTTCCTCTTTCTTTAAGTGATCAGGAAAACTTGTCTTTTAAAATCTCATGAGGTACAGATTGACTTATACTTCCTTGTCTGTAGAAAATATATAAAAGGGAAGGCTTTTTACTCATGAATTTAAACACATTACCATCACACAGTAATTCAAAATGATTTGTAATAGGAATTTCACAGACAATCCAAGATAACATTCTATTTTACTGTCGACATTCTAATTGAACACACTTTAAAAAAATTACATTTTCTTCGTGTCAGCTTCTTCATATTTCCTAAGCCCTAATATTGAAAAAAGAACTACGTTACTCAACGGAGAAGGGAGACAACGTTTACGGATTAAAGCGTTTTGCTAAAGATAAGCTAGTTGTTTCTCTACATAACAACTGAAAACTCCTTTTGCAAGCCCCTTGCATACAAATATCATTTTACCTTTCTCTTTTTGAATTTGAAAGGTGATATACGACAACATAGTCTGTAGGACTCGAACTATGTGTTGGCAATTTTGGTTTTTGCCTTTGTCGCGAAAGATACGAAGACGAAAAATAAAATCACAAATAGACCATGGAACCTTTTGTGCTTCTGGCAACTATGTTTTTCCCCAAGCCAATTATGATGTAGATAACTCTTGGGAACTGGTGAAGCATACAGTGGCGCTAATTGTTTGCATTGAGAAGACAGAACATTGTTATGATAAAAATGTCATGTCTTTGATTCTTTTTTTCGCCTGAAACCTCACTTCAGATCTTTATGAGACCTCACACCCAACACTCTAGTGTATATAGTCCTTCCAAATCAATTAATTGTATTTCGAGTCGGACGGTAGAAATTAAACATAATAGAAACTGAAATGGCATCACATTATCAGTTATATCACTGAACACATTTCAAATATTCGACAGGGCTAGACCATCAAAAGGGATCAAGATACAGAACAAGGTTTGTTGTTAGGGGATCACTGAACAATTACCCTGAAGTTGGTATCCACGGTAGAAGGCCGTGCAGGATGTACAGGGTGAACACTAAGACTTTGTCAGACAAATCAACTACCTTAATACAAAAGTCGAAAAACTCGATCAAGATGATTCAATCATAGATAGATACTAGGCACTAATTGAATCATAGATAGAAACTAATTGCTATGTACAATTTCTCGAGTAAGTATTACAATAACTGCGGAGGTGGGGGGGGGGCATTCTTGAAGCCTGAATTAGGAATCCAATGAACGGTTAACCAAGTGACATAGATTGAAAACTTAATTTTTATATTTTTGTTTTGAAAGTTTTCGGAGGTGACGTCATGAGTTGTTACGTCTATATAGAATTTGACGGAAATATTTTAACGTAAACGTTAAGCTACCAAACCTATTGAAAGTAACAAAGCATAAAACTTAACAAGTCGAAACTCTACGTCGAATAACATCAAAAGTATTTATTCTTAACGGTACGAGTCATGAAAGTATTGGTATGTCATACATCCACAATGTTAAAGATGTCGAGAACCAAAGATAACGACTTGTCCCGATGTAAGCAAAGTATTGGTGTGTCATATGTCATACATCCACAATGTTACAGATGTCGAACACCAAAGAAAACGACTTGTCCCGATGTAAACAAATAAAGTTATAAAGAAAACCGAAAAAATCTAAACCTTTAACGGTTTCAAGCGCCTTAGTATACTTGAAGTCAGAAGTGCCAAAAGGTTCATTTCCATCGCCGAATGTTGTCTTACGAAACACCTTCTAAATATATCAAATAGGTGAACATGTATATGTGTCTGGGGAAGGGGTGGACGTTTTTATAGTTGTTAATTGTTTTTCGTTGATAAATTATTTCTCTGGCCTAGTTATGTTGTGTAAATGCTTTGGCACACGTTTTCGATGTTTCATTTCCGAACAGTTTACATAACATGATCAGCATAACAGTTGAAGTGTTGAAAGAACTTAAGTTAAACCCATTCTCTAAATTTTTGATGAAGAAATTCTGCTCAAAGGCAATATTGGAATGATAGATAAGATATGGCAGTGTTAGTGTACATTGTGGTTCCGTTCTTGTGACATAACTTGATTGGATTGACCAAGATTTATATGGCGGGTGCCGGGCTGTCGATGGAGCAGAAGAACTTGGGTATAAATTGCTCTTCTAATATACCCGAGGGTCACATAGTCAATCATTCGTTTGTTTATGTGTTTGAATTAATTGATAGCATACCGGCATTTTATTGCTGATTTTGTACTCTGTAAATCTTCATTATTTTATTTGCAAAGTTTGACCAACAAAATATTTTTCTTTCAAAAGTTATCCGCGTTTTAACATACCTGTCCATATATACCTAGTCAGCTACCGGTATATCTACAGGCCATTTTTATCTACCTCTATTCTCTCCCTTATCTCAGGAATCTATTGTATTTATCTACCAATTATCTATCAATTCCTTTTCCCTTCATGGACTTCATCTAATTAATATTTTTCATTAATTTATCTTTCAAAGACATTGTCGATTAACCACTACCTTACATAGCCGACATTGATCATCAGACCTCTAACGGAATTGCATGACTGTGGATAACTGGTTACATAATCAAAGGTGCGGACTTCGATAACACTTAGCATGTCTAAAATACATCATAGTTGGGTCGGACAGCGCTCAAAAGATCGTATACGCCTTGATCTTTAAAAGAACAACAACATGCAATTGAAACACGGAGACGACTTCAAACGAGTATTAGATTAAAATCAAGTGTAAACTTTACATTCAATCATTTGAAATAGAACAATGATTTTATTTCCATCAATAATATTCTTTCTGTCTGTATGTATAAGGAAAATACAGAAAATACCGACATGTCACAGAAATCTTATCTAAACATAAGTAAGACGGAAATAAGGCAAACTACTACATACAATGTATATGGAGATCCTGAAAATGTGAAATAATAATATAAGACCAGGTGTTTGAGAAGGAATAGCGTTTCCTTGTTCATATAGAACTGGATTTCTCACATAAGTTGTGCTACCAAAAGAAAAAGGAAAATACTGATTTGTCTAAAACCAAACTTTAGAATAAGGGTTTTCGGCCATAGTGACGGCACAAATTTTGTGTGATGTCTAGACAAACCCTTTCACAAGGGTATCGGATATCCTTGTTTACGGAACAGACCTATGACTGGTTATTTTTCTCTCATACTTAAAAAATAGCAAATTATACAGTGTAAGCTATTGCGATATCCATTTGATGCGTCATCATAAATGATCCCATGAGTTATGCAAATCCATGAGATTTGATGCCCACGTAATGAAAAGACTGATTGTATCCATAACACATTTTCCAATAAATATGATTATGTCATTTATGTCATAAATGTGGACTTATTTGTGATGATATGCATAGTCATAGTTTTACAGTGTAGTTGTACTGAATCCACAACTTTATTCAACAATATGACAACAAAAATAAACATGAAAAACTAATTTGAAAATCAGAATAATACTATATCATTATCGGTGTTGTATATTACCTTATGTAGTTATAAAATTAATAAATTACTTAGATATTATATACTACATGATATTTTGCGAGCAGTTTGATTTAGCATGACCAGCCATTATCATGTATGACTCCATATGTATTATTCTGTTTGTACAAATTTCCTTATGGAGAAACTTAAGAGAATAATGATAATGAAAATAATATATGCAACTCTTTCTTGCTTTCCTGACTCGTCAATGATATTGAGATCCTAAATTTGAAATTTCTCCGAATTGGCGTTCGGTATTCTGAATTAATGCGGAACGTCTAAAGGAATATGGATATGTGTGTTCATAGCTATATATCTATTCCACTAATGTAATATAGTAACGTGAAAAAAGTTCGCTAATGCAATATTCAAACAGTCTGTTAATCAAGCTTCCTTTGAAACCTTAAGCGTGCTAGGTATAGATTCAACAGGGTTAGTTACACCATACCCCCAGCACGCCGTACCGTCCCTGATCTGTGATTTACTGGGGACATAACTCTCGCAACACAGGGAATCACTGATATTACGGAGCAATTAAAGCCTCATTTTACGTAGCGTTAATTAGCCGGACACGCTACATCGCTAATTATGGTCATACAGGTCAAGCAACATCTCGTGAATATGCTGTGTCAAAAACTATTAAAAATGTTATAACCATGGGGTAATATTCACATATTAGACCATAAAAGCCCAATCCCACTTTCCATACATTAAAAGTACGAGGAAATTAATCAAGCTTAGTTAGTGAATGTGTGCTCGGAGGCCAATATGTAAGCTACTAGACAACCATGTCTGTACAGTTACAACGATACAACAGAATTATTGTATTAGCTCATTTTTCAGATTTTCATAATGTCTTTCTGTCGGAATTTCATGGATATATTCAAGGAAGGAAATGGTGAGTCTTAAAAGTAGAATAAGATGATAAGCGATATTGGTCAACCGCGAAGTTTTCTAATTTGTGTTTTATTTAGTCTACACATCGTGTTTTTTAGTGGTTACGTAAAATGTAATCAGATATTTTCATTTTATATCGAATTTATTTGAAATGTTGAAGTAAGGAAATAGTGCCTCATTTTAATCTAATTTCATTATCTAATACACAGTGTAAGACTTAAAATTACATTAAATGTCATGTTCTTGCTACCGGCTATCCTGTGCTGCCTTTGTTAAGAAATTTCATCTCAATCGCTACAGAGATAATCCGGCGTGCAACTCAGTTGTTTAAGTAAGGTAGCCAACAAACAAACGAATAAACTATTCCGTGTAGTATAACTGGAAGTGAAGTAACACTGAAAGTGCAATTTACTATTAAGATTCTTTCTCGGAGTAATTTGATACAGATTTCATCTTCTGGTACGCTAAATTTGGCCTTCTATTATATTTAGTAAATAACGTACTATTTGTACGTCTTACTAGCGATTATCAGTGTTATATTCAATTAGTTCAAACTCCCACCGTAAATAACTGTTCCTACTTCTCACGTAGCATGTACTACCTGTTAATCAGAATGATTAGGAGTAATGCACAATAAGATAAGAATCTGGAGTCTGTAGAATAGCTTTATTTGGTAAACTTGATTCCTGTGATAGAATAATTGAGTCTGATCAGCGTGGGAATGATCTCCAATCACCGACTGGACAGCCAGTCGTGTCTACCATACCACGCTCCCGAAGCTGGACACCCAATTCAGCAGACTTGTCTGTAACGCGGTGTATCACTTGATATATCAGTTTTATTATCAAATGATTAGCGATGGCATCAGACATGTTTCTAGTGGTTAAACATGGCGAGTATTGATAATATATAGCAAGTCTCTCTTGGAAAGGGAGTATCGCACGCGACAGTTGATTTAAGAAGTGCCCTTCTAAAGTAAGTACGAGCTTTTTCTATTGTAACGTCTCTGATTTCATATTAATATACTTTTACAACTACGTTTATATGTTAATAGATAAAAAAAAGTCACCTCGAAGATGGACATTATTTAAACGTCATATGTTGTAAGTTGACGGAGACCTTAAATAACGTCACTGTACACAAGTATTCATGTTACAAGGGAAAATAGCATCTTAATCGTATATTATCAGCACTCATAAACAGTGGTTATACAATAAAACTTCTAATTAATATTATAGAAAAACTCCTTATTGTCGAATATGTGTTCTCATTCATTTATAATTTATATTACAAAACGTAGGATTCTTGATAATATGTGTTATTAATCATCAAAACTTGTTTATTTCTAATTGTAGTAAGTACTATATATTAAAACAGATATGATTCCTATCATACTCTCTATCAGTGGTATGATTAACGTTTACAAGCTTCAACACACACAATAGAAATTAAGAAGTTGTCAAAGGCAGACTGTTTTTATTTACAACAATACTTCGTAATGGAAATGAGCTCTTTCTTTGAAATATGACTGTAACCAATGCGCTTACATTGTTTTATCATAGTTTTGAAGAGATAACAGTACCCTGCGCCATCTTTGTGGCAGTACTCTCTAAACAAGTGTGGTATCATAATGGTATTTGTATCTTAATGCACTTGGTAAAGTTGATGTATTTGTGTAAATTTACAAAACAAATTTACATGATCTATATAAAAGCAATCAATAAACTAAGCGGATGTATTACATGTGGTTTAAGTCTCACAGGGAACTAGATGCCGCGCTGAAGTAATCTAAAATGATACATTTCATTGTCAGTGAGATTAGGTTTTTAGTTTCGATTTGGTGTCGTGTAACACATGAATTTAAAATTCATCTGTTTGTCCCTTGTTTGTATCTCATATCTACAAATACTACTAGGTTAACCCGATTTTCAATTCATGCTTAACTGCATTATTAGTAAAATCTGATATCATTAGAGCGGATTACGCGTGTGTTATTTCGACACACTAGGAAAGCGTGCTAGAAACAACAAGCAAAAATGTCGACATCGTTTTTAGTTTGAATATTTATGTAAACACATATTGTTTCAACACAAAATTCAACCTTAGATATTGCTGTTTGCCTAGTGGAACAGTGTAGTTCTGCTTGAAACAAACATCGATCACTTACGCATTTTTTTTTAAATTACAAGCTTGATACGGTAATATTACCAGCTTGACAATATATCTTCTTTATGATGCTGTAAACAGTAAAACAATAAAGGTTAAATAAGTCGAACAGTGTATAATATCTGTTACACGTGCTACAAACAGTAAGACAATATAGAATTAAATAACAGTGATATCTGTTATACCTCTGGGAAGTACACTTACAGAAGGTGGGTTAGTGGGATGGAGAGGGTAGACAAGATAACCCTAGGCATTAGAAAGTAAATCGATCGTATAACCATAGAAATAGTCCCAATGCGGTTCGCTTTTCGCGTTGTCCGTACGTGTCTATTTCCTGGCAGCGACTTGGTACATGCCAATAGATTTCTGGTGGTCACTGACAGGAAATAACTTCACGAGCTCAACGAAGGCAATTACGGATATACGACAAGAAATGCTATGGTCTGTTTTAGTGAATAATAACGCTAAAATCTCGCGGGAACATGGTAAGCAGAAGAGACATTAAATTAATATTCTTAAATATGATGTACTCAATACACTAATGAGCACTATTTAATTTACAAACATAGGTTAATTAGATCAAAAGTATAGATTTTTCTTCTGGACATGAATTCTTCATGTGTATCGATTTGATGAAGACAAGCACCATCAATTCTGTCTAACAGATGTTTTAATGTGACGACTTCGAGAATAAGTGATTTAAACACGCATATATTGACCATGATCATGCACCCGGCATCTATAACTCGTTGTTGAATTATATACAATCTTGTTATCACCAGGACATATATTGTAGCATTGGTCTCCCACGAGCCACCACCACAGCTAGCTTAATGTAGACACTCCGTAGTGACTTTTAACGATACTAGCTTGCTTAACTTCTTTTCGTTTATTGACAGCAACTTTTCAAGACACAACTATCATCAGCGGCCAGCTCTGTTGTTACCATCACTCAAGCCACCAAAGAGGTATGTGTGACAATTATGTAAATATGTTAAAATATTTACGTAGGTAACTTTCTTAAGAAGTATTGACGATGCCCTACCTTTTAAAAAAATGTGTCAATCGGGTTAACCTTTCAGAATTGGACATAAAAAAACAAGACAAACTATTATATCTCAATACTTATGTACAACGTAATAAACATGAACAGCATTACTCCAAGTTTCAAGACAAGCGTGATAGTTTCGATATAGCGATTGTGAGATTTCTATTAATAAGTAAAAACTATTTAAAGGTGGGTTTCCATATTCAAGGGAATGTTTCAAGTATTACGGTTTTTGTGAGAGATGTCAACTATTTACAATACAGGGTTTTGAGTGAAGCTGGTTGATCATGGCTTTTATGGTCTCAATCAAGATCAAATGATTGATCAATTCAGTATCACGACTGTCATGTAAGATGTCAACAACTGACAAACTCACAACACAGCGTTCCAGAATGCAGAATGATGAGTATTATTAGGAAGTTTTTCAGTCGTCGTAATGAAACGTTGTATTTCCATACGCGATAAGAAGTTGGAAGTGTTTAATATTCACTGATATGTCTGTTGGTTTTCTTGGCGTTTACACTGTATTATTTGGAAACTTGGCATAATTTACCTGGATTGACAAAGATTTACATGAAACACGTGGTCTTGTTCCCCCTTTATCATTTTTAGGGGTATTCGTGTAAGTCATCCTTTTGTTCTTAGTTTGCCATAGTTTTACCTGATATGAGTTTGTATGAAGATTCTGTCCGTATTTGTTTTATGTCTACTAATATGTCTGATGATTAAGATGTACCATGTACCTAGTTCTGATTTGAGAGCAAGGTATACTCTGGATATATCTATATAAATTTGGCGAAACATTGATATGTTTCGTCTGGAATACCTGCTTCTTTAATACTGATTTTTTACTATTCTTCATTGCCTTTATTGCTTATTTCTAACATTTATGCGTCGTGGGAAGTTGCAAGGTAAATAGAATCGGAATCAGATAAAAGAGTGTTTTAGGTGTTGATAGAAAATATGTTACCATATGCATGTATTAGTCCGAAACAAGTGGTTACTTACTTTCCGATAATCACTAATATACATTTCATTATTATGCATTCAGAAACTTTGATTAGAGGATTTTAAAACAGACTGAGGATGTGATGATTGAAACTAACAATTTGTGTGTATCTTAAGACGTGTAAACATATTCGTTATGTAGAAATAGAATTTTGGTTTGAAAGAGGAATTAGGATCGGTCTCGGATATTTTTCTATGAGAATGATACTCTTCTAGGGCTATGTTTGGACCATTCGTCTCTGTTACAACATAATGAAAATGGCGACT
The DNA here is from genome assembly GCF_031769215.1 of Ylistrum balloti. NCBI lineage: Eukaryota > Metazoa > Mollusca > Bivalvia > Pectinida > Pectinidae > Ylistrum > Ylistrum balloti. The sequence goes on along the minus strand of NW_026782081.1, from coordinate 2,475,936 downwards.
TATGTAATATAGGTGTTATTATTGTATGAACAGTAATGTTAACTGAACCGTAAAGTTTGAGAAACAAAGCTCTTTTACAAGTATAGTATTGCACAAATTAGTTATAACTTCAATCGAAAACCAACCGTGTCCACCTGTTACTTGTTAATATACAATTAAGCACCACATGTTACTGAGATCGTTTTACTTAAGAACCGTATGATGCAGATTACTTGACGATTCGGCTCTACTGTACCTAACTCTCAGTTGATAACACCTACTTTTAATATGACTATTTCTACACTTAATGTATAATAGTTGACAGTCTTTACCATACATAAGTTTAACCGATGAAACTAGTAATTGTATAACTTCAAGTGGCAACGCGTAAGACCACGTTATCTAGCTTAGACGTTATTAGGTTTGTGTGTGTAAAAGATTATACAAAAGCTACATTTGCCCAAAAACTCTTGACGTGTCTGTTGCTTTTCTACGCTCCATACATGTAATGTACTATCACTTGAACCCTAAAACCGACAAAAAATGAGAAAATGTGTTTTTAATTAAAATATCATCAAGTTGTGAACATTTTTTTTTCTTGTGTCCTTTGTTTGATAAGCGATGTTTTATCCATGCAAATATAAATAATTTCTAAACAAAAGTGGATAAAAATGAGGTGTCAAATATGTACATAGCTGCTTCCGTGCGTCAGAAGATCACAAAAACTAAGAAAATACCATCATGTCAACATAATGATAATCCAATCTCAGTTTCAATACACTACGGTAACATTTAAACAAATGAAATATTTACATGAAGTACAAGAAGAATAAGACTAGGTGTTCCGGAAGAGTAAGCGTCTTCTGCTTCATCGAAAAAAGCCACAATCTAAACATTGATCAATCCAAGTAAGTAATGTTATATTCTCAAATAAAAAACAAGGTTTGCAACTGTGGAACAAACAGACAAACTTACGAGCATTAAACACGTCCAGCTTCATATCGCTCAAAGAAATAGAATATTTCTCAATGAGATCACTATGGCGACCGTAAAGCTCCCCATATTTCTCATCAATCTCAATCTTTTGAAACCCTTTCTTACACGTTTGTCCAGTCTCAATGTTCTGGTGGAAAAAAAACCTTGGCATATACTAATCTATTATGTGCTTGTCATTCTTTTGAAATAATTCATTGTTGACAATGATGGAATTTGTTGAAAGTTAATTGGGGTTAGTACACCTCCACTTCTGGGTTTTATTCGACCAATTGGGATGTTAGTCAGTCGTGTCCTAAGTTAATAGGTTTCACCAATGTAGGGACTTTGCATCACTGACAAGACCTATATTCCTTATTCGCTTTTGCTCTTATTCTTAATGTATTGAAGTGTTATTCTCTTGTATATCTTTTGTAAATTCTATCGACAAAGTAAACCATTTTTGCTTTGTTAGACGCGTTGTCATAAATGATATATGAGCATCACGGATATGTTCACTCATTTTGTTTACAAAATACCATTACATGTTTCTATATCGTATATATAAGCTATGTGAACAACAGTCATCATCTGTTGATTATGTTCATTGACAATATATGAGAAACCGGAGGAAAAAAACGATAAATCCTAACAGTATTGTTTAATTAATTTCTCCTGAAATATTCATATCGATATTCTCCATTACCATTGGACTATCTAGTCAATGCCGATCAAACTTCTTTGATGGGGCTGCGATGACATTTTCTCGATCTATCGAATGTTTTGCCCGGTTCCGAATTTCATTCCTAACTAATGCTTCTGACGCCTTTACGAATCGGAGTTTTATAAATGGAAGTTTCGATGAATCGTAGTTTTATTACGAACCGCAATCTCTCGTAACGCAACCATTGGCATCTCATTTTCGAACAAAAAACCGACCAATACAGTTTTCTACGGTCAACAGCCGTTGTATGAATTATGTTTTTCTAGAAATTAAAGAAAACGAGAATGAAAAATTAAAGGCTTTTAACGTCCGACACCTTCAAACCTATAAAAAGGGGTATTTTGACCAGGTGTGATTACAGTTATAAATACATTGATGTAAGCAAATCATTTTACAAAATACATCAAAGCCCACACATGACACAGATACGGGGCTACATGCCATTATTACAGTATGGTTATTTACTACTGTGTGAACCGATTGTTCATGTCGTCCTTTCAGTTTTTGATCATTACGAATTCATAACTTGTATACTGTATAGGCATTCGTCCTAAGAGTTGGTAATGAACGTGAAGCAGTACTTTTCCTACTGTAATGGTGTATGAAAATTCACTGTTAATATGTTTTCGAACGCGTTTTGTATGACAGAATGTGTAAGAGACATAGTTCTTACAAACATCCTTACACATTTTATCTGTTGTGGATAATTTCTCACCCTCATTTGGTCATAATGGTAATAACACCAAGGTCTTACAAACCAACAGAAGGCAAACGTCCTGGGATGAAACAGACATCGAGTATATTACCTGGGTATATAAACCAATACAGCGACGTATATATATACACGGCGTTGATTAGGGACGGGTGTTCAATAATGTATACTACAGACTGTTGTGCTATTAATGGATCTACCTTCGGATTCTACCTGGGTCTTCCCTCTGATCTCTACAGGCCATAACACACCTCTTTCATTACTATCGATTACCGCCGTTCAAACTCACAATAACCTTTATTTATTAATTAGTCCCATCAACGACATTGACAGGATAATAATGTTTAAACATGATATTTACCCGTATTTCCATGCTAATATTTGATTTGTTATTAGACTAAAACAATAACGAATGAACATCACATGTCGATATCACCGTACTTGAGATATCCGTACTCTACTGGTGTCCGTAGAGACCAAACGGTGTCGAAACATACCCGCGTCCTTTGTTTGGAAATCTCCACCCAGAGACATTGCGTGCACGATCAGTCCCTTCAGTTGAGTCTGGGTGTGTATGAGAAAAAATGTTTTAATCAGACTTCATATGTGATTCTGAGTCCCTTGTGATATGTGATGTAATGAAGTCGTGTTATAAAGCCAGCCAGTCGCCGTCGGCATTACCAGGTGAGATAGATACCCGGTGAGCAGCGACCATGGAGCACACAGTCGTACTGGGAGGATGATATGTATGCAGTCAGGTGATTTGTTGCCCCAAGGTTGATGTGGTGGTACACTGGAAAGGATATTATGGCAATCAGATACGCCAGTTATAAACCATGACGGTTTCATTATTCTCGCACATCATAAAAATATTCACGCTTCTTCAGAAATTGTTATTGGAAGGATAGGTATATAGTGTCTGGATATGTCCTTAAATGTAACACTTTATTGAGGTCAGCAAGTACAACATCTGAGAAGATGTCTAACGTTGCTAAAATCAAAATCGCAGAAGTGTTTGACAAACCTAAGCATTTTTTACTGAAAAGTGAAGTCCATTCTGATCCAGAAGATTTTGTTGATTCGGACTCAGAAGACGATGATGTTGATATTCGTTTCTACGTAAGAAGAAATGAAACTATCAAAGAAAGGTTCGATGAGCCATTCCTAGAAAATCCAGATCCGGACTTTATGATGCCATCCTGTGTCCGAGAAATCCTGCGGTCTGAAGGATTGTCAAGCCAAGTCATTGACAAGGCGATTTGGGTAGGGGAGAAACGTCATCGTCTTGCCATGCATCTTACAGTGCAGCAGGAAAAGTAGGTCATTTCTGTTACGTGTGCTAAAGACATTGGTGAAAGTGTTGTATAGTATATTAAACTTAATCAGTTAAACAACTTTCTATGAAACACCCAATGTTTTATCTCTTGTACAATATTTAGGCTATTTGAATACATATGCAACTTCAGGTTGTCTAACTTTGATAATGAATACTTTATGGTATATGTTATTGATAAATCAACGTTGTATTAGAAATGATAAGAAAGCTCTGACAGTCATAACGGTAATAAATGCCATATCATGACATTTCAATGTTTTTATTGATATTCCCTTCGCGTATTGCTGACTTATTTTGATAATTACCTTATTTATATTGAAAATAACCTTATTTATATTGATAATAACCTTATTTACATTGATAATAACCTTATTTTTATTGATAATAACTTTTTATATTGATAATAACCTTATTTATATCGATAATAACCTTATTTAATCTAAAGTAAATTATCGTTGTGGAGAGCATTAGTGGAACCGCCAAGTTCTATGCCCACAATACAAATGCTTCTATGCTCACATTTGGATGCCATTTATTGTGCCATTGCCAAATCATATTAGATTTATTGTATGATATATATTTATGACATATATGGTTGTTTTGTTTATAAAATAATTTGTACCATTTGGTCCAGCAATTTATTCGGTTCCCAAGAGATCGCTCTTATATATAGATTTCTATGTTGACTGCTAACAGCATAACTTGCAACACAGGTTGATAAAGATATGAGAAAGATTCTATCTTCTACTCAAAATATTCCCACCTATTTGACACTATATTAAGGGGGACTTATTTTTTATCATGTAGTTGTTTAAAAAAAACCACTCATGTTATTGTTATTAGGTTCGCTTTTATTTTATTTTTATTCTACGAAACCCGTTACATAGTTTTCATTTTAATTTTGCCCGAGGCTCGTCAAGATCCCATATTTACGTTTGTGTTTGTTTGGTTTGCATCACTATCAGATATAATAGTAGCTTCAATTCTCCCTCCACCAGAAAAAAAACCACTGTTATGTTACATCGGTCTATCCGTATTTCATGTAACTCATTCTACTAATTGAGTTCCCACGCTTTTTTCACAATATCGATCAGCGGACCTCCTCGGCCGTTATATGGTAGAGATGATAGTATACTTGACAATGTAATGGTTATATACCATCAACACTATCAAGTGCGTAAATCACATTCTGTGTTGGTTAACCTATCAATTAGGCCTCATTACAACACTATCAAGACGTGCTCGGAATTATTCCGATAACGTTAAGTGAGAATAAACAAATTAATGATTGGTTCTATTAGCACTGGGTTAATGATAACTACAATCTTATTTTCATTTACATGGAACAACCCAGGTAAGCTTGTCACTACCAACCGTAGGCTACCATAGATATTCATATACAGACAACCTTAGAATCTCATAACAGAATGTGTGAACACTCAATTACAGACTACCGCATATATTTTTATACAGACTACCATAGACATTTAAATACAGGCTATCCTAATGTACAATCTACCAGATACACTCATAACAGGCCATCCTAGATAACCCAATCCTTTGCTACCACCGACAACAACCTACGCTCTACAGGCAACATTAGACTACAACAACATACAACAGATAAGCACCTACAGGCTACGCCTGACATATATGTTCATATAGGTTATCTTTTAAAGGCATTTCATTATCAGAAGACAACTTCTTTTCCTGGGGTATTCGCGTGTCTTCCTCGTGGATAAATAGTCAGAGGCTGCTTGAAGATTTGGAATATTCGTAATTATGGCGTCTTTGATCTCTGTTAACAGCAACAATAATGTTTCTATTATTTATTAGTTTGTGGTATTTGTTGTAATAAACAACATACATTCACATGCACTGGTACGTACTTGCTCAAAAATCATCAATGTTATAACCACAAAAAACATCATTAGTATATAAATCCGAAATTGCCTCTATGCCAACCATTGTTTATGTCGTCAGATCGATACAAACAGAAGAAATGTTTGATTACTACATTACAATGCTATGAAATATTAATAAGATATATTTTTCTAGTGGTCGGAATTCGACCCACACCCTATTATAAAACCAAAGCATTCATCAATGGGAATACACATATATATGTAGCGTCAAATCAGTCAATATGTATACAGTCCCTTGACACATTATTTACCGACTTTCACAGTCAAGTGTGGCGAGGATTTAGCTATCACTTCCGATAATGTGATTTCTATTGCCGCGGTTTAGAACCGAGCGGCATCCTAAGTGTGTGCCTGTTAAGTACAATAAACAACACTTTAACACCATACACAATGACACACTGGATTGAAAAACATACGTTGGAAATACTTAAATATCTCTTTATAACGATAAACACTTCAAGGGAACAGGGTGTTTATATTGATGCAATGCTAGTGATATCAACATACCCAACAGTACAAAGACAAACTCTTCACTGAAACAAACATGTCACTGAAGTATAAAAAGTGTTAACAGAGATACAGTCTAGAAATGTCAGTTTTGACAAGATTCTGGTACACACATGTCACTGGAGTGTACGTGTTTACAAAGATACAGTCTCGAAGTATCAGTACAGACAAGATATTGGTACAAACATATCACTGAAGAGCAAGTGTTTACAGAGATACAAGCTAGAAATGTCGGTGTAGATAAAATACCTGTACCAACTTGTCACTGGAGAGTAAGTGTTTACAGAGATACAGGCTAGAAATGTCAGTATAGACAGGATATTGGGACAAGCTTGTCACTGAAGAGTAAGTGTTTACAGAGATACAGTCTAGAAATGTAGGTATAGATAAAAATACCTGTATCAACTTGTCACTGAAGAGTAAGATTTTACAAAGATACAATCTAGCAATGTCGGTATAGACAGGATATTGGGACAAGCTTGTCACTGAAGAGTTAGTGTTTGCAGAGATACAGTCTAGAAATGTCGGTAAAAATAAAAAATACCTGTATCAACTTGTCACTGAAGAATAAGTGTTTAGAGTCTAGAAATGCCAATTTAGACAGGGTATTGGGACAAGCATGTCACTGATGTGTAAGTGTTTACAGAGATACAGTCTAGAAAGATTAGTACAGACACGATACTGGAGTCCTCACTCAATGGAAATGTTTTCGTTGGTACCTTCTAGTAATATTAGAGAAAAAAAACATTGACAGCGGTAGTCTTTACTGGGATACATGCTGGTCATATTAGAATAAAAAGAGTATTGGTCTTCCTCGAAGCATAAGCCGTTAATCCTTCCGAATACTTGGTCTTACACTGCCTGCACGTGATCTGAAGTGCCCGTGTAAATCTTTCTTTCGTTCATATTTTGACAAAGTTTCATTGAATTAAGATTTTAGATTTCATTATTATGTCGATGTGTTTGTCTTCGCTGGTGTGACAATGTTTGAAGGGACACATGCTAGTCATATCGGATTAATGACCAATACTCACAAATCCAGGGAACTAAATAAATTACCGTTTAAAATTTGGAACTCTTATTTAGAGACTGATCCTAATGGGAGGCATTGGTAAATAATGGAGGCCATATAACACGGAAATATAATGGCTGCTTTGAAAGTGGATTTACGAGCAAGTGTGTCTGCAATTTAGAGAAATATTTTCATTTATTTTATTTATCAGAAATCGTTGTAGTCACAAGTAACGGTGCTGTTATCAACATTCACTTTAAATCCTACTGGCCCTAGTTGTTAAAGGCTGGTTAGAGAGAAACTATGGATCGTGAAAATTTTCAAATACGCATAAAAACAAAACTGGAAGCACTATTTATGATTTCACAGTTTTAGACTTGTTGAGACAGGTCTAAGAGAGATACGATTGTTTCAATGTTGCCAAATATTGATCCGTGATAAAATGGATCAGGTTAGTTTTTCGTTTCATGTAAGATTCATGAAACTGTTAATCTCATAAACCTTATACAGCCATAGAGTGCTTGTCAATACCGTACGAGAATAATGATAAAAATGTCATTGTCTGTTGACACATGGTATTTTTTATAGTAGCGAAGAAAACTGGTTATATTCCGTTCTCTCATTCAGAAATTAACATTACTTCATAACATATCTATAATTTTACCTGAAAGCAATAATTAAGGTAGCAATCAAACCCCCTTATAATGTTTCTTTCATGTTCCCTATCACATTTTCTCACGAGTCTTGGTATGGTTTTGAAGCATTGACATCCGCGTGATTACATAACACAGGACTACTGCTTTATAGAGTATGTGTAACATAATCTTAGACTTGAAAGTCTGATTATGTGTAATGATAATAAAAGAATCACGAATTTCCTAAAGAAGGCAATTTCGTATGAATGAAGGTAGTTCTTGTTGATAAAGAAGGTAATTATTGTATTAATGAAGGTGGTTCTTGTTGATAAAGAAGGTAATTATTGTATTAATGAAGGTAGTTCTTGTTGATAAAGAAGGTAATTATTGTATTAATGAAGGTAGTTCTTGTTGTAAAGAAGGCAATTTCGTATGAATGACGGTAGTTCTTGTTGTGAAGAAGGTAATTATTGTATTAATGAAGGTTATTCTTGTTGTAAAGAAGGCAATTTCGTATGAATGAAGGTAGTTCTTGTTGTAAAGAAGGCAATTTCGTATGAATGAAGGTAGTTCTTGTTGTAAAGAAGGCAATTTCGTATGAATGACGGTAGTTCTTGTTGTGAAGAAGGTAATTATTGTATTAATGAAGGTTATTCTTGTTGTAAAGAAGGTAATTTTTGTATTAATGAAGGTAGTTCTTGTTGTAAAGAAGGTAATTATTGTATTAATGACGGTAGTTCTTGTTGTAAAGAAGGCAATTTCGTATGAATGACGGTAGTTCTTGTTGTGAAGAAGGTAATTATTGTATTAATGAAGGTAGTTCTTGTTGTGAAGAAGGTAATTATTGAAGGTAGTTCTTGTTGTAAAGAAGGCAATTATTGTATTAATGAAGGTTATTCTTGTTGTAAAGAAGGTAATTATTGTATAAATGAAGGTAGTTCTTGTTGTAAAGAAGGTAATTATTGTATTAATGAAGGTGGTTCTTGTTGATAAAGAAGGTAATTATTGTATTAATGAAGGTAGTTCTTGTTGTGAAGAAGGTAATTATTGTATTAATGAAGGTTAGTCTTGTTGTGAAGAAGGTAATTATTGTATTAATGAAGGTAGTTCTTGTTGTGAAGAAGGTAATTATTGTATTAATGAAGGTAGTTCTTGTTGTGAAGAAGGTAATTATTGTATTAATGAAGGTTATTCTTGTTGTAAAGAAGGTAATTTTTGTATTAATGAAGGTAGTTCTTGTTGATAAAGAAGGTAATTATTGTATTAATGAAGGTAGTTCTTGTTGATAAAGAAGGTAATTATTGTATTAATGAAGGTAGTTCTTGTTGTAAAGAAGGTAATTATTGTATTAATGAAGGTAGTTCTTGTTGTGAAGAAGGTAATTATTGTATTAATGAAGGTTATTCTTGTTGTGAAGAAGGTAATTATTGTATTAATGAAGGTTAAAGAAGGTAATTATTGTATTAATGAAGGTTATTCTTGTTGTAAAGAAGGTAATTATTGTATTAATGAAGGTAGTTCTTGTTGTAAAGAAGGTAATTATTGTATTAATGAAGGTTATTCTTGTTGTAAAGAAGGTAATTATTGTATTAATGAAGGTAGTTCTTGTTGTGAAGAAGGTAATTATTGTATTAATGAAGGTAGTTCTTGTTGTGAAGAAGGTAATTATTGTATTAATGAAGGTAGTTCTTGTTGTGAAGAAGGTAATTATTGTATTAATGAAGGTTATTCTTGTTGTAAAGAAGGTAATTTTTGTATCAATGAAGGTAGTTCTTGTTGTGAAGAAGGCAATTTTTGTATCAATGAAGGTTATTCTTGTTGTAAAGAAGGTAATTATTGTATTAATGAAGGTAGTTCTTGTTGATATGAAGGTAATTTTGTATTAAAACAGTTCCATTTACGATGGTTTTTTTTCTATTAACGAAGGTTAAAGTTACGAAGTTATCTCTTGTACTATAGAAGTAGGTTTTGTCCTAAATCAGGTATTCTTATACCAACGAAGGTGGTTCTCGTACTCAAGAAGGTAGGTCTTGTACTAAAGTTTTGTCTTATACTAAATGTGGTAGTATGTTAACACTTAAGTAACATTTATTATCATTGACATTTGTTGTATTTGCATTCAAGTGTTTTCAGAACACTGAGCAGCCATATCGTACGGAAAACAGCAGACAACACCACTTGTGATTCGTGGTTTACACGAGCAGCAACAGAAACGTTTAGGAGCAAATGGTTAAATTTATGTTTTGTTTCTACTTTTTGAAAATGCATATTTCATGTAGCATTACATATTGAAGTTTTAAGTAAATTTTCGTATGTTTATGAAAATGTGAAGAATGTTAGCAAACTTTGCTCATTCACATCTGGTATAAGTAAAGACAAGATTGTATAAACTTTCTCAAACACACAATGAGATTGCTAATCTTCATCTAGAGAATACACAGTATAAGTGTAGATATGATGTAACATCAATGACATTTTCGATAAAAAATGAAAGCATTAATCAGGTTAACAGTGTTTTTGATTAACTACAAGTTCAAAATTTTACATGGCACGTGACATACTCTCGATAATTTAAAACATTCAATGTTACATGACATCATCTAATGTGTCAAAGCAATGTTTATCGTGCTTGAGATAATGTTAAGCAATTAGTAAATTAATACTTAGATTAATGGTTTGTCATTCATGCTTAAAGTCATACCATATCGAAACTAACATTTCCACCACCATGGAAATCTCAATTGATACTAATTTCCCAGATCGGCAGGCATTCAGTGTCCTACTTCTAGCAAATAACTAATATGAAAGTATAATAACACACCAGGAGAATACATTCATTATGCACCAGGAGAAAATGAACACATTCAAGAAATCTCATTGGTTGTTCAAAAAAGTGAGTGCCTGTAAACATTATAAACAAAACACGATTAGATCTCTATGGACGTATCGCATTCTCCCATAAGAATTGTGTATTATTGAATGTCCTCATCAACAGAGTTCATATCAGTGTCATCCATTCACCCAACGTAGATGCCAAGTCAGACCATTCGGTCGTATCAATTCATAAACCGAATGAAAAACTAACGGCTCTCGTAAGAAAATGCGCGGGAATATTTTACCTCTAATTGACCATTGCTAAAGAACAAACTCGCGCATAATAGGATACGGAAATAGATAAACAGGACGATTATATTGTCATTAGGAGTTCTGTAGAGATTGCAGAACAGGCTGATCTTGGCCAGCAGGAATAAATTGACTTAATGATATGGATCGATCGAGTTGTTATAGTACAACGTAATGACATAAAGGACACGGTCGTCTTGTAAGGTTCAAGTGTGTGTTGTAAGGACTCATGGACTGCGGTCGTGTTGTAAGGACACGTGTGTGTTGTAAGGACTCAAGGACTGCGGTCGTGTTGTAAGGTTCAAGTGTGTGTTGTAAGAACAACGATTGAATCAACAACAACGGAGGTAAGCTTAGGATGCTTTCATCAATGTAAGGTATAGCACATGTGTAGTATTAATGGTATATGTTTTAGTGTATAAGAAGTGTCATACTGTAGGGATAACACATGATGGTAACGTTTAGGTGTCAACCATGACTAATGAATTATTAGTTTCACATCCTTCCATATAACATATCATTATCATCTTATTTCAATTTGTTTATCCTGTCAAATACAAAGTACTCATTGTGATGTTTTGACGTTTCCTTGTTTAAGTTAATGCGATTGATATAAAAAAAAATCAAAACACTAATTGACATATACGTGATTGGACTTAACTTGCCATCGTGTTGCCAAGTATCGTCAGTTGATATCAGTGATTATTCAACACCGAGTCGTTGTACATTGATAATACAAATGCTGACATGTAGTTTCAATGCGATGTTGTTGTTTTTATAACGAACTTGGGTAGCTCCATAAATGATGTTAATGTTTAATTCAACAATTGGCTATAATATTTCATCTATGTTTAAACGTGGATTTAAATGCGCTGTTTATTTGTGTGTGTGTTTTTTTGTTTTTTGTTTTTTTTTTGTTTTTTTTGTTTTTTTTTTCTTACAATATTTCAAGAATAACCTTCAGTGTGGACATTAGATTATTAGATTGGCCGGCTAGCTAAATGTTGACATTGTGACACTTAATTCGACGGCAACTGCCTATAACTTTTCATATGTGAACTTTTCCAGAAATTTCGAATTTAGAATGTATTATGGTACTTAATGCAGAGATACAGGAACCTGATATAGCCTAGTCATGACGCTAGTTGACGTCTTCTTCGTTAAATTTACTAGAACCCACGAGTACTAGGGCATTAGCCAGCTGTTTAAATACCGTCATCAACCACCTTCTTGGTCACAATTGAAAAAAAAAAAAAAAAGACAAATACGCGTATATTGTGAAATAGAGGAGGTAGATATGCTACAGAAATCGAGTTAACGATGTACGGATGGTCGAGACGACAAACAATTGGAGAGGTAGTAATCTAATTCTACAATTGCATGCACCGAATGTTTGGTTAGCGATGGTATGGGGGCGTTACTTACATCTCTATTTCCCTTGGTAATCTGTTCTCAGACCTTGTGTGAATTTTTTTATAAAAGATATTGACAAGGGACTGCAACTTCCATTCCTAGGCCTGTTGTACGTCTGTTTTCAGATTGAATTGTCGGAGACACTGATGTGACATTGTTACTATTAACCTCTTTCGGACTGACGTCATATCCGGTCACACTTAGTAGTCATGACACATCCCACACATAACAATTTGGACGGTGTCGGTAACGCACCTCTTTATTAAGATCCTAATATAGAATAAATCTAGTTGACACGTATAATGAAATCATGTTAGTCAGGATGTTGCTAGAGTGATAGTTAACTAAAAAGCATTGATATAAGTGGTGTAAATACATAATGGATTCGCAATATGGACGTCAAATGGAACATTCTGTGTCTGTGAACTACATGGGTTTTTTTTATGAACATCTGAATTTGACTGGAGACCAGAAAACTTGTGCTGCTGTGCTAGAGAGGCTTTGCATTTATCTGTATTCAAACATATCACTTCGGGACATATTGTCTTCAGTATTTGTATATTTGTATCATATTCAATTCTAGACTAGGACAATTTCTCTTCCTTGTTAGCTTGTCAGAAACATTTAACTTTAGCGCATTGGCACTCTTTGGCAAATTTAGCACAACATTGAATTTGCTCATCCACCATTATTATAAAATGGAACTGTAGTAAGTGCAATTGTAGGTTAGCGTAACCTTTTCAAAGGGAAAAACGCTAGAATAAAATTCCGCTAAAGCTTCTACATTTACAGTAAGCCAGAGGTCATGGAAATAATAGCAAAATTCTAAGCTGTTGTGTACGTAAACAGTCTAAAAATAGCTAGTTTCCTCTAGTAAAGGGTTGTCTGTATTTATCAGACTGTTATAATGTATTACTTAGTATACTGTTTTTAATTCCTTAGGGACAATCAGTCAGATAATAGGTGAAGGTGACAGACTAGTCAGATGTGTTACGTTCTGTAACTAACACTGACACTGATCTCATACTGTTATATTAGTCTACACTAACGTTAATGGTTGGTAACGAACGTTTCAAGCCAAGCCTGAGACAACTATTCCAAAAATCCTATCCCACAATGTTTTGTCATGAAAGACTGTTGATAGCTAGCAGTTTTATATGATATCCTGTTTACAAATCCTTATTGGTACATATGAGATGCAGCCAATGATTCATGGCAACAAATTTACATTTGAAAGGGTCAATGATAACATTTTGTGAAGAAGTCTGCGTATATCTTTAATATATTAATAAAATTCGGACCAATTAAAGCTCCGACTCTGATGCACACTTCCCGAAATAAATAAATTGGAAATAGATATATAGAACAAAAAATATAAAGGTAAATCATAGTTCGAACAATTATTTCCAACCTCCAAGTCAAGATGGCCGCCGACCCCTCCAACGGTGGAGATAATATATTGCCTGATACCTCTTAATGTAATCGACGTCATGCACACACATTGTGTGGCATGTGATTATCTGAAAAACACGGCTGCTGACGTGTAAACAAAATAGTAGTTATAACACACAGTCAATAACCGACACGGAACAATAATCACCTGGTGCGTCATCCACGACACCTGACATGTAAATCTAGGCCTATTTCATTGATATGTCAAAATGGGAAAATGGAGTAGTCCCAACTCATTACAGATCCTATATTAACGAGATCAAACTCTCTAACCTTCTAATCAAGAGGAAGTTTATATAGATCAATATCACGCTATTAATGTACTCTAAATATATTTCCAATTTATGAAGTAATACATGAATTGGAAATGTTTTGATTCATTGTACCATAAGAATGGTATCAAACAATTTGGTAATGTTTCGCTAGGTGCTATCAGACTTGCCTATCCAGAGAGGTCAGTTTCCTTTGGTGGACATGAGTCAAATTACAAAATGACGCTACTGTGTCATTCCACGGCACATATCAATTTTTATAACACGTCTTTCTAGGAGACAACAGTTTAATGAATTGCAATTTTCTATTCATTTTCCTAAATGCCATTTAAGACATATTGGTAATGACAAAGATCGGTTGGTTTCCAAATTTACTCACTTAATAAACATGTCATTTGGGAGCTTATGCCGTAAAAGCAAGTTCTTTGTGAGGAATTGCCAGGTGTATCGAAGCTATTTATCAGTGCCGTATTTGCAGTGGCTTATAGACCGTGCGGAACTTCAGGGTTCTGCAGGGATGCCGGTTATTTAATTAGATAAGTGTTGGTATACGTTGTCAGGCGGGCGTGACTGACTGTAGGGGCGATAATGAAGAGGAATGTCATAATGAATCTAATATATCTAACGCAATTTAATTACATTTTCACGTTACATGCTAAAACCTGCATCTGAAGTGATTTATCAAAAGTATTCGTCAATCTACACTCCGATTGCTTCAAATCTATGTGTTGAAAGGCTTTTTCTGTCAACTGATGGCATTGCCATCTCGGTAGCTCTATACCTTCTAGAGCAAACTTAAAGACAATATGGCAACTCATTATGTACCTATGTGTAACCTCATTTCTGCTTCCTTAATTAATTCATTCGAAGCCTTTCGGTTTTCCAATTTACTTCGTCACTGCAAAAACATTTGCATTTACATGACAGGATAAGAAAACATTTGGAAAAGAAAATGAAATTTGATGTGTTATAAAGCAATCGAGGCAATGTTGTATATAGGACTGAACAGGAAGCGAGGTAAATTTAGTTTTTGAAACTCCCTTAATCATTCAAGTATCAAACTAGTCACAATGACCTACACGTAATTTGCGTAAACGACGGTGCATTTAATGTAGCCATTTATGCTATCGAGAAACAGCGCGTTCGACGTAGCAAGGCGAGTTTTACTGTTTAGTCAAAGGAAGATAAGGATTCATACGTTCACAGGTAGCAGGAACGAAACATTGATGTGGAATGTAGAGGAGGAAAAGTATCGATCTTGGTTGTTGTGATAAATCATGACCACATGCCAAAGGTCATCTGTACCCATTCATTTGTTTGGAATACAAACAAACCTGATGTTATTCATTTTCCTCTGTCCATTCAAACATCATCGGTCTTGTTGTTATCGAGAAAATCCCCTAGAGTTTGACCAAACTACCCGGACTCACACTTATGGGAATTGAAACAAATGTGACGATTTCACGATTTCTTTCCTCAAGGGAGAAGTATAACAGGCAACAATGAGGTTTAATAATTGTACTCTAATTTATCGGTCGATTGTCATTGTCAATGGTCGGATGGTGCCATTGTGATGTATATCAAGCTCTGTGTCAGAAGTCTTTACGTTGGGAGAATGCTTTGGATGACACTTTATCTACACAGATAAGTATTATGTTTCAGATTGATAACTTAGGATATTCCTCATTTCAGGAAATGCCAGCGTTCGAATGATGGACGGAAGAACGGAAAGAAATCAGTGAACTCTCTACAACTGCCTCAGCTTGACGCGTGTGATGGCTCCCATCTCCTGAGCTCGTCCGACCATTCCCTCATTTGTCAGGACTGTCGTGACGTTTCGGCACGCCAGAGGCGGCGACACGAGAGGGCGCGACCTTGGCAAGACGTTTCCCCTTGCCGCACAGACATGTCGGATGCCGAAAATTCTTCTAAGTCAAAAGGTAAGGGTTTATAACAGAAGCCTTGATTGGCAAGTCTTAACTCCTTCACTAACAGTAACAATCAGTATAGAAGCTGGAATTTTGTTAACATAATCCTCGGCAAACTACCGGTCATACGATCGAGGTACGCATTCTTAACTTTCAAACAGGAGTTTTTGAATGTGTAGATAACGGAAACCGCGGAATTGGTTTACAGTGTAAATGAATATGAAATTATTCTGATCGCTATTTATTCGTAGGTGAGAGGGTGACAGCAATATCAGGTAAAAAGGATACTTCTCACTATAATGTGTAGAGATCCAAAATGTGAAAAAAAGGAACAAACAAACCTCGCCATTCTGGAACGCCTAGCAAATTTCTTAATATTCACCAGGTTGACGTCACTGTCGATCAAAAAAGTGGGAACGATAAAGAATTCATCATTCCATATCACGCGACCGTTTTGAATCGTCTATTGTTATGACTGTTATTATTACAGAGCTAAAGTTTGAGAAGGTAACATTTTGTCTCACGGAGGCAGAGACAGCACAATGGATGTCGGCCCAGCAAATAGAGCGCAGCTTGGTTGGAAGCGCATTCGAACCTCCTCGTCTGGTGGTATGTACTTTTCGTGTTTGTTTGTGATTTACCATTTATAAAGCATATCCTAACAAATATACGTTTTTAGTTAAAGTAAACCTATTTTCTCGATTGCAGATTGGGGTTACCTTATTGATACTATAAATTAACCTGTAAGTTGTCTTATCAGCAAACATCAAAAATAAGTTGTTTTTAATTGAACGTTTTCAGCTTGTGTCATCAAAGATGTCCAAATGCCAATACCTACCGAAGGTGCTCTTAGAGGATCAGACTATCCTACATATTATATATGTAAGTATGACTGTCAGAACTGTTTTGTATGCCCTGTACATTCTATGGGTAAGTATGACTGTCAGAACTGTTTTGTATGTCCTGCACATTCTATATATATGTACGGCTGTCAGAACTGTTTTGTATGTCCTGCACATTCTATATGTATGTACGGCTGTCAGAACTGTTTTGTATGCTCTGTACATCCTATATGTATGTACGGCTGTCAGAACTGTTTTGTATGCCCTGCACATTCTATATATATGTACGGCTGTCAGAACCGTTTTGTATGCTCTGTACATCCTATATATATGTACGGCTGTCAGAACTGTTTTGTATGCTCTGTATATCTTATATGTATGTACGGCTGTCAGAACTGTTTTGTATGCCCTGCACATCCTATATATATGTACGACTGTCAGAACTGTTTTGTATGCTCTGTACATCCTATGGGTATGTACGGCTGTCAGAACTGTTTTGTATGCCCTGTACATTCTATATATGTCTGTTTTGTATACATTCTATGGGTATGTACGGCTGTCAGAACTGTTTTGTATGCCCTGTACATTCTATGGGTATGTACGGCTGTCAGAACTGTTTTGTATGCCCTGTACATTCTATGGGTATGTACGGCTGTCAGAACTGTTTTGTATGCCCTGCACATTCTATATGTATGTACGACTGTCAGAACTGTTTTGTATGCCCTGCACATCCTATATGTATGTACGGCTGTCAGAACTGTTTATGTCCTTAAAATTAGATATGTAGGTGTGGTTGTCGGCCATTTGTGTGTGTGTGTAGTGCATATTAGATATGTAAGTATGGCCTTCAGATGTTCTTGTGTATGTCCTGAAAATTATACACATAAGTATGCCTCAGAAATGTCATTGGATGTCATACACATCATATATGTAATTATTACTGACAAAACTGTTTAGGTATATCCCCAGCATGATATAAGTATGCCAGAACTGTTCATGTATGCACTACATATTAAATATGTAAATATGTCATCGACATTGATTATATAGCATATTAAGCACTACACATTATATAAAAGACAGGCTGTCATTCTCTTGTCCTGCGTTAACAGGTGTTATCACTTATCGATAATTTATTTCGCAAAATATGAAATGACACAGGTATGATTAAAAGTTTGGTAAAATAACATTTTACCTTTGATTCTTTTTGTTTTCAGGATTTTGACACGTGGTCTTTTTGTGATATCATAAGTAAGTACATTTTGTATATGTATTGTTAATCTTCTCCAACCCTAGACGATGAATTACCAATGGTTACTGCCGTGACTAGCGTCTAAAATCGTTATGATTGCATGATCATATCAAGAAAGGGTGAAAAAGGATCGATTTAGTTATGACATTATCGTTAATGAAAGCAGAATCAATTTAAAGGATGTCGTGTTTTATACTAAAATGTCTAACAGGTTTCTGATCTAGCGATGAAATGGCGTGATAGCACCTTGATGACATGTGATCCTGTGTTAGGGGGAAACAGTTTAGTCCTAGCATAATTTAGCAGTTACCATTATGACCTCATTTTTTTCGACTTTTCACTAATGGTATTAATAGATTGCGTTGTGATAACACTTTAATGATCCGCGCACTTTCCTTTGTTGACAAGACATATATTTTTCGGGTCCCACGTGTGGTGCCGGCAGGAATTTCCTTCCTCGCAGCTGGTTTCGCTCCTGTATTTTGGACCTACCAGTTAGTAGTAACATCATTAAACGATATGAAAATCACAAGCGATCAACAAGAAATGTTACTGATCCTCTTTCATTAGATACGTGGCATATCAATTAAAATGTTGTAAATCAATTCTCACTCAGTTATGTGGCAGTATCTCACATTTCCATGAAATATTGATATCTGTAAAAATGTCACAAGTTGTTGTCAGTGTTCATGATTATAATAGGTCCATCGTTCTACGTGGATCAGGTTTTGATTATGTTAAAAAAAATCTGCCATGTTAACGTTTCTATCTTTTTCAAAATTTGCGCAACAGGTGCCAACATTCTTTCTATTCTTACCCGACAACATCATTCTGTCGTTGATGTTTCAACAGCAAAAATTGTTGTTTTAACTCGAATTCAGGCAATTTTGTTACTCTATATATCTATTATTTTACTATAACTAATATTGACATATATCCATAGCCCTTGACTAAGGTTTCTCCAGACGAAACTTAGCGGGTTAAGGAAATGATGAAGCAATAATGAAAAACCTAAGGATAAATCCGTTGACATTTCAAAACCTATCCACGTGATATCCCGGTCACTCCTACCTAATCTCAGATTCGTAAAATCTATTTACCGTCTTCAATTAACGATTACCGGAGGTGGTAGTCAGATCATTTCACTAGCCACAAGGGTGTTTCCTTACCGGTCATATCTATCTTGTAATTATATAATCAGGAAGCAATTTTCACAGTGGAATTGACCGTCTATTTGCAGACGCGGTGGAGAAGAAATTGTCCAGTGTGAAGCCAGGCTGTAGGGCTAAATCGATACTCATACTATGTCAGGTAAGACCTATTTACTTTTTAAAAAAATAAAACTCATCTTATTTGCGATTGGTAGATGTATTTTATATGATTTCACGACAAATTGTGTACGATGTGTGACCTTTATGACGTCAGTATCGTTGGTCAAGAATCGGCTATGAATGTTACGAACGATTTGTTTGTGTATAATATACATCACAGCAATCGCCTGAAGATGGTCGATAGGTCTTAAAACTTTAGCGAAATATCGTGTCGATTTTATCTTTTTAAATATATAGATGAATTAAATGAATTTTCGGATAAACAACGTTTACGTACATGATGCATTGTATTAATGTATTGATATTTTGGACATTGCATCTCAACTGACGAAGGAAAAAAAAAAATAATCATGCGCTGCTGTCAGGGTCTCGAACCCACGATCTACGGTACAAAAAAAGAAAACTGCCAAGAAACTGCCTAACCATCACATCACCACGACCCCCACGACCCCCCCCCCCCCACCTCTCAAAAAAAAAAAAAAAACACACACAAAACAAAACATTTTGAAATCGTACTGATAAACAGATGGGAATTCTCGACATATTATAGTGGCAAATTGTCTAATTACGTGACATGAGCACCTGGATTGCAATGTAAACACATATATGGATACGAATTGTTTATATAACACACATCAAACTTTGGTAAAATTACGACAGGTAATTCAAATTAGGAACCTTCGGATCAACAATATTACTACATCACTATAGAGACAACTTGTCAACATATTCATAAATTAACGTAATGCAACAGTAATCAGTTGGTTTGTTTCATTGAACTACGTTTCATCCTTGTTCTGACATAGTGAATTTCACTCATTCTAAGACTGGTGGTAATTGATTTAACTTTCCGGTGCGATGTATGTTAGGTATCAAGATGACTGCATCTTCTGTTGTCTTCTGGTTTGCCTGCAAATCAATGTCATTCATAACTACCGAAATTCAATATCATGATTGTTCAATGCTTAATTATATCGATATTCTGTCAATGGTAAGATTTTTTTATTATGCTTAAAGAATTTCGATTTCAGGGTGGACCGGGTTACTTGTATATACTTCGTAAATTCGTCATTACGCCTCAGAAACTGAAAAAGGAATCGTACAAGGGCGTGAGAGAGTAAGTACGATATTGGTGTCACTAGCATACAAACAAAGTCAATATTGAACCGTATTAAATATAATTGGTTAAAGAGATGTGAGGTAAATTCTTATCGATATCTTAAAGTTGCGCCATATTAAAAAAGGGAACAAGCATTTGGTTTAAAAACAATAAATTCCGTGTAACCTGTATGTTTTGAAAGTATATAAATATACTAAAGATACACATACAATTGGTCCATGGGTACATATACGCTTGGTATAAATTTAATGTTAGAAAATAATGCTATTTTGATATCAAGGTAATAACAGTAATGAATCTCCCATGTACAATGTATATAGGTTTTGGAAGGACTTAAGCAGTATGGTTAGTAAGATTAACCCAGAGGAGTCCAAACTCCATATTTGTGGATGTGACTTGACAAGCGGACCCCAAGGATATGAGGTATTTTTGTTGTAATCCTACAGTACAGTATAGTAGTAATCCTACGGCTAGGTTAATGTACGTGTAATCCTACATATATTAGATAACTTTGTAATCATAGAATGATCCTGAGTACAGTATAGTAGTAATCCTACAGCTATGATAATGTACGTGTAATCCTACATATATTAGATAAGTTTGTAATCATAGAATGATCCTGAGTACTGACATCACGGATGTACTACAAAGAACAAAACTGGCTGATTTGATTATCCAGTCGACATTAAAATCCGTCGATTAGAAAATAAAGAAACATTTCGGGTCTTATTTCGTTTGGTTTTCCCAAACATGATTAAATTCACTTTTACACATGTTTGCAGGTAATGAATATACTTCAACGGCTGATTCACCATAACATGGTTTACATTGAAAACGCTGTCAGCAACACACAGGAAGGTAATCAACAGTACTGTTATCATTACCCACATGAATCTGCCTCAAAATAAAGTAGAAATGGCGTTTTTTCGCATGGTTTCAAGTTAAATATATACAGAATTTTTTTTCCAATGAAAACTAGCGATTGGAATTAGATGAAATACGAAAATATTTTCCTTAATCAATTTTTAAAAATCGGTTCTCTCTACATGTTGAGTGAATTGTGAGTTAATTGGTGGCTAAGTGCTATCAATCCATAT
The DNA here is from genome assembly GCF_031769215.1 of Ylistrum balloti. Classification (NCBI taxonomy): domain Eukaryota; kingdom Metazoa; phylum Mollusca; class Bivalvia; order Pectinida; family Pectinidae; genus Ylistrum; species Ylistrum balloti. The sequence goes on along the minus strand of NW_026782081.1, from coordinate 2,454,304 downwards.
GTGGAAAAAACAACAACAACTGGGTTTTGTTAATTGACTGTCATTTACATGCCAGTTCACTATTCCACTTGAAATTTAAAAACAACTCGCATGTACACTTTGTTTAAAGTTGATGTTTGGTAAATGGATCTGAATTTTTATATTTGTTTTTTAAGATATCCTAGATGTTCTTTACTACGTTTAATTAGAAACTTGATATTTGATTCGTCTATCTTAAAAGGTACGTAATTCTTATTTCAGACCATGACATAGTAACGCTTTACTTTAATAAAAAGCGATATGATCTATGGCGGTCGAAACAAGACGACAGCGATGACGAAATCGACTTCGATGTACTAGACGATAAAAACGACGAGACTGAAAGTGTGGTGAGAACGTGGTCGTCTCTGGCTGCAGAAGCCAATGACTCGGATCAAGGATGACGCGAACTGCTGCAATAAAATATATATATATATATGTATCATAACATTTTCTAGCCTTGTCCTTGGTGAACAAACACCCGAAGATGGTTTGATTTTCAAAATGAACATTCCTTTGCAAAATATTTTTATTAAGGAAGTTTGACTTCTCCAACAAGTTCTCCTGACCAGTATGAAAAACAATTTATCTAACAGGTAAAGCAGAATATATCAAATAACAGGAGCTGGGAAAAAACAAAGACAAGAGAAAATATCTACTCCAGGTGAAAATCGCGCTATCGCTTAATAGTTTCCTTTTCAATTGGTAATAAGGGAAATAATTCAAATTTATAAATTATGACTCATTTTACAAAGAAAGAGTTATCTTTCTTTGTATCCCAAATGACAACTATTACATTGCTTCCAAACAATATTTTTATTTTCAACATTTACTTCAGTATGAGAGAACAGGCTAGAAATGATATTGATATCGTCAGAATATGAAAATATGATTAAATTATTTTTTTAAAAAGTGTTATGGAGAGGAAAAACTACCTATCCATTATTAATACCACCATACACAATGCATACAGATTACGGGGAAGAAAACTTAGGGGATATTTTCTTCTCGACGAAAATTTGAAAGATAATAACTCTCTCATTCTGCACCGTGCAATAATTCGGATGAATCCAAATATACGTGGCAAATCTCAGTGAACAGGACCATTACATACAAATTTTGAATTATAGTAAAAAAACGAATTAAACTACATCATACAGCTGTGTTGTCCTTTAAGTGATCATCAGTGACTTTATGGGTCTACAATTTGAAACCTAGGAGGCGACTGAGGAATACCAAAATCAGGATTAGAGAAAAAATATAAAACTATTTCATGTAGTGGCCGAATTCGTACTCGAATTCAACTCAACATGAAAGGAATGTTTACAATATAGAAACCAAGGTGAATAAAAAGTAAGTCTATTTCTTGGAAAAGTCAAAACAATTCTAAAGGAAACCGGAGATAAAGTGCATTTTATGTGAAAATTCAATAATTTACAACACATGTCTCCAGAGGTTTTCGTTGTATATATTGCGTACTATGAAATGATATTGTAGACAAACAAACTTGAATATTAAATTCTGGAAATAACAAATCTAATTCTGATTTGATTGATTTTTTTATTTATATCTTCAGCAAAACTCATATGTAAACGTCAGCAAAAATTATATGAAAACGTCAGCAAAAGTCATATGAAAACATCAGCAAAAGTGATATGAAAACATCAGCAAAAGTGATATGAAAACATCAGCAAAAGTCATATGTAAACTTCAGCAAAAGTCATATGTAAACGTCAGCAAAAGTCATAAGAAAACATCAGCAAAAGTGATATGAAAACATCAGCAAAAGTCATATGTAAACTTCAGCAAAAGTGATATGAAAACATCAGCAAAAGTGATATGAAAACATCAGCAAAAGTCATATGTAAACTTCAGCAAAAGTCATATGTAAACGTCAGCAAAAGTGATAAGAAAACGTCAGCAAAAATTATATGAAAACATCAGCAAAAGTCATATGAAAACGTCAACAAAAGTCATATGAAAACGATATCATGCACGTTTGGCAAAACACTGTTATTGTCTGGACACAGTATCACGGATTCTCACCTGGTCACTTTATAATGACACCCTTGACGTTCATACGTTCCTTACCGAACATTTATCGCTTGTATAGTCTCGGGTTGTCACGGTCAATGGAAAGGTGAAGATTCTGCTTTGTTTGGGCAGCTTTTATGTTTTTCACACTTCTGATTTTTTTTTCGATTTTTTTTTTTTTTTCTTTTTTAATACCTGTTTTGTATAAAATATAGAATGAGGATAGCATTCAAAAGAAAATACAAAATACACATTTTCATAGTCAAATTCTCCAACATAGATATAATCTTAATTCAAACGGCCTGCGATTTTAGGGTTTGCCTTTAAGATATTTTAATTCGAGTTGTGTCCCCTTAATCAGTTCACAATTCCAATGTTACATATGCTAATATTTCCTGTCAGAGTAGGACTCACTTATCAATTTATTAATCGAATTCATAGTTGAATAAAATGAAAGAAGTTTTCAGCTTCTCCCCATTGTCATCATTAGGTTCCTGTCCCATTACTACTGATCCTTTGTAATGTTTTATTTTTCCAGATTTGAATTTCTCATCTTTAGATTCTGGCATTGATCGGAAACTTGCTATACACTTATGAAATAGTTTAACAGATCTTCTGATTTTTGTAAAAAGTGCGTGTTTTTGAAAAAAGAATATATATATATTTACATGTTGTCTTCATGCAACAAAAATACAAGACTATTTCAGCCAATTTACGACTTTAAATTATGCTCTGAAATTGAATGTCTGTTACGAATGAAATTATTGATACCATTTGACTGGCATTTAATTGCACTTTAATTTGATAACAACACAACCGGCTGTCAAGCCTTCCTGGTGACACTTGGCATAAAGATATGATATAAAAAATATAACAATAGTTTACTCCAATGTGAAACTTGATATTGTACTTTAAAAACATTGACAATATCATCCGGAGACCGAGAAATTTTAATCCTTGGTATAACGTGGAACATTGATCTTAAAAAAATCCAGACCAAGTTCGGTTATTATTTCTATAAATTAATCGCCTCTTCTTTATTATCAAAATGTTTGATAATTCATGGATTCATAAGGGAAATTCAATTTTTAAAAATTGTCCTGAGGTATATGACTATGTGAGAGATAATTGAAATTTTTTGGTATTTATATTCTCATAAAATAATGACGATATCACAGAGTATATGACCCCATAAACATTGACGGTGATAAAAACATTGCTTATATCTACATGTACATACAAACATACATCTAAATTAATTTATAAATTGAACTATTGAGACTAAATAAGTTCCGTAATCGAGATATAATTTTCAACTTAAAGTGCAAGGTCTTTCAAAATATTTTATCTCGCTAAATGATATTATTGATCATTAAAATTAAACCAATAATGCTACAATATGATAATTGTGTATCATACTGATATAATTCTTATAGTTTGTTACGTGTCAATTGTAATATTTTTACTGGAAATCAGATTATACTAAATTTTTTATGATATGTCTTAATTCCACGACACAAACTTACGATATCTTTAAAATATTTTCATCATCTATGACGTGCTGTTAATTTGTTTTACAGTTCTATTCTCAAGACTCTATTGAGAGCTTTCTCCAAATCTATGAAAGCACAATATTTAGAGTTCTTTTTTTCTTTAGAAAATTTAATAAGAAATATTACAATGGAAATATATAATTAATAGCGGGAGGCTGCCTTTAGAACAATGGCTGGTTTATAAACATATTTATAAAGATGTTCATTTATCAGAACTGTAAATAATTTACCCAGACAACTAAGTAATGCGATCGTTTCATAATTCTTAAGCACAATTCATTTCGTCCTTTCTTCCTAAAGCATTGGTAAAATTACCATTGGGAAATAGACCGGGTATATTACCATTATCAAATATATTAATAAATATAATTCCATATAAGCGAGGCACATTGGCAGCAGTTGATTTAATATATTTCTTATACGGTAGATCTCAACATCAGCCATGTAGATTTCCGTCGTTTGAAATATTTTTATATTCTTATTAGAAATTATATCCTGAACCCTATCCTCTATAATCAAGGGCTACCAGGTAAGGTTTATATTTATAATCAAGGGCTACCAGGTAAACTTTTTTGAAAATTTATAATCAGGAACTGCCAGATACTCGTGAATACCAGGCGTTTTTTTTTATTTATTATCAAGTAATACCAGGTGTTTTTTCATTTATAATCAGGGACTACCAGGTAACACTGAATACCAGATAAATGGATTTTTTATAATGAGGGACCATAAGGTAAACGCTTTCATATATAATCAGGGACTGTCAGGTAAATGCTTTTTGTTGATAATAAGGGACTGCTAGGAGAATTTTTTATTTATAATCTGGGACTACCAGGGAAATATTTTTTTGAAATTTTAATCAGGGACTACCAGGTAAATGGATTTTTTCATTGATTATCAAGTAATATCAGGTAAATGCTATTCAATTATAATCAGGGACTACCAGGTAACACTGAATACCAGGTAAATGTATTTTTTATAATGAGGGACCATAAGGTAAACGCTTTCATATATAATCAGGGACTGTCAGGTAAATGCTTTTTGTTGATAATAAGGGACTGCTAGGAGAATTTTTTATTTATAATCTGGGACTACCAGGGAAATATTTTTTTGAAATTTTAATCAGGGACTACCAGGTAAATGGATTTTTTCATTGATTATCAAGTAATATCAGGTAAATGCTATTCAATTATAATCAGGGACTACCAGGTAACACTGAATACCAGGTAAATGTATTTTTTATAATGAGGGACCATAAGGTAAACGCTTTCATATATAATCAGGGACTGTCAGGTAAATGCTTTTTGTTGATAATAAGGGACTGCTAGGAGAATGTTTTTATTTATAATCAGGGACTACCAGGGAAATGTAATTACTCATAATCAGGTACTACCAGGTAAATGTTTTTATTTATATTCAGGGACTCCCAGGTAAATGTTTCTTATTTATAATCAGGGACTACCGGTAACTGTTTTTTTTAATTTCTAATCAGGGACTCCCAGGTTAATGTTTTTATATATAATCAGGTAATACCAGGTAAATGTTTCTTATTTATAATCAGGGACTACCGGTAACTGTTTTTTTTAATTTCTAATCAGGGACTCCCAGGTTAATGTTTTTATATATAATCAGGTAATACCAGGTAAATGTTTCCTATTTCTAATCAGGGACTACCGGTAACTGTTTTTTTAATTTCTAATCAGGGACTCCCAGGTAAATGTTTTTATATATAATCAGGTAATACCAGGTAAATGTTTCTTATTTATAATCAGGGACTACCGGTAACTGTTTTTTTTTTTTAATTTCTAATCAGGGACTCCCAGGTAAATGTTTTTATATATAATCAGGTAATACCAGGTAAATGTTTCCTATTTCTAATCAGGGACTACCGGTAACTGTTTTTTTAATTTCTAATCAGGGACTCCCCGGTTAATGTTTTTATATATAATCAGGTAATACCAGGTAAATGTTTCTTATTCATAATCAGGGACTACCGGTAACTGTTTTTTTTAATTTCTAATCAGGGACTCCAAGGTTAATGTTTTTATATATAATCAGGTAATACCAGGTAAATGTTTCCTATTTCTAATCAGGGACTACCGGTAACTGTTTTTTTAATTTCTAATCAGGGACTCCAAGGTTAATGTTTTTATATATAATCAGGGACTCCCAGGTAAATGTTTCTTATTTATAATCAGGGACTACCGGTAACTGTTTTTTTAATTTCTAATCAGGGATTCCCAGGTAAATGTTTTTTTTTATATATAATCAGGTAATACCAGGTAAATGTTTCTTATTTATAATCAGGGACTACCGGTAACTGTTTGTTTAATTTCTATTCGGGGACTTCCAGGTCAATGTTTCTTATTCATAATCAGGGACTACCGGTAACTGTTTTTTTTAATTTCTAATCAGGGACTCCCAGGTTAATGTTTCTTATTTATAATCAGGCAATACAAGGTGAATGGTTTTTTTTAATTCTTAATCAGGGATTACTGGGTATTTTTTTAATTTTAAATCTTGGAATACCATTTTTTTAATACAATAACAGGGACTACGAGGTAAATGTTATCTATTATCAGGGACTACCAGGCAAATGTTTTTATCTATTAACAGTGAATGCTATGTAAATGTTTTTTAACAGGAATACCAGGTAAACATTTTTTATATGTTGATTTTGCAAAAGACTTCTTGCTTTTTATCATACTTTAGGGAGGAATGTTGCACTTGTCGTTTTCATCAATCGAATGGACTTTTGAGACATAAGTGACCGAGGAGAACAATTCTTTCTTGTTTTAATAAACCGACTACTTGTTAGAAATTAATTCATTAAGTCACCAGAGACACTGTTTTTTTTTACAATTTCCACCACGAATTTACTTGAGATGTATCTATCAGTGGCCATTTTCGGGAATTATAACGATGACGGATTTTTTTTATAGAAATTAATATCTGTAATACTGAAAGATCAAGTTAAAATGTTACTTTTTGATTGGTTAATATTGATCAACGGATGATTCAGATACATTATCTTTATCAAATATATAATTAAGTATAGGACCACACAAAAGAAGCAAGGTATCCACGGATAAACCAATTAATTTCTCCGAATGATCCATTTTGTCAAAATGATATCAATACGTACGCGTGCGCGATGGTATTCGCTCTTATTTCCGTATAAAAAAACAAATCACCAAGTTACGTTAATCCGGTCAGAGTAAGAAGTGAAATCGAAAAGGTGTGACTATTCTGGTAGATAAATAATACTCGATTGATTAGACAAATAACTTAACTCTACATAACACATACAATGATGGTTGAAGGACTTTTAATGCCTGTTTAAATATATACTGGACACACGACTGAATGGATCATTTACTGTTAACACAAAATACTGTATGTTGAGAACATGTATAAAGCTGAATTTTCTTCAACTATTACAAACAATAGGAATTAATCGGAATACAGTGGTATAAAGGGGAGAAATCGGGAAATTTAAATAAATTTTGACCCAATGACCTTGCCACGTAGTCACTGAAACAAGCATGATCATTGCGAAGGCAATTTCAACAGAACACCAACTCATTCGTTTGCCTGTGTAAAGTAATCGAGTGATTGTACAAAAGACACAGGAATTACAAACAGATAGAAAGTGTCTGTCAGTATAGGTAGGGTTCAAAAATATCATCAGTACAGAAAATCTATATTTGGAACAAACAATAGCTCTAACACAGAAACATTGCATTTTTTACATATTCTAATCAATATGATAAATTTTAGTTATAAAAAATCAGTCATGTGGTGTTGGGTCTTCTGAAAATGAACTAATATTCATATAACTGGCAATATATATAGCTCACGACACGTGATGCATGTCTTAACTTATCCTATGTATTATATATATATTTAGTATATGCTATTAGGACTGTTTACAGGAACCTGTGTATGGGTACTGTTTTCATATTTTTATAGTGTTTAATAACTTTTCAGAAAGATATCTTGTAAAACAAATGACAACCCGAAATGTTTGCACGCAGGAGTGTTTTACAGAAGTGTTTTGGTGTGTATTTTCAGAAACATGATTGACAGCTCAAACAACCACTTTATATTTAACATTTGTTTATATGCCAGTGCGTGAAGATATCATCTTAAATAACTGTACTTTGGTATTTATTTTTAAGTCTGTTGTACAATACTTTGATCAATAGAGTTTACATTTCATATGATCAGTTCAGAACATACACATGTACACAACATTTTTTTTAAATTAGTAGATACATGAATATTACAAAATTTATTTTTAAAAATGGGGCAAGTTCACCTCCCCGTCTAGATTTTGACACTTTTTTATCACTTAGAATATTCCTCAGTCGCGTCATAGGTTTTAAAATTTAGGCCCTTATCATCACTGACGAGTCCTTTAAGGACGAAACAGCTGTATAATGTAATCTTATCCATTGCCTGGTTCTATTGTATTCTAAATTTGTACTGAAAAGTGCTTTTCACTTGTGTGTCTTTTTGTACAGTCTATGAGTTTTTCATTTTACTGAGTCCGGTAAATGCCATCTGGAATAAAACGTAGAATTCTGTGAATCACATACCCAGCAATCTTAAGACACTACTATATATCTAACTTGGCGATAACTCGCACTATATATCTATAGTAACATGGTATGACGTCACCGTCAGAACGACGGGAACCAAGTTCTGCTAGGTGTTATTAAACGTGTAGCCATTTATGTAATGGGTTTTATTAGCCAGATATCGGGGTAGTTTTGTAATGTGTTATTGCCCTATTTCCCTGATATCAGGGTCGTTTATTACACTTATAACAAGGTAGTCATGTAATGTTTTTTAGCCATATATCGGGGTAGTCTTGTAATGTGTTGTTGCCCTATTACCCTGTATCAGGGTAGTTTATTACACTTATAACAAGGTAGTTATGTAATGGGTCTTATCATCCTGATATCGGGGTAATTATGTCATGAGTTTTATTACCCTTTTATCAGGGTAGTTATGTAAGTAATTGTTGCTATTACCATGATATCTGGCTAGTGAAGTAATTGTGTCCTTACTCTGATATCTGGCTAGTTTTGTGATGGGTATTTTAACCCTGATATCAGGGTAGTTATGTAATGGGTGTTATTACCATGATATCTGGCTAGTGAAGTAATTGTGTCCTTACTCTGATATCTGGCTAGTTTTGTGATGGGTAGTGATATCAGGGTAGTTATGTAATGGGTGTTTTACCATGATATCTGGCTAGTGAAGTAATTGTGATATCTGGCTAGTTTTGTGATAGTATCATGTAATTTGTATTACCATGATATAACCCTGATATATCTGGGTTATGTAATTTGTATTTTATGATATCAGATTGTAGATTGTATAACCCTAATATCGGGTTAGTTATGTAATATGTATTTAACCCTGATATCGGGGTAGTTATGAATGATTGTATAACCCTAATATCGGGTTAGTTATGTAATATGTATTTTAACCCTGATGTCGGGGTAGTTATGAATGATTGTTATAACCCTGATGTCGGATTAGTTAAGTTATGGATGTTTTTACCCTGATATCAGGGTAGTTATGTGAGAAATGTGTATACAGACGGTTACCAAATACTTTATTGTTATTTCCGTTGTAATGAAGACACATATCCTTTTGGTCTTACTTAAATTCGTCATTGCTTATGTATGTTTTTCGAATTATAGCTTTAAACATTCGTCTCTCATTTTCTATCGTTATATGGTCGCATGTTCAATTAGACAGTGACCTTAGTTGATAAGATCTCACCAAATCCTATCATTGGACGTATCCGAATCTCTATAGTCTCCGTCTGAAAACTGTATACATTATGTTCAATTCGATTCCAACAAATCACTTATGATTATGTCTTTGAGGAACTTAATAAATACAGTTTTTATTCTGTTTAAATGTTCCGTTGCTACAGATAGCTTATTCTGCTGTATTGATTTTATGAATCGGAAAGGAACACAAATATTGTATAAAATGTGCTATATTTATAGTTGCCATCTTGTATTGCCTGTATTTTAAGTCATAATTAACACACATGCCTATTACCAACAATTGTGACTTCGTATTGATAATAGTGTCGTTATGTGGGTTTGTGGGTATAAATTTTCTACTGATTATTTCACCGTTGTATAACTTTTTTCTTCTATATTTTGTATAATTACTATCGTTGGTGCATTTTGTATTAGTGATCAACTATCGCTTCATACGATGCACCACTAAAACTTACGTTGTTGTTTGTATTGTTTAGTGCTGTCACGAATTCATGTAAGCGAATAAAAACACTCTACCCGGGAACTATTCATGTAACGTTGACATTCTATTCTATCCGAGCTCGCCGTATGGTTCTCGGCAGCAGTGACTAGCGTGCTGTGCTGGTTGAGGATGAGTGTTGAGAACTAGGTGTAGTTATGAGATTTGTTGAAAGGTGTCTGATACAAACTCCCTGTCTCCTACTGCCATACCTAAACCAATCTCATATACACCAGTCTTCCAAGAAATTTCTTTGTTAATTATTTTCAAGGAGCCAAAATTGGTCGGGAGGGAATTTTTACAATTGCCTATTCATAAACTTTGATTGTATTTGTACTTGCAGAGATAACAGTTTACGCCTCTGCATGAAATTGGTGACAACGTTCTTCATTATATATGCATATTTGCTAACGGAACGGCAGAAACATTAGCACTCCGAGATTTAATGGTTTTTGAAAGCGAGCTCGCTTGTCACGAGTCTGAGAGTGAATTTCATTACGAAGATGATAACACAAGAAGCCATTACAGAGTACGACGTGGTAATGTACGAGCTGGCAAACTTAGTTTTTCTCTCTCACATCTCCGCAGCTATTTACACAATCTGAGATCGGACACTTTCTAGTCACGCTGTACATACGGCAATTTGACACTTGAGCTTAATGCGACTGCAAGGATGTGCATTAGCAGGTCTAATAGACAGGTACCCTGTACAAATCACAACCGATCTAACACCAGCTCTCAGTTGACAGACCTGATTTAGAAACCTAACCTACATGTACGTATATAGTAAAGACAATGTTTCGCTTGCAATTCACCAACTCGTTTACTATCTCGTGTTAGGCCGCCACGCGGACTGGCTGCTGTATAAGTCTTTACACTTACTGCGCCATAGATGTCCTCACTGGCTACGTCACTTCCTTAATTCTTATGTCATGTCGCCGTTTGCAGGACTGGATTCTTAAGGACGAAGCTATTGAATAACTTTGCTTTATTATGATAAAACGGATAATTAATTTTTCTGTTTTGAACACAAATGATGCATTCTAATTGGTCAGATTTACAATCATCTCCTGTTCTGTTAACATAAAGTATGATAGTAAAGCGCTTTCTAACTTTGTCCAGCTTTTATGCTTTTAAAGAACACATTCTCTAAACAAGCATCAACACCTTTTTATTGGATCATAATTGTACTGAAATACAAAGAGGTGTTATGTGCGTTTTATATGTTTGATATGCATGTAGGAGATGGGGGATAATTTCAAAATGACATTAGCTATATTATGTTAGAGCCGACCATTTCCAAACTTAAAATGATAGATATTTGACATGTCATGTCCAAATGAATTCAATTGGTAGTTCCCATTTCAAATCAATGTAAAATCCTAAAGGCTTTTGACAAAATATAAATCATCTCATCGAGTCATCTCCGCTTCTTACTTAATCTACTTCAACATATTTATAATAATTATTATTCAAAATTTTAGTAAAATAAAAATGAATTTTAAAAAATCAAACGAATTTTTAATTGTTAACAAGGTACAGATACATACATTTATATGAAAAGATTCCAGTTTCATGGTTGTTAACTTCTTTGCTTTTTGCTTAAATTCATTATTATTTTGATAATCAGTATATTTCAATATCTACTAAGTATATTGTCTGATTTTAAAAAAATGTTTGGATTAATCTAACGATCCGATGTAAACAAATATGTACAATTAAAAATGCACTCCTCTAATGTTTTGACCGGAAGTAAGACTTAATTCTATAGAAAATGAATTCCAACATATCTTTGACTTTTGTCGTCTAGAGTTGTGCTTATAATTTGTAAACGGGAGATTAATATGATGTTTTGAATTTTCACTCGTTGACCACATTTTTGACGCCGTGATTGACAGCGTGATTCGTTTAATCGCGTCAACAATTTCAGCTTTTCCGGATTGCTAAGGTTATTCTTTCGAGTATAGTTCTGGAAGTCTTGAGTAGACTTCAAATAAATTTTGCATGAATTGTCACCACAATTCATCACAGACTTCAAATTCATGAATTCTGACCTGGCGACCACTTTTGCGGATTTTTAGGACCCAAAAATGAAAATTTCAGCTGGTTTCTTGATCTTTGAAAACTAGCTAATTGGGCGAATATTACAAAAAAAGTAAATAAATAAATATAGCACACAGGCCCCATCTTTTTCAGCATGAAAAGTATCCTCGAAAATCAAAAGTTAAAGTCTTAAAAAATCGTTTAATGCTAGAAGATGAGTACTTTGTGATGAAAATATCTGTTATTCAGGCAATAAATAAGAATAAGATATGAAAATGAATTATTTCCTGTAACACATTCCGACACCTAAATTGGAAAAAATATTACAGCAACATATTGATTTTTTGTTTTTAATCTACTTTCTGAAATCAAACATTTGAAAAAACATAGGCTAGTATAAGCCTTTATAACATAATACAATATTAATTGTATTTTTTGGAAAGCTTTTGTTGTTAGCTTTATGAAGTATTTCGATTTTATTTCAAATCTCCAAAAAAGTATATGGCACTTCCTGTGTAAATACAATGCTTTGATAGAACGATCACAAATGACATATGGTCACTGAAAGATGATGTATCAAGCGTTTGTTATCTCTTTATGATATCACTGTAACCTGTCTTAAAGATTTCACGTACATATATCGAACAACAATAGCTTGTTACGTTTAAATTCGAAGCTTGACTATATTGAATGTAATTCTAAATTTGTGTTGAAGAGTGCTATTCACAGCTATTCAAATACCTTTTATTGTGAAGTAGTCAGTTCAGTACAGGATACAAGTACATGACGATGTGACCATACATAGAGCTGTCCTGAAGTACGTATGCTGAACTCCAGAAAACAAAACATTGATCATGCCCGGAGAAATTTCATCCTAATTGACTTCTTTGAAATATGCCCGTATTTTCTCAATGCTTTACCAGTTATATTGACCATATTCTTTCAGAGACGTGTTTTAAAAAAACCGTACAAAGCTGCAAATCAACCGGTCATATAATCCTAGTTTTATAATCCGTTAAACTACATTTACTCGAAGAAGGCACATCGTATGATTATGTAGCAAGGCGATATGTATGTACTCTAATAGCTGCGGAGGAACGTTACAAATTAACTTAAGGAGAGGAAATTCTTTCATGTTAATTGATAGTTTTAGTTAAAATCAATTTTATTGCCAAAAAATGTTTTGGACAAAAGTTATTTCTACGTCGTTTCGTCCTTTCCGTTACAAATAAACACATGCAAAATTAATTTATCTTTGTCCAAGGTAAATTCATATATATGTATATATAAAAGAATTTAATTTTTAAGGTCAGGTTACAGCAAAATAGAAAAGAAAAGGACCAGGAAAGTCAACGGATATTTGAAATGTGTGAGCGAATAATTGATGTGAGATCACTTTTGTGTTTTTTCTAATCCTATTCTATACACACATATAACTTTCTGATTTTCTTAAGTCTATCACATTCCGTGCTGCAGATTGCCTGTTACCTTGTCCACACCTAGCCCTCAGAGATACTGGCTCTGTATACCTAGTCGGCCAGATCAGGAAAACCAGACACGTGTTTTACAACATAAATGGATATACAAACAGTGAATTAGATAGAAAAACTTACACAGTGACTGTTGGTATGAGGAGAAAGGATGGTGTTAGATTAAGAGAGAAGCAGACGGAAAGGAAGGATAGAATAGCGATAGGACATCGTATGTATCCTGGTGATCCAATCAGACTGCTAAATGTTAATGGGTAAATCGTTTACAACTAGAAATAAACGATTTACAACCCTACAAAATATGATGTTTAGATTGACGTCAAGATTTGGATCTCCAAAGAGAAGGTGCTTCACAGTAACTTCGTCATACCAGTCGAAGGATCGAATAATTAAATTATGGAATCGATCAAAGCTTTCATAATTTAGTAAGTAGTGAGAAAAGTACTGCTGTTTCGTATTTGAAATAGATAATGTTGACTTTTCTAGATCTTTGTTCAAGAAAGAATTTAATTTGTACTGGGATAGTGTCTTGTAGTTGATGGATATTGATAACTTTGCGTCAGCAGATAAAAATATATGAGATATCCGAAGTATTTGGTAGGAAGAATGACTTTGTGACTGTAGCCATGAGTATGGGGTTTGAAAGGTTTTCTAGTTTCTAAGATTATAATAAGATCTTTTAAATATGATGAAGCATAATTGTAACGAATGCTATAGAACATGGATAATTTTCTATTCTTACGCCTATCTGCCGATGATTGCCACTCCTTTTTATTATTTTTCGTTCTAAAATTGTTATTATACGACCCGCTTCATACAGCATATTTTCTAATTTATTCCAGTGTGTTACAATAAATTGTCACAGGTATATGCAAGCAGTGGTCTTTTGAAAACAAGATATACTTTTTCCAAGTTTTTCTGTTGAGAACTTATTTAAGCTTTCATCACGTTTCGATGTACTTTGTTGTTTTTGTTATATTGCCTTTAATGTGAGACCCATGTATCATTGTTGATAGATACGTCTCCTTGATGTTTGTGACTTTAAACTATAGGGAGAGGCGTGTTCTCGAGAAGAAATAGTAGATAAGAAGGGATTTTCGTGTTAGAGATGAGTGATATTTCGGTTTTGTTTGGGTTACATTTCGTTAACCATTTACGTGACCGAAGATTTAGTAGCTCCAAATCGAAGTTTATTACTTGCTTTTTTCTCTTGCAGACTATTGGAAGAATGTGCTAATGCTGTGTGGTCAGCGAAAAGTCCAGTAACTGATAATAGTGAATTTGATGTATACGAGGAACAGAAGAGGTCCCAATACTGAACCTTGAGGAACTCTAGATATGATAGATAATTATGAAGATATAGATTTTTAGTAGGGACAAACTGGCGCCTGTTACGAAAGTAACTTTTAATCCACTTTAAAAGTTTACCTCTAACCCCATATAATTTCTAGTTTAATTAAAATACACGTGTGCCAAACTCGGTCGAACGCCTTGGAAAAGTCACTAAAACAAGAGCAGTATTTTCACGATTATCGATGGCTATAAATATGCTATGATTAAGTTGTATGAGTGGGTGTGTCGCGGAGTAATTTGGTAAGAAACCAGCTTGTAGGTTTTGAAAAAAAATAGTCACATTCATGATTCCATGAATTTTGAAACGTCAGTTGTAATTACAATATGCTTGGCAGTAATGGTAAGGTAAAGTAGTCTCAATAAAGGGAGTTTGGAATTCCGACCTCGGGATGTCCCAAGAACCGAGTATAATCTGACATACCGGGTATCACACTTCTAAAACACTAGAACTCTGAAATCTGACATACCGGGTATCACACTTCTAAAAACACTAGAACACTGAAATCTGACATACCGGGTATCACACTTCTAAAAATACTAGAACACTGAAATCTAACATACCGGGTATCACACTTCTGAAAACACTAGAACACTGAAATCTGACATACCGGGTACCACACTTCTAAAAATACTAGAACACTGAAATCTAACATACCGGGTATCACACTTCTAAAAATACTAGAACACTGAAATCTAACATACCGGGTATCACACTTCTAAAAACACTAGAACTCTGAGATAGAACACCTTAACTTTTCAATGTAGGAATGAGTTCAATATGAATTTGAACTTAAATTAGATGATGAAATTGAGAGGAAAAGAATGTCTTTGATAGAATTCTGGTCATAACCTATATTTATAAAATATGTAAATCAGAACCATCTGGAGGCGAATTTCGTGATATGCTGCTTTCGTTACCCGAGTTGTCAGACCTGTATAATTGATGCCATTATTATTTTTTTATAATGCGATATCATCTCATATACATAAACAGTTAACAATTTAATCACAGAAACCACAAAAACAAAAACCAAAAAACCAAACAAACAAACAAACCCATTCGCCTGCGCTATTAAGAAATCAGTGCGTTCGAAAGTAGAGTAATCGGACTATTTGTATTCATATGCCAATGGTGTTGATAACAGCATTTATTGTGTTAAAAAGAAAATTTCGCTGAGGTTGTTTACAGGATATGATGGGTGAACGTTTTCGATTGATGCGTTTCTTGATTTTAAAGTTCTATTATTGCTATTGATTTACCATATTACACTGTTATATTTAAAATTTACCTTTAAGATTTATTCTTTTTGCGTAAACCGTGCAAGAAACAGAACCACATGTTTTTCAATTAGCTTCTGAAGACCGTCGATAGAATATTCAAAAATCTCTGAAAATATATTATTGCCATCGTGGTTTTTTTCGCGTTGCTAAGCGACCCGATAATTCATCGCCTGCTATGTTGCCTTTTCTTTGAGATACATTCTGGTGTACGTGCACTTGTATGCTCTCATTTCAAACTATTCCCCATACATTGTAAATATTGGTACTCGTGTGAGCAAATAGCCATAATTAGTCAATATGATCATAAAGTGGCAATTGATATACTCATCGAATAAAGGTGGTAAAACTTGCTTTCAAAAACCTTTCTGCTTCAGACTTGTTCCGCATGACTGAACTTTTAATTCACAAGCTGATGCAGAGATGTTTTCCGAATTGCTGACATTTTTTACGAGAAGCGCGGGTGTCATACGGTTTTCCCGTAAAGAGAACATTTAAAGTTTTATTGCAAACTGTGCAAACTTAACAATTTTTCCAGTAATTATCGACTTGTGTCGCGGATTAAGCAGCTTGTGAAAAACAGTTTAGAATTGTTATTTCATTGTTCAGATCAAGGTTCATCATGAGTACAGAAAGTTTTACGACTTTTTCTTAACTTTATACTCTTACCTATCTAACTTCTATCAATATTTTTTCTATGGTTCAATCATAAATGTCACCGATGTTAAATAATTACAGAGCAATGACTCTATCTGTAGTTTAGATCAAAACAAGGAAGCTGTATTCATCTCATTTAAGACTGTCAGAGAAAGTAAGTATGGGGTATTGTGTTTGGCTGTCCGGAGACAAAGCTCCTAAATACAAGTGTTTTCCTGGTTTGCTTTTTATCATTGTTAAAAGTGACATCCGGTTACCACATGAACGTGACGGAAAATCACAAATTAATTCACCTGAAAAAACTCAGCACAAATGAGCATTTTAACTAATCCAACAAGTAGCACGGAAAAGAAAATAAAAAATAACAAAAACAAAAAAAAATAAACAAACAAAAACAAAAAATCAAAAAAATAAAAAAACGAGGAACGTGCTGGCTTATCCCATCTAAACTACACGTAGCATTTCACTTTCGTCTTCAATGCTAATTATTTTTATCACACTACGATTTTATGGATCAGTGGATCCATTTTTTTTAATATTATACTGAAAGCTGTGGACGGTTGGATTAATCAACTAAAGTTGCAAGTTTGTTTTCACAACATAACAACATTTTTTAAACAATGCCATTACGGTATATAAGATATCAAAGCCCTGCTTTTGTTTTGTATTAATGGACATCATGTCTGCTAAAGGCTACTTCAGTGAAGCCTGGTGTAAGGGAGTATAACCTCAATTTATTAACAGTACTTGTAATATTCCTTGGCCGTTGGCAGGCAATGAGTGGGTAATACCCAACTGATTAAGATCAAGTTATGACGTAACAATGCCATATAGTATTATTATTAAATAAAATCCGAACTTATTTCAGACAAGTAATGGACGGTGTTAAGATCAATAAATTCTCTGTTATCAAATTCTGTTTTTGTGGTTTAAGTTCGTAAATTTAAGCTTTTTATAGACTTCAGGATAAAAACTGTTCTTAAATCAGAAAAGATATATATTTCTGTTTTTATTGAAAGTAGTTTTTAAATTACAAATTGTACTCGTACCGTTTAGAAACCCTAAGATGAATTTAAATTGTGATATATGCTCTCTATCGTAAATATCTGTAGTAATGATATTGATACAAACTCTCACTTATCTCAGTATTTTGCAGTATCACATTGATCGCCTTTTATAGGTGGGATTGCCTTGACAATACCTGATATAGCGATTTCGATTTAGCACTGCACTTTATTGTTCCGTTCTACATGTAACGTATGGGTTATCACTTCATACAGCGTTGTCATTCAAAAAAGAGAATTTAGAAAAAATATGCATTGAGAATATTGACTTCGTCATCATACCTAATGTTAGTAAAATTAGTATAATTAGAGAGAGAGGTCCCTGAATAGTTACAAGACAAATGAGGCATTTGAATGACGACACAGTTGTATAATGTAGTTTAATTCATTCATTGTTTAGATTTAATGTATCACACTCTAATTTATGAAAAGGTGCTATTCACTTGTATGTCTTTTGTACAATCTTCCAGAAGACGTGGCATCTTCTATGTCATCACAGACATCCGTTATGCAAATTTTGGAATAGATCTGAAGATAGTGATGTAAGAGTTGCTGAATGTCAGTTTTAAATTGATATGGCGCCGATAAACAATTAAGGTTCTAATTCAAACCTACACTTAGCTCTACACAGAATAAAGGTTGTTTGTTTAAGGGGAAAAAATCATTTTTGTACATATGAAAGTCGTGTTAACGTTTTCGTTGAATTTCTTGACCAGTGAATGATGTTGCGATTATTTGTCATTTCTGTATAAGTTGATAAGATTTCTGCTTGGTATACCTGGTTTGTTTTGTTATATACTTTCATGGTTGTTAACTATGATCATGTTTTATGATTTTCCTTTTAGCTGTATAAATGTATATACCAGCAAGATAGAGTGTATCAAACTTGTGACTCGTACCTGTGTTCAGCTTTGAGTGCAGTCTACGTGAAAGAAATTGCAGGCTGTAAACACTGCTGGTAGACTTCTAGCCTTTGAGGTTTGTCTAAATTTCATGTTTTAATGCTTTCGAATGATGGCACGGTTCAGGACATACATATGTACCAGATTTAAAATAATCATATATAGGTAGAAATTACGAAAAATAAGCTAGTGCACCTTCCCCTCTAGATTTTGTGTTATTTCGATTACTTTGTAGATTATTAACATCATTGACGTGTCCTAGACGGACGAAACAGCTGTATGATACAATTTTTAAAAATTATTTATCGACTCTGCTGTTATCTAATTATGAATTAGTAAAATGTGTTATCTCCTGCTGTGTCTTTTGTATATTTTTTTGTAGATATTGTAACACTCACAAATGTTATGCCTGGTTTTCTTTAGTGCTGAATGATTGTTAGATTATATGGAATAGCTATCAGAATATCAGTTTAATTACTGTCTGCAATATCGCTATGTTTTATCTACTTTTATTTCATATATGGTTAGTTTTCCGGTATGCCTGTATAGACCTGGCCATAATGGTAGCCCTTATGATTTCGAGGTGGTGTAATATCAGGTTCAAACGTTTGACACTTTATTGTGACAATGGTACCTGGTCTTTATTCTTCCTCGTCTGTATTGGGATTGGTTTCAAACGTATTAATGATATATATACCAACCCACACCACAATATCAAAATTAAGGCAATGTCCCTATGCTGTCGTATCTGCAGGCCAACAGACTTATATTTATATATATTGATCAAACTATTCATGATAAATTACATTTCTAATATTCTAAGTAACGCTGTATGAATTTACTACACTCTTTTGAAACATATGTTAAAATGATATTCCGTTTTTTTTCTTCGACATTTGTTTATCATGTTTCTGTACATTGAAAATGAATGTCTGTCAATGGAAAGTTGAGACACAACAGTCATAAGCTAATTTCCTTCAGCAGCTGGCGAAATTATAAATTTTGGTACGGCAGTGCTGTTGTTTTTTACTCCCTGTCCGTAAATTCAATTTGACGGTATAACATAAACGAAAGAATGATACAATTTATTAAGATTCAACTGTACTAAAATAAGAACAGAAATACCGACATGTTAACGGAGTCATAATTCAAACACAGTTTCAAGAAAACTAGGGCAATTAATGGCCAAAGACAGATATACACTGAGACTACTGAAAAGGTTCAAGGGCATTAAGAACGGATGTTCAGAAATGGTAGTATCATTTGCTAATTAACCATACCCTTCATGTAAATCTTAATCAGTCCAAGTAAGTTATGTCACGTTCCCAAGAAGCACATTATATTGTCACAAATACTCAACTCTATGATGGCAATGGCAAACCTCGCATTCTCGCTCCTTCGACGTCGCTCTAATTGGCGACCAATTTACTCTCAGGTCTGTAAAAGGATATAACATTATCAATGCCTTATTAACCAGACGACTAGACAGGAAAAATGATTCGGTTTTACTTAGTTGTATATTTATAAAAGTATGGACAGGTAATTTTGTCAAAGATCATAGAAAACGTAATTTCATTCTTTCAACGAGTGTTCACATCAAAGATCTTACCTAAAACATATATCACCTGTTGTAGTAAATGTTTACATATCGACTCGATATTCTCCTTAGTTCTCTGATGTGGAAAACATTTTCAAAGATTATTTACCGAAATCTGTGTTTGTAATATATTCACATGCCCAATTGTAACTTTTGTAGAGTTTGATATAACCCGTCTGATAAATGAAAGTTAACAGACCGTTAAATAACCGAGATGTACTAGTGATTTACATGAACGCACAGATACACTATGAAATAATCTGAATGGTGAACATTTTTATAAGTACAAGCCTAACAGATCATTTTATGATGTCACCAGATGATATGATATTCAGGTAACAATTTCTTAATTAAGTAATGGCAACACCTGGCAAGATGGCCACTTCAGTCAATTTCCCGCGAAAGATTGAATTATACAAAACCGTGTGCAAATGCCTTTCTCCCTCTATTGTGTGTTTATGCTTTATAACACATCTGATTAAGTGGGATATCTCTCGTGGATCCACTAACACTATCAGTATTCCGAAGCAGGCAAATTCAATCATTTGCTTCACCCTGAGATAAATATTTTTATAAAAATTCATCTATTCGTCTATTACCTTTTAATCCATTTTTCCGAAGCAAACAATAACGTCCAGTGATCTCTCAACGTATTAATCCCGCGAAATCACGCCACCTCGGTCACAGATCCCCGCCAAAATCTGCCCCATGTCACCGCCCATTGTGGCATAGTGTCACGAGGGAGTGGCGCATTATGTCGTCGCAGTCACTGTCAGTCGGAACGCCACGGAGACACGATGCAAATCATCCACAATCTTAATTAATCCGAATGTAGATAGAAGGTTTTATAATCGGAATAATTGTCGAGACTATCAGTTATTAGTATTTGGATTAATGTGGCGTATTGATGAATGGCTATCTCTGTAAGATTTAAATACATATAATATGTTTTAATCCAATGATATTCTTTATCATCGGCCAGCCATGTCTTCTTTCTCATTTCCTGCATATAAATAATAAAAACGACTGGAAGGAAATATTTACAACGTGTCTCCAAAAGATGACAAGACTTCCAACACACGGAAGTGGTGTGTGATGGCAATGAATTAGATTAAATATACCAAACACAGACTGCTCCCTCGGGTGGACCAGAAACTCTGCGTGTTTGTGACTACGGGGACAGTGGTAATATTCCATTATATACCCCATACCCTTAATTACAGAAATACCTCCACCGGTCAAATGTCCGATACACATCTGACCTCAGTCTGGACCTTGAGTCATCAGATTAATGGATTGTGTTTCCTATTTAGTATGATTTCTGGTAATACAGCGAAATTGATGTAAGTTATAAATATGACATAGTAGTGTTCGACAATTTTCTTTCTGACATATCGAAATGTTTTGAAACGTTCGTTTAACCCATCTGAATTGTCGCGTTTGCCCATAATTTGTTACGATTGCACAAGCACTGGAAATCGGAAATCAGATTTAAAGTGTGTGACATATATTGAGCACTACTTTTACAGCAGTTAAGTTTAATAAGATATATTGAAAAACAACACAGTCTATGTATCTGAATGTGTTCTATATACTTCCCCTCTTTAAAAAAATGTAATATACGTGATGTGTATTAACTTATTAGATTCGATATATTCTAGCTTGTTGGCGATCAACATATCATTTCTAAATCTGCC
Source organism: Ylistrum balloti (assembly GCF_031769215.1). NCBI lineage: Eukaryota > Metazoa > Mollusca > Bivalvia > Pectinida > Pectinidae > Ylistrum > Ylistrum balloti. The sequence goes on along the minus strand of NW_026782081.1, from coordinate 2,432,327 downwards.
AAAAGGCTTCAGCAGATGTCATATCTGTTGTGGTCTAACCACTTATCTGTAGGTATTCCATTTTTTATGTTGGAGTTTCGACAATGCCTGCTCCTACTTTGTGCTAGTGTATCCATTTCTTCTGTTCCTACATTTCTTCCTTGTGTTTGCGTTCCTTCTGTTCCTACATCTCGTCCTTGTGTTGGCGTTTCTTCTGTTCCTACATCTCTTCCTTGTTTTTGCGTTCCTTCTGTTCCTACATCTCTTCCTTGTGTTGGCGTTCCTTCTGTTCCTACATCTCATCCGAGTGTTTGCGTCCCTTCTGTTTCTACATCTTTTCCTTGTGTTTGCGTCCAAACAGCTCCTGTTCCTACATCTCTTCCTTGTGTTTGCGTCCCTTCTGTTTCTACATCTCTTCCTTGTGTTGGCGTTCCTTCTGTTCCTACATCTCTTCCTTGTGTTTGCGTCCCTTCTGTTTCTACATCTTTTCCTTGTGTTTGCGTCCCTTCTGTTTCTACATCTTTTCCTTGTGTTTGCGTTCCTTCTGTTCCTACATCTCGTCCTTGTGTTGGCGTTTCTTCTGTTCCTACATCCCTTCCTTGTTTTTGCGTTCCTTCTGTTCCTACATCTCTTCCTTGTGTTGGCGTTCCTTCTGTTCCTACATCTCATCCGAGTGTTTGCGTCCCTTCTGTTTCTACATCTTTTCCTTGTGTTTGCGTCCAAACAGCTCCTGTTCCTACATCTCTTCCTTGTGTTTGCGTCCCTTCTGTTTCTACATCTCTTCCTTGTGTTGGCGTTCCTTCTGTTCCTACATCTCTTCCTTGTGTTTGCGTCCCTTCTGTTTCTACATCTTTTCCTTGTGTTTGCGTCCCTTCTGTTTCTACATCTTTTCCTTGTGTTTGCGTTCCTTCTGTTCCTACATCTCGTCCTTGTGTTGGCGTTCCTTCTGTTTCTACATCTTTTCCTTGTGTTGGCGTTCCTTCTGTTTCTACATCTCTTCCGAGTGTTTGCGTCCCTTCTGTTCCTACATCTCTTCCGAGTGTTTGCGTCCCTTCTGTTCCTACATCTTTTCCTTGTGTTTGCGTTCCTTCTGTTTCTACATCTTTTCCTTGTGTTTGCGTCCCTTCTGTTTCTACATCTTTTCCTTGTGTTTGCGTTCCTTCTGTTCCTACATCTCGTCCTTGTGTTGGCGTTCCTTCTGTTTCTACATCCCTTCCTTGTGTTTGCGTCCCTTCTGTTCCTACATCTTTTCCTTGTGTTTGCGTTCCTTCTGTTTCTACATCTCGTCCTTGTGTTGGCGTTCCTTCTGTTTCTACATCTTTTCCTTGTGTTGGCGTTCCTTCTGTTTCTACATCCCTTCCTTGTGTTTGCGTCCCTTCTGTTCCTACATCTCTTCCGAGTGTTTGCGTCCCTTCTGTTCCTACATCTTTTCCTTGTGTTGGCGTCCCTTCTGTTTCTACATCTTTTCCTTGTGTTTGCGTTCCTTCTGTTCCTACATCTTTTCCTTGTGTTTGCGTCCCTTCTGTTTCTACATCTTTTCCTTGTGTTTGCGTCCCTTCTGTTTCTACATCTTTTCCTTGTGTTTGCGTTCCTTCTGTTCCTACATCTCGTCCTTGTGTTGGCGTTCCTTCTGTTTCTACATCTTTTCCTTGTGTTGGCGTTCCTTCTGTTTCTACATCCCTTCCTTGTGTTTGCGTCCCTTCTGTTTCTACATCTTTTCCTTGTGTTGGCGTTCCTTCTGTTCCTACATCTCGTCCTTGTGTTGGCGTTCCTTCTGTTTCTACATCTTTTCCTTGTGTTTGCGTCCCTTCTGTTTCTACATCTTTTCCTTGTGTTTGCGTCCCTTCTGTTTCTACATCTCTTCCTTGTGTTAGCGTCCCTTATGTTTCTACATCTCTTCCTTGTGTTTGCGTTCCTTCTGTTCCTACATCTCTTCCTTGTGTTTGCGTCCCTTCTGTTTCTACATCTTTTCCTTGTGTTTGCGTCCCTTCTGTTCCTACATCTCTTCCTTGTGTTTGCGTCCCTTCTGTTTCTACATCTCTTCCTTGTGTTTGCGTCCCTTCTGTTTCTACATCTTTTCCTTGTGTTTGCGTCCCTTCTGTTTCTACATCTCTGCCTTGTGTTTGCGTTCCTTCTGTTCCTACATCTTTTCCTTGTGTTTGCGTCCCTTCTGTTCCTACATCTCTTCCTTGTGTTGGCGTCCCTTCTGTTTCTACATCTCTTCCTTGTGTTTGCGTCCCTTCTGTTTCTACATCTCTTCCTTGTGTTTGCGTCCCTTCTGTTCCTACATCTCTTCCTTGTGTTGGCGTCCCTTCTCTTCCTACATCTTTTCCTTGTGTTTGCGTTCCTTCTGTTCCTACATCTTTTCCTTGTGTTGGCGTCCCTTCTCTTCCTACATCTTTTCCTTGTGTTTGCGTTCCTTCTGTTCCTACATCTTTTCCTTGTGTTTGCGTCCCTTCTGTTTCTACATCTTTTCCTTGTGTTTGCGTTCCTTCTGTTCCTACATCTTTTCCTTGTGTTTGCGTCCCTTCTGTTCCTACATCTCTTCCTTGTGTTTGCGTCCCTTCTGTTTCTACATCTTTTCCTTGTGTTTGCGTTCCTTCTGTTCCTACATCTTTTCCTTGTGTTTGCGTCCCTTCTGTTCCTACATCTCTTCCTTGTGTTGGCGTCCCTTCTGTTTCTACATCTCTTCCTTGTGTTTGCGTCCCTTCTGTTTCTACATCTCTTCCTTGTGTTTGCGTCCCTTCTGTTCCTACATCTCTTCCTTGTGTTGGCGTCCCTTCTCTTCCTACATCTTTTCCTTGTGTTTGCGTTCCTTCTGTTCCTACATCTTTTCCTTGTGTTGGCGTCCCTTCTCTTCCTACATCTTTTCCTTGTGTTTGCGTTCCTTCTGTTCCTACATCTTTTCCTTGTGTTTGCGTCCCTTCTGTTTCTACATCTTTTCCTTGTGTTTGCGTTCCTTCTGTTCCTACATCTTTTCCTTGTGTTTGCGTCCCTTCTATTTCAACATCTTTTCCTTGTGTTGGCGTTCCTCCTGTTCCTACATCTCTTCCGAGTGTTTGCGTCCCTTCTGTTCCTACATATTTTCCTTGTGTTGCCGTTCCTTCTGTTCCTACATCTTTTCCTTGTGTTGGCGTTCCTTCTGTTTCTACATCTCTTCCTTGTGTTTGCGTCCCTTCTGTTCCTACATCTCTTCCTTGTGTTTGCGTCCCTTCTGTTTCTACATCTTTTCCTTGTGTTTGCGTTCCATCTGTTCCTACATCTTTTCCTTGTGTTTGCGTCCCTTCTGTTTCTACATCTTTTCCTTGTGTTTGCGTTCCTTCTGTTCCTACATCTTTTCCTTGTGTTTGCGTCCCTTCTGTTTCTACATCTCTTCCTTGTGTTTGCGTCCCTTCTGTTCCTACATCTCTTCCTTGTGTTTGCGTCCCTTCTGTTTCTACATCTTTTCCTTGTGTTTGCGTTCCTTCTGTTCCTACATCTTTTCCTTGTGTTGGCGTCCCTTCTGTTTCTACATCTCTTCCTTGTGTTTGCGTCCCTTCTGTTCCTACATCTTTTCCTTGTGTTTGCGTCCCTTCTGTTCCTACATCTTTTCCTTGTTTGCGTCCCTTCTGTTCCTACATCTCTTCCTTGTGTTGGCGTTCCTTCTGTTTCTACATCTCTTCCTTGTGTTGGCGTTCCTTCTGTTCCTACATCTCTTCCTTGTGTTGGCGTTCTGACAGCTCCTATTCCTAGCTTTCTTCACTGCATTTCCGTCTTGATTGCTACAGTTTTTCCTCTTTGTGTTGGTGTCTCTACATCTCCTGTTGCTGCCTTTCTTCGTTGTGTTGACGGCTCCATCATCCTGTGCCTACCTTTTATCTTGTGTTGACGTCTCTACATCTCCTGTTCCTACCTTTCTTCCCTTTGTTGCCGTCTCTACTGCTACTGTCCTTACCTTTACTCTTTGCGTAGCTGTCTTTACATCTCTTCGTCCTACCTTTCCTCTTTGTTGTGTTAGCGTTATCTACATTGCCTGTTCCTGTCTTTATTCCTTGTGCTGCCGTCTCGACAGCTCTTGTTCCTACCTTTCTCATCGGATTTTCCTCTCAGTTGTCTTCCAGGTTTTAAAGTTAGGTTCTTAATATCACTGACGAGTTCTAGAAGGACAGAACAACAGCATGAGGCTGTTTAATTCATTATTTGGCTCTTCAGTATATAATTCTAAATTTGTATTTAAAGCTACAACCTACTTATGTGTTATTTGTATAATCCTTATTCGGACCATAACTACTGAATGAAAACTATTGCATGGCTTAATATATGTAAATGAAAAAAAATCTAACCATGGCTGCATCATTTGATTCTGTAGTGTCTTATAGACTGTGATCTTCTCATCAGGGCGAAAATTTAGGTAAGTTCAAATTTTGTCTGAAGCCTTTTTCTGGCCATATCTTTTGAATGTTTACATATATAGCCATAGTTGCTGCACATCGACCTGTTATGGTCACTAAGTAAAGAATCGCATAAGTCTGGTTACCATACATTGACATATCATGATGACTCAGTAATGTACGTCTGGTTACCGTTGAAGCACATAACTAGCTAACATATTTCATCGTCCTCTGGATCTAACATATATAGTATTAAATTGAATACATTAGATCATGAAGCAGTAATGACCTTAATGTTAAAAGCATCGTTAGGTCATTAAGATGATCAATAACACCATCACACTGACTCAAAGAAGAAAGAATTTTCAGAAAAGGAGTAGCAATATGTGCTTTCGTAATATAGGAATCAGCACAGATAAATATGAGATGATGTCATCTAACTCTAGATTTATATTCTAAAAGATGGTATTCACTTATGTGGTTTTTCTATAATCTTCGTGTCTAAGTATGGAAGGGACATTGCTAAATTTCTGTCCCCAATAGATAAATAGTTACTGATTTTGTCGTGTCAGGGGACTAGAACTGATTTGGTGAAGGATAAGGTAGTAATAGAGAGTCTAATAATGAAATTTATATACTCATATCGCATCGTATATCTGGTGTTATCTCCTATGGTATGGGTAATAGTTTTCAGAGTTTGAAGTGTGACTCATTTATATATATATATATAATATCAGCTACAGTGTCGTTCTTCTATCCTAAAATGATATTCAATTTCTTTATATGACGGTAAACCAGGCATTATTCGACATTCATTCCCGTTTTGCCCTCTCAGAATCGACCTAAGTACATCCATCTCAAACGTGTCTTTGAAAACTTCTTAACATATCATCCCGCTTTGATGTATACCAGTTTATACTTCTCATTACATATTATTCGGAGAAATGATGCCATATTCTATGTAAAAGACATGGAACCTGGTCTGGTAAGGACTTAATTCCCATTGGTCCAATATCGACGTTTTACCTGTACGTTGGAACGGCAACAACCAATTAACCGACATTCAGTAAACTGTATTAAGATAGTACAGTGTGATTAAGGTTCAAATTTTAACTCTACGGGAAGTAAACTGAAACATCTGCTCCGTATCGCACATTTTTGTTTTTGTTCAAAAGTGTCAGAAAATGAAAACAAAATTCATATTCCAATATTTGCCTTTTATCAATTACAGAGTTAAAATTTGTATTTTTTGCGTTATTATTTGTGAATAAAAAGAGCGTTGTGTTCATCGGTGTTTATTTACAAACAACAATGGAAAGTTTCATCGGTAAAACAATCAATAGAACACAGCCATTCTGGTTTCTTAGAGGCCGTTTACAATGACAGTTTCTATATGATCTCCCATATGACATAACAGAATCCCAATGCTCGTACAACTATAGATATTTCGTTACAAATAACAGACAATTCGATGCTTGCAAAAAATATAACTGAAAAATTATGCAGATTTTAAAATTGTGATTATCTTATATTATTTTGGTAAATCAAGATGGAGGACTCGAGTTGTCGTGACTGTGGTTGGTCTGTGACGTATAGATCGGGAACTCTCCCTCACACTCTCAGCTGAGCACATCTGCATCAGGAATCGTATTTTCACCTTTTCTTCGATACTGCGCGCGTTTAACCGGCTGATGCATGGCAAGCGTCAAGCCTTATTCCAGTAACATTGTTCAGTGCCGACACGAGGCCCCTGGGGACCCGGCCGAGTCTCAGCTTCAGGCCGACATTAGGGTAATGTTTATGAAGGGCTGGTCCTTAGTTCACGTCTCCTCACACCCTTAGGACGTTCGGAAGGTGCGTAATTAATGTAGGTTCGAGATGGGAAGTCGTCAGCGTCAAAACCAATTAGATTTGTAAAAGATTGCTCGTAACATCTCCAAAGATTTCTGCAGGAACCAGAGCCCAGTTACCCGTATGTTGGAACGTCATTGATAAAGATTTGTCTACAATGCTGCTGCTGTATATCTGAATCTAAATGTCACAAATGCATTTAAATCTCTTTTAAAATCACCATCTAATAACATTCGGTTCACAATAAAACTTTACTTTTAAAACTAATTTATGTACCGCTCCTGAAGTTTAACTGTCTAGAGGTATCTTTATCTAACGTTTACTGAATTAGGTGTACAAAGTAATATACGCAGTCATTTATCAACAGAAAATACAGGAAATTGTAATTCTAGTTTCTTCCTACCGTATAGTTTTCATTATCAAACCAACCTTCTCCGATAATACGTAAATCTGGTTACCATATCAATAAAAACCGCTGGTCATTGTACCTCGACCTATTATGGTCACTCAGTTAAGAGTCGCATAAACCTGGTAACCATACATTGACACAATACATCACTAATTAACGTTCATTAGCCGAATAACGATGACTAAGACTGGTTATTGGATATTTACCATGTAATGTAGGAAAAACATAACACAGATAATCGTACAGTATAGTGTTACCTTGGCCGGTAAGCATGTTTCTCTCACTTCCATACAGTGACTTGTCGTGGGAACTTAGTAAAAAAACACGTGCAGCACCGGTGTCTGTATATTGACCTCCTAGTGGATTCTCGAAGAGTGGCGTAAGTTCTGCGTATCTTTTGCAACATATCACATTCTGGCCCCGGGTGACGTGGATGATCAGATTCCGTTAAAGATTAAGGCGAACGTCTGTAATGGTTTGGCACTAAAATACAATATAATGCAATATAACTTTGAAGGATCTTATATTGTACGATATTTAATATCAACCAAATCCGATAACGGATATGCATAACTGAACTTATTGATATGTGTATGGAATTGGCACGTGGTCAACAGACAAACTTTGTATCAGAAACAGTGTCATAACACCAAGGGAATCATCAGGGAACCCTAAAAAACCACTGATAAATTTATGTCAAATAAAGGGTGAAATGTATTAGAAACTCAAGTGAGAAACTGCTGATTTTATCCTCCGATTAAGAAAGCGGTGCAGTGAGTATGATGGGCGAAATCAATGAAATTCACGAGGGGAATCAATGGAATATCACGAGTGGAATCAATGAAATATCACAAGGGGAATCAAGGAAATATCACGAGGGAATCAAGGAAATATCATGAGTGGAATCAAGGAAATATCACGAGGGAATCAAGGAAATATCAGGAGGGAATCAAGGAAATATCATGAGTGGAATCAATGAAATATCACGAGGGGAATCAAGGAAATATCACGAGGGAATCAAGGAAATATCATGAGTGGAATCAAGGAAATATCACGAGGGGAATCAATGAAATATCACGAGGGGAATCAGGGAGATATCACAAGGGGAATCAGGGAAGTGTCACTAGGATAATCAAGGAAATATCACGAGGGGATCAAGGAAATCTCACGAGGGGAATCAAGGAAATATCACGAGGGGAATCAAGGAACTGTCACTAGGATAATCAAGGAAATGTCATTAGGATAATCAAGGAAATGTCACGAGGGGAATCAGGGAAATATCACGAGGGGAATCAAGGAAATGTCACTAGGATAATCAAGGAAATATCACGAGGGGAATCAATGAAATATCATGAGAGGAATCAGGGAAATATCACGAGGGGAATCAAGGAAATGTCACTAGGATAATCAAGGAAATATCACGAGGGGAATCAGGGAAATATCACGAGGGGAATCAAGGAAATGTCACTAGGATAATCAAGGAAATATCACGAGGGGAATCAAGGAAATATCACGAGGGGAATCAGGGAAATATCACGAGGGGAATCAAGGAAATGTCACTAGGATAATCAAGGAAATATCACGAGGGGAATCAAAGAAATATCACGAGGGGAATCAGGGAAATATCACGAGGGGAATCAAGGAAATGTCACGAGGGGAATCAAGGAAATATCACGAGGGGAATCAATCAAGGAAATATCGCGAGGGGAATGAAGGAAATGTCACGAGGGGAATCAAGGAAATATCACGAGGGAATCAAAGAAATATCACGAGGGAAACCAAGGAAATATCACGAGGGGAATCAAGGAAATGTCACGAGGGGAATCAATGAAATGTCACAAAGGGAATCAAGGAAATATCACGAGGGGATCAAGGAAATATCACGAAGGGAATCAAGGAAATATCACGAGGGGAATCAAGGAAATATCACGAGGGGAATCAATCAAGGAAATATCGCGAGGGGAATGAAGGAAATGTCACGAGGGGAATCAAGGAAATATCACGAGGGGAATGAAGGAAATCTCACGAGGGGAATCAAGGAAATATCACGAGGGGATCAAGGAAATATCACGAAGGGAATCAAGGAAATATCACAAGGGGAATCAAGGAAATGTCACGAGAGGAATCAAGGAAATATCACGAGGGGAATCAAGGAAATATCACGAGGGGAATCAAGGAAATGTCACTAGGATAATCAAGGAAATGTCATTAGGATAATCAAGGAAATGTCACGAGGGGAATCAAGGAAATGTCATTAGAAATATCACGGGGGAATCAAGGAAATGTCACTAGGATAATCAAGGAAATATCACGAGGGGAATCAATGAAATATCACGAGGGGAATCAGGGAAATATCACGAGGGAAATATCACGAGGGGAATCAAGGAAATATCACGAGGGGAATCAATCAAGGAAATATCGCGAGGGGAATGAAGGAAATGTCACGAGGGGAATCAAGGAAATATCACGAGGGAATCAAGGAAATACATGAGTGGAATCAAGGAAATATCACGAGGGGAATCAATGAAATATCACGAGGGGAATCAAGGAAATATCACGAGGGGAATCAAAGAAATATCACGAGGGGAATCAGGGAAATATCACGAGGGGAATCAAGGAAATGTCACGAGGGAATCAAGGAAATATCACGAGGAGAATCAAGGAAATGTCACGAGGGGAATCAATGAAATGTCACGAGGGGAATCAAGGAAATATCACGAGGGAATCAAAGAAATATCACGAGGGAAACCAAGGAAATATCACGAGGGGAATCAAGGAAATGTCACGAGGGGAAATATCACGAGGGGAATCAAGGAAATATCACGAGGGGAATCAAGAAATATCACGAGGGGAATCAATATCACGAGGGGAATCATGGGAAATCAAGGAAATATCACAAGGGGAATCAAGGAAATGTCACGAGAGGAATCAAGGAAATATCACGAGGGGAATCAAGGAAATATCACGAGGGGAATCAAGGAAATATCACGAGGGGAATCAAGGAAATATCACGAGGGGAATCAAGGAAATGTCACGAGGGGAATGAAGGAAATATCACGAGGGGAATCAAGGAAATATCACGAGGGGAATCAAGGAAATATCACGAGGGGAATCAAGGAAATGTCACGAGGGGAATCAAGGAAATGTCACGAGCGGAATCAAGGAAATGTCACGAGGGGAATCAAGGAAATATCACGAGGAGAATCAATGAAATGTCACGAGGGGAATCAAGGAAATATCACGAGGGGAATCAATGAAATGTCGCCAGGGGAATCAAGGAAATTATATGAGGTAAATAAGAAAAACTTTACGAGGTAACTCAAATAAACGCCATGAGATAAATCAAGGAAATGTCATGAGGAAATTCAAGGGAATGCCAAGAGGAAAATTTAAAGAGGGGGATCAAGTAACGATGACTAGAGGACTGTTACTGTTAGGCAGAGATGAAATTATCAACTTCGTCGTATCATTTGAAAATCATACGTTCAAAAAATTACGAAGGCCAAATATAAAAAGATGACAAAAAGTTTATTGATTATCAATACCTTATTTGTCCATAACCTCTCGAGTTCGGTCGTTTTATATTAAAAACATTATATTTTGAATTAAATTTCTAATTTTGAATTTATTATTTTGATATATTGTGTTTAGTATTTAAAATAATTAAGCACGACTGTTACAGATTTTTCGCCTTCACATGAAGTCATTTAGATCCCTATTACCTGTCATATTGGCATTTATTTTACATAACAACAGGCACGCTAGTATTCACACAAGGATATGTAGATCAATATTTCAAAGATCACCAAGGTAGCAAATGAAAGTGTCAAAGGGGAAACATTCCTTCATTCTGTATACATACTAATTACACCTCAACCATCAATTCTGAAACAGTAAACTTATGTGGTGATTCCAGGTAAGGTTAAATACTGCAGGTAATTTTTCTTTAAATGTTCCCTAGTTTAACATATACAGTATCCATTATGCGCAGGTATTCAGGTTAAGCTTGTTAACGACTATTCCCAAGCTATGTATATTGACGATAATATTAACGGGAAAATATTTCATTTCAGATAGTTTTTAGTCATTATATTGCCGATCATTCCGCTTCGGGAATAATTCAAGAGGCATTCATCAAATGTTTGTGTTTTATGTACTTAATAAACATCGTCATCTGATTAACTACATTATCCCCAATTGTAAAAATAATGCAAATACATCAAATTGGAATTACTTGTTCCTTCGAATATCTGAGTTTCTCACCTCCCTGACTCCTCTTTTGACAACTTTCATATCTATTATTCTGATTATAATCACTTAATTTACTTATGCCTAATGATCGAGATAATCACAGATCAGTAATGAATTCCTACAATAATCATGTATTTCTTGATTGATGAAAGATGACATTTCTAGTCAATATCTTGCCTTCGAACTCCACTGTGAGTTGGAAGCAACACAACATCAAGCGAACACGCTCGCTTGAGATCCTATCCGCGAGGTTCTAGCGTGCGTGTTACTGTCTTTGTAAATCCCAACTAAACATACACCTTTCAAAACCAAAACAATGTTTGGCGAATTTAATAGCTTGATGTTAGGGAATGACTTGGCACCTCCTAAAACAGTGATATAAATACTCGTCAGAATGCGGAGCTGGATTCCAAATCTAGTCTACCAATGCACGAGTTAGTGGTCCCAATGGACGCCACTACAAATGGCCGTTTCATAAACTTGGATTACATTAGTTTCCCTCGGGGGCGTTTCTATAACATGTTCATGTTTGATTTATCTCAGGAAATTAACTAAGCTGTGAGTTGAGCAGCCGCAATCTGATGGCAGCGATCTCCCGTCTACATAATAGCGATTGATTATTCTGTTGTTCCAATTTAATGAAGATTCACTGGAATGTGTGTCAAGGGGTGTAAAAGTATTTAAAATATTTCAATCTGTTTCAAAGAAAACGCACATCAATCAGAGTGTCTTGGTATATGTATATAGTATTGTGTGGGATTCTGGGCAAAAGAATGCCAACAGACAACGTGTAGTGCTTAAATTTCCGTACAGAAGCGTACACACAATCAATAAATAGTTTATTGTCAACGTTTTCCATCTATGGTGATTTGAATTAATCCAAAAGCTGAAATATTTTTTCTTACAATATTTTATCTAAGTATTAAAATGTCTTTTTATACCATTTATGACAGTTTTAAGTGACAGAACTTTGTACATCGACGCGTTTTTTTTTTCCGAATCCGATTGAGAGGAATAATCAAAAGAACAGTTTCGTTTGATACGACTTGAGATGTGGAGTTATTTTTAAAGCAGCAATCTCGCCATTGACGCAAACGTGTTTTTTTCTACTTGTACATAATATTCTCAATGGAGATCTGTTTATGTAATTGTATTTTTCTATATATCATATGTGAAGGTTGACACTTGAGTCTTAATCGCGAGTTGTCCTCAAATCAGTTTATAGAAATGCCCCAAGATAATACATTTTCATTCTCAATCCTTTTTTAGAAGGTCCTAGAAGAGAAGAGATCAAGGGAAGGTACAGACATACTCTATGTCGTTTGCGGGTGCACTTTACATAACCGATTATACATAAAAACATTTAGAAAAGTTCAGATCCTCATTTGTAGATGTCGATTGGACAACTGGCTTAATTTGAATGTAGGTGATCCAGTGTCGATTTTTACTGAAACGCTTACATTTGATGTAATAGTTTATTGGCGTTTTACACTTGTATGTAAACTGTATAAGACACTTGGATAAAGTAGTCTAGAAGATCATTAGGCTGATGAACAGGGCACTGACTAAAGGGATTTTTTGTCCTTTGAGTTCACATTTTATGGGTGGCTGCCAGGTTTTTCACGTAGTTAACACATTATTATCATTGCATGTATGCAAATGAGAAGCAATCATAGTGGGCAACTAACATCAGCTTTGTGTCGAGACCTATAACAATGTGGTAGGTAACATGAGACATGATGGAAAGTCCTTTTTTCAGTACAATCGTCGAACCATGTAATACAACGACAGGTTAGTTTTGCTATAAAAAAGAGAGTTTATCCATCACTAACCCGTGCGAGAGACAAGGAAGAAATTTCCTATTTCATCGTCAATTTTGTCTTTGTGATGTGTCTCTGTCGCATATTTTGTTTTGCCTAAAAATGATAGACCACCGTGAACATTCAAATTCTGGAACAAACATTCTATCTAAATGTACAGATAGCGACACTTATGAAATACAACATCTACAGGTAATGCGATATTAGATTAATGAAGTATGGTTTAGTGGATTCATACCATAGACCATGTATATATATCACAACATAAGATAAAAACATTATTTAGCATGTATTTTACAGCATATTATTTTATTAGAACTTTTTAACAAATCACGTCCGACCATCCCGCTATGTTTATAATGATGTTTTGCTTTGCTCTAGTGGATATCAATTATTAGCAGATTTAACCCCGTTCAATCGATTCCCGTTACAATAACATGACAACGCGACCTATGTCATGTACCCCAAGGCCCGTGTCCTCACCCATCCATTAACGTAAAAAGAGGCACAGTGCTGAGGTTAATCACCATGTTCTTACATATTGACTGCCCTCCTGCGGGACACCTTATTTCATGTTTGTAAACAATCAAAATTCATTATTCTGTCTCCCTGGTCCCATCAGCTATTGTATAGTCTTTGATCTTGCATGGATAGGTGCAATCCGTGGCCTATTGTCTCGGACACTAATACGCTTGTAAATGTCCCGCCAATTCTCCTGGGAGTAGATACGAGAACCAGACGACAATTTGATGGAATCAGTGACGATATCCAGATTTATGATGTAATTACAATTTGTTCGTTTCTATGTATTCTTGCGCTTCCGCAGTCAAGGTAATTACGTAAAGTAGTCCATCAAATGCTGAGCAAGGCACGTGCAAAGAATAACAAAAAACACCGAAGTGATAAATTCAACTCTGGCTTTTTATTCTGTTTTTAATGTTGAGAAGCTAGGTAGCTAATTAACGTGTAAAGGCGTACCTAATTACCGAGAGTGGTTCCGGATAGGCAGTTCCGGATAGGGAACTCCAGTCTGTCGCGGGGATAATATGTACTTGTGTGAATGGATCAATGCCCAAAATCTGTTCCTAGATCATATTATTAAAATACAAACCAAACTATGATAACATCATTACTTTAATTTCTTTAATTAATTTATTGAAATCAGGCAAATGATAGTGGATTGATGTTTTGAGCAGATAGCATGTTTGATTTGTTTTACCGCAGGAGATGCTTTTTCAGCATTCTACTTCTGACAAATATCAAGCGTCTGTGTTACCGAGCTGGAATAACATATGCGGTTTTTAGGTTCGCCTTTATCAACATGTTATTGAATGGAATAATGTTGCTTTATGACGAATTTGACTTTTTATGTCAAAACTGTATTTCATTTGTGATACCATCCATCAAGAGTTAATCAGTAACAAAATCATCAATTTCATCTGTTTTATTCAGTCTGATCTTTTTTAAAATGAAGTTGGCATCCGCTAAGAAAATTACACATTATTTTCTGTACAGGCTCACTTAAGAGTATATATTTTATATAGCCATGATGTTAATTTACATGAAACTTGTTAAAATTTATGTAAAACCGATTGATGAACCGACAGATTGATCGTCGAAAGGCATGACAGAAAATCCTCATTACCCCTACACCCAACATATTGTTTTAAATTGTGCAATATTATATATATAATATTGGGTAGTCGGATGGCGCAGTGGTAACGTATTCACCTTTCACCTAGTCGTCCGGAGTTTTCCAATACGGACGTGGAATGGTATGGGGTCACCTGCCCGACCATATGGGCTTCCCTGGGAATTCCTGTTTCGACATACAGTAACACTCCTCATGTGCCTCCATCTGTGCTTAATATAAGCTCGAGTGAAAATCTGGTTTCGCAGTTGTTTAATTTTTACTCTTTATAATATTATGCTGTATTATATGATGATCAAGAAAAGGTAAATGCTGTTTATAAAGACGAGATATTTTTTTCAACGGGTGGTTAGATAAGAGCATTGATATACTTCTAGCATGCATTATTCCAGAAGTGGGGTGGTATATTGAAATGTTTGGCACTCGGACATCTTATTTCTTTTAGTGCCCACAGCATTCAGGGTTGTTGGTCCTGGTACTGGGAGGTTTAGCCCTGGACTACCTATATATCTACGTAGTAAATGTTTAATCTTGAATGTTTGTCTGCACGACACGGGTTTCTTCTCTCAAGGTTGTTATTTTTACACATTCATAATGACTAATCTTTTCACGGTTTTGGATGAAAACAATCAATCTACACACACACACACACACACACACACACACACACACACACACACACACACACACACACACACACACACACACAAACACATATATATACATATATATTTATTTATTTATTTAAATAATGTTAATATCATGCACATCAATGTCGATTTAAAAAGCTATCATAGACTCATTAATTAATTTATTTTTAATAGATTTTCTTTTCTCTTAAATAATACATTGATGAGCCATGTAATTATTTCAAGTGGACTTCCTTTAACCTACGACATTCAGTTCAGAATATATCTTACAAAGAGGAACATAATCTTCATCGCAAAGCCACAATGATTAAGTTGTTCGTTTTCTTTTTCCGTGTTTTTTCTTTTGTATTGAATTGAATTGGTAACAACCAGCTGACTGAAACTTTCGTGTGTGAAATGTACATGTATCGATTGTCAAATTGCTGGAGTAAATGCTCTCATCAATCTCAGTGACGTCACGTGTGTTATTTCGTACAAACAGGTTAATTACGTGCACATTATTTACGAACAAGTTTCCATATTAATTATCTCTGTAACACCATATGTTGTGATGGGTTAATGATAAGGAATACGCCAAACATTTAAACATTTATGACACTAGATGTAAAGTTCGGCAACAGAACATTGTGTTAAAATATATAAGTGCAGTAATTGTAAAAACATAACCAGCAATGTTTAATTTGAAAATATGCAGTCAGGTGCATCCATAATGTTCATTACATAAAGTAATCACTTTTCTTTTATAGCTGTGAGACTTTGTCTTTGTGGTGTTTTGTTTAAGCTTGAAGATGTCCTGGTCTAAACTGTACATGGTCGTTACCATGATCTGTTTAGGAAATGTTCGTTTTCCTTGTAAGACCCAAAATTAGATGTGTTAGATATACATTAGTGTGGTGTATTTGTCACTTCACGTAGTCACAGTTAAGAACGTAAAAATATCTATTTGAAAAAGATTTACGTGAGAGATGTAGTCGACGAAGCAGATGATGCTTTCCGTTCCGGAACATACCAATCACCTCCTGTTTTCCATGTTTCTCTGTGTATTTGTTTAACATTTTCCCTCTGATTTCATTTTTTACATGTAAGTATATTGTTGATTGATTTATTTACGCATTTTCTCGTTTCAAAGATTAATTTCTATGATCAAAAGAAGATTTCATAGTTTATTATTTGATAGATTTCTTTGTTATACATGTGTAACATTTGTTCTGCATCAATTTATACGATAAGTTGTAAGTGCCCTTAGAGACCTATTTTTCTTGGAATCCACCCAAATCTATGAAGCAGGGTTGTATTTTGCTAGAGTTTATTGCCTTCGTGGCGGTGCAATGATCAGAAACTCGTAAGGATTTTCATGTTTATCATCAACACTAAGGATCAATCGATCCATATTATGAGGTATTTTCCAATTCTATGCAGATAATATACGTCTGGAGCAGTCGGAACTGACACCAGTCTGTCTAAGACTATAATTAATCACCTCGGAGGAACACTCGGGTAAGTGAGATATACATGAAATATTATGAAAATGGTCAGCACAAACCAACAATAAAGCGATATTAGCAGGCCGGCCATTGATAGGAACAAGACCCCGAGCAACTTCTATGTGATTTTCATTGCCGTAATCGTCCCAGTGTTGTCTTAAGGGTATAGGCGGTCCAGACACACTACTCCTGCGGTTTTTGCAACTCAATCAAAACGGTTATTGATCCGTGACTCGAGCATCTCCTGGGAGTCGACGCGCATATGATTTGTTTTACGGATGTGGGCTTGTCGATCTAATTTACACAGAAAAGTATTGGAGTTGATAGGTTATAGACACCGGGCAGTCCAGAACACAAACCAGGCCCCGGGCCCAACACTATTTCAACCCCTCCTAACTTAATTAGTCACGCATCTGTTGATGAACGTTGACAATAATTACAGACGTGTGGATGGAACATTGTTTTTGTTTGTTTGTCAATATGAAACTCATACATCTCCTAAGGAAAACAGGATGTGATTTTATCTGAAAAATCAAATGAAATAATGAGTAATCATGAAAAATTTGATTTTTGAACAGATTCTTTTAAACATAACATTCGTTTAAAAAAGTGATAACAGTATTGCCGTACATTTATAAGCATAAGCCCTTTGTGCAACAGAGAGCTATAGTGCAGCTGATAGTGTTATTCTTTGCTGTCAGTAAACTCGTGTCTAGGTATGGTCGTGTTATGATATTCTTAATGAATTAGATATAAAACTTTTCAACATTCAAGATATGCGAGTGAAATACATATGTAATTTATAAATCTTTTATGCTAATCTTAATCAGCGTACTTGAGTTGAAAGGAAATTGCATTTGAAAATAAATCCTCTGTATTTTGTCATCTCTTGTTTTACAATGATGTTATTAATCTATATTTCAATCTGGTAGCATTATCATCATTAAATTTTATCATATGAAATTGAACATAAACCTCGGCCCAATATATGTTTGATATCATAATTCATGTAGTTTTACTAACGCTCTTTGGTCTCTGAAATAACAGGCGGGGGTCTTTAGAAGAAATTGAGCACTCCTTTCTTTAAAAAATTAAGGGAAAATATTCCAGGACTCTGCGCGCTATCAATATCATTATCAATATTTTTCATATATATATATTTAATTCAATCAAGAAAAAAATCGTATATAAATACAGTTTTGTTTACTTCAAACGTCGCGAAATAGTAGCATTATGGCAAATGTATAATTAAAAGAAAACAAGAATACAAATAGAAAGGTGTCAAGAGTGGTTCTTTATTATGCCTTATTAATGCTACCGGTAAAAATCATAGTGATAATCAAGATGTGTACAATATACATAATGATTGAACAATATGATAATACAGTACAGAAAAGATAAGCCGAAACCAGCTGGTGCAATTTAAGTTTTTTTATGTCGTTTAATTGAATTATGTTATAACTAAAAGTTTGACAAAAAATAAGGTCGATACCAGCATCAAATATACATGTTTTATACGCATATCATTAAATGGTGATAGTTTCTGGCGATGCTACCTCACTCAAATGGGTATTTCATATGTTAGATTACCGCTGATAGAAAGTGGACTTTGTTCAGCGCAAATAGAATTTAAAATTACATGATAGTGATGCAAATAAACCAAACGTGATTCACTTCTGCGATAATGTTGGTGAACAGTTATAATTACTGCGTTGTGATTCTTTTATTGATTTCGACTAAATATTTTTTTCTATTTCTGTTAATTAACTCTGTATAATAAAAAAAAATAGCAACATGTGGCTATGGTTTAGAGGTTTAATTGTAATTACCGAACAAAAACTCAATGAAAGAAAAATTTTACCTGTTATGGTCATAACTTAAGAAAGTATCTGTTTCGGTGGTGTAGTTAAGCTTATTACATATGTCGCTTTATTTTTGATGTTGTTATTCCAATGCTGTATAGTACAACAATACACTTTTGTTTTAAGATATCGTATTGAACGCGAATGTTCTGTCGATTATCAAATGAATATGCCATTGTTGTGCTAGGGCACTATCGTATCTTAATATGTCGCCGACTTGTTGATGATATATTGTTCCTCACAGTATTGTTTTGTAGTAATATTCACAGTTTTCGTATAATCACGAATTTCTTGTTTCAACTTTTTGTGCTATTTCACAATCACATTTTGTTTTTGTGCCTGTTGTATGGTAACTAAATGTGTCGCCCTTGTATATTTTATTATTAGGTCATCAATTGTTTCTGGTCACATAAACGGTCCATTATATCGTTGTTAATAATATGTGTAATTGTTTCTCTATGTTATATTTATCTCTAGATGTATTGTTTTTGAACATGGTACAAAACACATGCAAATGAAAAGCACCTTTTACATGCAACTTTATATTAAAATACAGAAGGGCTAAACAATTAACTCCAGTGCATCATACAGCTGTTTCCTCCTTCTAGGTCTCGTTAGTGATGCTACGGGTCCAAAGAACGTAAAACAACAATAAAGATGTGTCATATTTTTTCTGTCTGATTGGGCTCAGTGAATAAAATAATGTGCCTGATGTATCACATGGACTATTGACTTGCTTAACTGATTCTGGTTTATTTTGTTCAAATTTGTTTAGGATAGTGTTGTTTAATCAGGTTATCTATGTTTTCCATAAAACCATCAAGTGTTTTTTTATAGATGTAATTTTACAACAATTTTATGCTTAATTATTTCGCATTAGTCAAAGTGCAAAACTTCCACATATATGTTTTAATCTTGATTTTTTACAAGGATCAAAATTATTCTTCGATGACCGACAAAAACCATCTTTTTATGGTACAAAAATATGACAATTCCCTTCTTGTGTACCATCGTTAGAACAAACTAATGTGAATGAGGAAAAATGGTATTCTCATTGCATGTATATTTCTGTACCAAAATAGACAAAATGGTTACCAAATATGACAAATTACACCCTGATAATGCTATCATCACAATCACAAACATCTTATGCCACGGGATGTATGTTACACAGGATTGTATAACAACGTTTTTGGGGGTTTGTGTAGTATACTGGGAGCCCCCAAAATAAAAGCCTCCGCGATCATAGCGTACTACACAAGCCTCTAAAAACATCGTTATATGCCCACGTGATCTATTATTTTGATTTCGTCAACAGAGCTGAACAACAAGCCAGCAAGGAAAGTCGAAATTCATTGATGTTTATGGAATGCTAAAAAACGTATTTATGACTATATATAATTTATTTTGTTTGTGTATGGATCCCACTTATGTAAATTACATGAATATTTAAGTACAGTACCAGAGATGATTTATCTAGAGGAAGTTTAGTATATTGTTGTTTGCAAGCGCCGTTGGGTTCCTAAGACGAAAAAAATACATTCAAGTTAATACAAAATCGAATGATAGACTACTATTTTAAACATTTGAATTGTATATGATTTTGAGTAACACGATATGATAATTGTATGATATCCGCGACCGCGAAATTTATTAATATAGTGGAAATACCTAAAATCAGTCCGATGGTCTGAGCGTCTTATTACAACTCTCTACAGCGTTACAATTTGAAATGGAAAAGCGTAAAAGAGGTACATTTTTTTCAAATCTATTTGTACCATGGGTAATACAAAAAGATACAAATAGTGTAACACTAGAAAATGTTACAATGTTTTGAAAAATCTTTTTACCATTAGATATGTACATTGTACCGAACTTGTGCCAAATGTGTACATCATACGTAAATTGGTGGCGTAGAGGTATTACGTGGAGATCTATTTCTTCCGTATGAACGGTTTTAATATGATTTGATGATGATGCTAAGAAACACGGATGTTATTTTTTCAAGTAGGTGAATCGGACTTGTCAAGTATTTAGAAAAGAAGACTGTTGTGATATCAAATAAAACAAATATGTCGTTATTGGATGTATTGTAGCTATCACACAGCTGATCAGTTATTCACTAATCTTTTATTTTTATTAATATTTATCGTTATCTGCTAGTTTTAAAAACTTTGTCGCTTACATGCACAGTCAGGAATATATAATTAAAAACATAACTTCACACATCGACCATTTATCTTGATACAAATTTACAAGATAGCGTTTGCTCACTGCTAGGTTCTATGACTATTTTAAGTATCAGGTATGACAATTACCACCATGGCACTCCGATTTTTTCTGCCAATCCAACCTGTGTATGCCTGGCTCAGTGTAAATGCAAAATTCAAGAAATGGTTCTGAGTATCACGATTTCCACAACAACTTTTGACTGTAGTAGTGACACCAGTAATAAAAGAGAACTTACAAGAGTTTCCTGTTTATGCGAAATTTATTACACGATTCTCAACAGAGGCTCAGTAAAATAAAAACAAATAGTGACAAGTATTATAAATATCTTATGAAAAAGTCAATAAAGCGATGAAATATCTGTTATGATATTTGTATAGGGTCAAACTAGGAAATTTATTTGAAGTTAATATAGTGCACTTATTTAATATGAGAGCCTTATTTATGTTATGTAGAACGTATGTTTCCTTATATATTATCATTTGACTGTTTTAGCTATGATGAGCTAGAACTGCATTATGACGGCGATGATGCATACAGCTGAGAGAATCACATTCTAATCAGAGTACTCGTTAGTGTGCCTATTGGTTCCATTGTTGTACACCGTGTTTTCATTAGAGAACGTGACATGACTTACTTGGATTGGCCAAGATATACATGTCGGGTGTTGTCGATGAAGCAGAAGATACTTACTCTTCTGGAACACCTGGTATTATTATTTTTTATACTTTTTTCAGGAGTCTCCATGTAAATCTTTGTTTATATTATGTCCTAGTATTATTGAATTTGAGTTTGGATTATGATTATGATAACATGTTGTTTCTTGTTTTTTTAATGAAACGACGTAGACTATAAAACCGACGCTTTAAAACGGATGTTGTAATCTGATCATGGTATGAATGAATGTCAACCAACAATTTCTCATAATTTTTTTGCATTTAAAAGGTACGATACCTTATTCAATACCAGAGTCCACGAAACAAGATTTTTGCCACATATATATATATATATATGTAAATTCATAGTTTTATTATTCTAATTTTGAAATACATGTATGTCGCAGTTAAGTTCATTGTTGTCTCTACTTTATATAACTCAAAATTTTTATTAACGAGTATTATTTACTTGGCTTGGTACAAACTTCGAACTACAAGTATTATATTTCTTATCAGGCTTGTTCGGTACATGATAAGACAAATCCGATGTGTGGGAGAGCTAAGGTGTGATTGTTGGCATTCAAATCACGACATTACTCGGTATTTGTGCCAGCAATCGTGGGACAGAGACATATGGCTCCATGTTCGAATCAAATCTCAACAAGCTATAGCATACAACAACTGGAACGCGACGAAACCAAACTTTATTTCAAAGATCCATTCATCCTATGTATGGTGGTGAAAAAATGACTGGTTAGATAGGACAACTAATTTGTCTTTTGTCATCAAAATTATATCTTAAAAGATACAATTTTCTCTTTTTATTATCTACGTAAAATATATGTACTTTGAGATTTCATTGTTGTATTTCCTTTTCTTTATTTTGTGCTGCTTTCAGCATTTGTAATTAAACGTTAGTTCATTAGCTTTTAAAGATTGATCAGGAAATAAATTTTCTATACTATTTTATATATCAACGCTGTAACACCTACTGCGTTTACTTCTCAAATACAGGTAGTTCCTGCATTAACAAAGAAGTATCTTTCTTTACCTACGCTTTGTTTTGATTTTTAATATTTATCCATTCATGTGATAAAATAACTTGACAGATTTTAGAATTACAGTTCTTATGAACACTAGTTTTCATGAACAAGAAATTTTCCTCGGGCCGAAGAACCCATTGTATGAACTGTTGTTGTAAAAGCAACTAGTGTAGATCTTTTTTTATATCGATGTTAATCTAAAAGAAATTTCTCCGAAGCGGCTTTAAGCTAAACATCATAAGAGTTGTATATGATGTGGTTATTACTGAAAAAAATTAGAACGAGAGGTGGACGTAAACTCGTCATTGATATTTCCAAGTATATATTCATCGCATGACCATAGTTCCATAGTGAAAATGAGGACATCAAGTCATTCGATCACTTAAAAGTGTAGGACAAACCTTTCGTAATCTAAACCTTGTTCTGTCATGGTTTAAGATTGATTGGACTACCTTTCAATAGAATTTTGACATGTCTGAACAAAGGAATTTTGATATCGCTGATGATGTAGCAAATAATACGATTATACAGAAGAATCGTCTTGTGATAAGATGTAAATATAATAGATAAATCCCCGAAACAATAAAACATAACCATGTACTATACAAACTATCCATACAGTGACAATATTGAAAACATAATTCCAGGCGATTTCGAAATGTTTACATTAGGTATAACACTGTAGCTTAAATGCCCATGTATTCAAATTAGATACATATTATACGTATCATTTACCGATTTCCGTCAGTCAACATCCGATTCTCAAAATGCGTTGTTCTATAACATTATTGAAAATGTGCACTGAAAAATTAAATGTTGAAAACTAAGCAGAGAAAAAATACATTATTGATTAAAACAGGATAAACAACATAGTATTTAAATTATTTGATTAACTATCATTCATGCTAACAATGCTAAATGTGTTCAGGGGTTTAATTTTTTAAAACTTGTTACCATCACTAATCCCCCAACTGTCAACCAATGTTATCATAAGTAAGTGTTTTGCCTCTTAACCTGTAACAACAACGTAAGATTTTCAACATAGAGGCCTTAAGAAATCAGCATTCAACAATTTAATAGACATTCTAATCTATCAGATTTGGAGTAATTCGATAAAGTTCGCCCCAGGATAGAAGTCTTGAACGGTTCTCGGGTGTCTTGTTTGGGCTGAGACACGCGACGGCCTATTGTTCAGTGATTAGTGGACAGTACTTCACTGCCAGCGTGAGCTGCTATTCTATTGTGATAGGTAGTGTATTGTGTGTGAGCTTGCGCGGTACAATAGGTGTAGATACAGCTGTAATGACGCCCAGTTCAATACAATACGGTTACAACAATTTAACCTTAACATAACTATTTTATTGTTTGATGTTCAGATTTTCTACTGTTACACAAATACTTTGAGAAATATGTAGGGTTTGTAAATGGTTCGCTATTTCTATGAGATGTAATCTTACAAATAGACATGATGTTTGCTCAACCGATCAGGGTTCGCAGAGTTTAAAGCAATTTCACATATAAACGTTATATTGAAAAATTACATATATTTCCAACGTTCTTATGAAATCAATAACAATAAACATTTATCGTACCTTCATCAAATTAACAACTGCATTTATTTGTTTTACGGTCAAGATGTAAACTCTATGTGTCCTGCATGATTAATGAATTTAAAAAAGTTTTTAATATATGTAACCTTTAACATGAAATAATTTGTAAATATTTTGTAACTTTTAACACGAGACTCGCCATATTATTTCATATTTCCAAAAATAGTTTTTCCATACTGTAGATATCCAGAATAGCAAGCAATTTATTTTAGAAACATATTATTCATTTTAATGAAGTTGTGTTATTTATCACAAAAAAAAAGAAAGAGCTTAACGGAATATTCAAATACGAAGAGGGCAAAATATGATCAAAAGAAAGATTTGCAAGGAGACTCCTGAAAAAGTACAAGTAATATAAGACCAAGTGTTACATAAATTAAGAAAAATGATTTTAAGAAGAAGACAGAGTATCAGAATATATCGGCTGTGGACACGTGTAAACAACGATTATATTTTGTTAAGGCAACCAAACCTGTTTATTACCTAACGGCAATACTAATAAGTAGGCAATAAACAAACTAATCTGATAGCAGTTTGTTATGATAACACCAAAACACGTTAAGCCACGTTAAAATGGCTATCAGAATAAAGGTTAAACACGGAAAAGCGACAGTACGGAAACAATCTAACACCATATAACCAATTAGGAATCAAAATTAGATGTAATAGACTATAAATAATTGATTTCAATGAACCTAGGTACTGTAGTCTCATGTTGGTGACAAGTACATAGATACATCACTGTCAAAAGGAACCTATTGTCACACACAACATGCACATTACATAGGACAAGAAACCTGAAAGCCATGGCGGTGTCGGTTGTTAATCTGCTGTATTACAGGGTAAAGTACAGATTAGTGTGCCCACATTCCCTAAGGTGGTGACAGTTGACAGGAGCCCGGTCATATTACCCCCACCATGCCACCAAATGGTCCGACTACTCTGATGTTCCCTCCCGTATACAGTCCTATATATATTACACACCTGACTCGATCTGTTTATCAACGTCACACCAGACGGTATGAATGATTTACAACTTTTATTTATGTTTTAAAAATCATTTCTTCGTCAATAATTTCAAACCTCAAACTTTAAAATATGGACCTAATGTTTTTTTCTGCGATTCATTTTTTTTATGAATAAAAAATTCAGATATTTATTGAGCTGATCCTCAAAATAACGGTCATCTTTTTAGAAAATAAACTTTACAAAACACAAAGAAGACGAAAAGATATATCTAGGCGAAAACAGACGCTAAAGAGGGAACGGTTATTAGTTTTTTGTTTTCTTTTTTTGTATTTATATTATAAGTATTTATATATAAGTATGGTTTCGTATCCTTTTTCTCCACCACTCAAGCTCATTTGATTTTTTCCCTTTATTTTGATTCAATTGTTTGCATTTAAATAATACATTTAAACTTATGCTTTGGTTTAAATTGTTGAAATGTGTTAATTTCACATTTTTCAGTTCAACATCTTTTACTCTAAATCTGTATTTTAAACATTAAAAACGATGTCCAATGTCGTGTAATATAGTAAAAGACAGCATATTACCGTTATATATCTAGACTAAATTTGTAGGTTTTCTAAGTTTCCTGTGCTTAGAAGATAACTTTAAACTGTTCAGTTCTGATGTGTAAAGTTGATGGATGGAGAAATGCATCTTAACGAAAATTCTGTTCCCGTGCGTGCCACTTTTATCCTGTGTAATCTTATTTATGTGAACAACATTTACTCTCTATCATATAATAATAGTTAATAACCAATTACTCAGTAGATTTCAACCAGTAAGTATGTATCGTTAAAATGAATGTTTTCATGAACTGTCCTGGTATTTGTTTACATTTGGTTTTAAACCATAATATTAAACTGCGACATGTTGTAAAATATCCCTCTAATCCTAAACGTTACCAACATTGGCTGAATTTACGGCAAGCTACCTGTATAACCCAGGAGGTTAGAAGATTGTATAAACGAAACACACGTGAATTACACGTTTCAATATAAATCTATAACTAGATAGAGTAACGCTACATAATGAACAAGTCGCAT
Source organism: Ylistrum balloti (assembly GCF_031769215.1). Lineage (NCBI taxonomy): Eukaryota > Metazoa > Mollusca > Bivalvia > Pectinida > Pectinidae > Ylistrum > Ylistrum balloti. The sequence continues at coordinate 2,406,408 of NW_026782081.1, read as the reverse complement.
CATACATCAGTTCCGTCTTTCGGACTCGTCAATGATGCTAAGAGACTGAATATTGAAATATAGGATGTGACTGGTGCAAACTATAATCTATTAAAAGGAAAGACAAAATCTAAATGGGGAGTTGCACCAACCCTATAATTCAATAAATTACACAATATCTATTTACCTGGTAACAGAAAGCATGATTCAGACTAACGGAGTATAAATGAACCAATATATTTATCACTGAAGTATGTGTTAGATGTTTCATACAACCCAGTTATTTATCACATTTTGATAAGTTACCAATCTGTCCACTGTTAAACATTTTTTATTGTACTGTATCACCCTCCTGTCTACTTGAGAATATTTTATCGTAACGTTACAAGTCTAAAGACCCCTTTTTAAACTGTTCAGATTTATACCAGGGGCGTAGCTTCCATAGAAAGAAAAAGCCCGGGCTTACACATAAAAAAATCCGTGCATAGAATATGTCGGACAAAATTACAAAACTAAGGTTGAAAATAAATATCAGGGATTGAAGTTTGTTGTTAAGTAAATAATAATAAAAAAAAAAAACTGTCTCAGAAAACGATTCAAAACATCTTTGAAATCATGAAATTCAGACCCCTCGTCTGGGCTTACACATTTCTGCTGGGCTAGCTACGCCCCTGTATACAATTCTAGGTTATCTGAAAGATGTTGGTCTATATCATAGGACATGACTTACAATTAAATTTTTTGTGATAATATAACAGCATTTATCTCTTACCTATTAGTTCGTTTGAAGTTATTTCCTGTTGGATCACTGTGCTTGTCACTAGGTAATGGCCCTAATGACCTTTTATGTGTTGACGGGACGTTAAGAATGTAATAATAATAATAATGAAGCGCCTGGTTTTACATACATATATCTGTATTTCGGTTCTTACCTTTTCAGATGCCTTGACAAATCTTTATTTTGTCGACGTTTTGTTAACTGACGTTTTATTTTTTTGGTGAATTTCTCAGCATAATATCGTGTCATACTTACGTTAATGACGATAAGTATTTCTGTTGACTATCACATAATCTTTGTGATTCAGCAATGTAGGAAAATCGGTTGAATATCACACAATCCGCACGGTTAGTAAGTATTTTATAAATACAGCTGTTGGATCATTAATTAACCTATATCTATACATAGCAATATTATATGTCTCTGTCTATGCAGATCGCTTTTCTTACTGAAAAATATAAATCGGCTAAAGAAAACAGAAAATCATTCACAAATGCAATTTTGCAAAAACGAAAAATAGTTTGGATTGAAGTTAGCAGTATCTTTGTTTTAAATCCGTGAAAAATATTAACTGATTTTAAAAAATGGAATCTAGATGGAAAGTCTTTTACAGAGTTGTCAATCAATTATTATCAAAAGAAGAAATTGACATTAAAACAACACTTAATGTCTTTAATGAACTCATTGTCGTTGTAGAATATGCATTAAACATCTCTGTTCATAAGTATAGTACATTTATCTTGCTCATTATTAAAATCACTTGATGGTTTATTCATTTATAAGAAGTAGTACATTTTAAAGTCAACAACTCGTCGGTGTTTTCAAGTTGTATAACACATACAGTTAAACCTTGTAAGTATTACATAGTGCGAGCGATAGGATGTGTCAAGATATCATGGTTAGTTAGACTGATAGGCCTATGTCGCTGAAGTACAAAGAAATAAAATAATGTGGACAATATTGATATCGTTATACATAGAAAATCAGAGTTCATCCTGACCAAAACAAAACTATATCACACTTTTGTTACATGTCATCGATTGTGTCATGTGTGCTAAAGTCCTGAGATACTTTATTTGCCTTTTTCGGGCATGAACCGAAGGCGCTTAAAATCTGCTTGCTAGAACAACACCGAGACATGAGCGGAGTCGCAAAATTCTGAATATATATGATTTATGATTTTTTTTTCTTATTGCTGGGACGGGTTTTGAGGATGAAGGCAACAAAAACATATCGTAAAATAAGGTCCATGGAATACTATATTTGCCTATATTGCATGTTTTTTTTATCATTTTACCTTAGTCCATGATTTTGAAAAAAAATATATTATAGTAAAATATGTATATCATGAGGGTTTTAGTTGCATTTGTTGTACTTACAATAAATACTCACTAATACACAGCACCCACATCAGTTTGGGATAGGAAGATTATATAATAAATCTGGAATAAATACATCATAAATACAACCAAACAAAAATGAACGTCACGTGACATACATCTCTTATCAAACACGGTGAAGCAACGTCGGTCGGATTTCAATGACTGGTTCACGGATGGCTAAGCGGACAGCCTTGTCTTGAGTGTTCGACCTTGGCTGGTGACATTTGGCTGATTGTCTCGAGCAGAGGTTTAGTGTCTAAAACGACCCGTCAGCAATTCCAGTTCTTTGCAGACCCGTTCGTTTTAAGTCTGATTTTGTTACACTGCTTTCATATAAGTGAATTAAAGCTCTATAACAATGCTATACGAGGAACAATGTTGATAATGTGACTGTTTTTCCACGCTAACTGTTACTAGCTCTAACCGGAACAGTAGTGTACATGTTGAAATGATATTATGATATTGAAGTAACAACGGTTGTGGCGAAGCAGTGTAAAACTAATCATGCTTTAGAAATGAGATCCAGACAAAACCTAGCCTGTCCGTGTGAAGGTTCATCACTATAAAGGTCTCGGACTACCTCTTTCGGCTGAGGTTTTTAGACAATCTCGCCAGTTTACGATCATTCTGCGTCTCTAATAGCATCAAGAAAGTCTGCCGTTTGGTGATTTGTCCCCGCCGTTTAAAAATACCCATGACCACTGAGTTCTAGCAGACACATTCGTCATGATTTCCATTGTCTGAATATAGACATATGGTCCACCCTGTCTCATCCGTCTGTCTGTATCTAATTGTTCGAAAATAAAGTCTTTCACCTGCATGTGTCGTCATGCCGCCTCTGTACCTCCAAATCTCTGACATTCTAGTAAGTTGAAAAATCTCTCCACATCGCCGTTCACGTTGCTCTTTACAAGTCGTTTTATTCCATAATTACAAAGGAAGAGAAAGAAACTGTATTCATTGACATAAGAATTGTTTTCAACTCTCAATTCTGGAAACATATATTCTGAAACAGAATTATTTCGAGAGAGAAAAACTGCTAAAACTATACCTCATCGCAGTCGTAATGTATACTTACATCAACAGTAACACTATTTACATGAGATTTCTAATACAAGTAAAAATTAAATCGTGAACAGGTTTCATCAATACACCAAGCTAATCATATTCGCTTTAGTAACTGCAAAAGATTTCCATTTAAAAAATATTAACATGTCTTTGTATTTCTGCATATTCAGACGTCGTACACTGAGTATCAAAGTCCCTATTCTCCGTTTATTTTTATTTTCGTGATTTCAGTTGTTTTTTCCTAATTATTACCACGCATGCTCGGTATGTATATCGGAAGTCAAGTAGAGACCGTCTGACATACAGTATCGTTTTGAGAGGGGTTTTTTCATAACAAAAACAAACAAAAAACAACAAAAAAAAAACAAAAAAAATTGTCATGATCAGATTTAGTACTGGACTTCCATATTTAGTAATTAATTTCTGTCTCATTGTAAAACAGTTTTGTTCTGTCTACTTACCCTATCCTCCGTAAAAGTCGTAATGTTCATAAACATCTGTTCAAAATGTTTGTCATTTTTATCAGGATAATACTCTTAAATATTATTTGTTTCCATGCCTATTATGAGAAGGCTCAAACACATATTAACATAAAGAAAATAAACGAAAGTCCAGTATCATTAAAACATATTTTATTAGCAACTACATCGATATTTCTAATCAACAATGACATGTAAATTTGCATAACTAAAGGTTGAGTTTGATTGTTATTTGGGAAAAAATTGTGCTAAAGATTTATTGACAAATTGCTCAATTAGTATCCATGTTTACATTGAATTCCACAGAAATATGTCAACAATTACAAAAAAAGAAAGTCAACTCTATGTAATGATACATTATTCAAATTTGATTATTCAAATTATTCAAAAAAAATGAAAATTCATGAGGATGTGCTGCTCGCGAATTCGATTGTTTTACATACTAAGTTCATATATAGGTTAACTATAGAATAAAATTAACAAAAACCGAGATTCAAGGACGTATGTTTTGTATGTAGAGACAAATTAGTTTACCAACATAAAAATGTTTCTGGAAATTCAAATATAACGGTTATAATGGATTTTCACCAGAACACATTAAAACGATATCCTAGAACGACTAGTACTAATCCGCAACACTGTCTTTTTAACAACTAAGTGAAACGGTAAAATATACCCACAACCGTGCAAAATTTAAACATATTATCACCAGGTCTTGTTTATTCTACAAAGAAAACTATTGATTAATTATCTCTGTCTCTCTGTCTCTCTCTGTATCTGTCTCTCCATTTCTCTAATTATCAAGCACTTATGTCTGGTAAAGAAGATCACCGCACTACACAATAAATACATTTAAGGTATCGCAAGATTCTCACTAATGATTTCATTCCTAAAATGTGACGAAAAGTAAGATAAAATGATGAACATTTACAAGCGCCATTTATCACAGAATGCGTGTGAAACTTCACGCGTAACACTTAAACAAATCCATACATACTTCATATAGATTATGGAATAAATTTCAATAACAGTATTTATAATTTAAGAACATTACATTTTAACACCTTCAGAAACGTTCATTAATAAATTGAGCGAGTACTGCTATTTTTTAACATCTTCATCATCACGTCCCAAGTGTATATAGCACTATGTCGCAGTCATAGCACTACCATGGTAGCTGAATTCCGTACGGAATGGCCGCCAGTGATTACGTCATCAAAGTCTTCCAATACCAAAGTTGTCTTTAGAATCAAACACCACGTGTTTTGGAAGTCAATTATTTGTTATAAATTGCTGTACCCAATAGTTATCAGCTCATTGGATCAATGACATTTGATACCACAGAACGTAGGGATTAGAAATCAGGCCCTCCCAAATTGACACATCATGTTTTCTATTGCTGCCTCAAGTTACCAATGTTTTAACCCAACATTCCGTATTAGAGGGTGAATGCGTTTTCACAGACCTGTCACGTGTTGCGGTGACAGCGACGAAACTGTTTTTCCTGATTCCACCGGAACACATTCGTCAGTATGTTGCGTCTCATGGTGTCGCCGGAAGTCCACCTTGCGTTGGAAGGAGCGACCGCATTTGTCGCAGGAGAAGGGTTTGAATCCTGTGTGTTTACGACAGTGTGTGATGAGATTTGATGACTGACTAAAGGCCTTGCCACAGTGCGTGCATTTGTACGGCTTCTCTCCTACAAAATACAACAGAGACATACATTGAAGACTGATTATGCAATGTACATTTTCCTCAATAGAAAATAGAGCATAATCCACTTTCTCCATACACAGAAAAACAATCACAAAAAAAGCACATTTGAAATTTGGACAAAAATACTCCTTAGAAAAGAGCGTCCCCGTAACCACTAGTGTTAATCCTGTCCCGTTATATAGTGTCGTAGAATTACTATCGATTTCAAAGATTATAGTCACAAATTATAAATAAAACATTAAGCAAAAATAAAACTTGTGAGTCTCCTCCCAGATATCAATAAATAAGTGACGCTAGAAATCGTCGGAGAATTAATGTTAATACGTATCACTACCTATGTTTAAAAATTTAGGCCCTTAGCATCATTGACTAGTCCTGGAAGTTCCAATCAGCTGTAGGATACAGTTTAATTCATTATTTGGCGTTTCTAACTTTGCATTCACTTTTGTGTTTTTTATCATCATCCTTACTAGAAAAGAACCCGCAGTCATTTACAATCGTTTGATATATCTTACTACAAAAACACATGGGTCTGTTGTACAAGCAATTGCGATAGCTGCGTTAGTAGTGTTATCTATCGCTAACAGCATGAGCAAAATCTGTCAATTTTAGTTCAAGTTTATGCAGACTTATTTTACTTCATTAAGACTGTCACTTTAAGAAATGCACATGGTTGATTCTGTATTGGTGATTTGCTATTTCGTTGCGGTTCCGTGAGGCTCTGAGGTATCCTCAGTATTCCTAACGGGAGTGTGTTCCGCCTCATGTTGACTACGGAATTGACAGCGACAGGAAAACTCGTCGGTGCGGATTTACAATGTCAATCTCGTGTCTGATCACGGAAATTACCACAGTAATCGCAATCACATAAACACTACGAGCGACCCGCCTCCCAACTTATTGTGTTATACGGCGCTCTGACAAAGTTCACGCCTCAAATTTGGTTAAGAATTCAAACCAGTAGAGGTTAATGTCATCTTCGTCAGCATCTTTGATTTAATTATGACCGTGGTTCGGAAAACTTCGATTTATGCAGATATCAAAAATTAGCATTCTGATCTGGCAGCGTAAACAGAGTCGTGACAAATCAAGGGGACACAATTCAATAAGCCGATGGGACCATTACATCGATTGGCCGGGGACCAATCTCAAACTAGCTCTCTTACACGTTCTATTGGGACAATCAAATATCACATAGGGTTGAAACTGACCAGACTTGGTCGCCAAATGTCACATTAGATGCCGATTCTTTGATACTGACAGAGATGTGATTGATTAATTAGTTTACAGGCAAGTATTAGGTGTTCAATCCCTCCTAGTTTCGAATCATCATATCCTTCGTCCTCCTTCCAAGTCAGATCAATGTTACCTTAATATCCACTTTGATGAAGACAATTTACCCTCTCTAATTTTTGTTTCCTTTTCAAACATTATAAAATGGTGCTTGATTAAATAGTTTCTGATTAAATCGTGATATCATGGCCCCCGCCTCTAGTGGTATCCATCTTGTCAACTGTCACAAACACAACCGGTCGTTATATTAGTGTAATTCGTCAATGCTATTAGTGTAAGGTTAGCCATTACATACAACCAAGGTATTGATAAATTGGCGTTTAATTCAATCATTCAACCTCTCGAAACACTTTAAAAGTAAGCTGATGCAGACGCATTGCTAAGTTTTCTCTGTGTATGTGGAACAACAGTGTCAACACAGTATCTTAAATACCTTAAATATGCCATAAAAACAAAGATCTGACTGTGAATCTACCAACAAAACATCTGTTAGACATTTGTTGTTTGTTATGAAGGTTGTGAACTGTCATACATAGCGATTTCACCTACAAAGTTATACATATGTATGTAAGGACCATTTTACTACTGCAAAGATTTTCAGTACGTAATTGCAATTTTATAACTTGCATGTATTTGTTTGCTTACACGAAATGATGATTCTTAATCATTAAGTTTTGGATTCAATCAATAAATACCAGAGAGGTTTAGGAAAAATATTGACTTTATAATATTATTCCAGAACCAATAACAAAACCACGTGGTTAATAAAAAAAATAAATCATGCATGCATAATCACGTCGGGATTTTATAGTAGAATTTAGGAGAGACTGGTTCTCGATTTAACAACTACCAGAAAATTAATTTAATTTAAAAGATTAATCAAGTACATTCTTAGAAATGTGACAAATTATTTTGTTACTTTGCTTGGTGCTCGAGGATCGAATGAGTATCATGTTTGAAAAAAAAAACAAACATTATGTCATTTTGACAACTATCTCAAAGTTAGAGTTGTTAACATGTCAACAGTTTTTGAGGACAAAATCAAATACTCAAACCACCAAAATGCATCCCAATACATTCGGTAAGGAATTAATCAAGAGCTTTATTCTTGTGTCTGTATAGTGTATTGTTATAACATTGTCACTGTCTGAGTAGAACGCTTCTGTTGTATATATATTGTACATTTTACTGTCGACCACTTGTTAGAAGAGTCTTGTACTCAAAGTGTTATCGACTCTTAAATAAAGTCAATTATTATTATTATTATTATTTAACGCTATCTGTCTAATTCCTATGGTAGTGGCATGCGTTTAACCGTATCTGACTGATTTAATATATAATGTACTCTAACGATGTCTGATAGTACCTACAACATAATCAGTAGGTGCCAGGTAAAAAGTACTCATGCTTTTAACAATACCGAAAAATCACTGGACCGTATAATTTCATAAAATGACTTGATTTCTTATCGGATATTTTCCTAAATATCTAATCTTCTCCATTTCATACTTATTTCATATGAACTGATTGTCTTTAACCTTCATTATTTCACTATCTAGATGGAACTTCTCAGGCTAAGATTCTCAGTACCCTGAATAATACCGGGATCAGCCCGCCATATGGCACAATCATCGACCGGCTATGGTCCACTGATTACCATTCTGGATACACTACACAATAAATGACGATGGTTCCCTACAGCGTAACACCTTGACTTTAATTCTACATTAATTGGTAAGTTTTCCTGTGTACATCAGTAGAGACTGTGGGATTATTCTGTTTGACTTTCTTAAGCAGAGTACTACTACGTCATCCGATAGTCACACGACAAGTCTACCCATCCCCCTCGTATTCTGAATGGCAGTTTAGAATTTCTGAAAACCACCGTCAATCGTTTTAGAAGTCATGACGGCTATGTTAAAAACTTGAAAGTTTGGAAAAGATGAGTGGGTTATTTACTGGGAACGAGAGATGAGTGGGTTATTTACTGGGAACGAGAGATGAGTGGGTTATTTACTAGGGGGAGAGATGAATGGGTTATTTACTGGGAACGATATAAGACTGGATTATTCACTGGGAACGACAGATGACTGGATTATTCACTGGGAACGACAGATGACTGGATTATTCACTGGGAACGACAGATGACTGAATTATTCACTGGGAACGACCGAAGACTGGTTATTCAGTGGGAACGACAGATGCCTGGATTATTCACTGTGAACGACAGAAGACTGGATTATTCACTAGAAACGACAGATGATAGCTTTATTCCTGTGATGTATGTGTACGTGATAACCAAATAACTTTATAAGGAATAAAAAGTCAATTAGAACTTCAGCTTTGAAAATAATAAAATAAAATTTCCATATGATAAAGATATATATTTTTAAGAAGATCTAAATGTATTTGTTAATAACTTTTTTTGGAAAATATGTTCTTTATACATATCATCTTTATAATAGGTTAAGTGATATGCGATAATGAACATCAATAGGCTGAAAGTAATGACATAGAAACACTTGATTGAATCAAATAATATTGCCGTTTTAAATTCAATTTTTAACTAGCATTAGCCTCCAATTCATCACAGCGTAAGTCAGCATTTGATCAGATTATGTTGGGGAGGTAATTTGTGAGATATGACACCTGACAAATACAGTAGAATTGATGTACCTTGTGAAACTATGACGAGCATCAGGGGACACATATCGGGCCTAGCTGCTCATATCAATATAGAATCGATTCATTAAGGAGAAACAGAAAACTTTAATAACAAAACTACCTCAGTAAAATCTCGTTCATATTATTGTTTACCACTGACCTTAATCAAATTAAACTCTAGAAAATTCAAGCACGATCTCAGCGCTGGTATAGATGGTTCATGACAGAAAAAATGTTGTGTATTTCAATCTTAACTCATTTCGTATTTCTACTATTATTCAAATGTCCATTAATTTACAAAACGGCCGCCTAGCAATGTATTAAAAACAATTGATACATTTATCAAAGAGTGTAATTGTGACTGGAGGAATAAGTTGTAACAAAACTGATACATTTTATGTATCACAAAATATGCCGTAAAAATAATTATCATATTTTCTTTAAAATGTAAAGGAAAAAGAAAAGAAAAAATCCTGTCATTTTTAGGAGTGAAATAGTTTGTTCAAGTCGTTCTCCAAAACGCCTACATATTTGCACTATGTAGATTCAGTATAAGGTTCTTACTGAAAGTCTTTCCTTCGTTCATGAAATTGCCCTTTTATCGATTTTACGTCTGAAATACAATTTTCGGTAGTACCTTGTTGTCATCTGATAAGCATGAAATCAACCTAGCCCAGTCAATCTTGTCATCTTTGTCTAAAAGGTGATGATAAAAGTATAGGTTAACTAAACTAACATGTTAGGGACAAATAAAACGGGGAAATGAAACGTCCAGATTAATCTTAAAATAAATAAATAAATATTAATAATACACCAACACGTACATCAACCTGTACATCAACCTGTACATTAACACGTACATCAACTTTGGAGGTACATCATCACGTGCGTCAACCCGTACATTAACACGTACATCATTATGTACGTCAACCCGTACATCAACACGTACATCAACTTTGAAGGTACACCATCACGTAAATCAACTTTGGAGGTACATCAACCCGTACATCAACTTTGGAGGTACATCAACACGTACATCAACCTTTACATCAACACGTACATCAACCCGTTCATCAATTTTGGAGGTACATCATCATGTACATCAACACGTACATCAACTTTGGAGGTACATCATTATGTACATCAACATGTACATCAACACGTAAATCAACCTGTACATCAACATGTACATCATCACGTACATCAACACGTACAACTTGTACATCAACACGTACATCAACCCGTACATCAACCTGTACATCAACACGAACATCAACATGGACATCAACCCGTACATCAAATGCGGAGGTACATCAACCCGTACATCAACCCGTAAATCAACTTTGGAGGTACATCAACCCGTACATCAACTTTGGAGGTACATCAACACGTACAACACGTACATCAACACGTACATCGACTTTGGAGGTACATCAACTTTGGAGGTACATCAACCCGTCCATCAACTTTGGAGGTACACCAACCCGTTCATCAACCCGTATATAAACTCATAAATCAACTTTGGAGGTACATCAACACGTACATCAACTGCGGAGGTACATCAACCCGTACATCAACTTTGGAGGTACATCAACATGTACATCAACCCGTACATCAACCCATTCATCAACCCGTACATCAACCCGTACATCAACTTTGGAGGTACGTCAACCCGTACATCAACTTTGGAGGTACATCAACCCGTACATCAACTTTGGAGGTATATCAACACGTACATCAACCCGTACATCAACATGTACATCAACACGTACATCATCTTTGGAGGTACACCAACCCGTTCATCAACCCGTATATCAACTCGTAAATCAACTTTTGAGGTACATCAACACGTACATCAACTACGGAGGTACATCAACCCGTACATCAACTTTGGAGGTACATCAACACGTACATCAACCCGTACATCAACCCATTTATCAACCCGTACATCAACCCGTACATCAACTTTGGAGGTACATCAACCCGTACATCAACTTTGGAGGAACATCAACCCGTACATCAACTTTGGAGGTACATCAACACGTACATCAACAACGGAGGTACATCAACACGTACATCAACCCGTACATCAACACGTACATCAACCCGTACATCAACATGTACATCAACACGTAAATCATCTTTGGAGGTACATGAATATAAACCTAAATAAAGAACAGGATTCTGATATGACCCACTTTACGACGAACACAAAGTAACATAGCTTTACAGATAGAACAAAAGGGAAGAAAAAATGCAATAAAACACTAAACTCATATAGATAGTAAACAAATGCAGGGGGGTACTGTAAATAAACAAAACCAGTGACAGTGATTACAGTCGTATGGTATAAAGACCACAAACTGACTTAAACGGCAAACGAAGAATATTTTCAATATTAACAAATAAGCCTTATAAAATGTCCCTGTTTAGAATCTATTGTAAATACCTCAGTCTTATATAGAACAAATGTATATAAAAAATCCTACAGCGTTCGTCTTGGATGATAATTGAACTTCGGTCTAAGGCGAGACTATATATATTATATGTATAATTTAATTGATTACAACCTTCGCGAACTTTTTTTTGATAGTTGTTGTCACTGTTTACCTTTTTATTTCAAATTGTATTATTGCTGTTAATTGTTTCGTGTTCCTAACTTTTGTCATTGTTATTGATTTCTGTTTGTTTTGATGATTTTATTTTTAGCTGTTGCTGATATCATGTGACATGTGTTAATTTCATTGCTAAGTCTTCGTCGCTGTTATTTGTAGTATGTTATTATTGTTGTTTAAGTTACGGATTTGGATTTTTCCTAGTGTTGTAAGTCTGAGGTGTAAATGTTTCTGGTAACCATAGTACAGTATATATCCGGTTTGTAATTTATCTTAGTTATGGACTGTTTAATATTTTGGAGAACAGTTATAGTAGCTGACATTATGTCTCTTGTTATGTAACCAGAAATGAATCCTTTAAATTTGATATTCCCGGACGTCAGCCAAATCACTCCTACATTACTGTGTCCGAAATCTGAACTGTCCAAACATTGTTTGACGTAAATCTTATCACAGTTTCGCCATAGATCAAATTACTTCCATATCCAATTGGCCACTATTGGGCATTTCAACCTGACCTTGAACTTCAATATTTGGTGTATGAAATCAATATCGTAATCATTGCTTGGAAGATGCTCTGATAATTATTTCTGATTGTTTTAAATGTTCATTTGACAAACTCGGATATCAACTAGCCATTAGGCATCCGCCTGTCTTTTTTAAGTCACGTTTAAATAAGAGACATTTGGTGCATATACTAGTAACAAGGTCAGTTTGAAAGTAGAAATAACAAAACCAAAGCTGGATAACACTGAGAGAAAGGAAACAAAGATTGTTAAGTACCTGTATGTATGTAGGTATGTTTCTTCATGTCGGATTTCTGGTGAAACCTCTTTCCACAGTAAGGACACGGGTAGGGGCGTGTGTCGCTGTGTATGAGGAGATGTGTGGACAGAGTGGACGAGCGTTTGAAGCTTTTCCCACATTGCTGACATTGGAAGCTCTTTTCTTGTGTGTGAACCGCCCTATGTTGTGTCAGACTGACGGAGTGTCCAAACGTCTTATTACACACCTCGCATGCGTACGGTCGTCGTCCGCTGTGGGACCGTCGCACATGCACCTCGAGTCCGTGTGGAGTGCTGAATTGTTTCATACATTTCATACATTCGAAGGAACCTTTGACTAAACCAGTAACCTCGCCTTCTTCTGAATACTTCATCATATTTGGCAGGAATGGATTTGCCATGTCCTTCCGCTGTCCGAAGAACCTGTAGAGGCGCGGATCTGTCCAGAAGGACGCCTGGCCGTACGAGAAGAGAGGAGAGCGGTAGAACACTTGAGCGAACTGGTACCGGTACAAGTCAGACATGGTGGCAGTTTTGAGAGCGTTCTGGAGGGCCGCGTGCGAGGGTACGTTTATACCTGAAAATGTTATAATAATACTTGTAACGTTGGCATTTGTTTGTTGAAATAAATTCTTTATACTGTACATATGTATGTTTTGATTCTATATACGTTTTGTACAGACATTTCTTTGACAGGTAATTCGTTTCTTGATAGACATTGGTTAATAACACGACTATATGCTTTTAGAAAAAAACTCTTACATGATGGAACTTTGTTCGTGTGTGCTTGTTTTTTAATCGGCTCACACAGCCAAGGCCTGAATGCATTAAAGTTTGACCCCTCGAGTGACGACTGGCTTATCTGCCCTTGGTGGTTATCCTCTGTTCCGTCCGACATTGATCCACTTCCTGGAGAGAGTGATGACGTAGATTTTGACGAGTGAGTTGGTGACGGTGATCGCATACCGGTGTCGGTAGATAAATCTGTAAAATAAGAATTATACTATAATTAAATGTTTTCACACTGGCTATCCCTTAACAGAAAATTATGCTGTGGGGAATCAGCGACTTTTCGATGTAAATCAAATGATAAACAAGAATGCATTAATTATATTGAAATATGTATATCATATTATATCATAAGTATTAGATAAAGAACATGTTTTCATAAAAAATATGAATTAAATATTTTGACTAATTTAGCTTTAAGTCATTGAATCCCGATAACAAGCAATGCCCATGAGTATTTGGGGCGCCGTTTTATTACGATATGACATCGGCTAAAACCTGCATTATTTAAGTGATAATTCAGTTTACCGCAATATACGCGTTCCCGTGTAAAAGGCATCTCACCAATCCTTTGATTGACTTTTAATATGAGGACAATTATGGCGATAGATCATTCAGGTGTGGAGACTGATATAAATTATGACTTCAGTCGCCGCACCGAAGCATCGACAATACGGAGCCACGGTTCATTGGTCACGCAGATTCAGTCATCCCTGTTTCTTAATTTCACATTCGAATGAACATGCACACTTTAAAATGCACATCCCTAAATACATTTCCGATCGAAATATCAAGTGGCCTGATTAAAAGACTATAAATCACACAGTTAAATTTCTCTTTTGAAATAGAGACTTGTGTGTATTTCCTGGTCATCTTCTCGACAACAGGTGAGCGGCACAGAGAAACTTCCGGCAATAAAACGCGATTTATTTTAAAGGGCAGAAGCTAATGATCGTGTTGGGGATCTCGTTGTGATTGTCGCTTCCGCTTACAAAGATACAAACCCGGAAATAATGCAAAAAATACCACTTGGGATTCGTGTCCACTGAACACATGGTGCTGCTTACCAAAAATCTGTACAGATGTGATAGGAATGGCGAATCATGCTCACAGCACGCAGCGAGAATCATGTCGCATTTCTTATCAGATAAATTACATTTTTCTTAATTTTTTTTTTTTTTGACAACTTATGATTGAATTATTTATGGAAAATTTTGCAGTTAGATTTCTATGGCACACTATGAATACTGTCGGCGCCAATACAAACAACCCGACATTATACTGCGGATTTTCAGAATTGAAAAAAAGTTCGCAGTGGGTTTTTTATTATTACTAAATTATAAATGTATTATAAAATGTCAAGAAAACTTAAAAGTTTAAGACATTTTTTAATCATATTCATTGTATCAGTTTCCTAAAATTTCTTAGTTTGGTGATCAACGGGTTTGGTAGAACGAATACTGGTGTACGCGTGGAGTGTTTTATCCAACATTTGGCGAAAACTGGTTAGAACATTTCCGTGTACAATATTTATACGCGTTTGTAGACTGAAGACAAGAACTGTGTAAATAGACCATCTACATGGCTATTGGTAGATGTTTATAGATCACTATACTTATGAGTGATAAATGGCAGTCCCACAGGCTCAAATAATCGATAACCTCATATTAGGGGTTCAACGTTGGTAACGGTTGAATTTATTTTGAAAACAACATTTTTATACAAAATTAAGTCACAGAAGATGGTGACGATCTGATGAAGGTCCGCAAAATAAAATGCAGCTTTGTAAAGCCAGTAATTATTAATTTCATCTATGATCAAAGGAACGATGTTTTATTTATTGATTTTTATCACACAAATAAAAAGAAAATTTAGTAAAAATTCCGATTATTTTCAAACGGGATATAATCATTTTCAATTCAGCTGGAATTTAGAAAAGTGCAATTTATTATATATGATAAAGAGAGTGATATTTTTTTTATAAAATATCAAAGTGATAAATACGTCGTTAAATTTAGTTACATGTTAACGTTAGATTTAAACAATTATTGTATCAACGTTAAAGAAAAGGATAGGACGCAAGCTGAAATAATGCTAAATAGGCAGATTGAATAACGATGACGTATTGAGATGGGTTTTTTAAAAATAATATTATAAATTAATGATAATCATTTGATATGCGAATTCTTCGTTAAATATAAATAAAATAAATATCTTACATACATACAAACATGATGAAAATGCACATCTACAGATGATTAGTATCAAGAAATAATTTGATCAAATTATTAATACTGTAATGCAAGTATGTCAGTTAAAATTATGTCCATACAAAATACTTGATGCGTAAACTAAACAGCTGATATAAACAATATTCCATTCAATTAATTAGTTTTTCAATCAAATTTGATAACGAAAGAGAAAAACAATCTCAATAAATACGGAATGAAAAGTATTCAGATACATTTTATTTTTAACATCAAGATAAAGACGCTTGGTCACGTTCCCATTCTCTGTAAATATATAGAGGATTTTTCCATTCTAACAGCTACACTGTATATTTTGGTTAATGCAGAAACATAAAATCAAATTTTTTTCATCGCATTTAGATTTCAACATGTTTATAAGAACGCAGAATAAAGGCTAATACTGTTGGTCGAAATGTTTAACATGCACAAACAGTATGAGATAAAACTGAATTAAGGAGACACAATTAGACATTTTAATGAATTCTAATTGATAATTGCAAATAGTATGATGAATAGATAAATGCTAAATCTGCGGAAGAACAACAGGAGATACTTTGCCGACTTCCATGTAATAAAGAACTTCGTATCTTTTCCTTCTTCCCTTGTCTCCTCTAAATATACGTTACTTAAAATATTTTAATTGATATCGTGTTCTAATATATATTTCAAAATATGCCATCACGTGCTATCTGTTATTATTATGTATTGTAATGTTGGGAAAGGACATAATAAGATAGAAGAACTTGTGCCTAATCCATTTAATGTACTGACAGTAATTATGCTTAAATGAAAGAGTGACGTTTGGTAGATCTAGGGGAGAAAATACTAGTGTACCAGCAAAAAGTGAAAGAAGAAAAAATATCTCATGATGAACCATAAGTATTATAAAATACAAATATAGAAACAACAAAACGATACAAATTTTTCATAAAGCCATTAAAATCGCATTTGTCCCGGGGATATTGTTAATCAGGCGGAAGCGTGTTTTATAGAAATACATATCTATGTATAATCCCTTTTGTTAATTCGCCTATAAATCATGTATTTATACAACAAATTGGTGGCTGATTACAAATTAAATCACATTATATTTACGTGATTTTTACCTATAAACCAATCCTGGTTATATACAGCATTTTCTTTCTCGCACGGCTTTTAAAACGTCATGTTGTTTCAGTAGGATCGGGGATAATTCTAACACGTTTTTCATTTCTTTTTTAATCTAAATACACGACATCATATTGTAATTTTGAAATATTCACTGAAGTGAACATGAAACTCCATTGCTTCTAAACCAAGCAATAGAATCGGACTCAAAACTCCATATTCGTTTAATTTAATATTGAAAAACATGTGAATTTAAATGATAAATAATTACGTTTATGACTGTTGATGACGTCGATTTGTAAAATAGAAAAAAACATCCGGATTGATACCTGTTGAAACTGTATCTTTTATAAAATTTCTGTCTTGGAATGTGAATCTTAAATAGAGCATTTAAGTTAACACAACAAATATTAAATATGATACCATTCTTACATGTTTTTACATTGTATGAATAGAGTGTTTGTAGCCAAACTAAAGATCCTTTACGCATAAAGATAAATATTAAACAGATTAATATTTACTTACTGGTTGTGTATCATTGTAATGAAAATTTAGAATCAAATTAATCACAAAAACAAATAACTAATTCTAAATTCGTATAAATCAAATCAAATCTATATATTTTTTTCGTATGAAATATTGTAACTGTGAAAAATACCTTTTCTTCTTGGGGATACGATGGTGAAGGCACTTCTGTGTTGTGGGTCAACTGTGGTTTCACTCATGTTTTCTTCTTCTTTCTTAACCAGAAAGGATCGGGGCATTCCACTCAGGCAAAGTTAATATACTGTCACTAATATTATAGCATTGATGCGTGCATTTTCCACAGCACCGTTAGTAAAGTCAATCCACAAGTGCTGTCGGATCTCGGAGTGGAGTTATGAGTGATACATCAAGAAATTTAGATCATCACACACTGAAAAATAACACAGCAAATTTGTTAATAAAACTCGGTCCTGCATCTGTTACTTTCATTGATTATAGCGAGCATGCGCAATGTGCACTGAATTACACAGGTGTAAAAACTCTCACGGAAAATCTGGGACTGATTGGCGGAGAGTTGTGAACAGACCCGCCCACTTTATAATGAGATTACAGCTGGTCTCGGTGGTGAGATACGAGCATCTCGGCGAGGAGTGAATGGCATTCGTCAATCTATCCCCTGTGTCCAAATCTGAAGGGGAATTTTTATGGACCTTCATTCTCCTAGGAGAACCCGTTGTTTAATCTAACGATTTAGGTGCTGTATGAGGTAGGCTTGCCGGTCGGGTAGGGTTTGCGTCAGCTCAAGATCCTTCGTCACAACATCAGAGGCTTAAGTCGGGTTTTAGCTCTACTTCTATACCATAAAGCACAACGACAACACACATAATCTTTTACAAAATAACAAAATTATTTTAAGTAAAAATCACAATATATTTCCCCGTGAATCATGCACTGTATTAACACGCTATAGACATACTGCTAACACTGTCACTTGACACATATTTTAGCGAATTAATAGTAATCTGGACTACCTATCTAAATCCTTTACTTTATTTAAACATAATATAATAAAACTACTGACATAGTTACCTCTCAGATTAGATGAGTATGCAGTCAAAAATTACATTCTTTTAAATCAGCCGGAAAATGATATTTAGTGTCAAATTAACATATCTCGGATCAATCAACCGTTTGCGTGTGAAAATATGGCAGCATTACAATAGCGATTTTTAAACAAATGTAAAAAAAAAATGGGATTTATATATATCTATTTCAATTAATTATGATGTGTCGCGAAAAATACATATGTAAAGCAAAAAAGAAAACAGTATCACTATATATATATAATTTAAAAAGATAAAAACTTTGTGTATCGTGTATACAGAGAAAATATATATATATATGAATAATCCCAATTATAATACAGACGGACAGTATACAAATAAATATAAATAATTCACCACACACACACACACACACACACACACACACACACACACACACACACACACACACACACACACACACACACACACACACACACACACACACACACACACACACACACACACACACACACACACACACACACACATAAAGTACCATATGTGAGTTTAAATTTAAACACATTTCTATTTTCCTATTTTGGTTACAGCGATACAAATGTCTTAAAACATATACACACCTTTACTATAGGAATTCCGTGTAATATCCAAATCTAAACCTAGGTTCATAACCTGGTGATATCAACAGATCTAAGATACAATATTAACACCAAACATTTACTTTTTGTCCCGATTTTACAAAATGTCTCATCAACACATACCGTTAGGACTTTTTTATCTCGTAATTACCACGGAATTAGTAAAGTATATTACTGACCCCTAACCTACCATGTAATATAGAAATACCCATAGTATGTAATATTGTCTCCTTTAAAATAGTTATGTGAACTCGGATCGCGAAGTTACTGATCAGCCGCCTGGACTTTGTGGTGATTGTATAATAAGAAATTATCTATGGTAGGATTGACTTTTCCAATTTAATATATTGAATTTTCCAGGGATGTCGTTTACCTCCTGTTTGATATAGAATTTTCCAAGAATGTCTTTGACCCTCCTGTTTGATAAAGAATTTTCTAGGGATATTGTTTACCTCCTGTTTGATATAGAATTTTCCAGGAATGTTATTTACCCCCCTGTTTAATATATAATTTTCCAGGAATGTTATTGACCTCCTGTTTGATATAGAATTTTCCAGGGATGTTATTGACCCCCTGTTTGATATGGAATTTTCCAGGAATGTTATTGACCCCGCTGTTTGATATAGAATTTTCAGGGATGTTATTGACCTCCTGTTTGATATAGAATTTTCCAGGAATGTTATTTACCCTCCTGTTTGATATATAATTTTCCAGGAATGTTATTGACCTCCTGTTTGATATAGAATTTTCCAGGAATGTTATTGACCTCCTGTTTGGTATAGAATTTTCAAGGAATGTTATTGACCTCCTGTTTGATATTGAATTACCAGGAATGTTTTTGACCTCCTGTTTAATATAGAATTTTCCAGGAATGTTATTGAACCCCTGTTTGATATAGAATTTTCTAGGGATGTTATTGACCCTCCTGTTTGATATATAATTTTCAAGGAATGTTATTGACCTCCTGTTTGATATAGAATTTCCAGGAATGTTATTGACCTCCTGTTTGATATAGAATTTTCCAGGGATGTTATTGACCCCCTGTTTGATATAGAATTTTCCAGGAATGTTATTGACCCCACCTCCTGTTTGATATAGAATTTTCCAGGGATGTTATTGACCCTCCTGTTTGAATATAATTTTCAAGGAATGTTATTGACCTCCTGTTTGATATAGAATTTCCAGGAATGTTATTGACCTCCTGTTTGATAAAGAATTTTCCAGGGATGTTATTGACTCCCTGTTTGATATAGAATTTTCCAGGAATGTTATTGACCCCACCTCCTGTTTGATATAGAATTTTCAGGGATGTTATTGACCCCCTGTTTGATATAGAATTTTCCAGAAATATTATTGACCCCACCTTCGGTTTGATATAGATTTTTCTAGGGATATTATTAACCCTCCTGTTTGGTATAGAATTTTCAGGGATGTTATTAACCCTCCTCAGGGATGTTATTGACCTCCTCCTGTTTGATATAGAATTTTCCAGGGATGTTATTGACCCCACCTCCTGTTTGATATAGAATTTTCCAGGAATGTTATTGACCTCCTGTTTGATATAGAATTTTCCAGGAATATTATTGACCCCCGACCCCGCTGTTTGATATAGAATTTCCAGGAGTGTCACTGACCAACCTGTTTAATATAGAATTTTCCAGGAATGTTATTGACCCCACCTCCTGTTTGATATAGAATTTTCCAGGAATGTTATTGACCTCCTGTTTGATAAAGAATTTTCCAGGAATGTTATTGACCCCACCTCCTGTTTGATATAGAATTTTCAACGGATGTTGTTTACCTCCTGTTTGATATAGAATTTTCAGGGATGTTATTTACCTCCTGTTTGATATAGAATTTTCAGGGATGTTATTAACCCTCCTGTTTGATATAGAATTTTCCAGGAATGTTATTGACCTCCTGTTTGATGTGGAATTTTCCAGGAATGTTATTGAACCCTTGTTTGATATAGAATTTTCTAGGGATGTTATTGACCCTCCTATTTGATATAGAATTTTCAAGGAATGTTATTGACCTTCTGTTTGATATAGAATTTCCAGGAATGTTATTGACCTCCTGTTTGATATAGAATTTTCCAGGAATGTTATTGACCTCCTGTTTGATAAAGAATTTTTCAGGAATATTATTGACCCCCGAACCCGCTGTTTGATATAGAATTTCCAGGAGTGTCACTGACCAACCTGTTTAATATAGAATTTTTCAGGGATGTTCTTGACCCCACCTCCTGTTTAATATAGAATTTTCCAGGAATGTGACCCTCCTGTTTGATATAGAATTTTCAGGGATGTTATTGACCTCCTGTTTGATATAGAATTTTCCAGGGATGTTATTGACCCCACCTCCTGTTTGATATAGAATTTTCCAGTGATGTTATTGACCCTCCTGTTTGATATAGAATTTTCAACGGATGTTGTTTACCTCCTGTTTGATATTGAATTTTCAGGAATGTTATTTACCTCCTGTTTGATATAGAATTTTCCAGGAATGTCTTTGACCCTCCTGTTTGATATAGAATTTTCAACGGATATTGTTTACCTCC
The DNA here is from genome assembly GCF_031769215.1 of Ylistrum balloti. Classification (NCBI taxonomy): domain Eukaryota; kingdom Metazoa; phylum Mollusca; class Bivalvia; order Pectinida; family Pectinidae; genus Ylistrum; species Ylistrum balloti. Next base: position 2,384,756 of record NW_026782081.1, on the reverse strand, counting down.
TGTTTGATATTGCATTTTCAGGAATGTTATTGACCTCCTGTTTGATATAGAATTTTCCAGGAATGTCTTTGACCCTCCTGTTTGATATAGAATTTTCAACGGATATTGTTTACCTCCTGTTTGATATTGCATTTTCAGGAATGTTATTGACCTCCTGTTTGATATAGAATTTTCAGGGATGTTATTGACCTCCTGTTTGATATAGAAGTTTCAGGGATGTTATTAACCCTCCTGTTTGATATAGAATTTTCAGGGATGTTATTGACCTCCTGTTTGATATAGAATTTTCAGGGATGTTATTGACCCTCCTGTTTGATATTGAATTTTCAGGAATGTTATTGATCTCCTGTTTGATATAGAATTTTCAGCAATGTTATTGACCCCACCTTCTGTTTGATATAGAATTTTCCAGTGATGTTATTGACCCTCCTGTTTGGTATAGAATTTTCCAGGGATGTTATTGACCCTCCTGTTTAATATAGAATTTTCCAAGGATGTTGTTTACCTCCCGTTTGATATCGAATTTTCAACGGATGTTGTTTACCTCCTGTTTGATATTGAATTTTCAGGGATGTTATTAACCCTCCTGTTTGATATAGAATTTTCAGGGATGTTATTGACCTCCTGTTTGATATAGAATTTTCAGGGATGTTATTGACCCCACCTTCTGTTTGATATAGAATTTTCCAGTGATGTTATTGACCCTCCTGTTTGATATAGAATTTTCAGGGATGTTATTGACCCCACCTCCTGTTTGATATAGAATTTTCCAGTGATGTTATTGACCCTCCTGTTTGGTATAGAATTTTCCAGGAATGTTATTTACCTCCCGTTTGATATAGAATTTTCCAGGAATATCTTTGACCCTCCTGTTTGATATAGAATTTTCAACGGATGTTGTTTACCTCCTGTTTGATATTGAATTTTCAGGAATGTTATTGACCTCCTGTTTGACATAGAATTTTCCAGGGATGTTATTGACCCCACCTCCTGTTTGATATAGAATTTTCCAGGAATGTCTTTGACCCTCCTGTTTGATATAGAATTTTCAACGGATGTTGTTTACCTCCTGTTTGATATAGAATTTTCCAGGGATGTTATTGACCTTCCTGTTTAATATAGAATTTTCCAAGGATGTTGTTTACCTCCTGTTTGATATAGAATTTTTCTACGGATGTTGTTTACCTCCTGTTTGATATTGAATTTTCAGGGATGTTATTTACCTCCTGTTTGATATAGAATTTTCAGGGATGTTATTGACCCTCCCGTTTGAAAAAGAATTTTCCAAGGATGTTGTTTACCTCCTGTTTGATATAGAATTTTCCAGGAATATTATTGACCCCCGACCCCGCTGTTTGATATAGATTTTCCAGGAGTGTCACTGACCAACCTGTTTAATATAGAATTTTTCAGGGATGTTCTTGACCCCACCTTCTGTTTGATATAGATTTTGCCAGGGATGTTATTAACCCTCCTATTTGATATAGAATTTTCAGGGATGTTATTAACCCTCCTGTTTGATATAGAATTTTCAGGGATGTTATTGACCTCCTGTTTGATATAGAATTTTCATGGATGTTATTAACCCTCCTGTTTGATATAGAATTTTCCAGGAATGTTATTGACCCCACCTCCTGTTTGATATAGAATTTTCCAGGAATGTTATTGACCTCCTGTTTGATATAGCATTTTCCAGGAATGTTATTGACCTCCTGTTTGATATAGCATTTTCCAGGAATATTATTGACCCCCGACCCCGCCGTTTGATATAGAATGTCCAGGAGTGTCACTGACCAACCTGTTTAATATAGAATTTTCCAGGAATGTTATTTACCTCCTGTTTGATATAGAATTTTCCAGGAATGTCTTTGACCCTCCTGTTTGATATAGAATTTTCAACGGATGTTGTTTACCTCCTGTTTGATATTGAATTTTCAGGAATGTTATTGACCCTCCTGTTTGATATAGAATTTTCAGGGATGTTATTGACACCCTTTTTTTGATATAGAATTTTCCAGGAATGTTATTTACCTCCTGTTTGATATAGAATTTTCCAGGGATGTTATTGACCTCCTGATTGATATAGAATTTTCCAGGAATGTCTTTGACCCTCCTGTTTGATATAGAATTTTCAGGGATGTTATTGACCCCCTGTTTGATATTGAATTTCCAGGGATGTTATTGACCCCACATCCTGTTTGATATAGAATTTTCCAGGGATGTTATTAACCTCCTGTTTGATATAGAATTTTCCAGGAATGTTATTTACCTCCTGTTTGATATAGAATTTTCCAGGGATGTTATTGACCTCCTGTTTGATATAGAATTTCCAGGAGTGTCAATGACCAACCTGTTTGATATAGAATTTTCCAGGTATGTTATTGACCCCCACCCCCCTGTTTGATATAGAATTTTCATGGATGTTATTAACCCTCCTGTTTGATATAGAATTTTCCAGGAATGTTATTGACCCCACCTCCTGTTTGATATAGAATTTTCCAGGAATGTTATTGACCTCCTGTTTGATATAGCATTTTCCAGGAATGTTATTGACCTCCTGTTTGATATAGCATTTTCCAGGAATATTATTGACCCCCGACCCCGCCGTTTGATATAGAATGTCCAGGAGTGTCACTGACCAACCTGTTTAATATAGAATTTTCCAGGAATGTTATTTACCTCCTGTTTGATATAGAATTTTCCAGGAATGTCTTTGACCCTCCTGTTTGATATAGAATTTTCAACGGATGTTGTTTACCTCCTGTTTGATATTGAATTTTCAGGAATGTTATTGACCCTCCTGTTTGATATAGAATTTTCAGGGATGTTATTGACACCCTTTTTTTGATATAGAATTTTCCAGGAATGTTATTTACCTCCTGTTTGATATAGAATTTTCAGGAATGTTATTGACCCTCCTGTTTGATATAGAATTTTCAACGGATGTTATTTACCTCCTGTTTGATATTGAATTTTCAGGGATGTTATTGACCCTCCTGTTTGATATAGAATTTTCAGGGATGTTATTGACACCCTTTTTTTGATATAGAATTTTCCAGGAATGTTATTTACCTCCTGTTTGATATAGAATTTTCCAGGGATGTTATTGACCTCCTGATTGATATAGAATTTTCCAGGAATGTCTTTGACCCTCCTGTTTGATATAGAATTTTCAGGGATGTTATTGACCTCCTGTTTGATATAGAATTTTCCAGAGATGTTATTGACCCCACCTCCAGGGATGTTATTGACCCCACCTCCTGTTTGATATAGAATTTTCCAGGAATGTTATTTACCCTCCCGTTTGATATAGAATTTTCAGGGATGTTATTGACCCCCTGTTTGATATAGAATTTCCAGGAGTGTCAATGACCAACCTGTTTCATATAGAATTTTCCAGGTATGTTATTGACCCCCACCCCCCTGTTTGATATAGAATTTTCAGGGATGTTATTGACCCCCGACCCGCTGTTTGATATAGAATTTTCAGGGATGTTATTGACCCCCACCCTCTCCTGTTTGATATAGAATTTTCCAGGAATTTGATTGACTCTCTTGTTTATTATATATTTTCCCAGATATGTCATTAACTTGTTTGATATAGATTTCCCGTTAAATGGTATTGGTCCCTACTTTATATAAAACAAATTCCATTTTATAAACTCGTATTGTTTAATCCCTTATATATATTCCAGAATACTTCAAGCTTCACAGTAACACTACTGGGTATTTGTCAATTTAAGGATGATAGTAAAACTTCAGTGTAGATGACCCACACTTAATGGGTTACTTGACAAACAGTTGAATGGTTATAGTAACATTTTAAGGTAGACAACCGACAGTTTAAAGGAAATAGTAATAATTGAGGGTACAAAACTGAATATGTTAGGGTTATAACTTAGTAACATATTTAGGTATGTAAATGGCAGTTAAAGGACTATATATAGTAACATTTCAATGTAAGGTATACAACAAACACTTTAATGATATATTTCAGGGTACATGGCCGACATTTGAAACTTTATAGTAACCGTTTAGAGTATACAAACGTCTCTGTGGGTTATAGTAACATTTCAAGGTACATGGCCGACATTTGATAGCTTGTAGTAACCTTTTAGAGTATACAAACGTCTCTGTGGGTTATAGTAACATTTCAAGGTACATGGCCGGCATTTGAAAGCTTGTAGTAACCTTTTAGAGCATACAAACGTCTCTGTGGGTTTTAGTAACATTTCAAGGTACATGGCCGACATTTGAAAGCTTGTAGTAACCTTTTAGAGTATACAAACGTCTCTGCGGGTTATAGTAACATTTCAGGGTATACATAACCGACATTTTAAGGGCTGTAGTAACATTTCAGAGTATACAAACGGTACTTCATGGGTTGAAGTAACATATCAAGGTACATTGTCGACACCTTAATCATTTATTTACATGTTGAACATTATAAGGTTAACAACATAAGCCCCTCCGTTCCTTTTTTCTATACGTCCTTCATAAGTGGACTCTCTGCGGAAACATCTACCCTTTTGTGGTAATATGGCCACTCCTTAGTGGCAATATCGCTCTCTCCTTGGTATATGTTCCACTCCTTAGTGTTGTAATAACGCTCCCTCTGTGGTATATGTTCCTCTCCTTACTGATAATAACGCTCCCTCTGTGGTATATGTTCCACTCTTTAGTGGTAACATCGCTCCCTCCGTGGTATATGTTCCTCTCCTTACTGATAATAACGCTCCCTCTGTGGTATATGTTCCACTCTTTAGTGGTAACATCGCTCCCTCCGTGGTATATGTTCCTCTCCTTAGTGGTAATATCGCTCCCTCTGTTGTATATGGTCCTCTCCTTAGTGGCAATATCGCTCCCTCTGTGGTATATGTTCCACTCTTTAGTGGTAACATCGCTCCCTCTGTGGTATATGTTCGCTCCCTCTGTTGTATATGGTCCTCTCCTTAGTGGCAATATCGCTCCCTCTGTTGTATATGGTCCTCTCCTTAGTGGCAATATCGCTCCCTCTGTGGTATATGTTCCACTCTTTAGTGGTAACATCGCTCCCTCTGTGGTATATGTTCCTCTCCTTAGTGGTAATATCTCTGTGGTATATGTTCCTTGTGGTAATATCGTGGTATATGTTCCACTCCTTAGTGGTAATATCGCTCCCTCTGTGGTATATGTTCCACTCCTTAGTGGTAATATCGCTCCCTCTGTGGTATATGTTCCACTCTTTAGTGGTAACATCGCTCCCTCTGTTGTATATTGTCCTCTCCTTAGTGGTAACATCGCTCCCTCTGTGGTATATGTTCCTCTCCTTAGTGGTAATATCGCTCCCTCTGTGGTATATGTTCCACTCCTTAGTGGTAATATCGCTCCCTCTGTGGTATATGTTCCACTCTTTAGTGTTGTAATAACGCTCCCTCTGTGGTATATGTTCCTCTCCTTTGTGTTGTAATAACGCTCCCTCTGTGGTATATGTTCCACTCTTTAGTGTTGTAATAACGCTCCCTCTGTGGTATATGTTCCACTCCTTAGTGGTAATATCGCTCCCTCTGTGGTATATGTTCCACTCCTTACTGATAGTAACGCTCCCTCTGTGGTATATGTTCCATTCCTTAGTGGTAATATCGCTCCCTCTGTGGTATATGTTCCACTCCTTACTGATAGTAACGCTCCCTCTGTGGTATATGTTCCACTCCTTAGTGGTAATATCGCTCCCTCCGTGGTATTTTATACTTAAACATAAAAATACACAAAAAACACGACAAAAGAAAGTTTATGTTTTACAAACATCAATAAGAACCTAAAACCCTGTAATGATATTTCAACATTGTTCAATTTTTTTTATTTCATATGATGTTTTCAGCATTTTTTCTATTATCATATGTTATCAATTATGGCATTTTCATGCTGTTTCTAGCTATATCATCTGGAAATCTACCCACAGCACGTCCATATATGTTGTCATAAGCAGCTTTATCAACTAAACAGCTCGATTAACACAGGATCGTCGGAAATTCTCCGACCCCTCCTCATTATCATATTACATTCGTTGCATTACACTACATACATTTTGGTAGCTTGTTTACTTACATGATATCCGTTAAATAAATAAATAAATGAATAAATAAATAAATGAATAAATAAATAAATAAATAGATAAATAAATAAATAAACGCCAGAGGTTTTTGTCATAATAACTTTTCCTTGTAAATTGCCATATTCACATAACGTGCAATGTACTTTATTTCAAACCATGTACACTTAGCAAAACACTGGAAAACAAATTGTAGCAGGTGTATTTTTATGCATAAAAACATATTGATAAACACAAGAAATAAATTGTCACCACTGTCTGTGCATCACACGCAGTTGATAAAAACATGGAAGGGAAGTTTTTTATAAACATTTTCTAATGTTTACATGATAAAAAGAAGGAGGTAACTAAGTATAAAAAAGTGACAACAAGAAACAGAAGATTTATATTTCTGATGTAAAATGTGTTTCTAGTTTACAAATAGATGATATCGTGACAATATACATACCGTAATTGTCATGATTTCAACAAAACTTTTGACGTTTCTTTTTCTAGATAGTAAGTCAAGTTAAAATTGACTAATCTTATAAATTTAATATACTTATATTTGTTAGAGATACAAAGGACTTCAAAGCAACGTGACATAAAAAAAAACACAAAATTTTTGTAAAAAATCGAAATCGAGGGGTAAAAAAAATATACCTTCTCCTTTTTATCCTGATTAGCACATACTCGAAAATGTTAATGACCAACATTTTATATCTGATCTGTGATGGTGGACAGCACTAAAACAGAGTCGTGTTTAATAATATTTCTATAACAATGACAAGATACCTTGATAAAGATATTCGAATAATTTAGAGAAAATTGAATAGAAACAAAGAAAGGCACTCTTTATTTATCAACTGAAAGTTTATTGTATAGTACTAGAATTTCCTCAACACTAATCCATATGAGATTATAACGGTCGTAAACATCGGTTTATGTGCAAGGTTTATCATTGCGACAGGACAGGTGGTTTTAAGCATTTCAATTTTATGAGACCTCTCAGACGTACACGTTTGTATACAACAATGGACATTCGCTATAGTTGTATTAACACAGTGTTAAGTTTGTAGACATGATGTTAAAAGTGTGTTTAGTTCCTTTCTTTAAAATTGTATTATTTTGATAATGCTAGGTGCAACGGGTGTTATCATTAGGTCCTAAGTAAGTGTTATCATTAGGTCCTAAGTAAGTGTTATCATTAGGTCCTAAGTAAGTGTTATCATTAGGTCCTAAGTAAGTGTTATCATTAGGTCCTACTTGTGTTATCATTAGGTCCTAAGTAAGTGTTATCATTAGGTCCTAAGTGAGTGTAATCATTAGGTCCTACTTGTGTTATTATAAGGTCCTAAGTAGTGTGATAATTAGGTCCTACGTGTGTTATTATAAGGTCCTAAGTAGTGTTATCATTAGGTCCTAAGTGAGTGTAATCATTAGGTCCTAATTAGTGTTATTATAAGGTCCTAAGTAAGTGTGATCATTAGGTCCTACTTGTGTTATCATTAGGACCTAAGTGAGTGTAATCATTAGGTCCTAAGTAGTGTTATTATAATGTCCTACTTGTGTTATCATTAGGTCCTAAGTAGCTAATTATTAGGTCCTAATTAGTGTTATTATAAGGTCCTAAGTAGTGTTATTATAATGCCCTACTTGTGTTATCATTAGGTCCTAATTAGTGTTATTATAAGGTCCTAAGTAGTGTTATCATTAGGTCGTTCTTGTGTTTCTCATCATAATATCCTAAGTGAGTTTTATCACAAATCCTGTTTCTTTATGTTATTATCAGGCCCTAAGTGAGTGATATCATTAGATCATACTTGTGTTATTTTAATGTCCTAAGTGAGTGATATCATTAGGTCCTACTTGTGTTATTATAAGGCCCTAAGTGAGTGATATCATTAGGTCCTACTTGTGTTATTATAAGGCCCTAAGTGAGTGTTATCATTAGGTCCTACTTGTGTTATTATAAGGTCCTAAGTGAGTGATATCATTAGGTCCTACTTGTGTTATTATAAGGCCCTAAGTGAGTGTTATCATTAGGTCCTACTTGTGTTATTATAAGGCCCTAAGTGAGTGTTATCATTAGGTCCTACTTGTGTTATTATAAGGCCCTAAGTGAGTGTTATCATGAGGTCCTACTTGTGTTATTATAAGGCCCTAAGTGAGTGTTATCATTAGGTCCTACTCTTGTTATTATTAGGCCCTAAGTGAGTGATATCATTAGGTCCTACTTGTGTTATTAAAAGGTCCTAATTAGTGTTATCATTAGGCCCTACTTGTGTTATTATAAGGTCCCAAGTTGTGTTATCATTAGGTTCTACTTGTGTTATTATAAGCCCTAAGTGAGTGTTATCATTAGGTCCTACTTGTGTTATTATAAGGCCCTAAGTGAGTGATATCATTAGGTCCTACTTGTGTTATTATAAGTTCCCAAGTTGTGTTATCATTAGGTCCTACTTGTGTTATTATAAGGACGTAAGTAGTGTTATCATTAGGTCCTACTTGTGTTATTATAAGGCCCTAAGTGAGTGATATCATTAGGTCATACTTGTGTTATTATAAGGCCCTAAGTGAGTGTTATCATTAGGTCCTACTTGTGTTATTATAAGGTCCTAAGTAAGTGTTATCATTAGGTCCTACTTGTGTTATTATAAGGTCCTAAGTAAGTGTTATCATTAGGTTAGTCTTGTTTGTGTAACAGTAAGTTTCTATGTAACATTTCCATCAGTAAGTCTCATATTTCTGTATCATATGGCCTTACTTACAATTTGTAATTGTGAGGTGAAATGATAGTTGTAGAATCTGGTGGATGAGTTTCACAAGGAACATCCCTTTATGTGTTGTGTATATATTACAGCAATGTCAATATTGTAACGTTTTTGAGAGTTTTGAAAACTGTTATAACTGGCACTTAAGCATTTTTTATATTCAATATTGGACAATATTATGTGATTTGATTAAGTCAAAGTAAGCATATGTACTAAACATCTTCTTCAGTAAGAGGAAATATTGATAAACGGTTTGTATTCTCTGACAAAAAAAAATAATTTCCAAGACTGATCTAGCGTATTCTCCATTACCCTGACATGATATACACTGTACTCACTGGCACCATAATATTGTTGTTCATTGAACCAGATAGATATCCTTCTCTGACATACTAGCACTAGAGATGATTTAAGACTATCTAGAATAATCTCTGAAAGTTAAAACATCCAACCATTTCTGATTGCTGACATGATAAGTATAAGTGAGGATCTTATTCAGAAACAATGGAATTTTGACCACACACCTATTAAATAAAAGAGGGTGGTAATTTTAGCACCTTAAGTGACCACCCACGAAATAGGATTAAAACGCTCAAAAGGTCCATAGGGCCTGTGATACGGTACATTTAGTGTCGATACCATAGGAGCCTGACAGGGTTCAGCTTTTCATCTGAAAAAGTATTAAAACCACAGCGTACAATACCAAATGATATACTGTTGAGTTAACAAGGATACGTTTGACAATATTGTGGTAATTAATGTATCAGGATATTGAGAAATAAAAAAGAAATCATATAATTTCATAATAGAAAAAGTATGACGATTTTGACATTTTTTCAACTAAGACCTTTTTTTTTTTAAAGAACAGCACAGGCCCTGTGGACCTTTCGAGCTTTTAATCCATTGACTGACTCTGGGATTTCCATGGAAATATCAAAAATTTTCTTCATAGGATTTGTGTGATGCTTTTAACCAGGAACAGTTTATCTAATCGTTAATGCAATTATAAAATTGCATACAGTGTGGGAAAAATCTATATTTTGGGGTGATTAAATTCGTATATCCAAGAAAAGCGTGATCACTTCCAAAACAAATCGTAAAGGTGAATATACACAGTGTTGTATTTTATCTGTGAACCATTTGAATTACCTATTGTCATTAGGGGTCACAACCGCCGGGTTCTCCGTTTTATTACCGATAATTTGCTAATCAGATGTTTAGCTACACTTGTCAGTCCGGCCGGCCGTTCACACAACCATCGACGTACCTATGTATGACATGTCGTGTGTTCTCGCCATGTGGGGCGGGAAGCGCGTGGTCTCGCGGCTCGCGACTATAACCTCAAGTGCTGATAGCGCTGACGAATCAGAGATTCCACTCCGTGCAATAAATATACAATCGTCAGTGGGACAGTGTGGATAGTCGTTGATATAAAGATTTACTTGTAAAACTTCAATACAAACGATAAGGATAAGGGAGTTCACCTGACGCGGTATCTGTGTCTGGAGAACAGGTGAGAGGACACCTATCGGTACAGCGGTTCGACATCTCGCGTTCTATCTCGTCACCTCACGTCACCTATCAACACGACACGATAACAAAGTCTGTTATGTGGCAGTCAAACCGTGGGTACTAAAACAGGAGGTATAACAACTCTCCACCTTAAGCCCAATTCTACCCTGTAAAATACTACCTCAGGACCCAGATGAGGTTTTCCCATCAGATTTATATACATGATTAGACTATAAGCGTGATCACGTGACCACTAGGTTTTTGTTCTAAGACAATCACGTTGTGGAATACACGAGTAAACAAATGCACTGAGACAGTATTAAAACAAAAAACCAATAACAACAAAAACAATACATCCCGATGAAGTTTTTTTTCTAACAAATCAAACAGAAAACCATAAACAGAAGATTTCAAATCATGTTCTCGTCTACAGGATCCTTATTAGGATACCAAGCACTGTAGCGGTTTTTTATTTCAAAGTAGGAACTACTGATCTTCTATCAATGTTATAGATATGATTCCGCATAGTCCAATGCTTTTGGAGATATCACGATTTTTGAACGGATACACAGAGGTTTAAACACTTGATATGAGCTGCATATCTGCAGTGAGACGAGCACTTTTAACAGCAGTATTTGTTTACTTCTTAAAAATGACAGCTTTTAGTTGTACATAATTAAGTCATTACAATATTACTTCAAAATGTTTATGACGTTGACACGATACTTAAATATGCATGCATGCTATAATTTAAGGATTAAGGATAGAAACTTGCCTGCGAACACGATGTTTGCTTAGGGGGAAAATTCATGTTGAGATGAGAGGAGGAGATTGGTGGTAATTTTTTTCCGATTTGCATTGATTTTTTTTCTGTAACTGGAGGAAAGGAATTTACGTGCGTGTTTGTAGATCCCTGTTTAAGTAGGTAGATAAACAGTAATATGTATAGTATTATCCATTTGTGAGTCAGCGAAATGGGTATAAATATATTTATATATATCGTTTAGGTAAATGTGATGATCGAGTGCAAAATTTTATGATTCTCTATCTGTAACGTATTCGAGGGGTAAGATAACAAATCACGAAATGTCTGCAGTCAAAGACAAATTTCAAGGACAAGATGTCAAAAAAACGAACCAGCACTGCTCTTCAACATGGATTAAACATCCTGAAGTAAAATTGCAACAAGTTATTTATGTAAACTAATAGTTTAAAGAAGAAAACGAAATGTTTTCAGTCCATATTTGCCAAACATCAAGCTTTATGCGAGACCGTAACAGAGTTTTGAACAAAAACTAATATTTTGAAACAATATAACTACAACTTGACGCGCTCTAATCGGGTCAGAGCTCGTCCTCGCCCCCTTAACCATGATTAAACTTTTTTTGTTTAGTCAAACTACGTGCTGTAAATTCCTTCACTGCTTAGACAAAAAATTGTAGTGTTTTGTAATTGAGATAGGCTTGCGCTGTATTTTTAATGTACACCGTATTTTTATTACGTTTCGCTACCTAATTTTATTTATATTCCGTCTTCGTTGCAACATATCAACTGAAGTCAGTTTATGCATTTTTCATATCAAATCCATTTATGTAAAAATATAAACTTGTTGTGTCATAATTTTATAAACAAAACTGACCTAAAAATGAACTGAACAGAGAAACAAAGAAACCACGGTTAACACGGAGAATGATGAATCCTGCCTTATAAAGTTGGTTGTTTACTTAAGGTCGTATACTTCTGTCATCAACCTCTGCTGTGTTACCTATTATTTAAGATTAACAGGATTTGTTTACATAAGCCATTTGTACAAACTTATTACTACAGTCCTTATGTATTGTCAGTGAAACAAGCTGATTATGAAGTATGTTATGAATTCTGTATTCCTGATAGTTCAGGGTTTATCTGTAATATCTATCTTTTACAGTTTCTGTGTCACTTTTATTTTAAACGCTAATTCAATAAATATTTACCTTTGTTTTTGCATAACATAGCTAGATATAGTTATTGTGTTGTTTTGTGAGAAAGAACTTGCGTAATTAGTGTAACACAGCTGAATGACTTCAGTATTTTTATATACTAAATCTAATTCTATCAAAACACTCTATCAATTTGTATGTCAAACTTTTACATCAAAGAGAGAATGGAAGGTGTTAACCGTCACACAGAGAGACTGGTAGATGTTAACCGTCACATAGAGAGAATAGTATGTGTTTACTGACGCACAGAGAGAATGGTAGGTGTTTACCGTCACATAGAGAGACTGGTAGGTGTTAACCGTCACATCGAGAGAATAGTAGGTGTTTACTGACGCACAGAGAGAATGGTAGGTGTTTACCGTCACATAGAGAGATTGGTAGGTGTTTACCGTTACATAGAGAGACCGGTAGGTGTTTACCGTCACACAGAGAAACTGGTAGGTGTTTACCGTCACATAGAGAGAACGGTAGGTGTTTACTGTCACATAGAGAGATTGGTAGGTGTTTACTGTCACATAGATAGACTGGTAGGTGTTTACCGTCACACAGAGAGAATGATAGGTGTTTACTGTCACATAGAGAGATTGGTAGGTGTTTTCCGTCACATAGAGAGAATGGTAGGTGTTTTCCGTCACATAGAGAGAATGGTAGGTGTTTACCGTCACACAGAGAGAATGGTAGGTGTTTACTGTCACATAGAGAGATTGGTAGGTGTTTTCCGTCACACAGAGAGAATGGTAGGTGTTTACCATTACATAGAGAGAATGGTAGGTGTTTACCGTCACATGGAGAGAATGGTAGGTGTTTACTGTCACATAGAGAGACTGGTAGGTGTTTACTGTCACATAGAGAGACTGGTAGGTGTTTACTGTCACATAGAGAGACTAGTAGGTGTTTACTGTCACATAGAGAGATTGGTAGGTGTTAACCATTAAATAGAGAGAATGGTAGGTGTTTACTGTCACACAGAGAGAATGTAGATGCTACCGTCACATAGATAGACTGGTAGGTGTTTACTGTCACATAGAGAGACTGGTAGGTGTTTACCGTCACACAGAGAGAATGATAGGTGTTTTCCGTCACATAGAGAGAAAGGTATGTGTATATCATCACATAAAGTGAGAATGGTACGTATATATCGTTACATCGGGAGAATGCTACATTTAACCATTCTACATTGGTCATATTGTAATCATTGTCAACATGAATGCAATATGGGGGACATATTAAATTAATGGCGTCCGTTACTTTTAAATTATTTTCCTCGCTGTATGTTTACATGCTGAGGCGACGTGAAAAGCGTTGACGTAATGTTGGTCGACACGGCGCTAAACGACGCCATTTTATTGTCCTGTGGTCCAGACTGCAACTATAATCCTGTGACTACAATCCAAATTAACATTCAGTTAACAAGACACCATCATGCAAAATGTAAATATACAGTTGTTTACCGTCACATGAACGGTAAGTATATACGAGTATATACAGTGTCATCACCAAGGCTTTGTTGGTATCAGAAGTTGACTGTTTCCTGTATATCTACATAAGATTGTATAAATACTTTTTTTTATAATAAAGGCCACACAGAAACTGTCACGTATATGTCTTAGAACTTAGTAACTGTGTCGGCTTCAAAACGTATGATCAGATATTTCATTTCAGATTTTTTTTGTCATTATTGTGTTGGATTGTAGGCCAAAACAAAACCGTTCTGCTTCTTGTAGTTTTCAATTGAATATATTATCTAAATGTATATGGACATTTTCGGGACTACTATTGTGATTTGTGTGTCTTAACTTTACCATTACACTGTATTATTGAGTTCTGCTCAAAATCTCATCGATTTAAATTCTCACGTGACTTTTGGTTGTTGACAGTACATGTGCCTTTCCAATTGAATCCCTGGTATTAAGGTAAGCTCTACGGAACAACTACGTACGTTGTTAACAATCTTTCAAACATATCACGGGTGATTTAGAAACAATTCGTATAATCCTATAATTACAGGAATTAAGTGTATGAGCAATTCCTACACAAAGTAAATCTTTGGAATTTAAAATGATTTTACCGTTTTCTGCCATCTCTAATTTAAACTTCATCAATATCAGGAGACTGCAGGCGCTAGGTGTCAGGGTTTGAAACATTTAATTTAGGAAGAAAGAGCGACCCTTTGCAGATTCCGAAATCAAATTTAAAGATACAAGAATGTTTTTGTTTGCGCATGTGCCGTAGAAGGACTGTACGTACGAGAATCGATAGTACTTTAGATAGGTCGTATGTTAGCAGGCACAGATCACACCTACGGTGGCAAGTTCAAATTACACCACAGCATCACAAGCCCTCACATAGCAGCTGGGTAATGTCGGCGTGTGTTAGAGGCCCGCTCGTCCATCAGCGGCTAGTCAGGGGTGGATAAAAGCACCACCAGATTATATTTACATTTCACGTGGAAAAATTCTATCCAAATATGAACTTGATTACAAAAGATACATTCTGAATTACACGGCCATTTAAAATAGTACTGAGGAAACACACAGACTGACTTTTAGTAAGTCATTTATGTGGTTCGTATTGTTTGTAAGAAAGCAGGAACATCCATTCTTTAAATATCGCCGTTTAAATGGTTTACTGATATTATCTAACGCTTTCTTATCGTTATTTAACAATTAATCAAGCCATGCACTTCTCTTATCGTGATACGCTTTATATGCACAGGGAAAATAATATTGAGAAAATAGTACAAGTTTAATATTTTCATCTTAGAATTGAACATACGACACAAATAATGATCACCTTTCGATAGAAATTTAGAACTACATACAACAGAACGACCACAGGTGACTAGCCATATTTCCCTAGAGACCACTCTAAAATATTTTTAACAATTTGATATCTTCACATTAGGTATTGACATTGTGGGTGACTTTGGTGTAGAAAAAGGTTATCATCATTCCACAACTTTACAAGGTCTTCCACATAACTCATTTCATATAGTCATGCTTTACACTTGCTGTCATCAACTGTGAGTTTAACCTAAAAAATAAATGATAAGGCGGCATTCTCATTATTAACACTTCAAATGTTTTAAAAGATGAGAAAGAAACAGCTAATATCTCTGATGACTGGCTAGTTCTGCTAACTGAGTGACATGTAGTACGATGGTAAAGTAGAGAAAATGTTCTGTAGGGTTGGTGAGAACGATTGAGGTAAATGTCGTGTCCTGTAGGGTTGGTGAGAACGATTGAGGTAGATGTCGTGTCCTGTAGGGTTGATGAGAACGGTAGAGGTACATGTCATGTTCTGTAGTGTTGATGAGAACGATTGAGGTAGATGTCATGTCCTGTAGGGTTGATGAGAACGGTAGAGGTAGATGTCATGTTCTGTAGGGTTGATGAGAACGGTTGAGGTAGATGTCATGTTCTGTAAGGTTGGTGAGAACGTTAGAGGTAGATGTAATGCTCGATAGGATTGGTGAGAACGGTAGAGGTAGATGTCATGTTCTGTAGTGTTGATGAGAACGATTGAGGTAGATGTCATGTCCTGTAGGGTTGATGAGAACGGTAGAGGTAGATGTCATGTTCTGTAGGATTGGTGGGAATGGTAGAGGTATATATAATGTTCTGTAGGGTTGATGCGAACGGTAGAGGTATATGTCATGGTCTGTAGGGTTGATGAGAACGATTGAGGTAGATGTCATGTTCTGTAGGGTTGGTGGGAATGGTAGAGGTAGATGTAATGCTCGATAGGATTGGTGAGAACAGTAGAGGTAGATGTCATGTTCTGTAGGGTTGATAGGAATGGTAGAGGTAGATATAATGTTCGATAGGATTGGTGAGAAAGGTAGAGGTAGATGTCATGTTCTGTAAGGTTTATGAGAACGGTAGAGGTAAATGTCATGTTCCGTAGGGTTGATGAGAACGGTAGAGGAAGATGTCATGTTCTGTAGGGTTGATGAGAACGATTAAGGTAGATGTCATGTTCTGTATTGTTGATGAGAACGGTACAGGTAGATGTCATGTTCTGTAGGGTTGGTGTGAATGGTAGAGGTAGATGTAATGCTCGATAGGATTGGTGAGAACGGTAGCGGTAGATTTCATGTTCTGTAGGGTTGATGAGAACGGTAGAGGTAGATGTCATGGTCTGTAGGGTTAATGAGAACGATTGAGGTAGATGTCATGTTCTGTAGGGTTGATGGGAATGGTAGAGGTAGATGTAATGTTCGATAGGATTGGTGAGAACGGTAGAGGTAGATGCCATGTTCTGTAGGGTTGATGAGAACGGTAGAGGTAGATGCCATGTTATGTAGGGTTGATGAGAACGATTAAGGTAGATGTCATGTTCTGTATTGTTGATGAGAACGGTAGAGGTAGATGACATGTTATGTAGGGTTGATGAGAACGCTTAAGGTAGATGTCATGTTCTGTAGGGTTGATGAGAACGGTAGAGGTAGATGTCATGTTCTGTAGGGTTGATGAGAACGATTAAGGTAGATGTAATGTTCTGTTGGGTTGATGAGAACGGTTGAGGTAGATGTCATGTTCTGTAGGGTTGATAACGGTAGAGGTAGATGTCATGTTCTGTAGGGTTGATGAGAACGATAGAGGTAGATGTCATGTTCTGTAGGGTTGATGAGAACGGTAGAGGTAGATGTCATGTTCTGTAGGGTTGATGAGAACGGTAGAGGTAGATGTCATGTTCTGTAGGGTTGATGAGAACGGTAGAGGTATATATAATGTTCTGTAGGGTTGATGAGAACGATTAAGGTAGATGTCATGTTCTGTAGGGTTGATGAGAACGGTAGAGGTAGATGTCATGTTCTGTAGGGTTGATGAGAACGGTAGAGGTAGATGTCATGTTCTGTAGGGTTGATGAGAACGGTAGAGGTAGATGTCATGTTCTGTAGGGTTGATGAGAACGGTAGAGATAGATGTCATGTTCTGTAGGGTTGATGAGAACGGTAGAGGTATATATAATGTTCTGTATTGTTGGTGAGAACGGTAGAGGTAGATGTCATGTTCTGTAGGGTTGATGAGAACGGTAGAGGTAGATGTAATGATCTGTAGGATTGATGAGAACGGTAGAGGTAGATGTCATGTTCTGTAGGGTTGGTAAGAACGGTATAAGTAGATGTCATGTTCTGTAGGGTTGATGGGAACGGTATAAGTAGATGTCATGTTCTGTAGGGTTGATGAGAACGGTATAAGTAGATGTCATATTCTGTAGGGTTGATGAGAACGGTAGAGGTAGATGTCATGTTCTGTTGGGTTGATGAGAACGGTATAGGTAGATGTCATGTTCTGTAGGGTTGATGAGAACGGTAGAGGTAGATGTCATGTTCTGTAGGGTTGATGAGAACGGTAGAGGTAGATGTCATGTTCTGTAGGGTTGATGAGAACGGTAGAGGTAGATGTCATGTTCTGTAGGGTTGATGAGAACGGTAGAGATAGATGTCATGTTCTGTAGGGTTGATGAGAACGGTAGAGGTATATATAATGTTCTGTATTGTTGGTGAGAACGGTAGAGGTAGATGTCATGTTCTGTAGGGTTGATGAGAACGGTAGAGGTAGATGTAATGATCTGTAGGATTGATGAGAACGGTAGAGGTAGATGTCATGTTCTGTAGGGTTGGTGAGAACGGTATAAGTAGATGTCATGTTCTGTAGGGTTGATGAGAACGGTATAAGTAGATGTCATGTTCTGTAGGGTTGATGAGAACGGTATAAGTAGATGTCATATTCTGTAGGGTTGATGAAATGGAGAACTGTAGTGGACAGTTTGATCGTATGCCATTACTTAATCAAAACTAGATGTAATGATGGACATTATTGATTGATGTGTCCAGGGAATTTGTTGAAGCAAAACTTTTAAATGCCTTCACCATATAACGAGTATTTAAGGAAACAGCGTAGAAACAGCTTTTTGTTTTTTTTTTCGGACTTTTCATTGATACTAGGGACCAAAGATCGGAGATCAGGGCGACATGATATGGAAATCGTAAAATATTTGGTGTAAAAAATCCTATAAAATATCAGCTTATTGAAGCTTCTGAAGCTAATGAACTTATTACAGTCGACAAAATCTGCAAAATTTGTAGTCTTATGCAACGTGACACTACAGCATGAAGCAGATGTGGATTTGCAGGTATTGCGAGATTCAGTTAAGGCACACAGGTGACGAGATATTTGATAAAAAAAAAGAATAAACGGAAACTTAAAAAAAAAACATGTTTTCATGATAATATGAGCAGTACAAATGACGTCTTGACCCTATACCTTGTCTATGTAACAATAATTAGTTTACACACTTCACCAATTGACTATTCCCAGTGACATTAACGCCTTGAATGACAACAAATCCTTCGTCCATATGTGACTTTAGAAAGACAAATCAGTGATCGAACTCGATGCTTTGAGCTGTAAAATGTTATATCATAGCAAAGGACAGACCATAGGGCTCTCAAAATGTCAGCGTTTATTGTTTCTTCCTTGAGACTCATTTGATCTCAAGGTTAAATGAGTAAACGAAATTATGGGAAATATAATATTGATTAACGGGTCCATCGACTGGACATGCGTTTAAGTGGTGGTGGCATTCTCTCATAAGGTCCACCTGTCCGGGACAGATCACTGTAAATCAAATGTCAACATGGTTTGGTGTTACTAGCGTCAGGACAGCAGTCTTTCAGCACGTCCGTGTCCCTCGCCGACCCGGTAATTAGATGTGCCCCTTACGCAACCCTTTATTCTATCTCCTAAATTAGACCTGAAACAACTTTCTCTAATCTCTAACGAGTTAAATATTTTCTTTAAAATCTAATAAACAGTGAGACGTTAGCAAGTGTCTCGGTTGTGGTTCAGAACCTCTGATTAATTAGACACCTCAGCTCTCGCGCGATGGCGTCTTTAACCAGTGGCCTGACAGTAATTTACACGCATAGCACATGCGCTAGAATTGAATCGTACCGCTGCAGGTCCCCTGGGAAACTGCAGTAGGCCTTTTGAGCAATGTTTTCTTAACGAAAGCCGGCATTTACTAATTTGCTAACACAAACGCGATTTAAAGCGTCAAGACAGAGGCGTCGACCGATAATCAACGTCCAACGGCATCGTCGTGTTACAACAGCACGTAAGTCATTAATGCTTAGATTTTAAAATCCACTGACTTCAGCAGTAACTGCCTGGAATTGATGTCTCTGAAAGAAAACGTCGATGTCTGTGAGCTGTCCACAATAAAGGTCAAGAAACACACGGGGTTGGTATGGTACCATTGACTCTCTGTGGAGAAACATATATCAGACAGTTTTCAACTTTCTGTTGTTTGTATGTTGTTTTGTCATACGATGAATGTCATTGAAGCAAACAACCTGAACTCTTCTGGAATAAGTGGTCCTATTCTTTTTGTACATTTGCAAAGGTGTCTTTGGATTTTTTTCATATTCTGACGATTTTTTGAAATAAGGTTTTTGCTGACATATCTGTATTGTCATGCTATTTTTCATTCATTGAAAAGTTTTGAATTTTGTATAGCTATATATATTTATTAGCTTGTTGTAGATCATTGGTTTTTGTGATGTACAATGCTAAAGCAAAGAGATTGATATGTGTAGTAAGTACACTTGATTGCTGCAAACGTACACATTTAACGGAAATACTATTGCCACCACAAATGGTTGCAATAATCATAGTTTATTTACGAATATTGTGATTATTGTGGAATTTATCAATCTGCTTATTTGCGAAAGACTTTAACTGCGCATAACTGAGTACTTCGACGGTATTATGCCAATATGTGACACGACATTCTTGTATTTTGGTACCACTATGTGACACGACATTTTTGTATTTTGGTGCCACTATGTGACACGACATTCTTGTATTTTGGTGCCACTATGTGACACGACATTCTTGTATTTTGGTGCCACTATGTGACACGACATTCTTGTATTTTGGTGCCACTATGTGACACGACATTCTTGTATTTTGATGCCACTATGTGACACGACATTCTTTTATTTTGGTGTCACTATGTGACAGGACATTCTTGTATTCTTGTGCTTTGATATCCATCCCATGTTTGCTTTGGTTGATAATCGATTTTACAATCGGTAGCCATGAATTAGGTTATGCCATTACAATATACCTTTTTTGCTTGAGCTCTTTATTAACGATTGATTGGAAACCCGATATCTGTATTTATACACGTAATAAACAGGAATTTTTTTATTTTTGTTCGTTTTTATTTTTCAATCACGCAATTCATTCAATGAATTTGGGATTTTTTTTGCATGCTTTACAAACTACACGTTTAATACTATGCCCTGTACTGGTAAAATACATTGAAGACACCAAAATCACCTTTCGGTTTTAACTTACCTAGTGTTTTTTTGTTTGTTTTTTATTTTCTAACAAATGTAGAAAATGAAAAGTGACAACCATCTGTTCAGGCCGAGTTTGAAACAAAACAAAAAAAACAAACAAACAAAACAAAAACTGGAAAAAAAAACAAAAAAAAACAAAAAACAAAAACAAAAAAAAACAAAAAAACAAAAAAACTGGAAAAAAACAAAACCAATAAAAAAAGAAAAAACTAAACAAACTCAAATAGCAATTACATTCTGTGCATTAAACTAATTCTTATTTGGAATTTTATATGTTTATATAAGATATAAATGATCAAGAATAATTGAGTTTTTCCTGGTGGTTGTTTATGTTTTTTAGGGTTTTTTGTCTGTAATTTTTTGTTTTTGTTTTTTTGTTTTGTTTTTTTGCTTTTGATATAGACAGTTCACAGATAATTTGTGCTGAGTGATAATCAAATTTTAAAAAATTCCGAAAACTATTGTCCAAAATCGCACTTTACAAAGTAGTCTGGCCCTGTTTTTATGAGATATAATTTATTTGTCGATCCGTTTGATTCCATTGACTTCTCTAAATCCCCTACCTAATTCCGCCATTATACTATACTTTGTCCACAATACCACCAAAACTGAAGTCCTTACTTATATCAAGTCAAGAGAGTCAAGGGAAATCAAATGTGTTTACGAAAAGGATTTCTGTTTGGTAATTTTCACTGTATGACTTGTGTTTTACAAGTTCATGTTTTGATTGTCTGTAGGACGCACTATCATACCGAAGTCATGATGATTATAAAAAGACGGATATAAAGTTAAATATTCATGTACGTTTTACAAATAACCTTACGTTTATATGTCACGGATCTTCAACAAGACAGGCATGGTGATTTCAGGACAAAATGCATTTATATAAAAAGTATTGTATATTTGCCGTTGTAAAGAGACTTTACACAAACGATTATTTCTTTAAATTGTTTGCTTTACATCCTTGCAATAAAGATCTACAGAGATTTCCTGGCTGTGTCGCAGGATTTTTCAGTTGAATACGCCCAGCACGCCTGTATACAACAACAATTTCTGCTGTGCTTAATTTTGATTGGTGTAGCTATTCAGAAGAAAATTTCCCCTATGAGAGACATTAATGTCAAATATTCACAGATTAATTTATTGGGTTAAGCGATTTATATATATTATCGATTAATTAATTTAATTAACAAATATTCATAAGTGTTTTCTCCTTGTATTTTCCGTTTAGACAACCAGTTCTCTTTGAAAATACAGTGTTAAAAAAAGCAATAGCTGAAGTCAGTGTTTCATCAAATTTAAATCTTATTTCTTTTTCCTAGCAGTAGATGAACTCACGGTGTTCTAAAAACGGTTAAATATGTTTTCCCAAGCAGTAGAACTCAAGGTATTATAAAAACGGTTAAATATGTTTCCCCCAGCCGTAGATGAACTTACAGTGATATGAAAACGTTAAAATATGTTTCCCCCAGCCGTAGATGAACTTACAGTGATATGAAAACGTTAAAATATGTTTTCCCCAGCCGTAGATGGACTTTCTAGTTATATGTTTGTTAAATCTTATTTCTATTCCAGACTGTAGATTAACCTTTCTCTTATTTTATTCAGCAAATTTAACATCCAAATGAATTCTTTGGTATCAAACTAAATCCAGATTAAACATACACTTTTAAAGCATTCCATACTTAAACGTATTGGTCGTATTACTATACATTTAGAGTACAACTGAAGTGATTCGCAAAGGGATAGTACTTAGTGTTGTATAAATATATCCTATGATCAGACCTTATTTTCAAATTAAAAAGTTTTGATACAGAAATACATAGACAGTACCATCATATATCGCTGATACAGTAATCAAGCCATATACTGGTATATCAGTAATATAATTTCTTCACAATGTTATCCAGACACGAATGTTGAAATGCATTCTAAAATGATATGGATTGTATATCGGGGTTTGCAGTACGTTAAATTTTATCTTCATTTCTTCAATATTTTCTATTATTTATTTCAATTCTATCTTATATTATGTTTAAGTGCGACATCCACATTAGTCTAACTTCAAATTTACCATGCCTTCTGCTGAAGAATTTTACCTGAGGTATGAAGTTATTTTATATCTGACATCTAACCAGGTCATCAAAAGTTGTTGTAGTATGACTTAAAGTACTGCATGATCCCCCCGAAAAAAAAACCCAGTAAAAATACCCACATGTCAACAGAATCCTATTCAAACATAAGTTCAACTTAACTGTGACACAATGTGAACTAAAGAAAGATATATACGGATACCTCTGAAAATTTCAAGGAAGATAAGACCATATGTTCCAGAATAATAAGTGTCTTCTGCTTTATCGGCATATAAACCATGATCAATTCAAGTAGCGTTCCATTCTCAAATGAGAACAAGGTACAAAACAACGAAACAACCTGGTAAAAACTTCCATTATTGCATCTCACGAAAACCTGTGTTGTTTGTTTGTCTGTCGGTTTACCACATCCTACACGAAAATTGCAATATTGGAAACATATACACAAATCAACTTCGACAAGAAAATACCATAAATTTTGAATGTTGGTTCATAATAGGGAAATTGAAATCATCACGATTATATTAAAGCTCGGTGAAAAGCTATCCTTGATGATTTAGGTGTAGGAAAAGATCATGGTACTCCGCTGATGTAAGCTGATTTTTCCTTATTTTCAGTTTAGATGGGTATATGCAATGGACATAAAAAATTCTTGTTAATGAAGTACAGTATCATTATGTCTCATTGTGAAATTATTGGCTCGTACAAGGTCTTTGTGAACACTTTTGATAAACAGTTCGATAAATCAGCCTCACATGAAAACAAAAACATGTCAGCTAAATTCTGAAACGAGATAAAAAAAGTAAAATTTAATACAGAGTATACAGCACCTCTTGTTGTTTTGGATTGTGTCCCCTTGGGATCAGCCGACATCCGCTATTCTAAGGTTTTTGGGATTGTTTGACCTTGGTGAAACCATTCACAAAATTCCCACCATGTTTGCTAATGCAATGACACAAAGCATTTTTATTACTCAAGATATTTCTTCTTTCATTATTCACAAGTTAAAAGTTTCGGGAAGTTAATCACTATTAAGTGTAAATGGTCACGTATTGCTACTCACACAAAGCAATTAATATATTTAATTATACATTCAAAGAAAATTAATTTCCTGTATTATGATATGATGCCAAATGTTATGCCATGTTTCTATTTCAAGTTGAACACCTAATAGTTTCGCTCGCGTGTAATCTAAAAGTACTCGGTGGTACTATTCCACTCCGCTATAACCGTAATCATATTGGCCCAAGATCAGTTTCTAATCTGCCACAAAGTTAGTGTCATAACTTGGAAAGGAACATCATCTTTGATTAAATGTTGTAATGACCTAATGCCAGTCGGAGCTGATGGGGGGATTTGCACATTCTAACTCTATAACCTCACTTAAGTGTATTTTAAACACAAAATGAAATTACTGGATCCTTACCAATCTGTAATGTAATGTCTTTTGCCTTTAGCAGAAACAATTGCTTTTCGAAGAAGTGAATTCTCGTTCTAACGACTTTTTAAGTTTTCTACATGGGAAGATGTAGAAGTTCTAATTCCGAAACCATATGGTTTAATTTTAACTGTCAACTCTCCGGTCATTAAGTTTAAAATATTTTCAACAATTTCAACTTTAAGACCCAAATAGTATTATGACAACACATTACCATCAATTTTCGACCTCATATATGTTCATTAGCGTTCAAAGTTGAAATTAAGTGACTAGAATTTTACGTAATTTAACACGTATGTATGGCTGGTAATCTCGACGGCCGAACGGAAAGACGAACGTCTATAGAGAATTTATAGCTAGGTGTATCACTACCCATTAAATCTTTGTACGGTATTTTCACTTGGTTTCAAAGTACACTAAGTCACAGAGGTACGCAGTGAGTACTGAATTTATGGTATGTTGATAGAGTCCTCATACATTTACGTTGAGAGTAGTCTCGACAGAAAGACGATCCTATTTCCTGTACCCTGTCCATAAATATAGTCCGAAACACCATCGTTTATTGAAATCATAAAACTAACTGTGCTATATCATTTATTTATGAGTATAAAAAAAACACAATCGGCAGATACAATGTAGTTCATTTATGATATCGGTAATTATGACGATAATTACTGTAATGATGATAATCGAAGGACCCATTCTGACGGAATTCTTACTTTACATTCATTTATAGTATCGGTAATTATTTACATAACTAATCAGGATGATTACAAGAAATATGTCATATTGAAGATAGTATGACAATATGGCTCATTCTCATGATACAAGACACATGCTCAAATATACTTATAGTGTCCTGGCTCAAATACTTTTAATGATAGCTGTAATATCTTAATTGATATTATTTTCAAAGTTTAAAGTTTACTTTTAAATTGCTATTTCTTGATTTAAGCGAGACTTAGGAGAATTTGGTTTAGCACAGATCTGATGCTTGAGAATGAGCTTGTTTCATACATACTGGTCCAATCTGGTAGCTATTTTCAAGGATGACCGTGGTAATGTTTCTTTTGTTCATATATCTCTAGGTTTTGAGTTTGATTGACTTTATTCACATGTTAGTATTTCTGTTTTGCAGAAACATGAATCACAAAACCTAATGATATTTTCTGTCTTTAATAGATTCATTTACATTTTCATGTAAAAGGAATGATAATAATTTCACGGTTCATATACATCGCTACCCACTCAGATAAATGTGTGTACAATTCACCAACAATCAGCATGTAAGGTGTTAATTCGTCCTCCCACCTATTAATAAAATCATCAACCTGTATACAGAGGTCAGTTTGTAAGGTGGTGATTCGTCCTCCTACCTATTGATAGAGTCATCAACCTGTATACAGTAGTCAGTATGTAAGGTGGTAATTCGTCCTCCCACCTATTGATAAAGTCATCAACCTGTATACAGAGGTCAGTATGTAAGGTGGTAATCCGTCCTCCTACCTATTGATAAAGTCATCAACCTGTATACAGTGTTCAGTATATAAGGTGGTAACTCGTCCTCCCACCTATTGATAAAGTCATCAACCTGTATACCAGTAGTCAGTATGTAAGATGGTAATTCGTCCTCCCACCTATTGATAAAGTTATCAACCTGTATACCAGTAGTCAGTATGTAAGGTGGTAATTCGTCCTCCCACCTATTGATAAAGTCATCAACCTGTATACAGAGGTCAGTATGTAAGGTGGTAATTCGTCCTCCCACCTATTGATAAAGTCATCAACCTGTATACAGTAGTCAGTATGTAAGGTGGTTATTCGTCCTACCACCTATCGAAAAAGCCATCAACCTGTATACAGAGGTCAGTATGTAAGGTGGTAATTCGTCCTCCCACCTATTAATAAAGTCATCAGCCTGTATACCAGTAGTCAGTATGTAAGGTGGTAACTTGTTCTCCCACCTATTGATAAAGTCATGAACCTGTATACAGAGGTCAGTATGTAAGGTGGTAATTCGTCCTCTCACCTATTGATAAAGTCATGAACCTGTATACAGTGGTCAGTATGTAAGGTGGTAATTCGTCCTCCCACCCATTGATAGAGTCATCAACCTGTATACAGAGGTCAGTATGTAAGGTGGTAATTCGTCCTCCCACCTATTGATAAAGTCATCAACCTGTATACCAGTAGTCAGTATGTAAGGTGGTAACTTGTTCTCCCACCTATTGATAAAGTCATGAACCTGTATACAGCGGTCAGTATGTAAGGTGTTAATTCGTCCTACCACCTATTGATAAAGTCATCAACCTGTATACCAGTAGTCAGTATGTAAGGTGGTAATTCGTCCTTCCACCTATTGATAAAGTCATCAACCTGTATACCAGTAGTCAGTATGTAAGGTGGTAATTCGTCCTCCCACCTATTGATAAAGTCATCAACCTGTATACAGAGGTCAGTATGTAAGGTGGTAACTTGTTATCCCACCTATTGATAAGTCATGAACCTGTATACAGCGGTCAGTATGTAAGGTGGTAATTCGTCCTCCCACCTATTGATAAAGTCATCAACCTGTATACCAGTAGTCAGTATGTAAGGTGGTAACTTGTTCACCCACCTATTGATAAAGTGAAAAATATACACTACATTATTGTCGCTGAAACATGTTTTTAGGCTAAACGTACTTAGTACGCATAGCCTATTGCGACGGCCTTTCAAACAAAATTTACCGATCCTGGCCTTCTCATTGGCTGAAATATCGAAAAGAGTTAGAGCCCTCTAGCGGCAATTTTCTGCGTAAATAATGCCGTGATTTTTCAAATCGCTATCTTAAAAGCATCCAAAATTAGTTTATGTTTTTAATAACAATACGATTACTATATTTTCTCATTAGAAGCGTAAATGAAACGCGGAGCTCTATAAGTACGATATAAGCCTGAACTCTGGATAAAACAACTACCTTAGAATAAGCATAGAAAACAAGAAAAATGACCGTAATTAGTAATCCCATGTAGTATGCAACATAAAGGGTAAAATTTAGGTGTTATTGTATACCGTGTATTTTATTCAAAACACCAATAAGTTTCTTAATATATTTTGGAATATTATAATTATTTTTTTTAAACCCGCTGGGATACACATTAAAAAATGTCGTTGATTTTGCAGCGAAATCGAAGTTTATAGTAAAAAAACCTGTATCAAAGCCATGATTTGTTTGGCAGTGTTAAAACAGATAACATTAATTTGAAACACCGGGATATCATTTCACGTAAAAACAATATCAAAATAAACAAGACTGTTTGGTGATTTAAAATCTGCATTAATGGCACTGAAAAGTATATAAAACAAAACTATGAGATATTAAGCATCATACTTTGTGTATCATTAATAATGATCGGAACAACATACTTCATTTCTTTTCATGAAACTTATTTAAACTAAAAGTTTTGAATCATTAAGTTGTGATTTTTTGCGAGTTTAAAGCAATAAATCTATTTCTGTTTCATTCCTTTTTAACTCATATTAAGTGTTGCTTTTTTTGCATAAAGACATTAAACCTTTAATGAATACCATAAATATCCTAAAACTGCCTACACACTCAGTGAAATCTTTACAAATTTATGCCAGATAATTAAAAAGTTGGTGTAACTGGTATTTCTTTCTCAAAATCAAAAACTATTTTGGAATGAAAATTAATAAAAATAATGTTAATTAAATGTCTGGGAAAACAACTCGACAAACATTATAAAATACAAGTACATAAAACACAAAGTCATTAATTTCATATGTTTTATAAAAAAACTATTCCTTAATTGTATCATATTGTTACTGGTGATCGTCTTCATATTGCAGCATGTTTCCGTCTGGTTGTGATAATGTACACCGGTATTGTTATGTTAATCTCCATTAATATCACTATCTTTAAGGCATCAGCATGCAGAAGAAATGAAATGAATAATTATAAACGAGCATCTGTAAAGAACTATATCTCACTTAATTAATCAAAAATATAAATAAAGATGGTATTGGTTTGTGTGTCTTTTGTCATTTGTTTTTTTCTATCACGAGTATAGCGTTATATATTACTGATATACTGTCTATTATGCACACCAAAAACAAATACTATATATTACGATTTTGGTATTGAGCTGTTATAAATTCTCAGGCTACACATGAATTACTCGAAACTACTCTGTCAGCCATGGTTTGATGAATTTTTCAAACACCATCCGGTTCTTTATCCAGTTTGTGTGTTGTACACCAGGTACGATGTAGGTATAGATGTCCCCACGTGCATCCAACGTCTTCAATCCGAACGAATCTTGCTCATAAAACTGGAAAAGTATACACAGGATAATTGCATATATTACAAAATCATAACTAAAGGAAATTAAAAATATAATTAATAATAATAGAAATAATAATAAATAACTATTGTACATGTAAGAGAACAGCTGAACATTATATATGCACCAAACCTGAAATAGATACCTCATGTTGATGCACTATGTTTCGCCATTTAACGGTGGATAGTGAAATGTTATTGAACAGATTTTCTCTCTGCACCTGAAATCCTATACACTGTCAGATTTATTTATTAGTGTTGTTGATGTAGAGTTTAAAACTCAACCGAAAGTTTATTGATGTGTCATCCTTTGTAAATCATGAAAGGGTTGTTTC
Organism: Ylistrum balloti; assembly: GCF_031769215.1. Taxonomy (NCBI): domain Eukaryota; kingdom Metazoa; phylum Mollusca; class Bivalvia; order Pectinida; family Pectinidae; genus Ylistrum; species Ylistrum balloti. The sequence goes on along the minus strand of NW_026782081.1, from coordinate 2,355,833 downwards.
CAATTGGGTGAGAACATGTTGTGCATATGTAATGTTATGAATGGATTTGTATGTAATGTGTTTTATATATGTTCAGGTATTTTCTATTGTGTATCAATGCTATGCGACTTATACTAAACAGTGTTTCAGGATAAAATACAGTGTCAGTGTAAGGATAAAGTTTGAATAAGTGTCAGCAAAACAGGAGCATCATTCATCAAAATAAAAACAAAATTTTAATATACAGCTTACTCTACATCAAATCATTTTTGAGGGAACACCCAGCGTTTGATTTTGTTTATATATAGATATGTTTCATTCTATCATATCAGTTTTTCTGAAAACTAAACTTGATTTTTCTGTAAACATTATAATTAAAACTCAAGATAAAGTCGATATCCAAATCACCAAGACCACTTATGCGAGATGAAGGAGTTGTCTCCCTTTATCTTCTCTAGAAACGATACGCAAATATTTTGAGAGACATGTTATTGATAGATAAATTCACGAGTTTCATTATCTACAAAAAAATTCTTAAATTTCTTAAAATCTTAATACAGTGACGGATCTTTTCATTAACATTACAAACCTTCTGTTCCTCACAGTGGTACTACTGTGATGTTGTATTATTTACACCACAAACCTTCTGTTCCTAAATTTTACACAAAGTTTCTTACGTCTACAAAAAAAATCTTAAATTTCTTAAAATCTTAATACAGTGACGGATCTTTTCATTAACATTACAAACCTTCTGTTCCTCACAGTGGTACTACTGTGACGTTGTATTATTTACATTACAAACCTTCTGTTCCTCACAGTGGTACTACTGTGACGTTGTATTATTTACATTACAAACCTTCTGTTCCTCACAGTGGTACTACTGTGACGTTGTATTATTTACATTACAAACCTTCTGTTCCTCACAGTGGTACTACTGTGATGTTGTATTATTTACATTACAAACCTTCTGCTCCTCACAATGGTACTACTGTGACGTTGTATTATTTACATTACAAACCTTCTGTTCCTCACAATGGTACTACTGTGACGTTGTATTATTTACACCACAAACCTTCTGTTCCTCACAGTGGTACTACTGTGACGTGTATTATTTACATTACAAACCTTCTGTTCCTCACAGTGGTACTACTGTGACGTTGTATTATTTACATTACAAACCTTCTGTTCCTCACAGTGGTACTACTGTGACGTTGTAATATTTACATTACAAACCTTCTGTTCCTCACAGTGGTACTACTGTGATGTTGTATTATTTACACCACAAACCTTCTGTTCCTCACAGTGGTACTACTGTGACGTTGTATTATTTACACCACAAACCTTCTGTTCCTCACAGTGGTACTACTGTGACGTTGTATTATTTACATTACAAACCTTCTGTTCCTCACAGTGGTACTACTGTGACGTTGTATTATTTACATTACAAACCTTCTGTTCCTCACAGTGGTACTACAGGAGCTATGTCCCTGTACCTTGTGATATAGAACCATACTTAGCATTACATACCCTTTGTTTTTCCATTGGCACTACTGTATCATTAGCGTCGTAAAATCCAAAGTGGCTGTGGAAACAAAAGGATCATCATTGTTAATATAATGATTGATCCAGTACATGTCGTTTAATTGATTGAATTACATTATTCAATCTTTCGTCCCTCTGGAAATTGCTAGTTATGTTAGAAGCGAGGAGCTACATATCGGAAACATAGTCAACAACTCCATAATTAAGCATAATTCTTTATAAATGATTATGAAAACGACACAATAAAATGGTAGGGATGATAAATTTAAAATTCAAGATAGCTTATATGCACAGTCAACATGGTGTTTATAAGACGACTATGCTGAAGATGTCAAATTAAGTTCACTTAGCATGTATTACATGTGTGCGTGCGTGTGTGTGTGTGTGTGTGTGTGTGGTGTGTGTGTGTGTGTGTGTGTTATTATTATTTTCGAAACGTTTCCAAATTAATTGAATGAGTTTGTTTGGTTTTTGAAGAGAAAATACTTAATTAAGTAGATTTTCATTTCATTTCTAAGTAACAGTTTTCATTGTAAAAGACATGGACTACAGATTCATTGAGCCAGTGTGACCAGCATGTTTATCCATTTAATTTAAAATATAACAAATATGTTATTGATATAATGTTACTCCCTACATGGATGTTAAGATTAGTATAGAAGGTATTATTGTATTTATGAGATCTATAGATAAGTTCGTAGTAAATACCTTGACTGCCATGGAGTGATGACACCATCGTCAGGACCGCCAATCATTATCAGCTTCTTTAACCGTAGGAAATTGTCTTTATACACTGTTCAAGAGAGAAAACATGTATAATCTACACGTAACTTATAATATATACGAAATCACTATTACCGGAATCGCCGTAAGTCAATTTCAAACTGCCACAGCATAGCCCAAGTGTTTTAATTACCGTATTTAATTAGTATTATGATTGCGACTTGTAAATAAACAATGCGCAGTGGAACGGGATCAAATTCACCTATATTAATTGTCCTAGTAATGGCTTCATTCTGTAGTTAGACTTTAGACATAGAATATAAAAAATGTCGTCACGCAACACGTAATACAAAACTATGTAAGGCGATACCATTACATCATATAAACCAGCTAACTTAAGAGAAAATAGTTTTGTTTCGAGATACACACGAGTTAGCTCCCTTGTATCACTATCTGTACGTACTTGTTGCATTAGGCGTGGCGGTGTCGTTGTCCAACGCTGCTAGGAACTTGTTATGTTGCTTGTAAAGTGTCTCCTGGTGTGGATCTACATGTGATAATGTGATAATGGGTCTGTTCATTAAGACCTAAAGCATGCCATGATTAATTGATAATAACAGATTAAATAATTCATTGAAGAAACGAATTCGAAATCAGCAAATTTAGTGATAACTGCAAATATATGTATAAGCTTCCTTGTTGATAATGATTTAACATGTACTTATTGTACACTCCTGTCAGTTTACTTCTCGGGGAAGTCGGCGGGGAATTTTAGTTCCTTTTTAATAAACCAACATTTGAAACTCTGATGATACATTACTCGAGGGAAAATAGATAAAATGTACGATTATTTGAACCCCTCAGTTGAAACACAAACGTATAAGAATACTGAAGATTATGTATTCAACAAAATCCTAATACATTACCATGCCAGTAATTGGCAATAGACCACTGCTGTCCCGCTTGCGTGTAGAAAAATCTGTTTTATTTAAATCAATAAACAACATCATATCAACGCCAATACGATTTTTTGCTTTCTTTCCTTTTTAAAAAATTGTGATCAAGAACCTTCTGTTATAGACAGACCATTTCTGTTACAATGATAACTCAAAACTGATCACAAGGATTGCCTTATGTATAGCTAAATGTAGTCAACAACAATGGACACTTCATATGATTGGAAATTATTAGTAACATGTTAACGTTCACTAGTATTTCTAGAAGTTAGTAAATGTAAAATTTCCATCTAATTCAAATACCTAACTGTCGTTTCCGACAAACACGTTCACGACATGTTTAAAAACTCGGTTCACATAAGTAAATTGTACTAACTTGTAGACGTTCTGTTTCAGGTAGTTTGGGAAAAAGTACTTCAGATACATCGTGTCTGGAAAAGTAGCCCACATGTTAGAATTTACATTGCAAGTAGTGAATAATGAGATACAATGAACATTTCATTACATCTTTCACACATTCCAATGTATGCAGTGAAGAATTACGTATAGTAATTACTAGATGCCGTCGTCTTATTACATCTGTACACACAGTAAGATTTTACTCAATTCGTCATTCAACGATATAATTTTTGGCATGGAAATCTTTTCGATTTCTTGTATACAGTATTGGTTGCTTTTACAACCAAATTGTATTGATAACTGTATTTCAGAAAACAAGAACTTGTTTTACCCATTTAATCTCAATATTGATAGGCCAGAACTTCAATGAATGTTTTGATAACAGTTCTAGTAGCTTAAAACATGACCATGATGGCATTTAGATGTGGATATACAGTTTATAAGTACTACATAGATAACTGATGATATTTTGGTAAAATACCTCCATATTGTCCTGCTTGTGGTGAACTAACGGAGATGAAGTTGTTAACGTTGTGAGGAAGAACAGAAAGTAGTCCGCGGCATATCAATCCGCCTTAGAAAGTAGCACAGGATAAATATATCATATTTAGCAATAAGTAGCTTTCATGTTTTTTTATACAAAATATTAATTTGTATTCTGAATATTATTTTGCATTATCTAATTTTAATATCTCAATTATACCTTTGCTAGTGAAACATTCACATACACATGGAGATATGTAGACTTAAGACATCGTTTATTTCTCTAAATGTTCATAGAACAACTATGTAGTTTACGTTTGCATCTACTTGAGATAATTTTCGTTTGATTTAGCTTTACATGTCATAAAAGTGTATATACTAGACAAGATATAAAGAAGAAAAAAAAAACCTTGTGAGAAACAAATGAGGTTAACTCCATCTGGGCTATTTACAAGGCTGTCCCTGACCATTTCCTTTATGGTGTTAATCTGTGTCCACATGGGCACCACGCTTTGTAGATGGTTAAAGGCATTGATAGACGTGACGTTCGTTCCTGGGAATGCCTTTCATAAAAAAAAAAGCACATGTCACACTTCAAGATTCCTTAAGATATTGCAAGCAGACAACTTTTCTCATGAAATTGACAAGCTGGGAGTTTAGGCATGAGGACAGTGTATAACCCGTATTACTTACATGGAGAAGGAGCAGATGCATGTTCTACATATATACAAAGTATTCTTAACATACACAATACGTATTATACACCCTCTCTCTCACTCTCTCTCTCTCTCTGTCTCTCTCTCTCTCTCTCTCTCTCTCTCTCTCTCTCTCTCTCTCTCTCTCTCTCTCTCTCTCTCTCTCTCTCTCTCTCTCTCTCTCTCTCTCTCTCTCTCTCTCTCTCTCTCTCTCTCTCTCTCTCTCTCTCTCTCTCTCTCTCTCTCTCTCTCTCTCTCTCTCTCTCTCTCTCTCTCTCTCTCTCTCTCTCTCTCTCTCTCTCTCCTCTCTCTCTCTCTCTCTCTCTCTCTCTCTCTCTCTCTCTCTCTCTCTCTCTCTCTCTCTCTCTCTCTCTCTCTCTCTCTCTCTCTCTCTCTCTCTCTCTCTCCCTCTCCCCCTCTCTCTCTCTCTCTCTCTCTCTCTCTCTCTCTCTCTCTCTCTCTCTCTCTCTCTCTCTCTCTCTCTCTCTCTCTCTCTCTCTCTCTCTCTCTCTCTCTCTCTCTCTCTCAACTTGTTATAGCTACTTACATGTACGTGCAATACAATAAGTTTAAATCAAAATCATGAAAGTTCTAGACCTGATTTAGACCCTGATTAATATAACGATGAAAAGGCAGCTCGATGATTGATAAATATTTCGAATTTAATTATTTTAGGAATATAATGAAAAATATCCGAGGACATTCGTGACGTCATTAAACTTTAAAACATCGGCAGTGAATTTGTTATCTTCAACTGAGACGAATGAGAAAACAACAATTTTGCAATGGACCAATGAATCAAAGTGAAATTAGTGAGAAAAATAACAAAGTTGGTAGTGTTGATCGGTTAGGTAGTAGTACAAACAAATACATGGATGTATATATATATATGCTAATATGACCATTATTGAAATCATCAATAAAATATTGTTATTGATTTAGTATAAAGAATATTCTACATACCCTACATACTTTGTTGTCATTTCTAATAATTGTTCCGTGACCGTTGATTACAGATTCGGATTCATTCATTTTACTCAGTCACGCGTATAACGTGAAACAAGAGGTCATATTACAAAGTAACAAATGAAACATGGCTGGCACATTAAGTTTTGGCTAATTACATAGTAATACATGTATCCCTAAACACATAAGCTCGGTATTGCAGATGTTTTCATATGTCTGTTCCTGTTTAAGTTGTATGAATATGATCAGTGAATTTTAAAGATAAAAATCCACCAGGTAAGTCCGAAACACATGTTGTATCTTGTATCTTTCTTTATAGAGACTTCTATTTATGAACACAAAAATGGGCACTCAGTGCCATACAATCTGGCTTATAGATATGAGATAGCTCAGTGTTATATCGGTGACATTTATTTCCAATTGTAGTAATTAGAATGATAATAAGCGGCCACGGTAGCTCATGTGGTCAAATCATTGACTTATATAACCTCAGACGAAGTTTACGGTTTATGTCACGGAAAGCTGAGAAAATGGCCGGTCTGTGTACTGACGTGACTGTGTCTGTGACAAGACTCCGTATACTGTTTAGTGAGGTATTCATTTGCTACCTTAAGGGGACCCGCTTCAGAATGAATTTTGCTATTCAATTGATGATAAAACCAATAAACAACTTAATCGCCTGATTTGGTACATCAATCATCCATAAAAACCCAATACTAACAGAGGAAGGTAAGCATATTTGATACGACTTTGGATTCTGGTAACTGCCATAATCATTATAATTTCCCTCTCATTCCACCATGTATCTGTAACTAACATAACATCCACATATTACTGGTTATCATTTTCCATTGTCTGTTTATGTAGTGAGGTTTTGGATCATTATTTAACTGAGCGACTTTAAGGTTTTATTTCCTTTTAAAAACCGATGAATGATAAATATACGATAAGTTTCATTCATAGCAGCCTTGTTAAACGAACAAAGAACTAGGTTTTTTTTATATCAATTGTTTTTTTTATATCAATTGATATATGAATAATATTAGGTTAGCTAATCAAATGAGTTTCCTCACGTGAATTGTACTGAAGTAATATAGAACTTAGGCCTTGAGATTCATATTAATCAGATAATGTCACTATCTGGCAAGAAACATAATCAAGAATCTCATTACAGCTTCATTTCCTTGTATCATGATAATAACTAGAAGTATATTGTATACCAAACCAGATACAATGTACCTCCTCCACGAATCCTCTCAGTGGGTCAGCTTCATCAGCAGCAGCTACGATCCCGTGCATAAACACAATTGGCTTGATACCTTCAGCATGAATAATTAACGTACAAAATATTGACACAAATAATAAAAACTGTGTCTCCATATTGAAAATCTGCTGTGTATAACGGTCACCTTATCGTACAATGTTTCTGACCCCAATACCAAAACCAGATAGTGACAAGAAGGTTCTGCTACCAATACCATTTTTGATATATAGGTCATTTTGTCATTCAAGACCATCCCACATGTAATTCTGACCGTATACACCGTGTGGGAATCTTGACGATTATAATTTTTATACTGTTGATAAATTGTTGCATTCATTAACTTAAACAACCAATTAACACATATTCATTCGTATTTGATATTTTAACTGGTAGATTAAAACATAGTTAGTCGTCCTTTCGTTTAACCTTGTTAGCTGTATTTTATAAATTGCCCGGTCATCATGAATTACAGATAAACGTATATCAGGAACACGTGATTTAGAAAATCATAACATCGATACAATTTTTCCCTGATATTCTGATTTAATTTTTTAAACACTGTATAAGTTAGGAATTTCGTTTGTAATTAGAGTAGTGTAAAGTTGATAAAGATATAGTTTGAAAAGCAAGATTTTAAAAACTTAATATCACGGCAACGACAGATTAAATGACATGTAATAATAGAATTGAAGAAATGAAGAAATCTTGTTAAAGTTTCTTTTCAGAGATTTATAAGTAGTAATGTCCAACAAAGTCATTAGTATACAAAGGGGAACAATCGTTATAATGGTGTGGTTGTCTTTCTTTCAATATGACGTCGATTTTACCAGAATTTGTCAGAACAGGTCATAAATTCTTTAACAAGTAAAATTAATTTTCAGCTCTTCTAACGATAGGTTGCCTTTGTCTAATAAAAGTTCCATCTCCTTCAGCATGAAATCGAGACAACTTCTTATCATTCACCAGTATCTACTTGACAGAAACGGCCTTTCTCCAGTCGGTATAGCCGATTTCATTTTTGTTTTTTATTTTTATTGTGAACTTTACTTTCTGTAGCACCACCCCTAACATCACTACTTATCTGCCACTGTTGTTTCTACATCCATGCCTAGGATATGAATAACACTCGGTTGCGTCCCTTCCCATTGTTACTCAAAGGGTTTTATCTTAGTAATGTGGCGTTGCTTGCAGCACTCAAGGACCAAATGATGTTCTCACTATTTTGCTTTTAGGGGATTCGGTATTTTGTCTGTTCATATTTTGCATTAATTTCCGAGTGATTCAGTTTGAATTACGTTTTTTCCTGTAAATGTTTACCATCGTAATCCCCTTTAGTTATGAAACATATCAAACAATCAATATACAGGAAACATCGATATCAGATCATACTGCTGATAACACAATATATAGGAAACATCGATATCAGATCATACTGCTGATAACACAATATATAGGAAACATCGATATCAGATCATACTGCTGATAACACAATATATAGGAAACATCGATATCAGATCATACTGGTAACACAATATATAGGAAACATCGATATCAGATCATACTGCTGATAACACAATATATAGGAAACATCGATCATACTGCTGATAACACAATATATAGGAAACATCATCACATACTGCTGATAACACAATATATAGGAAACATCGATATCAGATCATACTGCTGATAACACAATATATAGGAAACATCACAATATATAGATATCAGATCATACTGCTGATAACACAATATATAGGAAACATCGATATCAGATCATACTGGTGATAACACAATATATAGGAAACATCGATATCAGATCATACTGGTGATAACACAATATATAGGAAACATCGATATCAGATCATACTGCTGATAACACAATATATAGGAAACATCGATATCAGATCATACTGCTGATAACACAATATATAGGAAACATCGATATCAGATCATACTGGTGATAACACAATATACAGGAAACATCGATATCAGATCATACTGCTGATAACACAATATATAGGAAACATCGATATCAGATCATACTGCTGATAACACAATATATAGGAAACATCGATATCAGATCATACTGGTGATAACACAATATATAGGAAACATCGATATCAGATCATACTGCTGATAACACAATATATAGGAAACATCGATATCAGATCATACTGCTGATAACACAATATATAGGAAACATCGATATCAGATCATACTGGTGATAACACAATATATAGGAAACATCGATATCAGATCATACTGGTGATAACACAATATATAGGAAACATCGATATCAGATCATACTGGTGATAACACAATATATAGGAAACATCGATATCAGATCATACTGCTGATAACACAATATATAGGAAACATCGATATCAGATCATACTGCTGATAACACAATATACAGGAAACATCGATATCAGATCATACTGCCGTTTTTAGGAGATAGACATTCACATGCATATCTATCGGAATTTTACTAACAATTTGATCTCTTATTTCTATGTCTTTACCAATTTTTATAGTGTTGGAAACTCAATGAAAACTTTCACTAAGTCTGTAGAATTTTCTATCATTGGCTACAGACGGACTTCTCTGTTCGCTTGCGGTAAATTACATAAACATGCATTACTTTTCAATAAAGCGTTATCACAGATTATCCCTAATGAAGGGAAATTGTCCATTTTCTACGGAATGCATACACCCAGCAAGTATCTCAAGCTTCCTTTCCCTTTCCTCAATTTACCATTTGTTGCTTGAAAATAAATAAATTTTCCAGGAAAAACCAGTACATTGATAATTTCAAATTCTGTAATGACATTGGTCCGCTGGGAAATTGTTGCACAGACCCATATTTTTCTGTTATCAATATCCATTCGGAATATGAATTTTCACCCTTTGCATATTTGTACCTCTTTAAGCGACTATAAGGATTAGAACATGTCCTAAACACTATATTTTCTATGAGTATGTTACAAAACTAACACCTCCTCTTTATTACTCAAATTTGACACTTGAAGATTCGGATAGAAAAGAAACAACATGGTTGACAAGAACTTCACGTACATGAACATACATTGAATGCCAATGTTTATAAATGCAAAGAGAACTGTCGTACTCGTGACGAATTCATCTGAAAACTGCAAAGACGGCGTTTGATTTCAATGTTCACGTCTACATGTATGAGGTAAATGAGGTGGATAGAAAAAGTACCCCCCGAACCAAACTAACTGCTCTTCAGCGCTCGCTGTGACGTCATCATTGTAAACTCGCCCCTCATAGACATTGTCACTTCCAATTAGCAGTTAGAGAGTGACAACTGTATCTAAAACACGCGTGTCTTTTCACATTACAACGTAATTCATGGAAGTACCATATGACCTTGTCACGTGATCAGTCATGTGATCTGTTCAGCTTGTTTCCTAGTAAATCGGAAAAGTTTTCAGATATAAGCAGAGGTTAACAATGTTTCAACTTCGAAAATATTATCAACATACCGCAAAGCTGATTTCACATGCGCGTAGATCGCTTTATCTTAAGTTTATTTCATGAATCCACAAGACAAATAACCCGTTTTCAGAGTATGAAATCTTCAGTGATAGTTGTTTTAAACGAATCCTTTAAGATTCATTTGTACTATCCGTAAAATTCCATACATTAAGATACGACATCTTCTACACGAAACAAGAGATAATGACATAATTTCTCCCTGAACATCCTCAGATTTGCATAACTCTGTCTCGTGTCCCTCAAATTAATATACCTCCTCGACGAACCCTCTCAGTGGATCAACTTCCCCGGCTGTGGCTGTGATTCCATGCATGTAGAGTATAGGTCTAACGCTTTCGACATATCTAAGTTGTGTACAACACACTGTTATAAATAATAGTGACATGTGCCGTGTTGTCATGTTGTCCAGAAGGTGTGTGCAACGGTTGTCCTTATCTTCAGGCGATACTGACCCTAATTGTGAAATACCAAAACTGGATAACGATAAGAGGAAGCTCTCGTTTTCTCTTTTCTGTTTAAATATCACCGTTTAAAAAAAATCAATAGATGTATATTATATTTATTTCCTGCATTTTAATTCTTGCAGTATTGTATTAACATACTTGATTTCCCATTCCGTATTTTTTAAATACCTTAAAAGTCGTTCCTAAAATTTGCTTATTTCCCGAGTTAGTGTGGACAATTTCACTAAGCACGGCAAGTGGGATCACACATAAAATCAAGATCAACTTGTAGTAAAAAACAAAGAAGATTCGGATGCTTTCCAAACGTCCGTTTAGTGTTATAGCGAATACGGATAGACTGTAGCCAAACTTCGAAATTTCTACATTGAAACGCTGATAACAACCATTTCACCACAGATGACTTGACTCTCAATGCTTGAAGCAAATTACTGCAATAATCAGCACGTGTCTTTTATGACAGTATTGTCTTATTAGAAACTAACCGTCAGTAATTAATCAAAACGTTAATACCTAGATACAATATTGTTGATTATTCAAAAACGCTGATCCATTTTCATAAAGAAATATCGTTATTTGTAATTGACGTCATTTAATGAAAGTGATATTATAATCATACAAGTGATGATACATTTGCAATCAATTAACATCATTCAGCATGCTCCTTTAATCTAAAATTCTAAATAGAAAGTTTATTATTTCCCTTCTTAAGTGAGTAATATTTTATAAAAGAAAACTGACATATTCGGTTACGTGTATAATAAGACAGACAAAAGCTATTTTAAGCAATGTACAGATGTGATGGACACGGCAATGTCATACGAGTTACATTTTCCCTTCTTTTTTGTTTTTGTTTTGTTTTGTTTTTGTTTTTGTTTTTGTTTTTTTTTTTTATGAAAAATATCGTGTTTGCTTCATACGGGATATTATACAACCAAAAAATACGAAATCTGCAAAATTGTTATCAAGACAAGCAATGTTCTTATACACAGACAACGCACGTGTTCATTTTTGCGACAAATCACAATCGAGGTCGGGCTTGTTATAAGTATACACTTGCCTGTCCTTATACACAGACATCGCACGTGTCCATAATTACGACAAATCACAACCAAGATAGGAACTGTTGTGTATAGACACCTACCTGTTCTTATAGACAGACATCGCACATGCGCATGATTATGACCAATTACAATCAAGATAGGAGCTGTTATATGTTTTCACCCGCTTGTCCTTATAGACAGACATCGCACATGTTCATTAATGCGATAAATCACAACCAGGTAGGAACTGTTATAAGTATGCACGTGCCTGTCCTTATACACAGACATCGCACATGTGCATATGATTGTGACAAATCCCTTCACATTTATGTTACACTATTATACGAGTTTGAACTACCAACACTTTTTTTCAGTATCGACCGCCATTACATACCATGATAAGGACAGTAAACTCCGAAATCATATATTGATACACTACTACTGATTCCATAAATCATTATTTTTTTCATTTCATAGAAAAAATTCTATCGCAAACGTTTCATTCGTGATATGCATGACAAGTTCCTAATAAATAGCAAATATTAAATATTCATAGCAGTGCTCATAAAATGTATTGGCAGTGTAAACCATTAAATGATTCTGGAAAACGAGATCGCATGTCATGTAAGTCACAAGGATAGATCGATAAACTGATAAATGACATATATCAAAATACCAGTTATCAAGCAATAAAACAAAACAATAATGAAACAAAAGTGCAGAAATCAGCTATAAATTTTCTATAATTTCCTTGATATCCATCAAATCACGCGTTATAAATCATGTACGAGGCTAAAACAGAAGGACGATATAATAAAAACAGTACGCTATCAACAAGGTATTAAAATTCACAGACTCTGTGATATTGAAAACAAAAACAAAAAAAAAAAGGTTTGATGTTTAATGCTGAGATCACGATATCATCCCACACAAACAACGTTTGAACTACCTTTTAACAATGCCATAATTTCTACTTTTATCAAAGGTTGCGAGGTAAGATATTTATAAACAACTTACATTAAAATCAATATTTCACATAATAAAATGAAATCATTGAAAAAAAACATGTGGTGTAAGAGGACGATTAACAAGAATGTGTTTGCCACACTAAATGTAAAATTTCTCTCAAGACAGATTCCGGAAGGTGTGATTTTCCAAACCATGTATGATTTTAAGAGACAGGTCAGTCATTCTTCATGCTAAACACAGCATTTAAAAGTCTTATGTCGACCGTTACAACCTGTCAGAGTAGAAATTAGTTTCTGGGGAATTATTCTGTTGTCAATCAGTTGATTGTATAAGAAATAGTACCTAGAATTATATATGTATGTGTTCTCCTTCCATTTATAGTTAACATAACTCCAAGTTTCCAATATGGAAAATTAACAGAATTTCGACTCTCAAGAAAACGACTTAAAAGTCGTTAATGAAATTTGATACTGTAGTGACACAACATTTATAGATAATAGAACCCAGGACACATGTGCACGTGCATCTCAGTTCTTGTAGATCATGTAGCTACTGTCCATTTGAGAACTTGTATAATAATAAGACATGTAAACAATCGATAATTATAGTGTGGATCCACTGGACAAAATCAGAACCCAAAGGCAATGACTACAGGAAACATGGAAACATAAAAAAATAAATAACACGACATTCAAGCTTGAGCTAGCTGCTAGCGCTGCCTTGTTTGACACATACTAGCAAATCCTATTTAATAAACCTAGCGTTACATATACTGTATGGAAGACTTCTGGATTATAAAATGATTATAAAAAATTTATCGAATAAAGTTCATTGTGTGTGTTGTTTCCACCCCCTTCATTTATCATTCTGATCACTTTCAATAGTGGTAAAAGCCGTCATGTTAAATAGTGATATTGCGTCATTTAATTACTCCCTCGGGTGTCAACACGACAATAGGTTATCAAAAGATTTGACATTGCATTCAAAATAGAATGTATGGCATTCCATCGTCAAAGGAATAGGGTTTTGAAATTCATTTCGACAGTGTTTTTTTTTTTATTCGAGTCGGCAGAACTATTTTAATAAAACATTATCTGCATATTGATTTCAACACAACACAAATAGACAATGAACACACTAATGCTGTCTATTTTGCCGAGCTCTGTAGTTGTGTTTCATAACAGTTGTGGTTAAACGAATATCGTTCTATTTTTACATTTGAAATGTGAAATAAGATAAGAAAATAGATATAGCGGATAGAATATAGAAAAGACATTTACTTTGAATGTCAATCAATATATCGGACGGCCTAATTGATCCTCTATGGACCGTGTTGGTCGTTTCTCTGTTGTATGCATTTACATAGGTTTTAATAGAAAATCCGTTGTTTTAGTGGGAGTAACTCTCCAAGCTTTGTTACTCTGAAACTGTTCTGAACACAATACATCAATAGGCATTGGTAAATTTGATATTGTCATCGCAACACCCACGTTAACTTGCAATGAAATTGATGCTGTCAAAAAAAATGCCAATTTTATTTTGCAATGGACTTGATGTAGTCATCAGAACACCAAATTGAATTTGTAATTGACTTGGTGACGTCACCACAACACCCACTCTAATTCGTAATGGATTTGTCGACGTCACCACAACACCCACTTTAACTTGTAGTGGACTTGGTCCTCGTCCTGTTTGTTCGGAACTTCCAGAACCACACAGGTCACATTGGAAACATCACCTGGTCATACAAAACATGAGTAAGATATGTCTTATTTCAAAGACATTGATTGAATACCTAATGTAGACAAAAATAACTTTATATAAAGGTGTACAACATATAAGCGTCAGCTGGATTATGTCATATTTTCCAATACTCAATCACACACATAAAACATATAATTGAACACAAGGAATTTATATTTAAGTTATAAATAAGTTATAAGAAATAAAAATATATAACTGCATGAATTATTTTACATAATGTGTTAAGTGACATGTTAATAGATACCCTTTCTGAACCGGAAGTCCTCTTCCCACTCTCCTTTTGCGGTGTCAAAGCACTCCACCAGTCGTACCTGCTGTCCTGTTTCCAATACAGAACCTCCGAAAACGTACAGTTTGTGTCCTGCCAAGGAAAAATAAAAATAACAACCTTACGTACAATGTTCTACTGGTTTTCCTATTTAAAACCCAAGGGGGTCTTTAGGTAGTGGGGATTTCCACGAGATATAACTACTTTCATGTATTGCAATTATTGTACCGAAAACATGTTTTCTACAGATAAATTCTATCGAAAAAATATCACATTGTTAGAATTGCTAAATAATTACATCAAAACAACATCAATGTCCAAACACTTACTTGTAAATGATATTATTGTTAGTTTTCTGAAACCCATATAAAAACTGTATATGTTACTGGCCTACTTTCAGAATACAAAGCAAATGTTTTTGAAGAACATTGCCAAAATATAAACGACACCTCTCAAATTTGATATTTTAATTCGGTTTCTGAGTCGTCAATATGTTGATCACTTTAGCCATGCGTTGGACCTTTAACTATTGTTATTGCCAATTGTAAATAAAAAATATGTTTTCGCTGGAGGTTGAACTCCAAGCGGTGAGACACTTTCCTTAATATTGACATCAACACTTTCTTTTTAGAACTAAATTTTAAATCTGGTTTCAGAATTGACAAAAATAAAGTATACGTATATGAATCACTTTGTTTTCATAAGTTATCAAATCAAAGGAATACGCAAGCTTGTGATGTAATTTGTACTTAATTGTCAAGTATAATTAAAACAAAATGTTATAAAATTCTGATTAAAATCAGCTACATGTGCATCATTCGGTACCTACGATATTGGGGTTTTGATAATACTCACATTTAAGGATGTGCAGCGATATATAAAATGTAAATCACCAAACAAAACAGCTTCGTAAAACAACAATTTAATCTTTAATTTGATTTAATCTTAAGGTTGCAAGTGGTAGACACTGCTGGTGGACTTTAAGTCCCTGAGGTTTGCAGTAACCAGCTTGTCACGTTTTAATTCACTCGAATAGTGGCAATGTTCAGAAAATACCCATGTACTTGACGCTATTCTAAATTATTTGATGTATGGAAATTGCGAAATTTATTTAATTTGGGGGCTGCTGCACCTCCCTGTCAAAACTTGGACTTTTCTTTTGATCACTTTGGATTTTCCTTAGTCGCCTCCTAGGATTCAAATTCAAGCCCTTGGCATCAATGACGAGTCCTATAGGGACGAAACAGCTGTATGATGCAGTTTAAACCATTGTTTGGCTCTACTGTATCTCACTATAAATTATGAAAAGGTGTCATTCATTTGTGTGTCTTTTGTACAATCTTTTTGATCTCCGTGTATTACTCTCTCCTAGGGTAGTGACGCACTTGCCTTCCACCTAGCCGTCCGCGGTTCGATTCTCGGACCGGGACCTGCCCGTATTTTCCCCGGGTTCTCTTGTTTCCTCCCACAACATGACCTCTCGCATGCTTACATCCGGGCCAACAAGAATGATTAGTATAAGTTGAAATAACTTATTTCGCAATTGTTTTAAGATAAAGGTTATATTCATTTGCATCTACTAAATGTAGAAACCGGTAACAAATTCTTATCAATGGAGACACTCCGATGAATCTGAAAAAGCCACTCATTTAAGCATTTGCTTTTTAAAGTAAATCATGCGATGTAGCGCACATAATTTGACGAACCGGAAAATGACATGAAGCCAGGTTTATCTACTTCTCTTATAACGTATAAGACACATTCACAATCGCTGTCGCATTATCACAGCAGCAGATAGCAGGTCATACTCAGACAACTGGTCTAGTTTAAGTGGATACATTGTATGTGTTGTCGAGGCACCAATGAAAAACACAATTTCATCATTAGTATACAAATTACCAGGTGTTATACCTCGTTAGATCCAGGTTGTGCCGAACTCATGACGAAATTGCATTGTATTTTTATACATACCAATGACGGCTACACCTGCGCTGTGGCGGGCAAATGTCATTGTAGGCAGCTTGTTGCACCATGGGGACACGAGGCGAGATGACATGGCATCGCCTTGAGCCTCTTCTAAGGCAGAAACACTTGTGGCGTAGGAAAATATACGTCTCTCTGTCACAAACTTGAACCTTCCGGGAAAGTCTTTATCCTTTCGACACGACACACCTAAAATGATTATAGCACAATGTAAGAGATTGAGTGTTTCATCCATAAGGGAACGAACTTCTGTGTCAGATTCAATGAGAATAATTTTTTCCAAGCCATCGATAAAATATCTAGTGATGATAGACTTAACCGTGAAATTATTTTATGCGTATCGTTTATGGATGTATGGAACACAAACACCAAAAACTTTCGAAAATTTAACTTTTGATCTGATGATAATTAGATGCCAAAATATCATTTAAATCGAACAGCGGCGTCACATGCCGTCATAGAATAAAGTTTTAATATATATAAATATAAATATATAAAATATATTTGTAAGATACTATATCAAACTGCTAAAAATATATGGCATTACGCTTTTATTTATCTAATATTGAATTATGTCTCATTTCCTGTCAAACATGAGTTTCATACATCCTTAAAGGAAAAAGGGAACCAGAGTATGTTTTATTTACTAAACCCTTCTTATCAATCTATGTATAAATTGTAGGGTCTTGTGTTTATGGTTTGCTGACTAATTGTGGTATTATATTCCATTCATTGTTTGAAATACTCCCTATCATACTGTTTTGAAACAAAGAACATTTTTTTATTTATTTAACTACAGTGACGTGTTTCAGTGCGGAATGTCCAGATGAACCTAATGAAATATTCACTACGATATGGAATTAGTAGAATTACGTTGTACACAAAAGGCCACTACGCTACAGGGAGCTAGTAACCCTATATCACAAATTTACCTCCAATAAAGTAAAATGATCGCCCTTGTTTTACCATGGAGAATCGGTCCAAATTGACAGGTAATTTCTGGGGGTATTCCTTGTCGAGCTCCACCCATTTCTGTCCTTCATATACCCTGTAATAAACAACTAATTCAATACTATCCTTAAAAAATACAACAAATTGTACTTACTCATTTTTAGCTTCTACATATTGTTGGAGTTAACAAACAATTAGACTAATTAAGGGACAACAAGAATATGAAAGTATATATATGTTACATAACACAGGAAGAAACAAATTCGCTAAAACCATTAGATATACATCACATTTACCCCTGGAGGCTGTCATCAACCGTGTCCTTATGTGATATCAAAGGAAAAGGGCTGTGTTAATTCGATTGATTTCTCTCTAAAAAGGACTAGAATCCACATCGGAGTTCTTTGATAAATTGCAATATTCAGTTAGGTCTTGATTAGTCTGTAGTAAACGTATAAAATGTAGAGATCAATGGCATAGAAAATGTCAACACCTCGAACTCAATGTAGTAGTTGATCACCTTCTTATTTGAAATATTAAATGACAGATTTCAGACATTTCCATGTTTTTTTAATTTAATGGTATTCATTCTAAAGAGAAAAATGTGATTTACATGAAATGTATCGTACGCTATTGTTCGAATTTCAGTACAGAGAAAGGATGGAACAATTATCTGATATTGTCTCCAGTATAATGTTCACTTTAGGAATGGGCTATGACAAGACTGAATGCTGATGTGTACAAATGGTTCAAATAGACTGCTTCAGAATCCTGTATACATGGGCTTTCTCGATACAAAACGAGGGGAAATCAGTGGCATTTGTTTACCTTATTTTCAAAGGACAAATACCAGCCTTGCGGCTAGCCGAGTGTTTTACTTTAAAAACCGATCAGATTGTTTAATCCATCGCTTTTATCAAGACATATTCCAAGATTTACTTAATATCGAAAGCGAAAACCTTAAATTTTATAATTAGAGAAATAGGAATGGAGTGGATTGTTAACCGTTACATAAACAATTTAAAATGTTGTTATATAGCAACGGAATCAACAGGCAAACTAACGAGCATGAAACACATTCAGCTTCATATCGCACAAAGAAGTCTCCTAGTGTCGTTCTTTTTCTAGAATGTGCTGCATAATTGTTATTGGCTGACGTAGTGACATTTGACCTTTTGCTTAATTTGATACTGATTTTTTTGTTCTTGGCGCTGTGATATATCTAATACTTGCTTGCTAACACTATTGAACATTAGGTGTTTGTTCTTGTTCACTTCTTGACAGTTTGTTTTGGTTTGTTCATGGTGTGTTAGGTGTTGATATCTTAGTATATAAGTAAGTCTACTGATTATGTAGTACATACATCCCCATGTTTATTAATGTCGTACATTTAGGCCCTGTTGACAGATATTTTTATATCATAGACAAGACCTTGGAAATATAATTGTATTGTCTAATGGAAAACCTTGATAACTTGCATCGTTGATTACGTGTAGCTAATCAATATTTGATTATTAGATATGTAGACACCAAGTAATCCTGTTTTTATGTATGGAGGTTTACACGTTAAAAATATATCCCATATACAATACAAAGAGAACAATCAGACAGAAGTTGAACCCATATGAACAAAGAATAGAGACCACTGAAAACGAACAGGCAGAATAGGTTCAGGTGTTCTGGAAGAGAAAGCGCTCTTTTCTTTATTTACGACACCTGCTATGTAAATTTTGGTTCCGTAAACTAAGACAAGTTTCCAAATAAGGTAAATAACGGAATCCCAAAATACTGACAAGTATCACACACGCAGAATTTTATATCGCGCAACGACATTAGTATATTTCTCAAGATCTCAAGATCATTACGACAACCGTAAAACATCTCCAGGATCATAATAAACCTCTGTCTTTCGAACCTGTATTGTGAGTTTGTGTGTTTATGCCGACACCATGTGTAAATATCGTGATATCGGAAACATGCCCTAGAATATCGAATCATCTGCAACATTTTAACATCATGAATTTAGGATACAGCTATGTTGCTATCTAGAAATTGGCAATTTACATAGGGGCCTAAAATTATTACGCTTATCATACAGCTTCGTGGAAAGCTGTTCCTGTTTGTTTACTTCGAGAAAACCAAGTTGCTGTTAAGTGAAGAGATCAGGTACATATTAGTGCGGACCGTGTATGTGGTCCCGTTCGGTGGTTGCTCGCGTATAATGATGGAATCTGCTCTGACTAATTATAACGCCATCGGCAGCAGCATAACCGGATGTCACCCTGCTTTTGCTAGATTACCACACATACTTCGTCTCTCCATCACCCAGACCACGTCCAGGTACGTCAACTTGTAAGAATAAAACATGGCTGTCAAATCATCTTGTTTGGATTATGACTTCAAAAGATAAATAACAAAATAAGTAAAGTCATTGTTATAAACTACCTTTGTTTGTATTAAGTTCAACCTGGCGGTTAATTTCTCACAGAATTATCACTTAAGAGACAAGACTTTAAGTTGATATATATAAAGCGGTACTAGGAAAATTAGACAATGCTAATCACATGAGTCAATCAATCAGTCTCGCTAACCAGTGGACAACAAGTAGTTTATGGAGAAAATCTGGCTGTAGTAATTACAATAACAATATAGGTCACATGAGATAAAGAACACACAATGGGGCTGAAATTACATCGAGCAACACAGACATGGAACCTCGGTCAATTACTATAATAAATACGCAATTGATTTTGTGTTGAGATTGTTGCTATGCAAACCCAACACATTCACACATGTGGTATGACGTTTTAAGTAGAGGAGGATGTAGAGAGTATATAATCGGCAGCATGGCCGGTTATCATTCCGAGCACTACAAATGATGGATTGTGGATAGCATAGGACCTAAAGGTACATATGAGGAGAGGATAAACAGATAAAAATCCTACAATGTCAAGAAACAAAGCATATCTTTTCAGGATAGGCAGTGTCATGATCAATATATATAAACTTTGCAAGCTTTAATCTATCAATTATCAGAGTATCTCTTACACTGGTCTGTCCCCATACTGTTCTTTGGATATTTCTTACATCAGTCTGTCCCCATACTGTTCTTTGGGTATTTCTTACATCAGTCTGTCCCCATACTGTTCTTTGGATTTGGATATTTCTTACATCAGTCTGGCCCCATACTGGTCTTTGGATGTTTCTAGGATCAGTCTGGCCCCATACTGGTCTTTGGATGTTTCTTACATCAGTCTGTCCCCATACTGTTCTTTGGATATTTCTTACATCAGTCTGTCCCCATACTGTTCTTTGGGTATTTCTTACATCAGTCTGGCCCCATACTGGTCTTTGGATGTTTCTAGGATCAGTCTGGCCCCATACTGGTCTTTGGATGTTTCTTACATCAGTCTGTCCCCATACTGTTCTTTGGGTATACTTCTTTGGGTACTTACATCAGTCTGGCCCCATACTGGTCTTTGGATGTTTTCTTACATCAGTCTGGCCCCATACTGGTCTTTGGATGTTTCTTACATCAGTCTGGCCCCATACTGGTCTTTGGATGTTTCTTACATCAGTCTGGCCCCATACTGGTCTTTGGATGTTTCTTACATCAGTCTGGCCCCATACTGGTCTTTGGATGTTTCTTACATCAGTCTGGCCCCATACTGGTCTTTGGATGTTTCTTACATACTGGTCTTTGGAGTCTGGCCCCATACTGGTCTTTGGATGTTTCTTACATCAGTCTGGCCCCATACTGGTCTTTGGATGTTTCTTACATCAGTCTGGCCCCATACTGGTCTTTGGATATTTCTTACATCAGTCTGGCCCCATACTGTTATTTGGATATTTCTTACATCAGTCTGGCCCCATACTGGTCTTTGGATGTTTCTTACATCAGTCTGGCCCCATACTGGTCTTTGGATATTTCTTACATCAGTCTGGCCCCATACTGTTATTTGGATATTTCTTACATCAGTCTGGCCCCATACTGGTCTTTGGATGTTTCTAGGATCAGTCTGGCCCCATACTGGTCTTTGGATGTTTCTTACATCAGTCTGGCCCCATACTGGTCTTTGGATGTTTCTTACATCAGTCTGGCCCCATACTGTTATTTGGATATTTCTTACATCAGTCTGGCCCCATACTGGTCTTTGGATGTTTCTAGGATCAGTCTGGCCCCATACTGTTATTTGGATATTTCTTACATCAGTCTGGCCCCATACTGGTCTTTGGATGTTTCTTACATCAGTCTGGCCCCATACTGGTCTTTGGATGTTTCTTACATCAGTCTGGCCCCATACTGTTATTTGGATATTTCTTACATCAGTCTGGCCCCATACTGGTCTTTGGATGTTTCTAGGATCAGTCTGGCCCCATACTGGTCTTTGGATGTTATATGTTTCTTACATCAGTCTGGCCCCATACTGGTCTTTGGATACTTCTTACATCAGTCTGGCCCCATACTGGTCTTTGGATGTTTCTAGGATCAGTCTGGCCCCATACTGTTATTTGGATATTTCTTACATCAGTCTGGCCCCATACTGGTCTTTGGATGTTTCTAGGATCAGTCTGGCCCCATACTGGTCTTTGGATGTTTCTAGGATCAGTCTGGCCCCATACTGGTCTTTGGATGTTTCTTACATCAGTCTGGCCCCATACTGGTCTTTGGATATTTCTTACATCAGTCTGGCCCCATACTGGTCTTTGGATGTTTCTAGGATCAGTCTGGCCCCATACTGGTCTTTGGATGTTTCTAGGATCAGTCTGGCCCCATACTGGTCTTTGGATGTTTCTTACATCAGTCTGTCCCCATACTGGTCTTTGGATACTTCTTACATCAGTCTGGCCCCATACTGTTATTTGGATATTTCTTACATCAGTCTGGCCCCATACTGGTCTTTGGATGTTTCTTACATCAGTCTGGCCCCATACTGGTCTTTGGATGTTTCTTACATCAGTCTGGCCCCATACTGGTCTTTGGATGTTTCTAGGATCAGTCTGGCCCCATACTGGTCTTTGGATGTTTCTTACATCAGTCTGGCCCCATACTGGTCTTTGGATACTTCTTACATCAGACTGGCCCCATACTGTTATTTGGATATTTCTTACATCAGTCTGGCCCCATACTGGTCTTTGGATGTTTCTAGGATCAGTCTGGCCCCATACTGGTCTTTGGATGTTTCTTACATCAGTCTGGCCCCATACTGGTCTTTGGATACTGTCTATTTGGATATTTCTTACATCAGTCTGGCCCCATACTGGTCTTTGGATGTTTCTACTCAGTCTGGCCCCATACTGGTCTTTGGATGTTTCTTACATCAGTCTGGCCCCATACTGTTATTTGGATATTTCTTACATCAGTCTGGCCCCATACTGGTCTTTGGATGTTTCTTACATCAGTCTGGCCCCATACTGGTCTTTGGATGTTTCTTACATCAGTCTGGCCCCATACTGTTATTTGGATATTTCTTACATCAGTCTGGCCCCATACTGGTCTTTGGGTATTTCTTACATCAGTCTGGCCCCATACTGTTCTTTGGATGTTTCTTACATCAGTCTGGCCCCATACTGGTCTTTAGATATTTCTTACATCAGTCTGGCCCCATACTGATCTTTGGGTATTTCTTACATCAGTCTGGCCCCATACTGGTCTTTGGATATTTCTTACATCAGTCTGGCCCCATACTGGTCTTTGGATGTTTCTAACATCAGTCTGGCCCCATACTGTTCTTTGGGTATTTCTAGTATTTCTAACATCAGTCTGGCGCCATACTATTCTTTGGATAATTCTTACATCAGCCTGGCCCAAGCTCACTTTGGATATGTCTTATATCAGCCTGGCCCAAGCTGCACTTTGGATATCTCTTAAATTAGCCTGGCCCTATACAGTACTTTGGGTATCACTTCATACCTTTGAAATTTTATTTTATTACATTGAGACGAAGTGTATATGTATATGGATCCTGTTTGACACCCAACACAAATAATAGATTTCAAAAGCAACCGATAGTTTGACAGGTGAAAAATATGATGATGACTACGCTGATTATAGCTGTAAACATCTTCCTATTTTCGTCTTGTTTCATAGCTTATAAGGGAATTTACTTATGGCATTTATGGTGGTATTCATGTGTTGTTTATAGGAAAAGTTTATAAATAAATAAGACACGTTCAAGGAAATTAACCAATGGGGATGAAGGAATCAATGGGCTGCTTTAAAAAACAAACGGCTCAATTGTTAATGCGCGTCATTTCTCCTGATGAACCACGGTATACTACCATCAGCGAGGTCAACGAAATCCCCATGGAAATCACAGACTAAACCTAAAGTACAAAGTACAATATTTTATTTCAACTGGTACGACTGTTTTTATCTTTTACAGCCTAACACAATTTTTTTAAGAGATATTAAAATTCGTCTGGCTTTAATCTTTTTTTTTAACTTTTGATGCGAATATGATTGTGACAGTAGGATATCAAACCGGTTCCAATTAACGTCGTAGAGAATGTGTTAATTGTATATTCATTTTTAAAAACAAATATATCATTAACGCCTGGATTCTGTCATATTTAATGCACATGCTTGTCTATGTTAAGTGCAAATGATTAAACCTTCTGCATATTACTGGAGATTAATATCTGATTTCCATGTAATGTTATAAAAGGTTCCTTTGTATACAGTTATCATTTGGGACTGTGACAATGCTCGACAAAAATTTACAAGGCGGTTGTCGTCGATTAAGCAGAATACGCCTACTCTTCCTGAGCATCAGGTCCTCACCTTTCAGTGTGATTAAATTTCTGTTATTGGGTAGGTATTTTGTTTTACTTTTTTCCTAATATACTAATGTGATTGATCTATTTGTAACAGAACGTTGCACCGTTGTTGAAGTTGATAACAATTATATAAGTTAAAATCGATAAATGTATATAATGTGTTGAGGGTAAATGTTGTGATGTAAAATAAAGCAATAATGTATCTTATTTCCATGAAGCTACACGAGTATATCAATCTTTAGACTGTGTAAAGCAATATCATTCTTCACTTATCACATCCAATGAAAACATACAATGACAGTCAAGCAAATATTCCCATTTGTGTGTGGTCAACATAATACTACTGTAAAATTAACAATCAATGATGTGTTCCTAAAATGTGAGTGTGTCTCCGCAGACAAGATAGACTACTGCATATTAATGTCATCAGCATTCTATCAGTCAGTTCCTGTGGTTGATTTCCTCTTGTAAACTAATTATTTATGCGACGTAAATCATTAAGCAATGTATTTGATACAAGCGTGTAATTTTCTGTTATTGATGTGTACAATCGTAATGTTCTTCCTATGAATACAACAGGTAAGTTGATATCGCGGTAGTGGTTACTATGACTGTGAAATCAACTGAAAATGAAAAAAATGACCCAGTCGCTGAGCCATGAACCAATCGTGATACAACAATGGAATGTAAGGGTTATCCAAGTAAGGTCTCAATGATCTCGTGTTATTTAGTTTGTGCGATCGGACAAGCGAGGTCGTGCCACATTAACCGACGGAAGGTGCTGTATACCCATTAACCTGTTGCTTACATAACATCATTAATCAGTTTATTCTGATTTTGTGAACAAAATGTATTATTTCAATTAGAAACAGTTCTTATCCGGGAGGTTTTAGAATACATTCAACAAGGAACAATCCTAATTTGGGAGGTTGTACTACAACAAAATCATTCTCTGTATGTTTATTGATTTGTTACACTGCACATATTTCATGGTTTTATTTGCAAAGGGAATAGAACCTGTCCGTAGCAACCATGACGATGTATAATGAAAGACAGAATCGGTACTAAACAGACGTTGAACTCTGTGGAAGTATATAAAAGTGAACGGTGGATATGGACACCTAATTCAGGTAAGGCAGGATTTTGTTGATATACTCGCCACAAAGTAGCTTCCGTATAGATTCTAAGTTACAGGATGCAGCAAATGTTTAAGAATTTGAAAAATGTTGAATTAGAAATTGTTGATGTTTTACATAGTGTCTAGAATAGTCCTTCTCATGATACAATATGACATGATATAAGTTACAGAAGGCGTTGTATATTTAATTTGGTTGCAGTCATTATGCTTGAAAGAACATCTTCTTCCTCGAGTATATGTCGGTGATTTAAGGTCACCGGCTATTTGGTGGCTAAAATCAGTACTATGTTTAAAGAAATTAGGCGGATCGAAAAACCGGGGGCATAGGTAGAGCTTTCATATTTGGCATGTGTTTTACTTGTGACAAGACCTTTCCGATGGTACCAAAATATTTTGACCATGACCTTTGACTTACATTTGAAAAAATACATTTGCCATAACTATTGCACCATAAGAGGTATTACTTTCATATTTGGCAAGTGTTCCTTGTGACAAGATCCTTCTGGAGACTCCAGACCATGTGACCTTGACTGTGACCTTTGACCTACATTTGAAAAACTTAAACATTGATCTTAACTTTGGCACATTGGAGACATAAGTGTTTAACAAAGTGTGCATGCAATTAGCACACACATTATAGAGTCCAGTTTTAATGCCCCACTTGAGAATCTATTGCTAAAGAGAAAATGTTGTCGTATTCTGATTTCGAACAGTTGTTAATGACTATAAATGCAGCGAAATCAAATACCTTTTCAATACTACCAGTTATTCGGTATTTTTTTATCAATTAATTATTTCTTCTGACAACAAAACAAAGTAAAATATTTGGTGCTGATATAGTTATCTTGTGCTAAATTGGAGAGGTATTTTATTAAAATTATTCTTCTTTCGTTGCTGTCCTTGTTAATTTTCTCAGATATGGCGGTTCACTTCAAAAACCTACTCGTTCCTACCAAATATAATCAATATCAAACAATAAGGTCTGCTGACGACACTGTTTCAGGTAATGACTTTATTATGCGTCAATTCGTTGGTTGTGTATATTTAGATAAACACCATGACGCCAACTTCAATAAGATAACCAAGCACACGTCTAAGTCTTAGGGGATTCTATCACATAAACAATAATCTAGCCATATCAAATAAAGCTCTCATATCAATATCTACGTCTGCATCACCAAGACAAATTATTCATTACTAAGGAATGGTAATATATCTGTGTTTATTATTTATAGCTATCTTATAGACACATCGACAAAACAATGTCACATGAATGTCGATAGATCAGTGATATATAAAGGTATGTTGATAAATTAATATCACAGTATGACAGATGTTGTTTCCAAGTTTTCATGGTATATACCTGCCTCCTTTACCTAAAGATTATACTGAGATTAAGACACCATAATAAGAGTGATGTTGGTTGGCACCTAAGGCAGCAAACTTCAATTAGCTTATCAGAACAGGTAACAAACACCTTCAGTCTCATGTTAAAATGCTTGGTGATTCATTTCTTTACAAATCAAAACATTTATTGATTATTATCATACTTTCACCTTGACATTCAGGCACCGACAGATTTTTGCTATACATGCTGCTAACTTTAATTAAATGTAACAAAAATCTGGCAAAAATAATCGTTTGCCATTTACTTTTATGATAAAGAGGTGATTCATATTGCTATTGTGAATTTTCCATTTCTAGAGAGTAAAGTTTATTGTCCCAAATTCATTGTATTTCCATTATGTGTGCAGTAGATGGTGTATTCACGGTTCCCGTTATAAAAATACAAAATTACGAATGCACATCACCTAGTAGGTTTGAGAAGGATTTTGTATTACCTTGTGCTAAATAGATATGGATACTTACAATGCTCAATATGATAGGTAAATCTATTATTATTTTTTTTTTGTTTTGTTTTTTTGTTTTGTGTGTGTGTGTGTGGATGGGAGGGGGGTGGTTCTTGTTTTTGTTTTTTCTTGTTTTTTTTATGAAGCTTATATCCATTTTGATGTAACATTATTTGGATGCTTACATTGGGAATGTTGTAGAAGACGCTTACCCACCACACACACCTGGTCTTATTATTCTTGTACTTGTTATGGGCCTCATTGTTTGCGTTTTTGAATTCTGACTCTGTTGACATATTGGTATTCTTTTCTCAGGAGCCAGCTAGTAGTTGTCGTATTGATTATTATAAATAGGTTTCGTTTGACGCGAACGCATGAAAGAATTTCACAAATTTATATTTCACACTTTTTCCTTAAAATGTTTTTCGTAGATTACATATTTGCTTTTCACACATTTTCACAATTATTCGTAGGTTTATTTTGGTTCCTGAGATAAATGCAAACAAATCAAGAGCGAATGTTCATCAGTGTGTTATTAATTATCTAGATACATGCAATATTGAAATGAAATATGAATTATTTCACCTACCATAAATTATTATGAAACTGGTTCCCATTACAGCCTCCAGCACAGTATATCTCACCATTGAATACAGCACATGCGTGGTTTGAACGTGGCGATATCAAGGGACGTAACTCTGTCCAAGTATTTTTTACAGGATCATACATATCACACATAACTGACTGGCGTCCGTCTGGTAGCTCGCCTCCTTCAACATCATGATGAAAAAAGTTTAGAGTTACTTTTTTGTGTGAATCTTTCTTAAAGCATAATGGTTAAGATGATATTTAGACATTGTAGTTATCTGCTATTTGTTGCTATTTCTAAACCTCTCCGTTGAAAGGGGACGGGCAGTGTCAACCAGAAATGGATAACAGGTGATTTGACTTCATATCTGTACATGTATATAATTAATCAAATGATGTCTTAACGATCATTTAAACAAATTAGTACTTTCGGATGTTGAATTATTTTGTCATGTTTATCTATTTATGTTTTTTTCATTCTCATCAATATTCATTCATTTCTTTCTTGTGTTTTGGAAATACCAAAAAGAGTGTAAAAATGAAACCTATTATATAAAATGTTTTATATCTTAATAGCTTCTCTCGAGTTTAGTTTTACACCTTGATGATTTTCCTGATTCTATGCTTTACGTTTGGATTGCTTTTCTAGATTCTGTTTTACATCTTGATTGTTATTCTAGATTCTATGCTTTACATCTGGATCGGTTTTTCTAGATTCTATGCTTTACATCTGGATCGGTTTTTCTAGATTCTATGTTTTACATCTTGATTGCTTTTCTAGATTCTATTAATTACATTTTTACTTATTGACTGCATTTTAGAAACTTTATTAATTAAAAACTAAAATTGTCACTATCTTTAATGACGCCATCTGCATCCTCTAGGACTATCTCGAGCTATTACAATGCAGGTTATTATGTTAAATTAGTGTTCACCGATTTTATATTTTATTTGAATATATCAAGCATTTCATGTTATTCATATGTCTTTGTCAAATTTATCTTCACGTTTAAAGAAGCAGATAGATTTTATCACATCTTGTTGTACTTGATATTCAAATTTAATTAGATGATATCGTCTCTTGTGATTAAGTCTACGAGGACGGTACTAACTAAACAATATTGATCGGGATATCTGACTAAACTAAACTACACTAACTATTATATGTTGCTTTGTGTATTTTATAGGATGTGATTTTTGACATTTTCTCATCTATTGAATAGTCAAGACATCTGACCTTAATGAACTGGATATAGATTCTTGTACTAACAATAGCACAATAAACAGGCACCTTTTATTTTGAAAACACACTGATTAGGGTAATCACAATGTATTAAATATTTATACAAACAGCTAGGCCGCTTTATAGCCTGATTGCCTGGTCTAAACAACGAACTAGAAATCATTCTGACCTGAATAAGAATAGTGCTAATGACCGACTTCAGTAGCAACAATTTGTTTGGGTTTATATTGCTATTTAACAACAAAAGAAAGCGAAAACAAAACAAACAAACAATTTGTAAATACAAAGCATATGTCAATTGACATCTGTGATGAACTCGCGGGTCAGGTCATGTTAATGCTCCATGTCAGGTCACTGACACTCTATTATGTTGCAGAACAAAAGCAAATCAATTAAATGGAACAAAAAATAGTTTGGTAAAAAAGCGAACAAAATGAATGATAACATGACATCGAATAAGTTTATGTTGTCATGTTGTTTTAATGGATTATTGTGTAATATTTACCTTGAATGGACCTTTTAAGAGTCAAATTTAAGTCCATAATTAATTACTCCTATGAGAATACTCGGAAACAATATTATCGCGTTAAAATACATCAATATATAATGTGTTTGTGATGAAGTCGATACCAGCCTGTAGTTACCAGACACTTGTGCCCCGTTAAAACCCTTTATGTTGTGATGTCGTTAAGTGGGATGGTTGCATGACTGTCAAAGTAATTCGCCCAATATATAAGGGACATAATCAGTCAGATCCACATTTACATTGTTGTTATCATCCGTTTTATGATACAAGTGTGCGTGATATTGGTACTTCATTATGTCTTATTGGAAAATGAGCACGATCTAATTAGTAGTATCAGAAATATTTTGTGACTTATAACGGCGTCGAACAAGAAATTTGAAGACACAGGAAATGAGACATGTCATTGCTCTGTTTTACGTTTATTTACTTAACCGGAATAACCACGCTGTTTCTTCTATTCTATGTTTAGAATAGAATCAAAGAAAATCAATACCATGATAACAATTTAGTTAGCAATGCTGCCGACACGCTGGTGCTTTACAATCATAACATTTTCACCTCAATACACTATAAGTAATAAACAAATTAATTAACCGTTGTGTTGATTAGAAAACAAAAGCAAAAATGAAAAATGGATCATATTGTTATATGTAGAACGACTACTGTCCGACGAACCATTTTGACATCTTGCTTGCGAAAAAGGTCAGGAATATTTAACGCGTTTCAACAAAAAATCGCCCTTAAAATCAAGCCACGACTCTATCGATTAAAAACTGGAACCAATAATGCATTAGTTAATGTCAGTCACACAGCAAACAATACATGTCAACATAACATATATCGATTCATTGAAGTTGTTATTCATGCTTTAAAAAACAAGTATTAGTTTCACAATGTCGTTGTCAGTCACTAGTTCAAATATATACACTTTATATCAGTTACATAACCGAAATATACTCTTCACGATGTCGTTCGGGTTCAGTTACATATCCCAAATGTACACTTCATGATGCCAATTTAGTTACATATCCCAAATATACATTTCATGACGTCGTTCGTTTTCTGTTACATTTCCCAAATATACACTTCATGACGTCGTTCGTTTTCAGTTACATTTCCCAAATATACACTTCATGACGTCGTTCGTTTTCAGTTACATTTCCCAAATATACACTTCATGACGTCGTTCGTTTTCAGTTACATTTCCCAAATATACACTTCATGACGTCGTTCGTTTTCGGTTACATTTCCCAAATATACACTTCATGACGTCGTTCGTTTTCAGTTACATTTCCCAAATATACACTTCATGACGTCGTTCGTTTTCAGTTACATTTCCCAAATATACACTTCATGACGTCGTTCGTTTTCAGTTACATTTCCCAAATATACACTTCATGACGTCGTTCGTTTTCTGTTACATTTCCCAAATATACATTTCATGACGTCGTTCGTTTTCAGTTACATTTCCCAAATATACACTTCATGACGTCGTTCGTTTTCAGTTACATTTCCCAAATATACACTTCATGACGTCGTTCGTTTTCAGTTACATTTCCCAAATATACACTTCATGACGTCGTTCGTTTTCAGTTACATTTCCCAAATATACACTTCATGACGTCGTTCGTTTTCAGTTACATTTCCCAAATATACACTTCATGACGTCGTTCGTTTTCAGTTACATTTCCCAAATATACACTTCATGACGTCGTTCGTTTTCAGTTACATTTCCCAAATATACACTTCATGACGTCGTTCGTTTTCAGTTACATTTCCCAAATATACACTTCATGACGTCGTTCGTTTTCAGTTACATTTCCCAAATATACACTTCATGACGTCGTTCGTTTTCAGTTACATTTCCCAAATATACACTTCATGACGTCGTTCGTTTTCAGTTACATTTCCCAAATATACACTTCATGACGTCGTTCGTTTTCAGTTACATTTCCCAAATATACACTTCATGACGTCGTTCGTTTTCAGTTACATTTCCCAAATATACACTTCATGACGTCGTTCGTTTTCTGTTACATTTCCCAAATATACACTTCATGACGTCGTTCGTTTTCAGTTACATTTCCCAAATATACACTTCATGACGTCGTTCGTTTTCTGTTACATTTCCCAAATATACATTTCATGACGTCGTTCGTTTTCAGTTACATTTCCCAAATATACACTTCATGACGTCGTTCGTTTTCAGTTACATTTCCCAAATATACACTTCATGACGTCGTTCGTTTTCAGTTACATTTCCCAAATATACATTTCATGACGTCGTTCGTTTTCAGTTACATTTCCCAAATATACACTTCATGACGTCGTTCGTTTTCAGTTACATTTCCCAAATATACACTTCATGACGTCGTTCGTTTTCAGTTACATTTCCCAAATATACACTTCATGACGTCGTTCGTTTTCAGTTACATTTCCCAAATATACACTTCATGACGTCGTTCGTTTTCAGTTACATTTCCCAAATATACACTTCATGACGTCGTTCGTTTTCAGTTACATTTCCCAAATATACACTTCATGACGTCGTTCGTTTTCAGTTACATTTCCCAAATATA
The DNA here is from genome assembly GCF_031769215.1 of Ylistrum balloti. Taxonomy (NCBI): domain Eukaryota; kingdom Metazoa; phylum Mollusca; class Bivalvia; order Pectinida; family Pectinidae; genus Ylistrum; species Ylistrum balloti. Next base: position 2,323,164 of record NW_026782081.1, on the reverse strand, counting down.
CACTTCATGACGTCGTTCGTTTTCAGTTACATTTCCAAAATATACACTTCATGACGTCGTTCGTTTTCAGTTACATATCCTAAAGTTATTCTTCATGATGTTATTTAATAATGTTGATATGATAGTGGTGTACTATACATACTTTAATTGGTACATACGTACCTGTAACTATTATCTTTCCTTTAAGTACATTCGTAGAAAACTTCGCACGTGGTCTTGGCATAGAGGGTAATACAGACCACATACCCTCAAATGGGTTGTATCTGTAATGTAATAGAGTACAGCCATGTTATCAATGGATACACATTGTGAGAAAATTGGGTTGTTTATAAAATGTAAGACAGGCTTCAGTCTCTCGAATCATGAAATATAGATGACATATGATAGAACATTTCTGATCTAATAAGAGTTGTAGCTGGATAATACTTAAAAGCCTAAAATGATTTACAAAGCAACCAGTTTTCTAAAATATGGAAAGTTACATAATAACAAATTATATATAAATATAAACTTCTATTAATCAAAATTCGATGATTATAGTTTCTCGATGTATCGAACGTTTTGCCTGGTACCAAATTTAATTATTAACTACACTTTCATGTAATTAAGTTTTATAAATTGAACTACTCGTGTATAATTTCACGTATGTATAGAATTGATTTCAACATCAATACATTCCGTTTTATAGATTTGCTTGGAGACATCATACTTTTGTCGATATTAATTTCATGAATTGATGAGGATTGTACAAATAAGATGCAATAGAGCAGAGCAATGAATCTAATTGTATCATACAGCTGTTTCGTCCTTCTAGGACTGGTAAGTGGTACTGAGGGTCTATATTTTAAAATAGGAGGCAACAGAGCAAAATCCAAAGTGATCAAAAGAAAGACAAAACATATATAGATAAAGAGGTGTACATACCCCATATTTTTTTTTAAAAAATCGTAATTTTCATATAACAGATAATTTTAGAATACGTCAAATTCATGTGTATATTCATAACCATACCAATATTCGAGTGAATTAAAATGTTTGCATACAGCAAACCTAGGGGACGAAGAGTCCACCAGCAGTGACTACCCCAGCAATCTCAAAGATTGTTCAAAAGAGAATAACATCTTTTATATGTATATATATATATATATATATATATATACAGTATATTACAGTCTTTCAATGTTTAGATAAATCACACAAATCATAAAGCTTCTGGGGGGAAAATATATATATTCGCAAAGAAACTTTAAGATTTGTGACATTTATCTAAACTGTGAAATACAGTAATATATATTTTCATGAAAAAAATTTGTCTTAAAAATCAACAAACTCTGTGCGTTGTTGTAACACTGTATCATGTGATGGATAGGTATATTTATGTGACTTTACCTGAAACATGCATCGAGATGTCTGGCAGATTTTTTGTTGTACCCTCCGAATATATAAAGCAGGTTGTCAACCTCGGCAACACCGAAGTTACAGATATCTTTAGTGACCTTCCAGTGGTCAGTTTTGACATTGTACGACAGGATGTCAGAATGGTCCGGAGTGAGGATTATGTAGTGAGCCTCCCCAGTCCCCGCCTTGTTGATGATGTAAAGACGATGTTGTATAGTGATAGGCTTGGCCGGAGAATTAACGTAACCAGTCATTGTTCTAGTACCATTGTTATAATATACACAGTCTGGTATCAGATGAGATACCTAGTTCTGACTGATATTTCAAACCCTCTAATTTGAGTAGTCTCCATGTCTAATGATATATCACTGTGTAAGTCTATCCGCCTTACTACGTCATACTTTTGCAATCTGAAATAAACGAAAATATTAAGCATCAAATGTGTATGGATGATATTTATGTGAAAATGGCTTGGATTTACAGATATATCAAGTATTTCTTTTTATCATTAGTGTTTGAAGTAAAGTAGGTGTGTGCGTGTAAGGCTGATCCAAAAGCTAGTAAAGGTTGTGTTTCCTGTCAAGCAAACCCTAATATTCCCAAAGTGTTTCCTTCATGGGATGAATGATCAATGTCGTTTCTTCCCTATACACTAAGATTTGCGCAATCTTATGAAAATCAAAGCGAAAATTAATATCAATAACACGCCTTAAAATGATAAATGAACTTAAAAAAATCCTAATAACTTCTTACATGATTCATCAAAAAATCGTAATTTCGGAAGGAAAAAAACAAGATTCAAATATAAAGTATGTATTCAACGAATCGACTTCCCAATCCGCCTATTTCGAGAGTCGTTTTTATTTTTGTTATATTTCGGAATAGGCTCATCAATTAATTGCATTTTCATAAAGACTGTTCAGTGTAAACTTAACCCTTCAATGCATAAAAAAATTCAATTATTCATTTTGCTCTTTATTCATTTGTTGGTTCTTCAATTAAGATATATAACAATAATCAATAAATGTAAAGGATTACGCTACAAATGCTGAAGTCATTAGCGATCCAAAATCAGTGTAACATCAAGTGAATAATCATATAACGAGGCAACAAGACTAAAGGATGAATAAACACACTACTACCACATGACTAACTCTGTAAGGACTCGGGGTAACCAGAAATAGATCCTACATGATCCTGTGTAAATCTTCGGGAAGAATTTGTACGTATTAACACACATATCTAGTTTCACTTTCTCACATAATTATAGTTGCGCTGTATACAGGTATAACTTCTACCTTGGCAGGTTGATACTTGGCTATTTCTTTTTATCGAGAACAGTCACGCGAATCTATGTCAGCATACCTTAATTAAACTGGATTTCCACACCCACTGTGTGGTGAGTGACAGTCACACGGCCTTGATCATTAAATAATATATAGATCTGTCTTTTTTTATCATATTAACAGTGTGACCTTTTCGCAAGGTCAGATGTGTATGTAGCTCACCAGCTAATTGTATTCTGATTTACTGGAATTTTTATCGACACGTACAGCATCAATTTTCACTAGAATATTGACGAAAATAATGCTTACAATTTAAATATGAACACTGGCATATCAAATGTTATATGAATTATTCATTCTGAAATATCTGTATGTACCTGTCTGTATTTCAACATTTTGTGAGGAAGGAAAAACAAACAGTTACAGAGGACACACAAGGGAATAGCACCATTCAATGTAAATTTAGAATTAGAATTTTTGGGCTTTTTTGTTTTTACAAAATGTAATTGACGCTAGTGACTAAATTTTGGGAGGCTTTGGAAAATCAATATTAGCCAAAACCATTTTTTGAGGGAAGAAATAGAGAGGTATACTAATCCCGTAACTATTTTAAGCTTAAAAATTTCAATACAGAACAACGTCAAATGCACGAGCACGTGCCAACATTCTCATGTATTAAAATTCAGCATGAGGGGCTAGCGATTTTCATGTATCAAAATAGTTCCTGTATGACTCAGAAATCTGTACCCCACCTTTGTTGTACAAATAGACAGAAGTTAATATCATTCAGATTTATATATTATACAACAACATTAATTGATATGGGTGTCATTACTTTTCTCTGTTGTTTTTTGTTTATCTGATATGTACAACAAAAACAAGCTGCAGTCTTTGAGCTGGGTTACCATGCTAACACAAAAATAGTTCCTGTATGACTCAGAAAACTATGCACTGTTTAGTATCGTTAAGGACATGCTTAAATTTACAAATATAATTTCAAAAAAGGAAAATTGAAGCCATCCAACAGTTAAAAACAAATATTTTTCTCCTTTATCTGTCAAGATGATTATCATAAGTACCAATACAATTAAAGGCCTTGTTCGGTTTTAATACAAAAGAAAATATTTGAAATACGAAATGTCACAAAGGATTTTAAACGTACTCAGTGTTATACAAACGATCAATAACACAGGTATGAACTTATTTATGAGTGAGTTTCTACTTGACACTTTCCCTGGACCAATTATTTTTACGAAGCTTATTCAGCTTTTGAAAGCTTATATAAATCCAAACTTAAATGAAATGGTTCATACATTATTGAAATATGGAGCCGTTAAACTAACCATGCAATGTCTAGCGAGATCCTATAAGATAATGAAAACAACAATGTGCCGCTAAATCACAATACAAACAGTCAATACACAGATCACCAATAAAAGAATTCCATTTCTAGTTTATTTAGAAATAAATTTTACGACTCATCATGCACTGTTTGGAATGTTATTGTCAGGCCTTTGTTGCTAAGGTAAAAATAATGCCTTTGTCAGGTTCATTTCCCTTGTGAATTTAGATATCAATTTACAATAAGATTAATTTAAAGACTTCTTAGGAATACGCTAGATCTCATTTTAGCCATGATTAATCTAATTCATATGACACTTTCGTCAGTATCAACCTTAACTTTAATGCGCCAATGCACAAATGCTCCTCCATACAAGAGGACATATTCATATATTCCATTATTATTTTTAAATAGTTCTTATTAGTATTGAAATGTTACCAATGAAGATTTTGAATTAATATCGTATCTATGACGAGATACATTTCATACATACTTACACGTCTGTGTATATATCGATCATGCATATAGAGGGGTTACATTTTAATTACTGATGCTTCCGCCGATGTCTGATTTGTAATCTTCTTTTTTTCTCTCTCATGCAATAATGATGGCATACACTATATAATTAGTTCACATTCATTCGATGCTATTATCATTGGTTTACACTACCGGTAATTGTCACTGTGTATAGATAACTATATGTGATATGATACCACATGTAGATTATAGATCAATACATAGATTAGAATTCTACCTGTCTGATTAGAATTCAACAGGTGTGTCAACATTACACAGATATGTTAATATCTGCCAAGTTCCGATATAGGTGATATGAAGCATGCCATGACATAGGTTAACGGAATGATCTTTATAACAAGATATTCGTATAATTTCCCATGACTAGATTAACACTCATTTACGAATTTAAAATAACTTGAACATACCCACTACAACAGTATATTAAGTGTTTAAACATTAAACGACACGTGCGAAATCATCCACTTACCTTAGCAATTATAATTCATTAAGAAATATATACAGATTCTTCCCGGGGTTTCACAGGGATATCCTCAAATGTTTATCGTTCTGTTTGCTGCATAAATAGGTAACCTGGAGTTGTATATGTATATATAGTGATCATATAGAGTCAGTTGTCAAAATCTTAGGTTTCTTTGCCGTTGTTCGTAATGTATGAAGTTTACATGTATATATACTTACAGTGATATAGGTCGGTAAAAGCCTTTGAACAACAACTGCCTGAACAAAGCTCTGTGCTCTTAACCTGATCTTTCTGCAAATGTTTAAGTATAAATATGAAACACGCGGCTGGTGGTTTCAAAATATATTAATGGTTGTGCATACAACAAAAGTGTTGAAAGGACTTTCGATTTACCAAATTTGTTATCTTATGTGATTTACACCACATCGCGTGTTAAATATTTGTGTAAATAAATATTATGTGTTTATCATACATTGATCTGTTTTACTCAGTGATCACTGAGCTCTTATCACTAGTCTTTACACTAAACTAATTAAAATGTAAATGACTGTATTATGTATATTCTATTCAGTTATAATGCTCCCCCTATACGCTATTGTAAAACGCACTGTTCATCATAATGGAGAAAACTAACTACAGACTGTAGATATTGTGTTTGCTGTTGTCCTCTGCTAATTCACTACTACCTGTATTACGTAGAATGATCAGCAGACCGAGTATCTATATAGTTAGTGGAAAAGCTCAATTTACCTATACAGAGTATTATCGCCAATGAACGCTGACAAACTTCATTAGTAGGTATACTATACCGTATTTACGGACCGGATTCAACACGTGATATTCAGAGAAGTAACAAGAGACTGTATTTGCAATTTGATATTCAGGAAATACATACTGAGGAATTTATCACAAATAATTAAACGCGAAAAGAACAGGATGCTTTCACTATACAACAACTGTTTAGTGCCAAATGTATAAACCCATCAATATTGGTTTCTGAAACGTAATGGAGGTTTTTAATGTGTGATATAAATATAAATATAATGTGTGATAATTGAAGGAACGTTTTGATTGTCTGTGATATATTAAAATCAATTTCTTAAAAGGTGTCAAATCAAGAAATGACATAACAATAGATTTATGTCAATGACAAATATTACAATATCATTCGTTCTTAGATCCATGTATATTCACCGATTAAATACCATTATACCCCGATGTATGAGTCACCTACCAAATGAGTTGGTACAATGGCAATGAATTTTTCTTTTATGAATAATAAGATTACCTGGTTATTTTTTCGATGAAGAAAATTATTTGCGTGTTATTATTTCTTGTCTATAGAACAGCCTATGTTTGACTGAGATGTTGATCGCTTGCACTTCATTTCAGTGACAGTTGATTGACAAGACTGCATACAGAACAAAGCCTATTCAAATTCTCTTCATTAAATTGGCAGAGTGAAATGCAAGATGATTAAATTAGAAAATGTATAATGCGTATATGCATGAAGTTTGGATTGCGTTTGAAAATTGAAATTAAAATTTAACACAATGAACCCTCATGCTTCGGACACATTTATAATAGTTTTTTATATATCAAATCATACGCAGCTACTAGAACAGGTTTACCTATAAACTCTATGTGCACAGAACGTTGTCCGTATTCTTTCATATATAAAAAAAACCCGGCGAGGTTTTCAAAGGGATTCAACATTCAATATGTTACGAGGAAAGCAAATATCGTGTACATGTTATATCTAACTCCTTGGGATTTTTTCTTGAACAAATGAATCAATTGATCCCCGTTGCTTTGGGTGTATAATGCATTCGATAAAATGGGATAGTCGGGTTGCGCAGTGATAACGCACTCGCCTTTCACCTAACCGTCCGTGGTTCGATTCCCAGAATGAGCGTGAAAAGGTATGGGGGTCACCTGCCCGATCACGTGGGTTTATCCCGGCTATTAAAGTTTCCTCCTACAGTAAGACCACTCGTCCGCCCCCATTACGGGCCGTCAAGAAATATATATAAGTTGGAAAAACTTCACCCTCAATTGATGTAAAATAAATAAAGGTTTGTTTTATGAATTACTACTCAATTCTTGTCGTCAACATTGCTGTGATGTTGGTCTTTTTATAAAATGTTGAATTTAAGTTAGATTTCAGCAAAATATATTCATTGTTTAGACACGTTTGATTATAATAATTTAATAATGTCATCAGTGAAACACAATCAGATTTTGTCTACTCGGTGTGCAGTAAATAAGAAGTAAATCTTTTCATTGTAGTCAAGCTAATATTAAAGAAGTCCAGTTTTAGTCATATATAATGATTATATCGAATACAATACTGTATAGTTCATAGGAAATATATATATCTAGCTGATTACCTTGTTTCCACTAAAACATATACAAATAAACCCTTTTTACCTTTTTGTATATTTGAAATTTTCATAACCATAATTTGAATAAGTGTCGGTCGACAATAACTCTAGTTTCCAATGTATATCTATATATATACATTGTATCTCTGGTGTTATGATTGTATATGTATCTATCTTAGGTTATATGTGTATATAACTATTACAATCCTACTGGAATCCAAATCTTATACAGTATATCTACTCACGTTCAATTTTCTGTGTAAGTATCATAATCCAGCTAACTCCTGGCTCACTTACCACCGTGTCCTATAGTCATACTGGGACACAGCATGTGCGATATCATAGGGACTGGAGAGCAGCATTTATGCAATCTTCTTTTATATAGTCATTAACCAAATAAATATGACCAGAAAATTCGATATATTTCTTTTTAAGTGTGTTTCAGTCCAGAGAGAAAACATTCATTCCCAGCAACGACCGAGGGTTTTGTAACTGTCATTCTTCTTCATTTAGTGTTGGGGGGTTTACCAACTGTTATTTAAACTTAATGTTTGTTATTTAAATACTGTTGTTCGTGTTTGACAGGCACTTAGTTTGCAATGCCAGCGATTTCACATATTTACTTTGATATTAACGTTCTGGTATCATTGTGGTACTAAAAGGAACTGACAAATTGAGGAGCTTATGTCAATAAAGTTATCTACTGGTGTTAGGTGGAGAGGAATAAAAAGTGTCAGGTTAAATAGGAAATTTACTAATGCGCCGAATTCAAATAGAAATATCAAGTTCCATGTATACATGTTTATTCTATCTTTATCTATAAATGTTTTAACAATCTGTTGGAAATAATTCTGTATTTAATCCAAACAATAGATAGTTATTAATCATTGATTATATCTTTTTTCCCTTTGTTAATTATTCATGTCTTTTGTCAAAACTTTTCACATTGTTCATAAGTGTGTTCACTCTAATAACTACAAAAGAGATTATACAAAGCTTCTTCAATATAACATTAAAACGCATGATCTGCGGCAAACACCAGTTGACAAATTAAAAAAAAATAAAATGAAAATTAAAATTTGAAATTGAACGGCTTTGTTGAAAACATCATTGAACTTACTCCTTCCCAGGATAAAACCATAACCTTGGGGGTACCTCAATTAAATGTGTAGGTAAAGCGACATCCTTCATTAAAAAAGAAGTTTGCTGCTACCAAAATATGGAGAACATTCAATATCATCGGAAACGGTTAAATGTAAGATCAACTCATGTGTCTTCAAAGTACATATACTGAAGTGTCTAGAATGATTGATCCACGATAATGAAAGCTCGCTTTTACTGGTATGTGAACGCCCATGTATATAGTCGGCAAAGTACACTGACGAAAGTTCAAATAAAAATCATACGATTACATATGGAAAGAACCGTAATACCACAACAAATTCACTCTGAATACGACATGATATCAGACATGTGTTATGTCCGAAATATTTGTCTATTTGTAACAGCCGCTGAGTTTACAATGGAAGGCTTGGAGACGTTACATATGATAAATGGTTTGAAAAGCATAACAGTAACATATTGCGTTCATACGTTTGACTGTTAGGGGGTAGGATACAGATTACAAAATACCACTCCTTGTTTCTTATCTATTCTTTCTGATATTAACAATAGCCACGTGGTTTTAAAGCAGGTAAATGAAGCAGTAACAGGCATTGACAACATGCCTTCCACATACTCTAATTTGAACGATAGCTAACCAATACACTACAACAAACATATTCACCAATAACGAATGATCCATGCGGCCTTAACGGCATCCAGAATAACCAATGTTCCTTCTTTTCGAGCATAGAATAATTCCTAATGGCATTGATTCAAGTAAATATGTTTAAATGTATTATAGCATCTGTATTGGAATGCTTATCTCTGAAGTCATTCGCATTTTAACTAACTGAAGATCAAAAGATCAGGTTCGTTGCCTTTAACTGTTTAATTGCCATAGGGATGATGCTTTGGATTTGTACCCATATGTTGCTCTACATATCGCCATTAGTGTTATTCGCATGTGTTTCGGGGATTCGATTATGGTTGTGAATAGTGATTGATTTTTTTGTCGTTTTTTATACTTGACAATGAATTAGATTTTTACAATATAACAATGCTTTCCCTTTTTCAGTGATTAATCGCGATAATTCTCTACTATAATGGCCGACCTGGAGAATCACCAACAGCCAGTGGACGATCAAAAAAGATTCCATGACAGCAATGAGGGACAACAACAAAACATAGAAGTTAATGTTATGATTCACGGGAATGGAACTGGTAACGACGAGTGTTCAACAAATGAAAGCGACAGACAGATTACGTCTTCCTTAAGCGGAAAGGGTGACGGGGATTGTGAAGCTCACCATGACCGGAACATAGTATCGAGAATGCAAAACTACAGTGACATGCCGAACATCGAATGTAAATCTATAATGGTTGATTCCGAAAATATCACGATTCACCATGCACACGTTAAAACAGTGGATATAACAAGTCATGGGAGCGAACAAAACCATCCTGACGGTAACCAAATATTACCAGTTCACCCACCTAAACCATATAAAAACCATTGCATTCCAACAATTGATCCGACAGAATCGATTTATATCAGTTGATTGAATTGTTTCCTGTTTGTTTTAAACAAACATGATATGCATTTTAATAAAAGTGTTGTGCTGGCAGTTTTATTGAAGCATAGAATTCAGTATATTATCGATACTAGTAATGAGACCTCCGCTCAAGCAACACTTTAAGACACTATCTTTTACTCTATTTACTTTAAAAGTTATATTTTAGTTTTCAACTACTCGTTAAAAAAATTAAAAAAAAAAACGTTCCAAAAATAAGATCTATAAAGTGATTCATATCTATATCACATATCTATTACCCTTTTTGATTTACCACCAACATGCGTTAGGACATTGAAATATTTCCTGTGATTTTATCTCAAATTATATGCGCGACACACAAATTCGCGTTTTTCTGACTGATTTATAAACCTAATATTAAAAGCAACAGCATAAAGTGTCTAGTAACTGTCGTAAGCAAAGTTTAGGTTTTTACTAGCTTTTCAACACAGGCTGTATATATTCAGCAACAAGACCAAGATTGATTTCCGAATACACTATAAGACATAAAAAGAATATTCATCATTATTTTGAATTTCTTAATATTCTTGCAGATCAACAACCTAGTTCAAGCTCAGGTCAGCTAGATAGAAGGCAACTATCAACCATAGATTCAACGATATATATAGATCCGGAACCGGAACCGGAACCGGAACCAGAACCGGAGTCAAAACTGGAGCCGGAAACGGAGCAAACCCCTATCAAAGAGGAATCAGATTATATTGAGGAAACATGGAAGCATTCCAAGGCAAGGCGTTATCGTAGACGAGCAATATTTTGTACCGACAGTTACAACAATATTGGCGACATGGCACGAGAAAAACAGTTCTCAGAAGCTCTCAGTACCATGAAGGATCGATTGATCCGACGGACAAAACTTGACAGAAACTTGTCTGAACTTGTGTCATCAAAAGAACCCAAATTCGATACCATAAAGGAAAGTGAGAAAAGGGAAGAAAACAACAAAGATGAACTTAACCATCGACAGAAAAAACTTACCATGAAGGACGTGTACAAAGAATTACGACTAATGCGACAGGTAGTGGCAGCCTGTGTAAGAGTAGACTCTTCCGTCACAAAAGAACATCCAGACAAAAGTGTGTCAAGAGCATTACATTCAGAAAACGACAAAGAAAAGAAAGAAGATCATGACAATTCAGATACTGCTACAGAGCACACAGCTGAGATGAGTGCAGATGATGAGTCGCCCCATTGTCAGTCGGAGACAACATCAACCGAGGAAAACATTGAATCTAATGAAGAAACAGAGAACCAGGACTCTAACAGTATTCAGGAACAGGAGGAGATCGCAACAATTCGTCGGTTATCAAGTATGGACATTGGTCAAGAGGATGAAAAACAAAACTCAGACGATGATAGTCACAGTAACATGGCAACAGAACAGAGAAACGAGTCTTGTACAAATGAAGAAAATGAGAATAGTGTGCATTTCGATGGCGATGAGGTTTCATGTGACAGAAAAGTCGAGGAAAATGATGATGATGACAGCGATGAAAGATCAACTGAAAAGTCAACTAAAGAGACATTAGTCCTCAACCATCAAACTGATGTCAATGACAAAATACCATCACGCCTGAGTGGCAACATCGATCAGTCACCTGACGAGGAAAAGTACTCAAGGAAAGGTATAGAAAGTACATGTATAGAAAGTATCAAATTGCGAAAAATTCTCAAAACTTCGATTTCTAATTACTAATAACTTTCTAATTATGGCTCAACATATCAGATGTACTCTATATCCAGTCTTTTGGAACTTTAAAACAGAAATATAGCTTATAACGAATCAAGGTTTCATTTTGATGTATTTGTCGTACAATTGAATGAAAAACAGAAAAAAATTCATTTGGTAAATTTGATAAGGAAAATGTAGTATTTTAGCAATGGTCCCCTTTCTCTGCAAAGTTTTATTTCTAAAAAAAATACTTTCTGAAAGACAACACAATATGTCCGCCAGTAAAAAAAACAAACGTTAATGATTTCGTGCATAACTTGTCCTTCATATCATTCTTTAATAGCAGTGTAAGCATTATTAGAGAACACTTTATTTACTCGGTTTGACCTTCCCTAACCATTGCCATGCTAGATTAGGGATTTTTTTGTTTTTATATATTTAACTTCTGCTCATGTTTTCTCTTGAAACTCAGTTAAAGTTATTATAATTTGAAACATACAGGACGCCATGCAATGCATGTTAGTCAATGATTGTTTACAGTCTACAGGGTATAAGTAAATATTTTTTCACTATGACTAACTCATTCCAATACCCTTCTTGCGATATGTTAAACCTTAAGTGTGTTTAACTAAAATATAGAAGACAATAAGACTAAAGTGTTTATGGTGGTTGTGCAATAACCACACCAGTAAATGACAACTTTCAATGCATGTTTTGAATTAACACGGTAGCGCGAAACAATGAAATAAACTGCATCATACTGCTGTTTCGTCAGTGAAAATTATATAAAAAGTTGTCACTATTACATTTAAAACCACCTTCACTCTTAAAAAACAGCGAGCTTACAAATCTCATTCGATAACACCACGTTTCCTTCCCTTTAGTTAACAGAATTGGACGAGTGTTTTATAAAAGAAGATAACATATACCCGATAGACAGTATACATTTGTTGACTGGATTTGAGGTCAACATGTGTTATTTTGAACCTTCGAAACAGACAGAAGGCCTCGGGCAAACGTTTAGTCTTCTGGTTCAACATAACACATGTTGACCGAAAATCCAGTCTACAAATGTTTTGTCATACCTTCTACGACTGATGTCTAAACAAATAAATTATAGATAAATATAAATGATAGGACGGCATCATTATTGGGAATAAATCAATGCAATGCGGAGTGTTTCACTTTTATGTAATCTGCCAACTTGTTTAATGCTGAAAATTGTTGTGCAATGACCGGGAAGTACCAAACAGCAATGAGCTGTGACAAAAGCAGTCTACATCGAGATGCTGACCTGTAACCATTGTTCTGTAACAAACATCTGGAATTTCATACTTCACTTTAGAGGTGTAACAATATACTTTATAAAAAGAATGACTATTGTCATGTCGATGTAATTCTATTTCATGGCGTCACATTGTTTATTTATCCTATTGCCAATAATGTGTTATTGAATGTCATTTTCAGACAGTATCAGTTCACTGGACTGGACTAGTACCTACTCTAACCTGAATGATGTGGTGTAAGTATCCGTACAAACGTATTAGCGTGTTTAGGGTGCCATACATATAATAGTAACCAACAAAGACCTCGGAAAAGCTAACTAACCACTTTCTTGTAGATACATGATGTTTGTTTAAATCCCAAAATCCCTAAATCCCTAAACGAGACACGTGAGATATCATAGATGTAATATCACATTGTATATTTGTTAAACAGTAAAAATAAAAGCAGCAATATAGATATATATGTCTCCTTTAACTATTTTGTTGGCAAGACGTCGTCAATAATATCCAACTGGCGCCATCTACTGCTTCCGGTTTAAAATGACAGTTCAATTGATCTAGCTACTGTTCTAACGATATGTGTAAGGTGTCAATCAAATCCGTAGATATAAAATGTCAGTATATGGATTGTTCTTTATTTCCTAATGCTGTAGTTATACCGAACTTGTTTTTATTTTTATTTGAAGAATTACATATTGCTTGATACGCATTTGTACATGTAACACTGCTGTATTGAGGTAAACGTGAGTCATTAAAATGGGTATTCCATTATTTCTTAATTTTCTTAAATCAGATATGACGTGTTAGGAACTACATACATGTATGTATAGTAGAGTATCTGCTGCCATTTTAAAAACAGCTTATACAAGATATCGCCTATGGTCTGTTTGGCGTTTATGGGAAAGATAACTCTTTTCGATGCTGTACATCAATACATTTGATGTTCACAACGATTTTACCAGATATACATAAATCTATGTATGCATATGTTCGAAAACTGTAAACATTTCCTACATAGATCACTGTTACTGTTACAGTTTACTTGTGGAGGACTTTAATGGAAGGTCGGTGGTGGGGTGTGTTGTCTACACGGAAATGGACACATCGGACCCAGCACACTGCAGTCTTGTCTATCCAGCCGATGTTCCGTCAGTGGTCAATATCTACGAAAATGTCGTCAGTAACATTCTCCATATAGTTCCAAGCGAGATCCTAACTGGCGAGGAAGACGAAGTAAGATGTTAGGAAGATTGTACAAAAGACACACAAGTGAATAGCACATTTTAACACAAATTTAGAGTTAGATACAGTTGAGCCAATAAAAATAATTGAACTGCATCAAACTACTTTTTCGTCCTTCTAGGACTCGTCAGTGATTCTAAGGGCCTAAAGAGGTTGGGCGTGTGACTACCTGATTCTACCAAAATATGACCAACAATAAAATTATAAAGATAATGTTCTATTTTTTGTTGAATTAGAAAAGTCAATTTCAGTTAGATATATCCAAATACCAATTATCAGAACAAAAATGTCTTTGATAAGTGTCATGAGTTATTTTTACAGATCGCCAAAGTTGCTACATGAAACAATATGCACTAAAACATGGGAGTTTTCTCGACTGAAAATGCAATTTTGACAACTTTTATAAATAAAATTCGACGAGTTCTACATCCGTTACTCCCACGTTAGTCGAATTTTTATTGGGTCTTGAGTTCGATCTCAGCTACTGACATCATGATATTTCTTCATATTTCAAAATATATTTCTAATAAACTTAGTCGTGAATGTTCTTTAATTTTACTTTTCATGTTCATATACATTCCGCAATTACTGGCCAAAATGTCTTTGGTGATTATGAATGCAGCCGATGCAGCTAGAGACATAAAGTCCTACTTGATAGTGTTGAAGACAAGGAAGAATATCATCTCAGTGTTCAGTGTATTTTCAGGATTGTAAAAGTCAAATATAAAAAAGTAATATCGATATTGCCAGCGACGCCCCCGGTAAACACATTACTTTCCTGACGTACGTGTTCTATATTTAGACACGGTGACTCCGAATGCACCTATTTAGACCGTCTAAGGCGATGAACTGGAATAGATGCTCAATCAGGGTAAACTTTCTTGAAACCTATGAAACCTAGGAGGCGACCGGGGGAAATCCATATTGATCGAAATAGAATTTAAAATCTTGACGGGGAGGTACAACAGCCCCATAATTAGATCAATTTCGTTATTTAAACATATCAGATAATTTTAGAACAACGTCAAATACATGTATATATTCTGAACCGTGTCACATTTCGGATGAATTGAAACATGGCATGCAGGTTACGGCAAATCTTCACATATGTAGACTGAAAGCATAGAAGTATATCAACTATAATTGTGTGGGCTCTGACATGAAATACAGTGACTTAATGCACTAGGATCTGTAGAAAATCATGATAAACATATACATTGTATATTGATATCGCGGATATTTCAAAGTTTGGATAAGATGATTGATTTGATCAGAATTAAGGATCATTATTGTTTCTACAGAATCAAACTACTAGTATGTCACATATAACGCAATAGTTTCTGTTAAAGGACGAAATCACGGTGGCAATACCGTTCACGAAGGATGAGATGTACTACTATCAAGAACCCGTACTACGCGTGTTAGACTCAAAAGACCGATGGAGTGATTTTCCATGCCGAGAAACTTTGTATCATCGGGACGATGATTCGGTAAGGAATTAGACAGCATGATGGTGGCGTTCATTGGTTCAGTTGGTATGTAATGTAAACACTAAGCCTTACAAATTAACATAATAAGGAGATTTCGTGATGATTGTATCCTTACTCCACCGCTATTGCAATATAAGAATGGTTTCTGACTTTGATGATACAATGTACACTGTGCCAATATCATATACTCAAATTCTTAGTTCAGCCATTCGGTAGTACTCACCACAAACTATTTGTCTAAACATCGTCTTTTTGTGAGTGAGAAATGAAAACTTTGTAACTTTTTAATCTGACGCAAACTTTTGGTATATACATTGTTTATAAAGATATCTCACATTAGAGGTTACAATACCTGCACGGTATTATTCATTCCTTTGTGAGATTTCTATATCTGGCCTTACGGTTAACCAGTAAATGTGGGATGACTTTCATAACTAGAACGTCACGTCAACAATATTGTATACAAGGTGGTAGTGTGTATGAGAAAAATAATCATCCATCCATTCAAAAATATTATCATAATGATAATACTAATACAAATATAGCTACAGAGTCTCCAGATAGAGTCTCTGTACACTACAAATTCATTGAGGCAGATATAGATCTAATATCAATTAGATTTTATGTTTATTACAGAACCTGTATGTGTTGATGGCAAAATTTACTGGACCAACAACATGTGTGGTAGTTGCCATGCCAATCGTGGATGACATTATTTTCACAGACAAGATGACAAGGTTCCATTCAACCATAGACAGTGACATTATCCTTACCTGTCCCGTCAGTGCAAGAATCAACTCTAAAAACGTGCACGTTGAACTCAAGGTATTTTCGCGTAACAATTATGTAGCGCATTCAGACATACCAGATTTAACTAAAAATGTGCCATTTTTTAAACTTCGGTAATAATTTGACGATGCTACTCCAGATATACACCTGCATGTCTTCGTCTCTCAGAGTTCCAAAACATTTTTTTCGATTTCTCTCTCTCTCTCTCTCTCTCTCTCTCTCTCTCTCTCTCTCGAAAGAAATTTGTATTGAATGATGCTATCTACATACATGTACAATAATAACATGTCTGTTCTCAATATTACACATCCGCAATAAAACCATATAGATCCGAGATTACATAAGTTTATAAAGTTACATAGTTTATAATCAATCTTTTTCAACACGATGGTCTTACGACATTTATATCTTAATTAATCAGATTAAACAAATTGGTGCCTTTTAAATGAATCACACATCCCACTCATTTGATTATACTCACTATCAAATATCAATACAAAACTTAACGATTGGCATGTTGTCAAATCTCCACCTACTTCATCAAAGAAATCAGACAAAAAGCCTTGAGATTCTACTTGTACGAGTATTTACGGAGAACATTCTATTCTAGGAACAATGATTTAATATAAACTCATAATTGCTATATGATATTATATGTTTCTTACTTGTAAGGTTATGCCTGTACTACCCAGAATATTAGAAGAGACAAAGATGATGTTCGACACTGACAGACAGAAGCTTTACAATGCCGGTGCTATAGTAACTCTGAAGTTCTTTGATGACCATCCCCAGACGATATACATGCACCTGCCGTGTACCCGACCTCCAGTTTCCTCTCGTCCTACGACTGGCAGTAAGCGTGCATCTTCGTGTCTTGGTACACCTGACTCTGGATACAGGTCAATGTCTAGAGGAGCACAGATTAGCAGGAAAGGCTCGACTTTCGGCAAGTTCGTGGGTATGCAAGTTTACAACATGTTTACGTCATTTTAGAAAAGGTGGCTTCCTATCATCGAGGTAATTTCAGAAAAAACTGGGTGCCTGTCATGACAAAATGTTTCTTAAATGTAAATCAGGTACTCACAAGTAATAGGTTGAAGACGTAATGGCACCAATCTTTAGTTCATTTGGGCACGTGTTCATTCATGGTTTACACCTTGAATTTTCTCTCCTTTGGTCATATGCAAGTTTTCTAGTAAAAACTGGCCTGTTGATATGTCAGCTTATGGTTTTACAGAGCCCAGTCAAGAAAAAGAATATCGACTTGTTCGATTTGCGTCTGGTATGGCCACCAAGGTCAAGATGTTGACCTCTGATGATGTCACAGTTGATGATCAAGTGGCATTTTCCGTACATGAGAAATCAAGCACGTATGTTGATTGTTCATTGAATCATTTATATGTCTTTCATAAAATAGAATATAGTTTGATTTAGATACTTTAAATCTAGAAAGAATAGTTTCAGCAAATGTACAGTGCAGTTCACGTAAACATTTTGGTTTTGTGAGTTAATGTCAGCATCATTTGTTTTATATTATAGATTTCAAACTTCTGTCATACTAACTACAAAACATACACGAATTAGAAGAAATCATGAAAAAATTCTATTTTAGAACATTTTCTTTGGGGTGTTAATGTTAATTGAATAAAAGTTCTTATACCACAACCAGTAGAAGATTAGAGTGTGAAGTTTCGATGACTACAAGGTCACCTTCATCAAACAAATGGCCAGATCAGTCAATCGGCACTTACAGATCATTCCAAACAATATGGAAAATGACCTCTTCAGCCGACTGGTCAAGAAGACCATCTGGATACACCAAAGCGGACCAGTACTACACAGGGACGATGGGGCCACAGACTCTCATACATTTGTGTGTTCAACAAAGCGTAGTCGAGGCTACAGTACATTGTTAACATCTTGTGCACTTTCTCCTGTAATGTCTTTATCATCTAGACATAGGAGTATAGTACAGCCAAAAACGTAGATTCCTTATTACTTATTACACCTTGTATTAAAAGGCGTCGTTAATTACCTTGTGTGCCTTTTGTATCATATTTACACTAAATACGTCAGTGCTAGTATGCTTTACGGTTGTCGATGATGCAGGTGATGTGTAGTCATGGAAACTTCTACGTGTTGTGTAATAAGAGGTTCTATTCTATAGATATAAAAACTGCATTTATTCATGTGCAAAGTCTTTTAAACTCGAAAATTAGATTCTCATGTTATATCAAAGATGTGCAGATGATGTTCATGTTAATACTAGTAGAAATTTACGTTTATCATAGAATGGACGCAGAACAGCCAAACTGGAATCCTTCTTCTATATGTTTTATTCACTTGTCACTTATGTTTCTTTCATAACATCCATTCAGTTCGGTTGTCCTTGAAGTTACGGAAGAGTTACCGCCGAAAGTGATACAAGATATAGTTCCTCGACTTCTTAACAACATCGAATATCAAAATGTACAGATATGCGTGGCTCACAACAAAAAGTGCCTTAATGAACTTGCCCTGTCATGTGACCAGGTAACGAACATTAACTCCCGCCAAATGATGCGACTAGAGACAGACAATATTATTAGAACGAAGGCCGTGAAACTGAAGGAAGGTGATACACTGTGTTTATGTTTTCGTGGTAATATTTCGTCTATTTCTAATCATCGCATTATATTCCGCTACTATGGTGTTCATGGCATCCATACAGCATGGACGATCGACATTGTGGATCGGTATTCTCAGAGGTCACTCTCTTCGTTCTGTGGTTTTCTCCAAATATTTGTATGGAAGGCGAAGCTTCCATTCGACTGTCAGCGCTTGGATGTGGATAATAAAACATTCTGGGATCTTGTCACTGAAATGCCTATCTCTCTGCCAAAGCCAGCACTGAAGCTTTCCACAAAAGTAGTTCGAGCTCCGGTCAGTGTTAGATGTGAAGGTGAGATATATCTGTTCATTGGGAATGAGTGTCTGTTTTTTTCTATTATTGAGTGTATCGTCAGGATATGTTTGGGTGGGGTCTTCTTGTAGTGTTTGGTTACTACCTCTCTGAACAACATACGCGGGGCCCCTCGCCTGTCATCCAGAGTGATTTGGGTAAAGTGTAGTGTCTTGATCAAGGACACGACTGTCAGCAGAGACCGGTCCGGTTCTCAGCTTCGTGAGAAACACAAACCGGTAAGATTAGGGAGAGTCATTGGCTTTTCACCTGAGGTTACGCTCTACCGACTAACATTTACAGCCAAATGTTCTATCAGCAGTAAAACCGTTGGTTTGTAAAATTCCCTTTGATCAGTCAATAAAAATGTGAATACATTGAATAGCACTTGCGTATATGTTACCGAAATAAAGAAGAAATATATATATATATTCATCATTACATACAAAGTCTAACACTCAGTGATTGCAAAAACTCCTTACGATCAACGCCATGCATTATTCTGTTATACACGTGAGCATTTTCAGTGTCATTAATCTCTGTACCTATGTAAATAAGTGATTAGTTTTATAAGGACTTGTGATACGAGTTATATGGTCCATACACTCCTTCATTCAAATTTACTGACATGGCCCAGTGCCATTACACATTTGATTTCCTCTCAACATTAATAAAACACAAACACTTCATCAACTAATTGGTTCAATAAGAATTTTACTATTGGCTTCACAGCGCAAACTTTAGGAATTATGATGCCACCTTTTAAGCCATTCAGTGATGGTTACCAAAACTATCTAAACTCGGTGAATGTAGTCCTGTCAATACTTGATGTGGTACTAAATTAGTATTCAGTCTTAGTTTTTCATTATGTAGGGTCCATAACGCCGGAATTTCTCGAAAACCTTGCACAGGCGATTGGTGAAGGATGGCTGAGACTGGCAAACAGTCTAGATATCGACCATCCACGAATACAATCAATCAAACAGCAGCATAAGGGAAAGCACAAAGAGCTGGCGAGAGATATCCTTATGACATGGTTCAAACGGTCATTGTTCGGAAAAGAAAAGGTACTGCTTATTTTATATTAATTTACTAATTTTTACCAATTAGAAACCATATACATGACTTAGGAATATGATGTGGCATGGTAACGTGCAAAAATGTAATCACCATCATCAAAGAGTTCTTCAGTACTGTTTGTCAATGTTGTCCAGTACATGTAACAGTCACAATTTGCTTTGCATGTTAATAAACTATTTCTGTTTGGAGACATAGCATGCATTGTAAACGCAATGTAATGAAAGGTTAACATCAGACTAGAGGAGATAGCTTTTACATAGAAAGCTCTACTCTGATATCTGGGTTTTTTTTTCATAATCAGTAAAATATCCGAGTGTAATAACGGCTCAAAACACAACCTCCTGTTTGATTGGTGCGTTCAATAGGTGTAAGCAAAATAAGGTATAATTGAAATAATAAATATTTAGATAGAGCTGTCGTTGTCCGTGTGTGTTCCCAAATATGTCTCTATTGTTTGGCCATTAGGTACAGTACGCTCCTGGGGAATATTTTAACCTTAAGAAAACAGTCTTCTACATCTAACTAATAATATATTGATAACGTGTCTGTAAAGTGAGGGTATAACAAAGATGTTTTGTCTAGGTCAATGTCTGTGTAATAATTTACCTCATGATTAATTTCTTTTTTTAAATTATTTGAAGGATACATTGTTGTCATTTTCTCAAAATTAATTATTTACCTCATATGCACCAGACATCCGCCTTAATCCTAGCCCTACGTAACAGTGGCAGAGATGATCTAGCAGACGCCCTGAGGGAGAGCAGCAAACGGTACAGAAGAGAACAGGCCAGAAATGCAAGAGGTTGAGTACAATTTGTTTTTTTTTTTTTTTTTTTTTTTTTTTGTTTTTTTTTAATTTTTTTTTAAGCACAAAAGTGAATAGCACCTATTGATACAAATTTAGGTAGAAACAGGAGAGGCAATAAAGTAAGCTGCACCATACAGCTGTTTCGTCCCTCTAGGATTTACCATTGGTGTTAAAGCTTGAAGCCTAGAAGGTGACAGAGAAAAATTAAAGTGATGAGAAGAAATATCAAAATCTAAATGAGGATGTGCACTATCCCTATAATTCAATTATTCACATATCTGTAAATTTTAGAAAAATGGCAAGTGTATATCTATATACTATGAACCGTGCCACTATTGGAATGAACTAAACGTGACCTCTGGGTAGGTTCAATGTCTATTGCAAATGAAACACTGCCATTCTTTTGGGCTTAAATCCTAGTAAATACTTATACCTATCGAATATGATTTCTGGATTTGAAATTTTCTCTTTCATGTACATTATAGTGTATTATGTTGATGTGGGAAGAGACATTACTAATTCATTATCAATCGAATTCCAGATAACAAGATGGAGACAGTAATCTTATCGGTCTGTAAGAGCGGCCATGTGGTGTCCAGATGGAAGGACATCGCTAGTATGCTAGACATGAATGACTCAGAAATCCAGACAATCAACACTGAAAACACTGACGATGTATTGAAATGTCGTGGGATGTTGTCTCTCTGGAAACAAAAGCAAAATGGATACGGCATCCGTAAACTTGTCAAGTGCTTGAAACATCTTGGACTGAACCATATCGCAGGTAAACAGATTTCCAATATTTAGGAACAGTTTTGAGATTAAACGGTACGAGGCATTACTTAGGAAGATAACATGTATCTTGTTGCCTTTTTCTCGTTTATATTTCTTGCTAGATAAATGATTGATGTATTATCAATACAATATGTTTGAATTAACAAATATATGAAACGGATATTCCTAGTAATAATAGTGATTATCTTAACGAAATATATTTATTTTCCTTCTCTGCAGATCACCTGATCTCGATGATGGCGAAAAACTCTTCATGATGACAAACATGATACGGGGCTGTACCTTAGCTACGTGATTAACACGTATTAAAAAAAATACCGTTTCCTAAAGCAAAATATTTGTGTCACGAACAAGCGACTGATACACTTTACAAGCGATGCAATACTTCACATTCAATGATACTCTACCTTCTGGACGACATAAACATGTTCATAATTCAATCAATATGTGTTTTCTATCTGAAACAATTGTTTATGACTATTTTTATGTATATTGAAATAATTTATTTTCAAGTCTCTAAGGCCAGACGCCTATATATTAAAACATTTACATTGAATAATGATCAGAATAATGATTCTATCTTGACGAGAAGGTTTTCGATGGGAAAACTTGACACTGAAACTTCTGATCCATTAAATGTACAGAAGACAACACAGCTAGTTGTTATACCTCGAAACATTTATATACTTGGACTTTCATCTGCTGTAAAGTTCTCGAAGAATAACGAATTGAATTAACAAATTGAACTGAGTTATAGCATAAATTTATTTAAAGATTGAATATTAAAAATTTTATTCTCAGGAAATATTTCATGCATAAGTAACCAATAATCGGTTTATCGCTGAATAGGTGGAGGTATGATGGTTATTCGGTATTACAAAACAAAGACACATCTCAATTCGTTCTTTAAAATGAATTTAGTGTTATTTGTTTTTATCGTAATGGAGAAGTAATACGCCTTTGTAATATGTACATATAAAATTACATTATTTGGTAACCTCATTGTTGAAGAAGATGGCAGCACAGTACAAAAGTATACTAAAAACTAAGACACTCAATGATGATAAACTAAGACACCCAATGATGATAAACTAAGACACCCAATGACGATAAACTAAGACACCCAATGATGATAAACTAAGACACCCAATGACGATAAACTAAGACACCCAATGATGATAAACTAAGACACCCCATGATGATAAACTTAGACACCCAATGATGATAAACTAAGACACCCAATGATGATAAACTAAGACATCCCATGATGATAAACTAAGACACCCTATGATGATAAACTAAGACACCCATTGATGATAAACTAAGACATCCTATGATGATAAACTAAGACACCGCATGATGATAAACTTAGACACCCCATGATGATAAACTTAGACACCCTATGATGATAAACTAAGACACCCAATGATGATGATAATACTAAGACACCCCAATGATGATAAACCCAATGATGATAAACTAAGACACCCCATTATGATAACCTTAGACTCCCATTGATGATAAACTAAGACACCCAATGATGATAAACTCACCCAATGATGATAAACTAAGACATCCCATGATGATAAACTAAGACACCCTATGATGATAAACTAAGACACCCATTGATTATAAACTAAGACATCCTATGATGATAAACTAAGACACCGCATGATGATAAACTTAGACACCCTATGATGATAAACTAAGACACCCAATGATGATAAACTAAGACACCCCATGATGATAAACTAAGACACCCCATGATGATAAAATAAGACACCCAATGATGATAAACTAAGACACTCCATGATGATAAACTAAGACACCCAATGATGATAAACTAAGACACCCCATGATGATAAACTAAGACACCCAATGATGATAAACTAAGACACCCAATGATGATAAACTAAGACACCCAATGATGATAAACTAAGACACCCAATGATGATAAACTAAGACACCCAATGATGATAAACTAAGACACCCCATGATGATAAACTAAGACACCCAATGATGATAAACTAAGACACCCATTGATGATTCGTAGTCACCACTGGTAACAACATAGCCTGAGAAATTGGCAACAATGAGTCGACACTTTCAAATCTTCAATAATTATGTGCACATGTACATAGAAACTGAAAATCCATTAGAATAAAAAGAATGGTGATTGAGGGTACTGTCTTATTCATTTGGAAGGAAGATTTTTAAATTTCATTAGGTTAATAATATAGAACTGTCGCTAACAGGTATTTTTTCTTTCATTCCTACCTCCCACTTATATTGCCCCTGTTCACACTCGTCCTCGTATGATCCTGGCAGACATTGTTTACTACGATAGATGTACATGTATGTGGTTTTCTGGTTACCCTGTTCACACTCGTCCTCGTATGATCCTGGCAGACATTGTTTACTACGATAGATGTACATGTATGTGGTTTTCTGGTTACCCTGTTCACACTCGTCCTCGTATGATCCTGGCAGACATTGTTTACTGCGATAGATGTACATGTATGTGGTTTTCTGGTTACTCTGTTCACAAACTACAAACATTCTACACTCGATGTTATCGTCGAAAAACTAAGCATTACTGACACGTGTATGTACATATTACATTATATTGTTTACCAAATTTGTCGATATCTAATTGTCTAAAACAACCCACATCAAACATTCCACAGAGTCAATTTTAGTTTTATCTTCTGAAGGGATATTTTGTTCATGTTGAATGCAGTTTACATATAAATCGCGTATTTTTATCAGACTGGAGACTTATCGGTTTTCTTGCTTGGTCCTTCTAGTTTAGACACTATTAGAGAAATGAAGACTTTACCAAGCTGTAATTTGACAGTGTCAAATGCTATTAATATACTACTTAAACAAGCTATATATATCCACGCAAGATATTAAAGGATGGGTGCAAACATTGGCCTTCAGCTGGCTATCTCCAATTGGTTATACTTTTGTCTATGAATACTTTGGGGTTAGGCGGTCATGATGTAACTTGAAATTAAGGTCAGGTCGGAGTCTAGTTACGAAGGGGGTTGAAGTCAAATTCCTAACTTCATTGTCCATGCAATGACACCAAAATCAATTTCTGACTGACGTAGCAAAAACGATGAATTAATTTGAAAACTTCGGTCTGTTGTTATTACTACGTGATAAACATTAATGAAGAATCATTTTATCTAAGCATTGAATCTTGTATTTGTCTATTCCATGGGATGATGGATTAAGTTACTCTAGAGACAAATTTAATTTGAACTGCGAGCAGTTAATATTGAATATTGTCCGACATTTTAGATTAGATGGTGGTCAAACAGTATATCTAAGTTTCATGGAGTCCTACTTGAGTAGGAATTGTTATATAAATATGTATTATTTTAACCGTAGTGTGTCTAGTGCTTCAGATAGATAATGATATATCACATTCGACATGTAGACCTAGATCAATCCTAGTACGTGTTACTGTTACATTCTCACACAACGTACTGGGAAAATACGTCATCACACAGGCTAACGAGAACTGAACGCTTCGAACTTCAAATCGTACAAGGCAATAAAATGTTTCCTTAAGAAATGAAGACGACCAGCAAACATGTCCATGTTCTGTGCCAACAACAGGATGAAGTCATGTCAACATGTCCAAACATGAAATCGATAAATCGAAGGCAAAAGAACCATGAAAGGTTAATAAATCCATGTGTTCCGGAAGGGTAAACATATTTGACGACATTAAAGACACCCTTCATGTAAATTTTGTTAATCGAAGGAAAAATTTCACGTTCCTAAATCTGACATTAAATTTTATATCACACGTTCAAATGAAATATTTCACAATGAGACCATAAATTTCCCACTAGACTTCATCAACTTGCATCTCCCAGCCTCCTGTGTTGTTGAACTGTCGACATCTTACACGAAAATCTTGATTACTTTCTCGCAACAGAAAACTCTCAATAGGGAAATAAACCAAATATTACCAAGCTTCCTATAGATCTTATTGGAAAGTTGTTCTTGTTGGATTCGCGGCTCTAGATATACTTTTTCACGAAAGGCACACCAGTATAGTTCACAACCATACGCATGTACTTTGAGGTGAAATTTCTCTTAACCACAGAATGAAGGCATTCCTTCGGGTTGGAATGGGGTAAGGGAGTATACAAAGTCGAAAAATCAAATGGTTTTTTATGAAAGGAATGTTTTCGGAAAAAAGTTGTTACAAGATTGGTCAAAAACTTTTACCTGTCGAGTAAAGGGTTTCATAATAACACTAGAAACTCTGATTTGATAGTGCTAGGAATGGTAGTGAAATTTGATAAATGTTTTTTTTTTTTTTTTTTTATCTTTGATGCATAAAACTTTGTTGGTTGCCTTAAAATAGATTATTATAAGATTAAATCATTTTCTATAAAAAAAATGACAAGAGGTGAATACATTTGTATATCGATCAGACTATCTATCTCTTCAGCGTACCTTCGCAGTTCTGTATAATGGATGTTACAGAGGAGTTGTCCTACAAAATGTCTAATAAATTATTCATACGTGTTTCTATCTACTTAAAAATCAATATCATGTGTATCGGCTGAATATAACTTACGTTCCAGATTTATTGAAATTGACAGACACACTATCATTTGTGGCATTGGATAGAAATAAAATCGGAGGATGCTAGGGGTTCAAACGTTTCGACCCATAGTTTTCTCAGACTTAATTCGCATTCATTAGATCAAATGATAAGTGTACTTTATGCACTGCTTTACATTCAATCATTACGTGCTATCTGCTGTAAAAAATTAAGAACAGATATCCGTAATGTATTGCTCATGTCATGAAGTATAAAGTCTGAAAAATGTAGGATATATTTACCTTGTGTAGTTTGTCTACCAAAACGAGATACTCGGTACCACACGGATTTGGCACGAATTCCCAACCTATGGTCCATATAAGTGAATTACTGTTACTATAATACATATACAGTCCCTGTGTTTAGTATTAAAATAGGTACATTGTATATATAACCGATACATTAAAACTGAAATCATCATACGTACATATATTCATTCAACATCAACATTGTTCAACTGCGGTTTCTTTTTTTCAGTTATTAGCTCTGGTTTAAGGGAGGTAACTCTAACAGCATCATCAAAAAAGACCACATGGGGGAGAAAAATCTGTGTTTTCGGTTTCTGCCTTTAAAAATAGTGTCAGTGGGTACAATTACTTTCTTAGTTTTTTAGAAATTATGCTTGCTTGCTCTGGCATTGGCTCCTGAAATACCGCATAATCGGATTAATACATGGTTTATTTCCAAGTGGCAGTTAAATACAGGTGTCGCGTGTATGTGATGAAAAGTGTATCGTGTTGAATATCACAATCTGTGCTAGAACATCACATCTATGCTGTTTGATTTTTAAAAAATCTTTCTGTACCTAGTTTCCATGAAATCTATTTTACACGATATAGGAGGATCGAGTTGTGCTTATAGTCTTTGTCGATAGAAGATAATCCCACTCCTACTCCGCTATCCCCTCCCGCCACCACCAACGGTACACCACAACACACATACACTTGTTTGGGAGCGGTGAGAAAGGAAACGGAGAAATGAAAATAAACAAAACACGAACCTGGTTAACATTTCTGATCTTCACGTCATGACTAGCTCGTTAACTCTCTGCATTGTTTTACATGCTCTCATATATATGTAATCCAGTGAATATATATATCACATTTTCACTATATATATTAGTAATGACGCCTATATATATATATTATCTGTAAATATATATATATCCATGCCTGGACTGCATACATTTAGTGAGTTGTGATCAGGGTTGACCAGTCGCTTGCTTGTTGCTGTGGTATGTATGGAATGTGGGGAAAAAAGTGTTCTGATCTGCACGGGTGAGGGCATGCATGTCACCTGTAAATACCCTGCACACCTATTCCCCTGAACCATTTCCAGATACGACACTCAATGCTGAACATATAAGTAATGTCCATCTCTTATAGCCACATCCCTGGTCTTATTAAATCTTAATAACCAAACCTACGCATGGATTGAGGGTTGTTCACCTCAGTGCTGCATATAATAATTTAACTAATTTAATCTAGCAACTAACGTAAGGAATGGAAGCTTTTGGTAACTTTTTGACAAAATAAGGCGAGCACATGTGAACCGCTCAGTGGCGAACGGTGTGTTAAGTTAAAAATTTTAACTGGAAAATAAATATTACGATCTATAAATCAACCCAATAAAACGGTGCACTAGCTACTTTAATCCGTCCGTCCAAAGCCAGTTACCGCAAAGCAGAATAGATCAAAACTTATTGTCGTAAAATGTACACAAAAACCACGTGTTTAGTGATTGCGTGAGATTTTTGTAGTTATCTATAATCTAACTGTGAGTGAAATATATAGCAACAGATCTTAGAGGCGATTGTATAGGCCTTTTTCCGTGATGATCAGAAGACTGCACAGAATTTTCAAGAAGTGCGCAACAAACAAAAACGCACTCGTGATGGCGACTCTGCGTGGTGGGAACGATTCGTCCATTCATCAGATGATAAACGGAATGGACAGAATACCAAGGCCATTCATGATAGGCGTAGCAGGTGGAACAGCCTCAGGAAAGGTGTCATAATACATTAGCATTAATTTAGATATACATTTTGTTTCCCAAGGTCACATTCCACGGCATGCTCGGGTGGTTTTGAATAACACTAAGAAAGTTGTGTTAATACTGTAAGCCTACAGCAGCAATGTTGTTCTGGCAGTACCCAGAACTTACTATCAGCTCAGCACTATGACTACAATAAAAAGCTGACTTATATCAGATTTACAATATCCTCTCGTTTTCCAAGATACATTGATTTTCTTATTTCCCACTGTGATATTTAAGTGTTTACTTTTTTCTGGCCCTTGAATCACACTCTTAAAACAGAGTTTTCTCTTACTGAAATCAATGGCCGAGGAACATGCGGTATGATTTAGTATAAAATCTAAGCCGCATTTGAGGATTTCTGCCTCCCTTTGTTACTTAATGCACATATCTCTAACCAGTGAAAGAGAATTTGCTCTTTTTTCCTCATGATTTTGAAAAGAGCTTTATCACAGATTTTGACCTGTGCCTGTAATGGAATGTTTCTGAGTCCAGAGGATTTTTTTATCAGAAATGAGAGGATGTCTTCGAGTTCCAGAGTGTCATTGCAAATACAGTAGTGTTCCCAACCTGTGCATGGCTTTGAAATAGGATTGTATGTTTTGGGCGGAAAGTTCAAGCCCTACTCATGCAAATATAAACTGAAGCTGTTCCCTAGCTATGTTAAGTTTTACAGGTTGTGATCATTGTTGCTAACTGTAATAAAGACATTTTATCTGCCATTTTGAATCCTTTTAGTTGGGCTTATATTATGCTTTGGGACTTCATCATTCAAGACATTCTCAACCATATTGTATGTGGTCTCTGAAATAAATAAGATATTGCATGTGGTATCACATAAATGTTCAACCTCACTTGCACCATTTGTACAATATAAATCTTGTGCACAATTGAAACATATGCCATTTCTTCTTTTGTATATGGTATGTGTTAGAATTCATGTGTAGTTCTGATCTACAAAATGTTGCAAGGTGTTGCTTTAATTGTATTGTAATGATAGATAAAGTTTCATCTTAAAAATGCAAATGAGGAGATATTCGCAACCAGTTTGTTGATAATATCAGATATATCCAATCTGATAACCAATGGAAAGATTTTTACAGACACTTAATAAATCACATCTTTATATAAAGTAACTTGCCATGATCGGTAATACATGTACATATAGCTTGTAAAGATTGTGTTAGTATGTACATCTATGAAATCCCAAACCTAACTATTATTTAGAAATTAGAGTATTTTGTCTGGATTACTGCCTAGACAACTTTACATACAGTTGAAATCTTTTAGACCTGAAAAACTTGTGCTTATGTGTTCCAGTCATCAGTTTGTGCTAAGATAATGCAACAGCTTGGTCAGACAGAGGTGGATGATAATCAGAGACAAGTTGCTATTATAAGTCAGGATGCCTTTTACAGAACCCTCAATGAGGATGAGAAGAAAAAGGCTCTCCGTGGCGAGTTCAACTTTGATCACCCAGGTAATCTTTTGGTTGAAGATATCATAGCCCATAAACATCTACGCTTCTTGAAACCTGAAAATTATTAAGAAATTTTATATGTCACAGATTCAAATGGTACATAAATCATTCATTTGAATGCTTCATGAAAATTCTTAAATTCATGTTTTGAAAGTACATAGTAAAAATCAAGCAGGTTTATGATTTCACAATTACATTTACAGAAAGCTAAAGAGTGTACTTTAAGATAAGTGGTTCATCTATAATTACCAGAGGTACACATATTTAAAGTAAACTATGAATTCATTATTTCTTTGTGTAAACATGCCACTCTTGCACTTTGTAATACATTACAATGAGGTACATTTTAATAAAAGCTATTTTCTTGTACTTTGTAGTTATCTTAATTATTATTTATTGAAATCTGCATCATGAGCACCATATTCTCTAGACTGTCCTTAGAGACTCAGCAGCCATTTAAAAGCATTTGTTACTATTTACAAGGATATTACATATGACCATCAGGATTGTCAGTACAACCTGTTCACTTACATTTCTAATCAGGAATTGGGGAAATGTGCTTCATTTAGGGGAAATGTGCTTCATTTAAATTGTTGTAATTTTACCTCATTTTACTTAAAATTATTCATGAAAAATTGTGAATGAATTACTACCTGCTGTTGTAGTTTTAGACATTCAATGCAGTGAACAACTCTGAGACCAAGCACCAATAAAGACAGTCATTATTTCTATAAAAGCTTTAGGATTTGTTGGTAGGTGTAATATTTTAGATGTTTCTCTTTCCAGATGCATTTGATCTTGAATTCATGCTAAAAACCGTGAGAGACGTTTTGAAAGGAAGGACAATACAGATACCAAACTACAACTATGTCAGAAATAGCAGGTAACACTATCAATGTGCAATTATTTACATGCATACTGAAAAACTTTATAACTTACTTATAGCCTAACATTTTTATTAATAGATTTATTTGATGACAGTATATGATAGACTTATGTTTGAAATTCTGAATATAAAATCTTCAAATTTTATTGTATTTATGAAGATAGAAATATTTGGTATTACTGCTATCTCGAAATCTACATTTTGCATTACATACATATTTTAGGGATGATCTTATTTTTGTAGCACAAAATTAAGTACAGTCACAGTATATAAAATTTGATATATTTAAGTTCAGTGTATAATAATGAAACTTTTGTTTGCAGAGAGGAAGACTATCAGACCATATACCCTGCAGATGTAGTTCTATTTGAGGGTATCCTTGTGTTCTACTTAAAGGAAATCAGAGACATGTTCCACATGAAGCTTTTTGTTGATACTGATCCAGACACAAGGCTGTCCAGGAGAGGTATGATGTACTTAAAATAATCCCCAAGAGAGGTATTGGTCTAGACACCAGATTGTTTAGTGGAGGTATTGGTCTGGACATCATACTCTCCAGGAGAGGTACTGGTATAGACACCATACTGTCCAGGAGAGGTACTGGTATAGACACCAAACTGTCCAGGAGAGGTACTGGTCTAGACACCAGACTGTCCAGGAGAGGTACTGGTCTAGACACCAAACTGTCCAGGAGAGGTACTGGTCTAGACAACAGACTGTCCAGGAGAGGTACTGGTCTAGACACCAAACTGTCCAGGAGAGGAACTAGTATAAACACTAAACTGTCCAGGAGAGATACTGGTCTAGACACCAAACTGTCCAGGAGAGGTACTGGTATAGACACCATACTGTCCAGGAGAGGTACTGGTCTAGACACCAAACTCTCCAGGAGAGGTACTGGTATAGACACCATACTGTCCAGGAGAGATACTGGTCTAGACACCAGACTGTCCAGGAGAGGTACTGGTCTAGACACCAAACTGTCCAGGAGAGATACTGGTCTAGACACCAAACTGTCCAGGAGAGATACTGGTCTAGACACCAGACTGTCCAGGAGAGGTACTGGTCTAGACACTAGACTGTCCAGGAGAGGTAATGGTCTAGACATTATACTCTCCAGGAGAGGAACTGGTATAAACACTTAACTGTCCAGGAGAGATACTGGTCTAGACACCATACTGTCCAGGAGAGGTACTAGACACCATACTGTCCAGGAGAGGTACTGGTCTAGACACCATACTGTCCAGGAGAGGTACTGGTATAGACACCATACTGTCCAGGAGAGGTATTGGTCTAGACATCATACTGTCCAGGAGAGGTACTGGTATAGACACCATACTGTCCAGGAGAGGTACTGGTATAGACACCAGACTGTCCAGAAAGGTACTGGTCTAGACACCAGACTGTCACCAGGTCCAGAGAGGAACTAGTATAAACACTAAACTGTCCAGGAGAGATACTGGTCTAGACACCAAACTGTCCAGGAGAGGAACTAGTATAAACACTAAACTGTCCAGGAGAGATACTGGTCTAGACACCAAACTGTCCAGGAGAGGAACTAGTATAAACACTAAACTGTCCAGGAGAGATACACACCAAACTGTCCAGGAGAGATACTGGTCTAGACACTAGACTGTCCAGGAGAGGTACTGGTATAGACACCATACTGTCCAGGAGAGGTACTGGTCTAGACACCAAACTGTCCAGGAGAGATACTGGTCTAGACACCAGACTGTCCAGGAGAGATACTGGTCTAGACACTAGACTGTCCAGGAGAGGTAATGGTCTAGACATTATACTGTCCAGGAGAGGTACTGGTCTAGACACTAAACTGTCCAGGAGAGATACTAGTCTAGACACCATACTGTCCAGGAGAGGTATTGGTCTAGACATCATACTGTCCAGGAGAGGTATTGGTCTAGACATCAAACTGTCCAGGAGAGGTACTGGTCTAGACACCATACTGTCCAGGAGAGGTACTGGTATAGACACCATACTGTCCAGGAGAGGTATTGGTCTAGACATCATACTGTCCAGGAGAGGTACTGGTCTAGACACCATACTGTCCAGGAGAGGTATTAGTCTAGACATCATACTGTCCAGGAGAGGTACTGATCTAGACTCCAGACTGTTCTTGTGAGGTCTGATAATCTCAGGACTATCTGGTCTTCATTAAGTGATTTCATAGCATCAGCATTTACCAGTATCAATTAGCCAAATACCAATTAATCAAATTATTATTTATTGATGGCAGGACAAGTCAATATGCATCTGCTAAATGCTGAATTACTTTCATGTACTTGACAGTGACTCATTCAGATAATATTATGTCAGTAAGAGGCAACTACAGGTTGTGGCATATTAGAGATGCTGAATCCAGCTGGTTGTATTCGATTGTAGATAATTTAATGGAATACAAGTTTTTGTCCAAGCAGCTACTTCAAATATACAAATCATAACATACAAATTTTGGAAACATATGCTACTGTTCAGTTGTAAATAAAACATTTCTTACAGTGTTAAGAGATACACGTGACAGAGGAAGAGACATAGAACAAATCCTTCACCAATACACAACTCTAGTCAAGCCAGCATTTGAGGAATTCTGTTTACCTGTAAGTTTTCTGTTTTAATTTGATACTTTCTTAGTCTTTGTTATAGGTTTTATAATTTACTAGGCACTTTTAAGATTTCCTTTGATTTTAAATGTTCTTTGTGTAAAAGACACATGCTGAAAAATATGACGGTAATTAACTGAACAATGTCATAACATTACCTATATGATCTGATGTGTTTGGAGTAAATTTGACTCTTGACAAGTTATCTTAACATCCAACTGTCAACATAAGTCATACAGTCGGTAATATACTAAAATGCAGAATATCTAAAAGACAATATATACCTGTACTTGTATTGTGTAATTGTATGATTGTTTAATCCATGTTTTACCACGCATTATCCCAATAATGTGCAGAATAACAAAACACTAGTGTATATTGATATGGATGATTCACTGTGCATACTATTTCGATACAATTGTCCCACTAATTAAGTAAAAGCTTAAATGGCAAAGTTTTTACTTGACAAAAAAATATTGTCTAATATAAATCATTGATTATATTTTGTTATTTTAAAATGATTTCCATGTCTCATTGTGTTCCTTAAAACTCTACATAGATGAAAAACAAGATTTACATCTTTTGTAAAATGCTTTTTACATTGATTCAGAACTATGTCACAAACAGATATTATTGTGCTAACATTCAATGTTTTCAGACTAAAAAATATGCTGATGTGATAATACCACGAGGAGCTGATAATACAGGTATGTAGGTTCAGAGGGTGAAAGTTGCTCTTTAGGGGGAATGGGGGACCTTATTACACCTCTTCTTCATCAAAGGTGGGGGTATAATGGAATCAGTTTGTCTCCCTATATGTCTTGTCTGTCTGTCTGGACAGCAATGGTTGAGTGGTTAAGGCATCTGACCCCTCCACCTCTGAGTCATGGGTTCAAGGCCAACATGGACAGTCATAAGGTACTGGCTGCAGATTGGTGGTTTTTCTCCAGAAATACTGACTTTCCTCCACTGTCAAAACCAGGCATGATCTAAAATGACCTAAGCTGTAATAAGACTTGAGCAGCAATAAACATAAATTGTCTAACTGTCCATCCATCTGTCTATCTGTGTACGGCATCTTGTCCAGATAACTCCGCCAACTGTTCTCATCAAAACTTTGTGAAGCTCTGAAGATGTAGTTAGATTTCATACAAACTGAAGTTGTGCATCTATGCTAAGATTTTGGATCTGCCTGTTCTCATTGCTGTTAAGACAGATTTTACTATGATTTTACAGACATAAGACATTCCAGAATAACTTTGTGTATTGATATTTCTTTGCTTTGAACGTTTTTATTTTGCTCAGATTTAATTACTTTGACAACACTCCTATAGGTATCAGTCATTTGTATGTCATGATTATCATCTGGATGAGTTATCTTCCCTTTTTCTTTTTGTAGTGGCGATTGACTTAATTGTTCAACATATTCAAGAACTGCTTCGTCCAAGTAATAAGAGTGCGAAAAGACTGAGGCATAATTCAGACTCATTCGTTGGTCGACCACATTGAGCAGCTGCTGTTTGAAATACCCTGTACTGATTAGCTTGATCTTTGATCACAAAGTTGGTATTCTTTCATATACAGTACTATTACCTGGAGATAGCTGATCATGTTGTGCTGCTACACTATTTTATTACATTTTTGCCAGTATAATATAGAATATATCTCATTGATGAGAGAGAAAACACCAATCATCTTATAAAATTGACAAGTCATAAAGCCTGGTACAAGAAACACAAAACCAGAAACCTGAAGGGGTTTTTAACTCATGACTTTCAATTCCATGGTAAACTTTCATTTCTATGAAAGTCAACAACCCATGCAATGCAAATTACCTTATCAGAGATTAAACGCAATCCCCAACACTTCATTGAATATGGAGCTAACACATTAGACATTTCAAGGGGATTCGTGTCATCAACAGCCACAGCTGTAGGTCGCTATCATATTTTTAGCTGCATAGTAACTTGTCACAGGTAGACTCTGTCTGAACATTTTACAGCAAATTTTGTCTGTTAGTAACATGAATAAGTAACATTTTTTGTGTAAATATAAAAATAGATTTACATAGTACATTGAAATTTATTTTTGTGTTTACATATTTTCAATGATTTTTTTTAAAGACGGACTATATTTTGCTGCACACTTATAATGAGCGAGTAGTGTCTTGGAAAAGCTAGTCAGCTTCCTCGTCTTATATCTGTTGTAAATATGTCAGTAATTTGGACATTTTGCTTGTGAAAACGTAATGAATAAAATATCTAATAGTGTCTTCAGTAATAACTAATACATTTCACTCAGGCGTCTAATATTTTTAGTATCTTTCACTCGTGTTGACCACTTGTTAATGATACTAAAACAATAGAAACACTTGTGAAAAATATTTGTTATTACTAAAGACATTAATTCTCTATTCATATAACTGAAATATCTGCCATAATACATTAGATATGTACAGTACAGATTTGAAATTAGTCTCTTTGTTACAGATTTTAAACCTATCTGTTAATCAAGTCACTTTGATGCTACATTTTAAACTTGCTTGTCAATTTTGTCTCTGTTGTACAACATTTTACAATAGACTTATTTGTTAATTCGGTTATTATGTGGCAGCATCTACAAACTAATTAAAGACATAGATGCTTCACAAAATACATGTGTGCAATATAACTGCTGAGAAACAAAAAGGCATACTGTAATTTTATGGTCAATAAGTAACTTTCAGTATAATAAAGACTTGTTGTGGCTTCAGTGATCTAAGTTTAAGAAATTCCTTTAGATGTTTTACACTATGATTTGATATACTTTGTGATATATACAAACAATATAGAATGTGTTCCAATATGATCTGATATGTTTTGTACACAGTAAAGGGCATGATTTGTAATTCAGAGTTTGCTATCCATGTTTATACAGTGATTAATCTAGAATTTATTTTCACGAGTCCTTTTCAACATAATTGCTAAGAATTATGGGTCCCATGATGTAAAATTTGAGTATTTCCAAAACTTTCTGGGGTCCCATAAATGTGGATTTATCACTTATCATATGTTTTGACTTTACAACAGAGATAAGAATTATCTCCTCTATGATAATGTTGTGTTTTATAGCATGTCATATTAAATGCATTTGTGAGATATAATCCTTTAAGTGGAGTTAGTATGCCACAATTAAGGGTGCATTAATTTGTTGTTTACAATGAGAACCCAAGGGATTGTTTAAGATACTAGGTGTTATAATATATTGAAGGTGTTATTCATTTTATTACATTTGGGTAAATTTTGCGTGATTATATTTATTGAAAAAGATATCATGTATGTATGAATATTGTATAATCCTATGGTTTTGTGTGAAGAAATCATCCCTCTCTTTATTTCTCCCTTATTCAGATATATAAGATTTATTCTGATGATGTACAAAAAATATGTACAGGATTAATGATCCTTTGAAAGCCTCAAAATATGGTGTATATATATATATAGATATATGGTCAATACATTTCCATACTTCTACATCCGCTGGCTATTTACCTGAATTATTCTATTCACTGGTTATCTGCCCTTCATTTACATTTTTTACTTTATTGCTAGTTTTTTGTCCCATCTTTCATCCTTCAACTGAGATCGAATAAATAAAAATGTTATGAAACTATTCAATATTAATGAAATGTATGTGTTTGTAACCCTGGTGAAAATGTATCTGCTTCTTGCCAAATTGACCAGGAGAAATTTCTCTTAATATTAAGTTGAAGAGTTTATGACTAGTAAGCCACAGACTGCATATTTATCCCAAGTGGATGCATGGTGTAATAATACCCAATTTGACCTTCGAACCCTTGTAGAAATTTACAAGCATTGCAGTTAAATGTTGAGATCTCAAGGACTAGTGTTAACAACCCCACACCCCGCAATTAAGTTGAGGAGAGGGAAGGGGTTAATACTGGAATCAGCTTGTCTGTTTGTCCATCTGTAGACAAACTTTGTCCGGCTATGCATTCACTCAGTTGTGACAGGTCTTTTTTTTCAATTTTGTTGGAATGGCCTGTACATTATGGAGATGTGCCCCTTGAAGTGACTTTACATTGAGGTGTCCCCACAGGAACACAATTTTGTCTGGGTATGCATTTTTATAAATAGCCATTTTCCGTGTACCCATTCAACTAAAAATTTGGTTCACACTTGAAAAATACCATTTTACATATAATACGGGTTTTTTCCTCTTTTTGACTTCAAATGAATTTTTCCAAATTTTCAGGGGTTTTTTTCTAACATTTTTTTTTCTTTTTTTTTTTTTATTAAATTTTTGCAATAGTTGGTAATGGATTAAGAGTGCTGATTTCTTTCATAAATAGTATTAAAGGATGATGTATTGATACTATAAAGTCAAAACGTACATATGATTTGTATTTTTCAAATTCTTGCCATGTTTTTGAACTTAACTATGGACACAAAGTAATTAGCAGCATCCTTTAATAATGACATGTGTTTGAGAATTGGAAAGAGAATGTTGATGTATGTAAAATGTTATGTGATGATATAAACCAGGGGTGTGTTGAAGTATGTAGCACACATCAAATTAGAAAGGGACAGTGACATATAATTACGTTGAAAATAATGGGCATTTATTTATTTGTTTATCGCTGGATATGGGATGTTGATTCTGTACATGATCTTTTTATGATTTCATTCTCATGATCTGAAGTCGTTTGATAAAATACAAACAGATAATTGTTGATATGTTTTAGCTCATTTTAGAACCTGGTTTTTAAACTCGTATTGACTTTTTCATTGACTTTTGACCAAATTTGGTTTAAAGGGGGGAGGGTATAAGTTATCCTCGGGATGACGGTTTTACCTAGTTCTTTCTGGGATGGGAGTATTTCACTCTGGCAAAAATAAAACAGTCTTACATATAGTTGTTTCCTACTGACTGAAATTGGGAGAATTTCTCTTCAGCTTAATAGGTAGAATATTACACAAGACTTGCAAGTTAGAAGTTCTGGATGCAAACCCTAGCAAAACCATGCAACATATAGTGTTAATGATGCTGATCAAACTTGTTTTTGGTTTTGTTCATATAGAAACTTGCAGCATAAATTGTGATACAGAGTTGTAGTAATAAATAATATTGCACCTTTATTTTTTCTCAATATACTAAAGTTAGATATTTATAAAAGTGATCTGAAACGTGTTCATTTTTTCTTTTGATATCAGGGATGTGCTGTCACACAAAATGTAATTATCATCTACTGTATTTGTTTGTGTATTGTCAATAAGATTCTCTGTATTATAGTTTTCTAATATAACAAGGCTAACATAATAATTGAGATCATACCATTTCAGTGTAGAATCTCTTTAAAACATACATTGTTAAAAAAGAAAATCTGTTCTTGTAATCCAAAGTGGACGTTCAGGCCTTGTGAATACAATTTTCTTTATATGGTACCGCTACATGTATTTTCTTATAGTTGACTCTCGAAAATTTATTTAGTAAGCATTTATTTCTGTTTATTTCTGTTTATTTCCACTTACATACATGTTTGTTTTTAGCTCTTGTATGTTTTATTGAGAGATTCCTTTTTGAATTTGAAGAAAATTTTACCATTTTAATGTGTGCTTGTATGTATTCCTTGGAGTTTATTTGTGAAAATTGCGGTAATGACAAGTCAAGTTGTTCATTTGTATTGTATAATATTAATTTCAATTATACTGTTGATATAGAAACAGAAATATTAGATGCTTCGATGAAGCTACATCTGTTATGTAGATAAAACTGTTGATGTAGTTCATCTCTTATTGATAACATGCAATTATATTGATGAATATATCATGATAATGAGATCGTACATTTAATGAGTGGTGTTGAAATACTGATCAAGGAAATAAAATTAAGTAATTCTTCATACAAAATGGAAACATACAGCACTTACAACCTTTTTGATAATAATCATGTGAGATGGCTGAAGGGAAAGCAGTGTCTCTAAGTGATGTATTAATTGTCGGAAGGCTTATTTTTCTTCTATAAAGTACCTTCTAGCTTCATTAGTCCTCGATACAGGTGATTAACTTTATACCTGTACTTATTTTACAAAGGTGTTCAAGTTTGTGCAATGGACTAGCCTATATTTGAGAGAATAAAAATAAATTGATCATAAATTTTGTTTTCATGCATTTTAGAATATTTACACATATATTTCAAATTACATTTCTATTGTAACACTGACATTGTTTTCTATTGTTGTCATTTCCTTTTGATATTGTTTTAATGGTGAAGTGAGCTGAGGCCATGTTGCAGATTCTGTTGTGTTCATATCTTATTCCCATATTGTTGATCTCCATATTAGAAATGCTGGTCGACAAACAGCTCTGTAACTATGCTTGCCAAATTATAACTTATTTGGTGAACCTTAAAATTACCAGCTAGGAATATGTAGAATGGATGTAATCAAACAATTTTGACATACCATAGGAATATGATAGAGACCTATTTAATGATAGTTTTTTTCTTACGTTTTCGCCGTATCTTCTTTCATTTTATACGTTTTACTTGTAAATATTGTTATTTAGATCATGCGTGCGTTTGTTACATATGAAGGTAAGGTTGTTCAAATTTGTAATAATTATGCGATTCTCAAATGGTGATCATTGAGACTCTTTGAAAATTAAGCAAATAAATGTAGATATATTACATGTAAATCATATTTCTTGACTTTCAATCTCCATTTACGAAACAATTATAGAGAAACTACCAAAGAGAAACCACTAAATTAGTGTGACTCAGTTGCTGATATACACCTTGTGCAAGTAATGTGTTGAGGAAGGCTATTTCTACCATAATGGATAGGTGTTAATTAAGGCATCAATTACATAAGTTGTTGAAAGATTTACAAACATTTATGCCATACATGGAATAAACTGTAAACACATATTGATTGACAGTCCTCGTTCCTTATTGGATAATGGTCAAAGACAAAAGACACACGTGAATAGCACCTTGAAATGAAAAATTAGAGTCCGATACAGTGGAACCAAACAATGAACTGCATCAAGCATCAGATTCCTCTTTCTAGTACTTTTCAGTGAGGGGACTGAGGAAAATCCCAAATTCAAAAGTGATTGGAAGTAATGTCATTTTCTAGATAGGACGTGCACAAGCCCCATAACTGCAGTAATTTTCATATATCTGATAATTTTAGAAGAATGTAAAGTACATGTGTATATTCTGAACCGTGTCATCATTCCATTGAATTAAAGCGTGCAATGCAGGTTACAGTAACTCCTGGGGACTAAAAGTCCTCCAGCAGTATCTACCACTTGCAACCTCCACCTCCATTAATAAATTTCATAAATTTTATATATCTGGTAATTTTAGAACGTAAAGCTCTGTAACTATGCTTGCCAAATTATAACTTATTTGGTGAACCTTAAAATTACCAGCTAGGAATATGTAGAATGGATGTAATCAAACAATTTTGACATACCATAGGAATATGATAGAGACCTATTTAATGATAGTTTTTTTCTTACGTTTTCGCCGTATCTTCTTTCATTTTATACGTTTTACTTGTAAATATTGTTATTTAGATCATGCGTGCGTTTGTTACATATGAAGGTAAGGTTGTTCAAATTTGTAATAATTATGCGATTCTCAAATGGTGATCATTGAGACTCTTTGAAAATTAAGCAAATAAATGTAGATATATTACATGTAAATCATATTTCTTGACTTTCAATCTCCATTTACGAAACAATTATAGAGAAACTACCAAAGAGAAACCACTAAATTAGTGTGACTCAGTTGCTGATATACACCTTGTGCAAGTAATGTGTTGAGGAAGGCTATTTCTACCATAATGGATAGGTGTTAATTAAGGCATCAATTACATAAGTTGTTGAAAGATTTACAAACATTTATGCCATACATGGAATAAACTGTAAACACATATTGATTGACAGTCCTCGTTCCTTATTGGATAATGGTCAAAGACAAAAGACACACGTGAATAGCACCTTGAAATGAAAAATTAGAGTCCGATACAGTGGAACCAAACAATGAACTGCATCAAGCATCAGATTCCTCTTTCTAGTACTTTTCAGTGAGGGGACTGAGGAAAATCCCAAATTCAAAAGTGATTGGAAGTAATGTCATTTTCTAGATAGGACGTGCACAAGCCCCATAACTGCAGTAATTTTCATATATCTGATAATTTTAGAAGAATGTAAAGTACATGTGTATATTCTGAACCGTGTCATCATTCCATTGAATTAAAGCGTGCAATGCAGGTTACAGTAACTCCTGGGGACTAAAAGTCCTCCAGCAGTATCTACCACTTGCAACCTCCACCTCCATTAATAAATTTCATAAATTTTATATATCTGGTAATTTTAGAACGTAAAGCTCTGTAACTATGCTTGCCAAATTATAACTTATTTGGTGAACCTTAAAATTACCAGCTAGGAATATGTAGAATGGATGTAATCAAACAATTTTGACATACCATAGGAATATGATAGAGACCTATTTAATGATAGTTTTTTTCTTACGTTTTCGCCGTATCTTCTTTCATTTTATACGTTTTACTTGTAAATATTGTTATTTAGATCATGCGTGCGTTTGTTACATATGAAGGTAAGGTTGTTCAAATTTGTAATAATTATGCGATTCTCAAATGGTGATCATTGAGACTCTTTGAAAATTAAGCAAATAAATGTAGATATATTACATGTAAATCATATTTCTTGACTTTCAATCTCCATTTACGAAACAATTATAGAGAAACTACCAAAGAGAAACCACTAAATTAGTGTGACTCAGTTGCTGATATACACCTTGTGCAAGTAATGTGTTGAGGAAGGCTATTTCTACCATAATGGATAGGTGTTAATTAAGGCATCAATTACATAAGTTGTTGAAAGATTTACAAACATTTATGCCATACATGGAATAAACTGTAAACACATATTGATTGACAGTCCTCGTTCCTTATTGGATAATGGTCAAAGACAAAAGACACACGTGAATAGCACCTTGAAATGAAAAATTAGAGTCCGATACAGTGGAACCAAACAATGAACTGCATCAAGCATCAGATTCCTCTTTCTAGTACTTTTCAGTGAGGGGACTGAGGAAAATCCCAAATTCAAAAGTGATTGGAAGTAATGTCATTTTCTAGATAGGACGTGCACAAGCCCCATAACTGCAGTAATTTTCATATATCTGATAATTTTAGAAGAATGTAAAGTACATGTGTATATTCTGAACCGTGTCATCATTCCATTGAATTAAAGCGTGCAATGCAGGTTACAGTAACTCCTGGGGACTAAAAGTCCTCCAGCAGTATCTACCACTTGCAACCTCCACCTCCATTAATAAATTTCATAAATTTTATATATCTGGTAATTTTAGAACGTAAAGTACATTATGTATATTACGAACCTCACACACTTACGAATGACCGTAACACATAATGACACATTGGTGATGGAATTGTATTGTCAGATTTTGTGTGAAGCATCTTGGTTGAACGGGAATTAGTTTTGTATAAACAGTGGATATTGGCACCTTGCGACTGGAGGGCGGGGCCAAATAGCTGGAGTAGAGAAAATATCTAAATTCCGACTCCTCCTGTAAGAATGACTGGATTTTTTTCCAAAATTCTCTAAATTATGTTTAAGTGAAAGGAAATTAATTTAGTATAAACGGTGGATCTCAGCCTCCTGGGGCAGGGCCCAATTGGAGAAATAGAGCATTTTATTTTAAAAACCTTACTCCTGTTGGAATGATTGGATTTCAGCCAAATTTGGTCAGATGCATCTTTTGGTGAAGTGAAATCAATTTTGTATAAACGGCCCTCTGGGTGGGGCCCAATAGGGGAAAGAGGGCAAATTCTTTAAAATCCTACTCCTCCTGCAGAAACGATTGGCTTTTGTCCAAATTGGGTCTGAATCATGTTTGGATGAAAGGGAATCGATTTTTATTGAAACGATGGATCGCAGCCTCCTGGGGAGGAAAGCGCGGGGCCCAATTTGAGAAATAGAGCAAATGTTTAAAATCCTGCCTCTCTTGTTGGAATGAATGGATATTTCCCAAATTTAGTGTGAAGTACTTTTGGATGAAGCGGAATCAGTCGTGTATAGACAGTGGATTCTGGCCTACTTGGGTGGGAGAGGTGGGGCCCTGTTATGGAAATAGAGCAAATTTCGCAAAATCCTACTTTTCCATTTGGAATGATTAGATATTGCCCAAATTTGGTCAGAAGTGTTCTAGGGTGAAGGGAAAACAAAGTTGGTTGCCAGGGGTGATGCCAAAACGAGGAAATTTTCCTCTAAGAATAAACGGATATTGTCCAAATTTGGTCTTGAGTATTCTTGGGTGGAGGGTGCTAAGTGCTATATAAACGGTAC
Source organism: Ylistrum balloti (assembly GCF_031769215.1). Lineage (NCBI taxonomy): Eukaryota > Metazoa > Mollusca > Bivalvia > Pectinida > Pectinidae > Ylistrum > Ylistrum balloti. The sequence continues at coordinate 2,278,901 of NW_026782081.1, read as the reverse complement.
ATTCTGGGCCTCTAGAGCGGGAGGGGTGGGCTCAATAGGGGAAATGTAAGTTCTTAAAAGTCCTTCCACACGGATATTGTCCAAGTTTGTTCTGAAGCAATTTTCATTTAATAGTGAATCTGACCTGTGTTTTACTACAGGGGTGAGACTCAATACGGAAATTAAATCAGAAATTGTCACATTTGAAATTCTTCATTAGATGGCTGAATAGCCATGTGAACGATGTAGGCCCCTTGGGCATCTTGTCTTTTGTTCTGCATAAAATTGAGCTGTTCATGCGTAATCGGAGACTAGGATAGATAAACCCACAGTGTTATCTAAACACTGTATTCAGGTTATCACCTTCGATATCCAGCATCGTCATAGTACACCATCTATATCTGCATTTTTGTTTACGTATTCCTTAAACTGCGATTAGATAAAGTGTCCGTCCCGCCTTCCACATTTAACATGTCGTTCCTGCAGGGACAGGAGGATAACCTGGCCCACCAAACGGAAGTGCAGAAAAAGGAGGAGGTCCGGATGGGTTGAGGCGTTCTCCTAGCCGGTCATACTGGAACAGGGGCGCAAAAAACTGGTATTAAACAGACTCCTATCCGGAACGCCAAAGCACCGAGACGGCCGCTCCAAGGGCAGGATTACCAAGGGGATCACTACAGGCGTAGCCACAGGAACACCCCCCAAATGCGCCGGCAGCTCCTGTCGGGCAAAACACGACCCCAACGTTGGAAACGATGCCCAGGGATAAAGCTACTTCTGGAAGGCCACGGGTAGCGGTTCCCTCGACAGGTAGCGCTCCTGGACTTCCATAGAAGTGTGACCCTCGTCCCGATTCTTACTTTCTTGTTAACATTGAGGAGGTGTTTCACCTGCTAAGTAGAGATGTGGGGGTAGACCGGGTCACCTTTTTGCAACGGTGAATTGAGCATCATAGGGGCCTCCAACTGAACTTCAACCCATGAATGCTATGTTGATAACTTCAGAAGATGGACACTAAATGTCTGCTATTTGTCCATAAACTAGAAGTGTGATGAGTGAACTCGCCATTAAGAAACTCAGAAGGAATCATGTGATGAAAAGAGGTCTTTATCGAGAACAAATTCGTATTGTATTAAATAGAAATACGCTGAACTAGTTTTATAGGACGATAAAAACCTTTAGTCATTTCAAGCGTTTAGTCTTGACGATCGTGGGTCTAGCCACAAGAGTCCGTACGGCTAGTTTTGTTGTTATGGGTCAAGGCTAAAAAATCTGTGCGTCTAGTCTTGCTGTCCATGGGGTTAATCCCAAAAAGTCCGAGTGTATAGTCTTGTACGTTGGTTTAGTCTCCCAGTACCCGAGTTTGGTATTTTCGTTCGTTAGTTTAACTTCAAAGTTCATGACTCTAGACTTGTTCATGGGTCCCACCACAAAAGTCCGTGCGTATGGTATTGCACGGTGTTTAAACTCGCCCACGTCATAATTGCTAAGGGTGCAGTCTTTAGTTTGTCTTGTTATTCTTAAGTCTAGTTTCAAACTATGCGTGTTTAGTCTTGTTATTCTTGGGATAGGTCTTAAATTATGTACTTGTCTCACATTATGTGTGTTTTTAAGTTCTCCTTTGCTACAGCGTGGTCATCAACCCGATTTCCTGTTTCCAAAAGTGTGTGATTATCGACGCAATTGTAATGGTTTCCATTTTATTACACGAATTTCTGTATCAATTACATACATATCCGCAGTCCACTAGGGTACTCAGGATGGTTGTTGGTGTAGACTTTGCTGAGGACATTGAATAACCATGGGTCATGCTTTTTTAGCCAGGCTCTGTTCTCCGTCTCAGAAGTGCAAATGTGGGTGAATTCACACCTTCAATCAAAATAACACAATGTGTGAACATGGAGCATGTGACAATTTTGTCAGTGTTTCCCCGCTCAATGTTGTTATGCTTAAGGCGATTGATAACCAAATTCAATTGTACATCCAAAATGAAAGGAGTTTGACCCGAGCGCCACAACCCTGGTATACAATTAGATAGGACCAGATATTGGATTGAACCGCAACATAATGCTGTTTCTTTCTGTAAGGAATCGTCAGTGATGATGAACCAAAAGACCCGGAATATGACTTTGACCTATATTCAAGGTCACATGGGTCAAATTTCTTAAAATCTTCAACCGACGTTTTAAAAATAAAACAAGTCTAGAATCATGAATCCTCGGAATCAGCCGGAATAAGGCTGGGAAAACAAATGAACTTGACCATAGTAGGTTAGTTTGGCCTAATTTAGGTTATCACTACTTACCCCAGCATTCTGTGCACAGGTCAATTCTGTCCATACCAAAACGCGTTATTTTAGAAAATCAATTAAAGAAAATATCACAATTTAGCTATTCTTTATAACTGTTTCCCTTTTCTGTGAAAAATATCAACACGTACTTATTCATTCCACCTGCTGGTCCGTCATCCCTTGTTATGACATTGAAGAAAGAAGCCGTTGCCTCGGCCCAATACTCATCCTTGTTGCTAAGCTCGTATCCTGGATACCATACATTATGTTGGGATGCATAGTTGTAGGCGGTGATCAACTAGTAATGAAACAATGAAGAATTGTACATCTTTATACCCAATATACATTAGTTGGTGATAAACATATTTATATAAACATCAATCTCGGCCACAATACATGTGTGTGGTTGAGACCGGATTCCTAGGCTTGGTACCTGATGAATTTCGAAATGGTCATATACATATTATTTTTAACAGTATTTCTTGGGATCTTCAAAATCATGACCTACTGAATGATGAACAACGCGATTCCTACAGAAAATGATTATGTAACTTACTCCAAACATATCTTTTTGCACGAGTTTTAAATAATCAGATTCCATATATATTTTTGCAATAGATGTTAAATGTTATACTCGCAATGACCAACGTAAGACTTTAATCAGTCGTATGCTTATAAGTACCTGGGTAATGTATTGTAATGACTGCAATAATTTATGCTACCTGACTTCTGTATGTCTGTGGCATGTACATCAATACAAGGTGTCCGAACTCGTGCACCAGAATGTTTTCCTTTCCCGCTTGAGGGTCTCCAGTCTGACAGCCAACATTGACAGAGAGTGCCACAGACCGGGAATTGGTAATTCCGGCAATTGTTGAATACTTACGTCCGTCAGTTGTACATGTATGTGCACATGCTCCAGAGCATATACCTATTAAAAGAAAAGCAGCGATAATGGGAAATATGAAGGATTAAAATAAACAGACTGGGTACATCAATTCTAAACACGAACTGAAACAACATATTTGGAATGAAATAAATCACCAATAACGGGACAGGTTACGTACGTGATGGAATAAATCACTTATAAATTTAGAAACACGAAATATGAAATAACTTATACCATGACACTGAGGAGTATCTGCTAGATGTGCGTTCTCTGGAAAAGCAGTGGCACCATCTGCGGCAGTGAATATTCCTACGCCATGGCTGTTAGCTACACCGGCGAAGATGTCCGCGGGCATGTACCTCACCATGTTGGCCACGATTACTGTAGCCTATTGTAACGAGGAACATGTTGTGTCAATATTCAGGCACAATTAATCCAGTTAATTATTTATAAATAATACTTTTGTTGTAACATATAGGATCTAAGCACTTAATCAAAGAGAGTGATAGTGGACATAACCCTGGAGTGTCGGGGAATTAATCGCTTAGAAACATTGTAATTCGGATTCTTTCAATCATGCATATCTCCTACTGTTAACTAAACGGTGGGCTTTGAGGAATAGACCGCAGAGAATGGAATTTAATGGTGCATATTTCGGCAAGTAAACTTTCTACAATGTCCCCCTTCTTGTTCATTCATCAACTTCAGTCATAGTGTATTCAGGTTTATTGTTGTTCAGGTCAATAACTTGAAAATTAGGATTATTATATCAATACATATTGAGTTATTTTCTGAAATGATGGGCAAAATAAAAATATTAAATATACATATCAGTCTTCACCTTCCATAAAATGTCGCTAGACACTGCCTGTGTGGCGTCGACATTGATTGTCTGCGCAAATATTTGTGGTGTGCTGTAAATTTTCCCTCCTTCACCCACGTACATACTCTTGAATGAAGTTTTCGTAGAATGGTTACCATGGTGATGGATCTTCGAATGAAATATAGAGTAGCGAACGTCTTTGTCCAATGAACTGAGAAAACATTGTGTTTATATAAAATGTTTTAAAATGAATACTTATATCAATAAATATATTGTACATGTTATCTGAAATATGTTACTTGTAAGCTTTTATAACTGTATTGCTGGTCTAGTCACGTGCCAAATACCAATATCGAGTGTAATGCATGTTTCGAACGACTGTAAGTTTGCTTGTATTAATTACTGATTAGTATATATTATCGTTGTTTTTTTATTATTTAAACGCGTATAGATATAGAGGTGTTATGTATCAGGGTTACATTCAATTATCATTAATCAATTTTCATAAACAAAAGGTCACGCGTCTCTGTGACTATCATTTCTTCAGTGAACTTACTTTAGGGCCTCTTCTGACAATGGTGGTGATAGGCCATATACCGCTGTAAATTGAAACGTTGTGCAATGTATAAAAATTAATGCAACAGTTTAAGTTGTTAAGAATCCGATGAGTTTTATATACAATAATAAGTTAGATAACTCAAATTGGTAAGTAAAAGAGATTTCTAGGTATTGTTGGTACGTACATATCATGATAGTCGCTAGAATTGGTACACAGCTATAAACGGAATAGTAAACCATGTTGATAGACGTAAAAAAAACCAGACAATAATGTTCGATACCAGCCGTTACTAAGTAAGTTCAAGCATAGCCTCTGTAATAGATCGTGAGTAAAACAGCTGGTTTTTCTCGTCTTATCGGAGTAGTTAAAGTTTAACCTGTGAACAGGCATTGTCATGTTTTAATGACCGACAGCGAGTTTCCAATCATAGAAAATTGATGAAACATGTATTTGAATTTTTCATTTACCGTGCAGGTAGCGAGGTTAAAGGAACTGTTTGTGGAAAGTTTCATGAATTTCTGTTTATCATAGAACGATATTTTAATAAACTGACGCAAGATTAAAATTTGCGTTATTGTTGACGCCACAAGAACAATAATGATAACCTTCAATAAATAACGACACTAATACACAGGAATTGTGCAACGGATGTGTTTACTTTGGCAACAAAGATATAAGTTTAAAGTTGAAATAAGTTGAATTGGGATTGTTGTACAATGTCTATCTACTATGATTTTCATATAGAATTAACTCTTTCAATTAGTACCGTTTCCGTAAATTATGTAATAGTACATCCTTTTCTTTGATTCAATTTTAAAGTACAAAATGTCCGGTATATGACCTCGTTACTCGACAGTGGTAGACATGACACACATATAAGATGATAAAGGAAACAGCTGTTAAAAGTTCAACAATATATTTATAGATAGTATCTTAACTATAGGCGTACATGTGATCTGTGTCGTAATGCTGTTTGTTATGTTGATGGGTAATGTACCTTCGTTAATATCAATTAAAACATCACTAGTATACCAACACACGCGATGGCTTAGACCCTAACTTACCACTGATTTATTAAGAATTAATCTCTCTTTTCCATTGCCTTCTTCTGACTCTTCTAATCTTATTCACTACCGTATTTCATCTAACAAAATACCATAGACTGACTAAAATAGGAATGGTTTTCTAACATTTTTAATATTTCCCGTTTGGAGAAGATGACTACATATTTCAGTGTTCTGTGTTTTGTAGTCGGTTAGGAGTAAGTAATAATAAAATAGGTTTGTAAAGAAACAACTTGAAAAAATGGCTCAGCGATTGTTCATATACTTATAATGTTATACAGATCTTGTTGTCTGTTAGAAATAAATAATGACATGAATAAAGTTAGAATTGTATATTTATCAATTAAATGCGGTAATTATCTAATAGTTTTTAAGACATGGAACGTCATTCCCGGATGTGAAATCAGTGATAAACTGAAGTCCAGTCTTTTCCCGCTCAACCTGATCTTTGACTATTGCTATACTTGAACTGACCGATACTTTCACAGTGTACTATTTATGGGCAACCAAATTAATTTTCATTCATTATTAACCTCCTAATGAAAGAGAAATCAAATCCAGCATTAGCATTTAAAATGAATGATGGATGCGATATTCAACACTATTTTGTTCTCTTCTGAAGGTTGACAGACAAACTATCATATCGAGGAATTAATTCATGAAAACGTCAACATTTTAGTTTTCTTGGAGACAAACTTTATTCGGATATTTAACATTTTGATAATTTGATCATTTAAATGAGTGATTGGACCGTTTAATATAGACCACCAGAATGTTAAAACATTAGTTAAGATATCTTCGTAGATTAATTGACAATATGTACATCAATTGTTATTATGATATAATATCTTGTTATGTTTGCACATTCCCTTCTGTTTGAGAATTTGTGTTTCGAATTGTGTTGTTCTATTAGAAGCCCAGGGAACTGGTGGGACTTTTTCATAACGTGTAACCGACCTTTGAACTAAGATTACTCCAGAATGGTGTCGCGCGGTTCAAACGAAAATGGAAGCGTGTTTTCAAACGTTAAGGGTGAGTCTTTATTGATTTAACAACCAGAATTGTTATTACCCTACAGATGATCTCGGTATTAGTTATCTGCTATTAGATGAACGTGTATGTACACGATTGCATATCAGGTGGTTTTATGAGAACAATACCATAGTGTCTGTTGATCGTTTATCTAACATATTGACCGATTTAGATAATTGCTATAAAAAATCGTATTTATTATCTATTGTTTATTGTTGGTTACGCACATTCACACGGAAGTCTAGTGACTACATGTGACATCAAGTTTGTTGTGTTTACTTTTTGCATGTGTTTATAAGGAGTTGATATGTACATCTGGAAAATATCAAAATATCTACACCGCTTGGAAAAAAAGTGCCAATAATATTATCATCTTCTGTGATAGGTTTTGTTTTCCCTAGGTCATTGCAGAAATAGAATACAATAACATGATTTTCTCATTTGTCACTTGAAAATGTTTATTAAACTTGGTGAATACGCTTATTTTGCAAAGCAAGAAAATACACATTTACATTGCATCTCCTGCTAATCAATTTCATATAAAATCTATAACTAACAAACAAAAAATATGTCTCTTTATCATTATATTTAAATATTTTAATAATATATATACTACGTATGACATCACGCCTGTTGTACATACGCTAATTATCTAATTGATTCTGCTTCTATTGTAGTTATACTGGTCGCGGTACTGTCCTGTTATTGGATACAAGTATTACAAGGTAGATACAGCATTCATACCTGTCACACTTATCATAATATCAGAATGTATCCGAAAGAATGATAATAATGAAAAACTATTTTCCAAGTAATCTTATACCATTATATTTTATTCTTAACCAAACGGTACTACTTTAATCCACTTGAATAATAAATAAGTTATCAATTTCAACACGTTGATGATGTTTTCTGTATAAACTTAGCTCAGGTTTTATTTGTCTTAGATAGGGATTTATCTTTGAGAATGCCTATCAACTCTTTGAATGTCAATCATACGTTAATGCTCGCAGAGAAATCTTTAAAATTTTAGATTTAACTCCCAAAATAGAATGTCACTGAACATTATTGTTTCTTGTATGTTTGCGTGGTCCTTTTGGATGTATCCAGCCACCGATCCAGTCACATGTCTACAGTGTGATAAAGTCACGTCCCTGGATAACTGCAATGCGACTGTAACTTGTAGAAATAACCAGGTGCGTTATTTGACTGACACTAGTCCTTTTTTGCCACTCAGAGTTGTGCTATTCCAAGACAATAGAAATACTGTTAATTATATTACAGTGAATAGAAAATACTCTGATCACATTCTGAAAACAAATTGACTAATTGAATGCTAAAGATAGTAATGGTGAAGGCATACAAGCGTTTTCTATTGTATACTGATATGGAGGTGAAGATATGGTTCTTTGCTTTAGACTCTGTAGTAAGGTAGGGGAAAACAGGAAAGGCATCAGGCTAATATAAAGATGTCGCTATTTGATTTCCTCAATAGGTCTGCTTCGTTGAAAGATTATCAGTTCTAAATGGGACAGATCATAATTCTTCAGGACAGCAAAGAGCGGAGGTTATCCTTTACAGTGCTGGTTGTAAGGAATCGGAGGTAAGGCTTCATGACATTACTGATATTATTTCCTCTTTCTGTAGAAGTGCTGCGTGTCATATGTAGTTAAGTACATTAAATTATGAATGTTATAAGTGCTGAGTTCTAGAATACAACATACCAAATACAAATATGAAAAAGTAGACATAATAATATGTATATGAAGTACTGTAAATCTTCAACAAAATATGTGTTTAGGAGTCAGCAGAGTTTTTGAGTCGGCACAGATTAATACGGTTTGCGATCTAAAGAAATCATAAGGCATGATAAAACAGGAAAAATTGCAGAAAGAGATCAGTTAGACCTAATAAATTAATATCTAATAAACACTATTTGGTATTTTATCATTGCCGAAGCGTTGCACGGAGGTGAACTGTAATGGTGATGTCATGCAAGCCGTAGCCAATGGTTATGACGGCGTTCGTACTTACCATCACTGCTGTTCATCTCACGTTTGTAATGTACAAGGTTTCCATTCAACAGGTGCGTACCATTATCGACCTTATGCATCATATATCATCTGTTTACATATATCTCACTAATGTATGTTACTGCGAGGAATAACATATCTTCTTCTTCTTCTTCTTCTTCTTCTTCTTCTTCTTCTTCTTCTTCTTCCATATGTAATGATAATAAATTATGCGTTGAGAGTGGTAAATTGTCGATAATATTTTCTGTGATTTAGAGAGTGACCCCTGGAACCGTTTTTGCCTAACATGTAGCAATGCCGCCACAGTAGAAAACTGCACAACGATCAAGCAATGCGGTCAGGATCAGGTAGATAATTCTTCATTAAACACATTTTGTTAGTTCCAAAGCTGAAACAAAAATATGCTCATAATGTAAATAATTGTACCAAGCTGAAGTTTCCAACACCAATAATATTCTTTTATTTTCAGATGTGTTCTTCGTCACTACTGTACCCTGATGCCAGTATGAAATTAGAATGCCTCTCCAAAAAGGTATGGTGTTGCTAAGTGATTAAAATCTCGACATCAAATATTAAGATCAAGACCCAATATCTACTAACAGTAATTATATCACTATAGTTCAAGATGTCTTAATCTCTACGCAAGAATAACTTATATTAACTGTCTGTATTCTCATACATATGAATTAGGCATATGTAAATTAGTGATTCAAATAATGTTCACCCATTCAAAAGGTGTGTGACGTCGTCAGCGGAAGTAGGAGGAAACGACTACGTAACGGTGATGTCCTGATGACAAGATGTTGCAAGGGCCCTTTGTGTAACAATCAGAATATGTATGGTACACCGCCTCCAGGTAAAGTATTTTTTGAAACAATATATTCGGCAATCCACGTACAGGTGAAGTATCCCTTGTAGTAATTTAATATCTCTTAAAATCACGATAAATGAGGTTTGCTGTTTGCAGGTGAAATATCCTTTTTAAAACTTGAATCAGTCTTCATGAATTTTTTATATGTTGTAATCAAACATGTTCAATGTACAAGTTAAATACAATCTATAACAATATTTTGATGCACAACACTCCATCGATATGTCATTTGGGTATTAATAACAACATGTACGCAAAACAATATACCATTTCATTTCGCATTGTTGTATTGTACATAATTGTAGTTGTTTTCATGGGCTTAACGAGTGATACCAAATATTTTTCTCATTTCATCTAGCCACCGCTACATCAGCAAACCCACAGACATGTCGGGAGACAGAAATGTTCAAATTTTCAACAGCAGTCCCAACAACGACGACTCCTCATTCGCGTGCACCACCCTTGCCAAAAACGCCAACACCAAGAGCTGAGGTGGACAGAATTCCTGTACCTACTCCCCCATCTCCAGCACCATTATCATCGATTGTTTCTAGACTAACTAAACCTGCTCCACCTCCAGTTACCAATACCACTCCTAGACCAACTCCGCCAACTGCAGCTCCAGTTATCAATACCACTCCTAGACCAACTCCGCCAACTCCAGCTCCAGTTATCAATACCACTCCTAGACCAACTCCGCAAACTCAAGCTCCAGTTATCAATAACACTCCTAGACCAACTCCGCCTACTCCAGCTTCAGTTATCAATACCACTCCTAGACCAACTCCACCTACTCCAGCTCCAGTTATCAATACCACTCCTAGACCAACTCCGCCAACTCAAGCTCCAGTTGTCAATACCACTCCTAGACCAACTCCGCCTACTCCAGCTCCAGTTATCAATACCACTCCTAGACCAACTCCACCTACTCCAGCTCCAGTTATCAATATCACTCCTAGACCAACTCCGCCAACTCAAGCTCCAGTTATCAATACCACTCCCAGACCAACTCCGCCAACTCCAGCTCCAGTTATCAATACCACTCCTAGACCAACCCCGGCTCCAGTTATCAATACCACTCCTAGACCAACTCCGCCAACTCCAGCTCCAGTTATCAATATCACTCCTAGACCAACTCCGCCAACTGCAGCTCCAGTTATCAATACCACTCCTAGACCAACTCCGCCAACTCCAGCTCCAGTTATCAATACCACTCCTAGACCAACTCCGCCTACGCCAGCTCCAGTTATCAATACCACTCCTAGACCAACTCCGCCAACTCCAGCTCCTTTTATCAATACCACTCCTAGACCAACTCCGCCAACTCCAGCTCCATTCACCAAAACTACTCCTAGACCAACTCCACCTACTCCAGCTCCATTCACCAAAACTACTCCTAGACCAACTCCACCTACTCCAGCTCCAGTCATCAATACCACTCCTAGACCAACTCCTCAAACTCCAGCTCCAGTTATCAAAACCACTCCTAGACCAACTCCGCCTACTCCAGCTCCAGTTATCAATACCACTCCTAGACCAAATCCACCTACTCCAGCTCCAGTTATCAATACCACTCCTAGACCAACTCCACCAACTCCAGCTCCAGTTATCAATACCACTCCTAGACCAACTCCGCCAACACCAGCTCCATTTACCAAAACTACACCTAAACCAACTCCACCTTCTCCAGGTCCAATTATTAATACTTCTTCCAGACCTACTTCGCCGACGCCTGCACCAGTAACATATACTTCTCCATCAGGAATGTCACCGAGTATGTATATATATATATGTATACATATGTAATCTGCATGTGTCAATTTTAAACGCCATGGTTCATTTCGCATAGCTAGGGCTATTTAAGGATTATGACAATAATTTTTCAATAACTAGAACAAAATATTCATCAATTGAGCAAAGATTTCATGGAATAAGTGTTAAAAAATTAAAATGTTTAGATAGCCTATAGATATCGTATATCAGGTTATAATTTGCCATTTGGCAGAGCATTAACGTGTTCTTTATGGTCCAGATCGCATTCGGTTAAATTATAATTCGAATTGTTTTTAAAGGAAATCGTGATAATTTTGACCCTTGGAAATTACTATCTATACGGTATACACGTTTCAGTGATGCAAAATTGGTTAAAATTAACCTGTTGGGTACAGATTTCTACGTTTACTGTGCGTTGTCATCAAATTAGTTTTGTCTATGACGATATTTTTTTTTAAGGTGTCGTGCAGTCGTGTAGTGACAAACCTGGGATTCGTTGCGAGTTCATGGCAGAAATCCACATCTGTTCTGTTCATACTCTAGCGGTTGCATACTGTAAAAACTTTTGTGGTTTGTGTAAAGCTTAGATATTAAGAGCTAACCATGCGAGTTTATACGTTCTTCCACCTTCAAGAGTAGTGCTGAAATGTAAAAAAAATCTCCGATATGTTTGAGATGAATTGCTGCCATACTATGGCCATTTTAATGGATATTGATTAACATTATCTAATGTTTACTTTTGCATTTAAACTTTTACATTGTGGATTAGCTATTGTTGGGGTTTATTGGCGAATTTGGGTGAGAACATCAAATACAATTTATATTGAAATCCTATCTACCTAAGATATGACTAAATATATGTCAAATGGAGAATATTGGCGAATAGTGGGGACTAGAACTATAATGTAGTGATGAAATCTAAGTAAGAGTAATTATCTGTTTATAAAAATGTTATTAGATAGTTACCTCTGCAGCTGATTCCATAATGAAATTGCACGTAATCATGTCGAATATCCGGTTATAAGAGAACAACCGTTTTGTGGGAGAAGTAAAATTGCTCTTCTTGAAGCTCCACAGTTTCTAACTATTTATCATAGCAATCAAGCAATCAAATACGTGACACAAATACAAGTAACCGAGTGTAAATTTCTCTGGATTTTACTTGTCGGATGTAATTAATACACAATAGAATCAGAGAGATCCGAATGCAAAACAAATATGGCTATCTATAATATAGTAGACGGTTGACTGATAGATTAACTTTCATTTGTTAAGAATAAATTATATACTAGGATATGGTATCTTAATGACAAGGATATGTACATTTTCATTATGGCATTTTAGGAAAGACGGCACTTAATTTATTAATTTAAGTTAATTAAGAAAGGGTCACAATTACCTTGCCAACTCTATCGAATATTTATATTATATTTGTAATTTTTTTTGAAACTTTGAAAGAGTTCATCTGATATACCTAGAAGAGACGCAAACGAAGGAAACGATTAGGTAGCAACCAGATACTACATGCGGACATCGCCTAAAATGACTCTGACTATTCACAGGGTCTTAAATCCAACAAGCAAAAACATTCTTCTACAATGCAGCCAAAACTGACATTTCTCATGAAGTCGTATGAATAACATATGAATAACATAATTATTTTCATGTTCCTGATAAAACGATTTCCAAGAAAGACAGCGATAACGACCTGGTAGATTAGAGAGATTAAAATTGATGAAAATGATCGGGACGTTTTGTGGTTTTCATCTTAATCATAATCGTATTGAGCTTCAAATATGGCCTATTCCATTTCACATAAGGAAATGGAATATTTTCCAATGAAGTTATTATGATGAGTATAAAACTTCTCCATCATTTTTATCAACTTGCATCAATCGAAACCATGCGCGGTGAGTTTGCCGACATCTTGAACGAAAATCGTTATATTGAGAATATACCTTTGAATATGTAAACAGTATATATTGAGACTACATGAATATGGCTCTTTAGAATGGAATATTTACAATAGGAAAATCCGGGACCTGGTCCCAAAATCACGATTTTCATGCAAAATGTTTTCAACTGACCGACAAATTCACAACACATTGTTTCAAAAGATACAGGTTGATGAAAATATGGGGAGGAAAATCTCGAATGATGAAGATTGATGTTTTGGTATTTTGCCTGCGGTCGCAGTCAACACCGTCGTTAGTATTCAGAACTCTGCGTAAAGCACTAATAGGTGTTCGTCACTGTTCATCATCGCTATGGCGATGTTAAACATGTTCTACGTAGGTAAATATATACACCCGAGCCACGTGAGGAAGCAGCGCATACAGTTATACACAGATATCGGTGTAATAACTTCACTCTAGTATGTCTGTGACTCCGATTTGCACAGCTATATCCAAGCCTACAGAACACGAGATCGAAGTGGGTGTGATCAATATTTGAAGACTTGGGACGCATCGCTAAGGTCTGCTAGGAATTATAGAATTACTCAAAGGTATTTAATTAAATCTAACACTTAAATATTGAATATGTTATATTTGCTTAGAAATCACGCTCAAGCAAGTTAAAGTAAATTGTTTGTTTAGCAAATGTTTGTCCCCGATAAACCTCTTACAGGTGTTTATCATTAGCATGGACACACAAATCACTGCTCTCGTGGACTCTTTGTACAAGCCCTTTCAAATCATACAAACTGTATATCATTACAACCAAAACAGAAAATACTTGCAACAGACTTTTTTTAATATTTGAAGCAGAAAAAAATGTCTATCGAAATCAAACTTTAGGTAAAAGGGGGAAATGCCTATTTAACGACATTTGGAGTATGACGTTTTCTCATTGTATCAAACAATATTATAAAATCAACTATAAATGAAGACCGCACATGCATATTGAACAAAATATTATAATGAAAACTTGTGAAATGTTTCATCCGATGTAGAAATCGTAGAGCTGGTAATGAAAAAGTCCAGTTCTTGTTGGATGTATTATAATCTCTGCATGAATTTATATACAATATACATGTAAACTACCTACAATAATCATCATTTACCGATGTTCTTGCTCGGGCAACAGCTCGAGCGAGCGGGCGTCCCGCCATTGGAGACTAGCCTTTCACCTGTCTGGCCTCCGCTCTTCCCTTTAGGAACCGATACCTACTGGCTAGAAATGTGGTCGTATTTATACTAAAATTGTTAATAAAGTAATATTACACATTACACAGGTTATCAAGGATTGAATAATATATGAGTTTGTGACACATAAATGTCAATAGATTTTGCTGTTTACAACAAGATAAGGCTGACCTTCATACAGACTGCTAAGATAGGCCTCGGGTAATGACCAGGGAACGAATTAAATACATGAACATGTGTAGTAGATCAGCAATGACAGAATGCCTCTGGCCACTGGCCAATACAAAATTGATCACAGTAGATGTCAGTAATAAATTAATTCTGGCAGATACATTATGATGAAACATCTGACTTATGTCTAGCACAATTTTTTTTAATAATTTAATTAACTAGCATATAAACTTTTGATAATTAAACATTTTGCTTGTAGTATTGCATATAAATCTAAATATGACTGAGACACTTTTGCAGTGTTTTTTTTTTAATATAAAAAGCTACTATTAATTTTAACAACATTTTGAGAGTCTATCAAGCTTCTTTATATATCATTCAATTCAATTCCCATACATGACCAATGGTACATTCAGATGAAAACAAAATATTGGCCATCAAATACCCTCTGTGCTATTTTAGTGTTGATTTTTTTTCAACTCGAACGAAATAACTTTTTTGCAACCTGTAATTTGAATTAGAATAAGCAAATGCATAAAAGCATTACATATCCATTTGTTTAGGTAAACCACTTATTGAAAATGATGATTATGGTAAGATGGGCTCCCATAGATAGCCCTCCTGGTGAAAGATTCATCACATGCAATTTCGCCCCAAACAGTACAAATGGACCTGAATAACAAAAATGTATATTTCGTGCAGGTCATGCCATGATGATATTGCTAGAAAAGCAATTGTAACCGTGATTTTGTTTGATTTTATTCAAAATTACATAATAACACCTCACACTGTATCTGTACTGTATTTAAAGAGAAAAGGGATTTTAAATAGAAAATATCACATAAACCATAACTTA
Source organism: Ylistrum balloti (assembly GCF_031769215.1). Taxonomy (NCBI): domain Eukaryota; kingdom Metazoa; phylum Mollusca; class Bivalvia; order Pectinida; family Pectinidae; genus Ylistrum; species Ylistrum balloti. Next base: position 2,263,415 of record NW_026782081.1, on the reverse strand, counting down.
TCATAAACATAAGGGCAATTTTATCATGGAAATTCCAAAAATTTAACAATTAGATAAAACAAATATACACATTCATGTTGTTCAAAATGATGGACGTCGCTACTTTTAAAGGTGCGCTCAAATTTGCAATAGTTAGTGATTTCAACAACCCGACTCCATCATTTATTTTCTTGTACAAAATGTTATTTCTGCTTAAGCACAGCTTAAATATAATCAGGATAAATTGGAATATCGCTTTATTTTGGCTGATAATAGCTCTCAATCATACAAACATGCCAACTCTGAACTTTTAATGTATGAAAGCAAAATCCCTCATTTCAGAAATTGCAAGACACATAGTATAAGATAATGCATTTATGCTTAGCTAGTATTCATAATGACATTATGTCCAGATTATAGAACAATTTGGATGTTTTTAAAGCAATATTCATGGCGCAGTATGTTTTCTATGCAATAAGTACTACTGATTTATCTATTTCATTTTGTACTGTCTTGCAATGTTATCAACACAATGTCCTGTATTATCCATGTAGATATTACGCTTCGGTAAACTATTTTTCTTGTGATTACATAATTTCCGGCCATGATGAAAAACAAAAGATAATTACGGTTGCAATTTTGTCCTGTTTTATTGACTGGACTATATATACATTCTTTGTTTTAGGTACAATCGTCCGCTGTTAAAATTTAAATGATGGAATTGACTAGTGCAGGTAAATATGTAATGCTAGTGACTTTATATGACAAGATAATTATAACCAATTTGAGTAAATGAATCACTAAAACCTCTCTTCTCTAAATGTATTTGCTTTTAAGATAATTCCAACATAAACAGTTGAACCGATATTATACGCCGGGAACGTTTGGTTATTGTTGAATAAACGTTTATTGCAATGTTACAAGCAATGAATAAAAACAAATGTTTTATTTCTCGGTAAACTCTTATGTCAGATTATGCCACTGAAGCAGCGTCTCGGGAGTGATTTGTTTACTGTTGTGGTATGTTACGTAACAGCACGACATTCAACCTGTAACAATCTTGTCACTGAGGTCATGGGCGCTCGCTGCCTTGATAGGGCAAAGTCATATACATTACAATGTCTCAGTACCTTTGATTGTGTTTTAATGGCGTGAAGACTGTTTTTCAGTTAGTTATCGTTCTGCTTCAGATAAGGTGTGCTGAAATTTATCTTTAAGTTATATAACCAGAAAAATCTAGTTATATTATCCAGATCACTGCCATCAGGTCAATGCACTGGTAATACAGGGTCAATCTAACACTCCTCAGGCGAGGAAGGCTGCCTAAATCCAGTTCCTTGGATAATAATCCAGGATTTTGGCCTTTTTCATTAACCTTTCATGAAACACTTTTATCTCAAGCTAATGATTTACCAAAGCTTTGCTTGAATTCATCACTGGCTCTCTGACACCATCATCAACACAAAATTATTCATTTTCTGCCAGTATTGGATATGAAAGGGAAAAAACAAGAACAGGGTTCTTGAAGAGCAAGTGTGTGAAAGCTTACAGACAGATTTTTCTGATTTATGTATCTGTCTACAATTAAAGTAGACCTAGTATTGTAATGTTTTGTTACAAGTATCATAAATGATCCTGTAGTATAACATGACACTTTTGTCCGCGGTAACTGTTCATATCTATAGAGATGTAATATGGTGCATTTTTTTCTGAAAAGGTCTTTTCATATACTCCCAAATCGTGCAAATCATTTACTCTCCTCCTCCCCACACACACAAGCAGATACACCTATATATATGTTTTACCAGTAGATGCGTTGTGCATCCGTTACATAATTAAAAAGATAATTAATTCTATAAATTTTAATGTAATAAGTTAATTCATAGTGGAATATGAAAATAATTAATTCTTTAATAAATCATACTGTATCGAATGCTAAATGTGTGTCTTTTGGTCAGTCTTCGAGATCGCGGGTGGAAGTCACTGCTGGGAAACATTAAGTTCCAGAGGTTCGCTGTTACGTACACCCAACGTTTGTATTCGTATATATACTTGATGTTCTTAAAAAATTATCAGATAAATGAAAATGCATTACTGAAAGGAAGAAACAGATTAAGATGAAGTTTGGTTCATTATTAAGTCCTCCTGTGTTCGCCTCGGTTTGTAGAACTAGTGTTCTTTAGTCTAGGTATTCGTACATTTCAGAGTATCAGTATGACCCTGATAAATTCGAGGTGACGGAGCAAATGCTAGCGGATTATAACAAGCATGGATATATTATGATTCGGTGAGTTTCTACGACATCAAAATCTACGTTATAAATATGTTAATCTTAGATAACTCTCAGATGGTAACTTGGGCTTCTGCCCATTACCTGGGGAATTCTTGGATTTACAAGCACATCTAACATGGTATGGATTTGACACGAACTAAATATAACTTTTATGTCGCTTTTTGTTATAAATGTGCGATCTGTCAATATTCTGTTGTTAACTTCCTCTGTCAAACAAACATGCAGCCAATGAAAACTCAAAAATACCCTATCATGACATTTTTATGAAACATGCATGTAATCTTTCTACGATAATATTATCTTGATGTATATTGTCAGCGGATTCCTTGACAGTGAAGAAATGAGCAAAGTGAAGAAAGTATTGGAAGATTCTGAAATGAGAAGCAAATATGGATACGGGGTATGTCATAAAAACACTCGTCAGCAATGCTTCACTGAGTTGTGAACTGCATTGTCAGGCAACGTAAAATATTATTTATGGTCATGTATAGACTTGGATGAGGGCTTCCCAAAACCTATATTGGCCAAAATATGCCCAAAGTACCCAAAAAAAACCTACATGTCAATAAAATGAATTATTTTAATTCAAAGTCGATAAAATGAGTGCAAGTTATAATCAAAAGAAAGATATAATGGAGGTCCCTGAAATACTGAATTGATATTCAAACGCTGATGATTTTATTCGTGCTATTAGCAGGCATTTACGACTACGAATTAATCCTTTTTACTTTTAAACCTATTGGACTAGGATCTTTATCATTGGAAATTTATCTTATATGTATAACTAGAGTACAATGTTTAGGCATCTTGTCACGAAATTACGCTTTCATTTATATAGTTACCCGACGGAACTGGAAAAGAACCCAAATTTGTAATTTGGGGGCATCCCGGAAATGACGTCACTGGAATGGTTGCTAGAAGTGAGAAAGTCGTAAATACCAGTGAAAAGGTGAGTAGTCGTGTTTTCTTAATAATGCGCTTCAGTTTCATAAAAAACAATCTTTAACACATGAACCACAAATACCGGTTTCTGGTATTTTTTTCATCACGTAATGGGCAATATCTGAGCGCTTGCTGAGAGGTAAAACGATTTAATGTTATTCATCTGAGGAGAGTTCCAACCTGTTTTGCCTTTTCTTCTCTTTTTATTTGTTTACGTATCTAAGACGTTACCAGAATATAATGACTGAAAGCAGTATACTTTTCATATTTTATTTTCCTTTTTCTCTTTTTCTGTACAATTTTTGACAATAAAAGATAATGATATCTTCAAAATGTGGAAAGATTTATTCGGTTTCTGCAGACATAAAAAAGCGTTATTGAATTCTAGAAAATCTGCCCCTTTTTCAGTTATTAGGAGGAGGAGAGATTTACCACTATCATGCCAAGTTTGTACAAAAGGACGCACGTACTGGGGGAGGTTTATTATGGCATCAGGACTACGGGTAAATCACACTTCTGTAATATCTATTTGAAATTAAGACAAATTTTGTCTGAGGACTATATGATAAAAACGAATAAGTTTCTCGACACAATACTAGTATAGGTTATTATTTCACATATGTAGGTATTGGTACCAGAACAGCATTTTATTTCCTGACCTGTTGACGGCCTTTATTGCTGTGGACAAGTGTGACAAGGCTAATGGTTGCCTACAGGTATTGTTTCGCGTCCAGTCAATTCATTACATATAGCTGTCTTTAAGTGCATCACCATGACATATTTTCCCATTATGATTTTAATTTGTATACTTAAAGTGTACCCTGAGAGGTCAGCTATGTTGACCTTGAAAAATAGTTCTGCACATAAAATACACTATGCCGAAACGCGAATGCCGTGGAATGTTCCGTTACTGAGAAATTGCGACTTTTCTGAAAAACACACCTTTGGCTGAGAGGCGTTGACCTCGTTTTCGGGCACCCAAACCTGTGACGTCCTAAGTTCAACGCTTTTGTTGATGCAGCCATATTGTCTTTACTGTGCTACATATGATTGTGATCTATTTTGGAATTTTCCGTGGTAATTTCTTTGTTTATTTACGTGAAAGTACTTCACATCTTCGCAATATCTAAGGTAGTGAACGAGGGGTCGGTGAATTAGCGCTTAAATCCGCTAAAATGGCTTCCTATCGAGGAGGGAAGCGGTGTGTATGGTTGTCCTAACACTAACACGGATGGGGTGTCGATGCATGACGTCGATAAATAAAACTGATTTTTGTTTAATTAAAAGTATATTTGTTAGGTTGATATTTTGTTATTAATTCTACAACTAAACATTTTAAATTGATAGGCTAGCCTATGACTTGGGCGGTCATAGGAATATTATTCCTTCGTAATCGTGAACGCCTAATATTCGGAGAAGGCCTAGTCGTGAATGGGTCACGGGAATTTTCACCCCGAGAATTTTCATACTACTATTATATAGTATAGAATAGAATTATTAGAATTTATAGAATAGGTTATGTGTGTATGTTGTTTGTATAAGGTGTATTTGGTTTTTAGATCTTCCAGCAGACGATGTTGTTTAGTTATTAATTTTGCGATCGTAAAAATAACAATAAGATCACCAATCTTGATTTGAAAACACAGTTCACAGTGTAGAGATGTCATCTAAACTCATAATCACACCTGTGCCAGGTTAGGTAATTAGCACCTCCGTGGCTGGAAAAAACAATTGTGACACCTGTGAGGCGACACGCCTATCGGCTAACAACAGACGCGTACCAGTGCCAGGGTGAAAACCAGTCAAATAATTGTTTAAACTTCTAAAACATCAAATTTTTATTATTAACACAGCGGAGGGTGTTATAATTGGTTGTTGACACCCTATCTATATATATCCATAGTGCTACGAAAATTCCCTGGAAAGAAAAATTCCCCTCGGACGAAACTTCTTCGGTAAGAAAATTCCCGACACCTCGTGAATGTATGCATAGTCTTGCACAAACGCGATTTCCCGACGTCAGAAATTGTGAATCGAGACTTGAAGATAGTAAAATTAGTCCAAAATCACACCCAATTTTATTTTGTTTCTTTGAAACGACGATTCACTGTTCGACTACTTTCACGACTACTGGTGAGACCCAGTGAAGTACGTACCAATCAATTCAGACATATCATTCACACCATAATCAGATTCCTCAAAACTCATGCTCAAATCGCTCTCAGTTGCGGTGTCGTTGCCACTGTCAGTCATGTTGACTGCCATTTCTGTTGAACTTATGACGTCACGAGTAGAAGAGCCTCGATTCCGCGGAAATGACGATTCGGCTGATTAGGTCTGGGCGGACAGGTGAAAATCGACAACTTTGAGCTTTAATAACTCGACACTGGGGCAACGGATTTTGACGGGGTTTTCATTATTATTATTTTTACGGCATTCTTAACATTATATCTAAATATAAAATTACTCTCAGGGTACACTTTAAGTAAACCACTGACCACGTGATGCATAACAGCACACATACTTTCTATGAATGACAAATAAAACCATATGTAAGCATAAAGGACTTGTAAGAGGTTTAATTATTTAACGGGGAAAAAAGTAAAGCCAACAAATTCCAATACGGTTATTTATCATTTCCAATTGAAAGGGCAAATCCGAAATTGTTTCTTTTAACTACCAGCGATTTTTTTCTGCTTGGCAACATACCTACCAGTTTAATATTTCGGGCTGAACACTGTTGGTCGGTGAACACATACCAAGTATATTTACAGTATACCTAACTGTAACAAACATTAGTTGATTAGTGCGTTAACCTAGTATGTAAATTTGTCACATAATTTTGATATATTTGCAGATCCTGCGAGGTTCCCACAAATGTGGTCGTATCGATCACTTACCTCAGGGAGGACAACACCAAGCCGACCTAGACAGAGTTAAAGACATCAAGCGAATCTGTCCCTTGGAATATGTAGAAATGAACCCGGGTACAACACATTTTGGTCAATGGTTCACATTTTGTGTTATATAAAATTTTCTGGTATCTTCCGTGTAGTTCGATTCGCATCTGGCTTATTTCTTTGTTTCTACGATATCATTTCAAAACCGTTTCCATTTTACAAAGCACATATTTGACGATACATCATAAAATAAATGTATCGGCTTCTGTATAGTAACTGCCATACAATAAACAATTTAAGCTTAATTTGGTAAACACATATACTAAAACGCAGCCCATGCCTCATCTTCCATCTTAAGTGGGCAAATCGCGCAGCATTTTATTTTCGTTCTTCTGAATATATAAACGGTTGTAATATATAAACGATTGTTATATATAAACAGCTGTAATATATAAACGGTTGTAATATATAAATATGTATATAAATGAAAACAATAACATACAATTAGAGATTTTCCAAACATTAAGATTCATTTTCTAATGACATCTTTCCATCATAAATAAACATAAACGACTTTTCGTCATATCAAGTAGACTCCATGATATGTGTCGTTTTTTGTTTTATATGACATTGTTTTGTTACAGGTGACGCAATATTCTTCAGCTGTAATTTGCTCCACACCAGCGACGTTAACAATAGTGATACCCGCCGTTGGGTACTCTTGTTTTCGTACAACCTCAAGTCCAACGACGCATTGTACCCTCATCATCATCCACAGTACACGCCGCTGGAAAAGGTATGTATACTCGGCCATTTCATCTCGGTGTGCTCAATAGAAGTAGAAAGAATATACCGTTTCTCACCAAAGTCGTTGCTTTGATTTTTGCATAATTACAAATGAAATTGAGTAAAGGGCGATAACTCTGGTGATATCTTAACTTTACAAGGCAATGATAAAATAGTACACATATCATTACATGAATAATATGTACTTAGAAACAGGTTCAAATTAATGTTATTTTTAAAAATCTGTCATTTTCATTGTTTTCAAAGTTACGAGCCCAAGCTGTCGATTTTGAAATGTCTTTTTTCAACGTGAAATATGTATATATATCCATGACAATATATTTCTAATTGCTTCATATCAAAGGTACCAAACTCGGCAATTAAAGAGTGCACCAACTACTTCGACTTGTCTGGTAAAGAATTTCTGGATCCCGATATCGATAAAACCGTCAAGGCTCACAAACCAGAATATTAACAGGAATTTAATGGAACACCAGTTGGACTATATAAATGTGCAAACGACTGTGCAACAGCTATCTGAATCGTCTATAATAAATTATTATAATATAAACAACTGTACACAATGGATACATGTGATTATGTCATTTGTCTTCCCCGAAATCTTGATATTTGTTGTATGTATGGAAACACATTAAAAACGCAATCTATAATTTTGTTCAGATAGTTTCGATCCAAAAATAAATGTAAATTATACTAAAAAAAGTTATATGAACAAAGTGATTTTTTATGAATTTTTCCTTTAATCAATAGCGAAACACGTGAAATTTTGTAAACTACAGTAGCCTTTTTTATCATGATAAGTATAAATTTAAACACTCATTCAGAACCGACATGAAATTCAAACCTTAATAGTTTAATAAAGACAAGAACAGGTTGCGTAATTGTTTTTCTTTAATATTCGGTATTTACATTAATGTAAAAGCGTTTCAATTTAACGAGTTGACAAAATGGCACTTCTGATAAAAACAAATTAAAAGATGAATAATTATATCAAATTTGCTTAAAATAATATCAAGAAATCAGATTAATATATTATCTTACTAAAAGTATACGGACATATAGGTTACTAGATAATGCAGTATGAAGGTAAACTCATCAATAAAATATATTGAAGTGCACTCATATCATACTATCCTAATAGATCGTAGCCATTCATTAGTTTTATGCTGTAACCAATCCAGATAAGACCGTGTATCGACCTCCGCTCATGGATTTAATTGATGGTAGTATGAATGGAACCTTAAATCGGCCGAACGCATTTAGTTTTATCATTATGTAATATTAATCTTTTGGAAAAGTAACAGCAGAAAAATGTCTTGATGGACTGACTAAATAATTTGTATGTAACTTACGTGATTCTTTAGAATTTAACCAACTAATTTAATCAACTAGACAGAAATCATCAAAAATTCAAAATGTTCAGAGACAAAGCCTAATCTATTTCGACAAGGAAAACCTTGATATGTCAAACTTCCTCATCAGGACATTCTTCAACAATATATCAAATTAGAATTACGCCATGCGGTAGTATTAACAACACTTGTGTCAACCACGTCAAGAAAGCAGGCATTTAATTCGTCCGATCACAAAAAGAAAGGGATTAGTCAAGCCTTCCTTACAAAGAATATTAGGGTGATTGAAACAATATCATAAAATTATCACAGACAGCTTATCACTATATACCCAATCATGCTTGGGTTATCATAACTTTTACTCCAATACAATTCTGACCGACATTCTCATAGGCCCCTGTTAAAATCGCGCACGACATTTTAAAGAGGTAGAAAAGAATAAGTATTCAACGAAATCTCCATACCACACAATATTAATTTATTCTTTTTATCCGACGCATATTTCCAGTCCATACCACACAGGAATAATTTACTTTCTTATCTGACGCGGCATTTTCAGTCCATACCACACAGGAATAATTTACATTCTTATCTGACGCGGCATTTTCAGTCCATACCACACAGGAATAATTTACTTTCTTATCTGACGCGGCATTTTCAGTCCATACCACACAGGAATAATTTACTTTCTTATCTGACGCGGCATTTTCAGTCCATACCACACAGGAATAATTTACTTTCTTATCTGACGCGGCATTTTCAGTCCATACCACACAGGAATAATTTACTGTTTTTATAGGACGCTTGCAAATGATCAGATAACATGAAGTAATGTTTTCAGAATAAATGCCTATGGACGTTGATGCAGGTAGGTAAAGACAAATGTAATTGTTTCTATAAAAATTTCAACGGCACGAAAAATGTTAATAATTATTCACAATAATATTCATGCAGTCAAGTGTTAAGATACTAATTAAAATGTACTGGCTTATATAATATATATTATAATTACTTTACATGTACATCTATGAAAACGTATTGCCGACGTTAATGAAATAATGAAATTAATGGAATACCGGAGATATTGCATAGGATACATTGTACAGATGAATCCGAAGAACGCATCTAGAAATCGAAACTGTTGCAAAAGTGGTCAAACCGGCTGTAAGGCTGACGTCTTACTAGTTACCAATCACTGGCATATCTATAGGTATGTGAAAATATTATCTTTTCTTACGTTTTACAAAACTAACCGACACTAGTTATGAGGAATTTCTTGCGAAAGTATGCGAAAATACAACTATGTCGAAATTCATGTAATTTAGATTAAATAAATAAACAATGTAAATGGATTTGTAAAATGAAGAGGGACTTAAGACAACACGTGTATGAAATAAGCTTTCATATATCTTTCGGTAATTTGGTTCATCTTAGGACATGGAAGATTTCTGCCAAATTTCATCCAAATCGGTTCAGGCGATTTTGAGAAGTCGAAAGCGTTTTTAAAATTACGGACGCAAGACGGACGTCGCCGAACAAAGGTGATTGCAATATAAAGATATGTTACCATATGCTTAACGAGATGTGTAGTCTGGAGATCTATAGAATACATAGTAAGTTATACTAAGAAATGAGTCTGAGAGTGTTTCGAATACGTGATCAAGGTAATGTATGTTGTAGGTGAGATATACTAGGGAAAAAGTGTCTCCGGACTTTTTTTTATCGACATGTCCGGTAGCCGTCGTAAAGAAGGCCTTAGTTATAATGACGATTTATTTGGTGGCCTTCCTGGTTCCACCACCTGTCGTACATTCGTCCCAATCTGACCAGTATTCTACCTTTATGCGGTCAAGGTAAGCACACACAGCAGGGAACTCTAAAATTAAAAAATGAAACAACGAATGTGAATATCGATACATGAGTATCGTCAAAATATTTTTGAATGTTAATGATATGAACAGATTTTACACCCCGCAAAGCGTCGATAAATATAGCAAAATCAAAGAACAATATTTGTCTTAAAACATAAATCCCTTTAACCACCCCCACTCCCCCCCAAAAAAAATAAATAAATAAATAGATAAATAAACACCACTACCAAAAATTGCAGTTGTTAATTTCATATGCACATTATTTCCCTTTCAAGTTACCTTCTCCATCTAAAACTGTAATTTCATCGTGCTTTTTTCTCAAAAGACAACATTTACCTTCAACGATGGGTCCAGCTATTCCACCAAATGGTTCATATCTCATCGCGGCTAGCTGACCAAAGATAGCACAATCAAACTGGGACATCTGATCTCCAAACAGGAACTTTTTTGAGCCTGACTTAAAAAAAACAAAGCAATGCAAACATCGTTTCTATAACTGTAATGCATATATCAAACCGATGCCTATTTTCGTTGCTTTAACTTGAAACACGTTAAGAGTCATTATGGTATAAAACAAACAGGACTTACACATAAGTTAGTAAAACGAAGTCACAATAGAGGTTGCTGGACAACAGGTTATTATTTGGTATTCTAATATAAAATCTATAACAGGATTGTGAATATATTATACATTTCTACTGGGGTTACCTTCTGCTTCAATCACATGTGCTGCATATCTCTTTGTGTAATATAAGATATATTTATGCTAACAACAACTACGTAATCAGGTGAGTTGTAGCCATGCAGTATTTTTTAAGTATTTCTGTACCTAGATAACCGGATATGGCGTTGACATCATGTCGCAGAATTTGTTCGACTTCCACTTGGCTATGTCGTCCAATTCCATGATTCTTGGCCATACGCGTGAACCTTCTTCTCGGAAGCCACCTCATAAACCTAGGAACTCCGAAGGTAATGGCGGCAACGTTTATTTTGTCATACAACCAGCGATCAAGAACTAAAACCTTAAGTCAGAAGAAATATTCATATCAAGTTGATCTCACTGATAAGTTGTTTCATATTTATAAAATTAATATGATATGAATTTTAACTGTTCTTAGGTATATCTGATGTGTTTTATGTTAAAAACAAAAAAGGGGTATGACACCGTTAATCCAAAACCTAATGTGTTAAACCAGCCGCTGTATACTAGCTGCTAATGACCACAAAACAGATAATTTTATAGAAATTCGTTTCTTCTTTTTACTAAAATAAAGCATTTGTGCGGAAGGATGAGTGAAATACGTGTCTATATTACATAAGAAAGAACTAATTTGACATATACAGCTACTTAATGACACTTCGTCAAAGATTTAATAAAAGCATAAAGTAACACATAACTGACATATTTAAGATAACAATATAATGTTAATTATGTTGACCAGGTGTTTGGTATATAACACTTTCTTCTTAAAAAAGGAAAGCAGTACCTATATTATGCACACGGTACGTTTATAGTAAAATACGCTGGAGAAACACTAAAATACTAAAGAATTAAAGAAAAGCATCTCATGTACGGACACACAACAAGACTGTCAAAAAAACAGAACTTAACTAAAACGACCTATTGAGGAAAGAGTTATTTTCTTATGTCTTCGACGCTCAAATATACCAAATTATCAGGGTCAGCATCAAAACACAAAGTTAACGATACACACACACACAAACAAACACACCCTCTCTCTCTCTCTCTCTCTCTCTCTCTCTCTCTCTCTCACACACACACACACACACACACACACACACACACACACACTCATATATAGAATTAGCAGCGTCAACAATTAAATATGTGATGTTATCTGAGTCAACACCAAAACAGTTAATTACCGGTGTCAACACCTAAACAAAAAAGATATCAAGGTCATCATCAATATAAGCAAAATTGCCTGGGTCAAAACACAAACATACAAAGCTATCGGGTCAACATCGAGACATGCAAGTTACAAACATTAAACGAAAATTTTAAAATTACAGCTGACTACCAAATTTTATACAAATTTATTACAAATCAGGAATTTCACGTGAATTGAACATGAATTTAAGATGCCTCTATCACACGAACGAAAACGTTTGTATTGTTTTGGCGTCATCTCGGTTCTTTGATTTCGATGTTGATTTCAGGCATTTGACGAGTTAGTGACTTAATATCATCCTATTTCGTAACAATAGATCATATTACATGGTGGTGTTAGTGCTCTCTAACAAGACAAGCATATGATAAAAGTGTAAATTTGTCATCGAATCAAGAAAATTAATCTAAAGCTTTAAGACAGCATGTTACAAAAACAACCATGAAATTCAAATTCAAATGCGATAAAACTATGGTCAAATATGAACTAAATATTTACGTATAGACTCTGGAAAAAGTACAAGGAGAATGAAAAGAATACGACCAGATGTCCCAGAAGAGTAAGCGTCTTCATGGGACTCTTGGTCAATCCAAGTAAGTGATACCACATTCCATAATGAGAACTAACCATGTACCCATAAGGAACACAACCGTAAAACTTTAAAATAATCTTATGAAGAAATCATTAAATTTTACTAAATCATCGCCATGCAAAATAAGTCAAAGACAACCACATCCTTAATAATTCTACAATTAGTAACACAATGTCTGTATTCTAAGACGTATCAGATACCTAAAGATGCTGTGTAGAGACCAGTTTTATAGACATTGCATCATTTACCTATTATGTATACTTGAGATCTATCATATACTGATAATACTTACCAGTATGTGTTTTCTTCAACCATCTTCTGAAAAGCGCGGACGCTCCTTTCTGTTCATCGTTAAGGTGACTGTTTAGATTTATGTTGCGTTCCTTGTTCAGGAACTCTATAGAGAACTCCGAGTCGGCAATGCCTTTCCCGTTATATGAAATCCACGGGACTTTACCCTTGGAACTGGCCTTCCCTCTGTGGTCATTCTGAAACGGACGACAGAGACAGAAGTATTTACAGATAATCCTTAACAACATTGCCAAAAACTGTTTTTAACATGGAAGACTACGAGATAACATTTTATGGTAATTCCTCGTAATATTACTGTCTTGAAAATAATTTCACTATTCATGTTTTTATCATATCTACAACGACATTAGACTTATGTTTTGATTGGTGTTATACGGTCCATCAAATGTCATGGTCACTTTGGGCCAAACTACATTAGAACCAACTTTATATGGAATTTTAGCTATCCTACGATAGGTCTCCAATTTGATTGCAAACGGCGTTAAACTTGGCGAATGTGGAGCGCGTCCTATCTGGTAGAGTGTGACCATGGGTTCATCGCCTCCTTCCCTGTGTACAAGACAATATCATACATATCAGACATGTATGCACACATTCCTATACACATCCAATTTGTGTCAAAATCAAATATATTCCCTGATAGACTGTAGTGGAGGTGCGTTAATGGGAGATAAATTTGTTTTGATCTGAGATTTTAACTATGTGCCATATTTTGTTTTCATAGTAGTAGCATTTCATACACTATATAAACTTAAAGGTAAAGATGAACAATACACTTTTTGTACATACTCTTATCAAACTTAATGGCCTGTTGCGTATCATTGGTTATCCTTGGTGATGAACACCTTTGGAATGCGTCCACAAATGTTATGACACCATCGTGTGATAAAGTTATACCATGTGCCTACAATTTACCGAGAGAAATTTCCTTAATTTATTGTAATGAATCATCCGGCTGCATTCCTCTTGACGTTTTCATCACATAACCCGCCTGTAATCCAGTGCATTCGCTAATGTAATATATGTCACTCGTGTGATATACCCTGAATCATTTTTTTTATATTACACTGTCCTCAATATCTTTACCTTAAAACCTGTCAGATTTTAATTTTCTGAGCTCCGTGTTAAAACCTGTCTGAAATTTATTTTTCATTTCATACGAAATTTTATAAAACTCGTTTCAAATTTTTAATTGTGTCCCGTTTCATAAAATTTGAATGAAAACTCATCTAAGAGCATGTATATTTTAACAATGAGAACCAAAACTGAATAATTGACACTTTACAACAATCTAAAAATAAAATTTTCTGATGGTGTTTGTTATCATTACTGCAATGAATATATTGAAATTTTAAATTTGCCGTTTTATTATTACTAATAAATTATCTTCAACAGATATTGCCATGATGGAAACAGTCACAAATTGGCAACCTTAAATATGTAATGTTAAGTCAAAGGTGTGAAATGCCATTAAAAGTACTTACGGTACATAACTATAACCCAAACTAAAATTCGATGAAACCAGATCAAAATATGAAGAAAGGAAACGTTTACATGGAGATTTCTGAACAAGGAGAATAAAACCAGGTGTAAAATGAAAAACTTACTCGACTTGAGACCTTCGCACCATCCTGAATATGATTATTTGTTCCACTTGGTGGGAATATATAGCACCATGTAGCCCAAATCTTTGTTTACCTTGGCTGCTTGGCAATACTTGTCTCCACCAAAATCGTCCTACTTTTGTGGGTGATAAGGCGTGTTGCGTTCTACATACCCACCTTTTTACGCGGTCTTCACACTCAGTCGGGTATTTCTGCTGACTCTAATGGTGTTTGTTCCCTAATTCAGTATTGTGTAACAATGCACTTGAAATCATATCATAGAGTAAGATCTCCTTAGTGATTGCGGGATATATCGATGGACTTCATTTTTGGATAGAATACTTACAAGTCCTAGATCTCTTTCTGTCTAATTGATATTTGCATTCTTATTGTTTTTGATAAAATTATTGGTGGTGAATTTTTACCTTATGTAATCAATAATTACTTTAACTTTATCGATTAGTGGTGAACGTGTCTAAGCTGCAGATTTGTCACTAGTAAATCACGTAACAAATTTAAATGTAGGTTCATTATACATTCACATTATACCCGGTACCTATTTAAAGAGCGGTACAGAATTTCAACTGCCCGAATGTTGTAGTAACAAAGAGATCGTGATTTTCATGGTCATACATTGTGTGCGATTCCCCATATCAGCCTTCCTTACGCAAGATATGTGAAGGAAGCTAATGTTCCACTCAATTGCCAAACAGATTTGACAACATCTAGTATTTTTAAAGGAGAATTGCGACACAAAAATCCTTAGAAGAGTTGTGATAAGCGTCAGACCCGACAAACCTTGATGTAGGTTCATTATACATTCACAATATGCCCTGTTACTATCTAAAGAGCGGTACAGAATTTCAACTGCCCGAATGTTGTAGTAACAAAGAGATCGTGATTTTCATGGTTATACAATGTGTGCGATTCCCCACATCAGCCTTCCTTACGCAAGATATGTGAAGGACGCTAATGTTCCACTCAATTGCCAAACATAATTGACAACATCTAATATTTTTAAAGGAGAATTGCGATACAAAAATCCTTAGAAGAGTTGTAATAAGCGCCGGACCCATATGTAACGATAATAATGATAATCTTATCCTACAAAGGGATTATTTGAACATTAACAAGGGTTTTTAACTGTCATTTTAAAATAAGAAAATAATAACCTGTCAACATAATCCAAACTCACAATCAATAAAACCAGGACAAAATGAAAAATATAAAGACTTCTAAAAAAATAACTAGGATAATAAAACCAAGTGTTCCGGAAGAGTAGGCGTCTTATGCTTCATCGACGACATCCACCCTATAAACCTTGGTCAATCAAATGCAAGTAATGTCAAATTCTCAAATGAGAACAATGTATACAACAAAGTAACCAGCAAGCAAACTAACGAGCATCGAACGCGTCCAGCCTCATATCACATAAAAAAGAAATAAAATATTTCTTAATGAGATCACTAACGACAATGATTTTCAGCAACATGTATCTTTTGAAACCCTGTATTACTAGTTTGTCCGTCAGTCTTCTTGCATGAAAATCGTGATAATGGAAATAGGCCCTTGAATATCGAATCAACTGCGACATGTTAAAGCCACAGGTTATGGATGCTGGGATATTGTTAAGCAGAGACGGAAAGTTCACAAATCGGAAATTGCATTCATCGTGCTTATCATACAGCTGTATGCTGTAGAAAGCTGTCCATTTTGGTTTCGTTGTGGAGAAAAGCGGCAGATGTAGAAGAGCATGTCGTGTTATTTCAATTCTGATGGGTATATACAATGGACGTGGTCAATAATTCTTTAAAGATGTTATTAGAGTATCTCAGAGTAAAAACGAGTTTGCGAGGTTTTGTGATCTGTTTTATAAGTTCTTCAATAAGTTCAGCCTTGTATGAAAACAAAAGCAATCAACCAACACATGATGTGTATAGTGGTACAAAGGAGGGGGAAATCAAATGTTCTTGTAGCAAAAACGTGTTTGAGTTTTGAAGATTTGACAAAAGTTCTTAGAGTTCTTTAAAATCTGCATGGTATTTATTCCACTTCTTGAGTAAACGTTATCACAATAAGACTGTAACCAAGATTCGATAGTTCTAAGAATGGTGGTCAGCAGTTTTCACAAAGGCTTGGTTAAAGAGCTATACGAGTCGGGTGTCGTCGATGAAGAAGAAGATGATTACTCTTCCGAAACACTGATCTTGTTCTCCTTGTACTTTTTCAGAAATCTCCGTGTCTTTCTTTTTTTTCCGTTCATATTTTGCCCTAGTTATAATGACTCTGAGTTTGGATTATGACTATGTCGATATGTAGTTCGAATTATTCTGACGTTTTATCGACATTTTTATATCGGTCTGGAGTCGATGACTGTCAGAATTCCGGTCCCACATAAAGTGACTGAAATAAACGACCTGTGCCTGGGTCGGTAATCAAATGATAATTGTGGAAATTAATTGTTTTTCATATGCACATCGAACATAGATCGAAAGGTCTGTTCTGTATTTACAATATTTTCAAACAGGACATATGTCTCATAATACCAACATACTAACTAAACGTACAATTTCCCCACATTTGTGTTAGCCACGCGCACACTCCTCTAGTTACATGTCTATAGTCTCGCTACTTCTTGCTCATGCTTAAACGCTCAGACTATGATAATTCCACTTCACGTCTGTATCATTTGTACAAAGGATGGAGCCAATGTCAACATTATGACTATGAAATAAATTATTTAAAATTCGTTTTCGTAGATGAAATGAAGCTGGGAGTATATGTTTATATTCGACTAAACTAATTGTTTTTAATAATACTGGTAATAACTTTTTTAGGAAATACCTTGGGTATCGCTGGATCTCATGAGTCACGTGGTTTCATCACATAGGGCCGGAGTTCTGACGTTTATCCACTCAAGACCAATATAAAAAAATGTCTGTCACATAAATTCGGACCAGCTGACATGTTGGTATTTCATTGTTGTGTTTGAACAAAACTTTAATTATAAATTATTATATAAAAAGGAGGGAATCATTATATAGAGACGGATAATTTCGTATATAATCGTTACTTTTGGAGATGAAAATGTTTTTTAAAAAAAAACACACACAAAAAAGAAAAAAAAAGCAATATACACTGATAGCCGAATATAACGTGCACCCTGATACGCCGGGCTCTCAATTTATCACCTGCTCCACAGGCGAGCCTCGGCTACCTGGCCGAACAGTTGAACAAAACAACACAAACAATATATCAATATACACTACAATAGGAGGGACAGTACCCCTGTCCTCCCTACACCGTCGCCTGGACGTAGATCAACACTCAACAGCCTGTCAGCACCACGACACTGTCACTACTACAGGCACGTTGCCGAGCTGACCACCGTACAGCTCCGACGTCGCCTGCCAGTGTCCTGCTGTTACGAAGTACTAAGGTGAGGTGTCAGTTTTTGTATCAGTAGCCAGGCGTACCAGAGCAGCCTTTGCAGGCAACCCCTTATGCAGGAGCTTCTGGTAACAGTATGCAGCCAACGCTTACCTTATCGTTTACGCTGTACACTCTGTGTCTCTTCAGAACTTTCAACCCACAATACTGGTTTCAATTAGCCTTTATATAAAATTTATTGTAACATTCTGGGTGTCATTATTTTGCAGATTAACAAAGCACCAAAACCTATCTCATAACCCAAAATACGTAAGACGTATATATTTATTCACTTATAAAGTATGATTACATATATAGAAAACACCAGTTTTCTTTACAAATAACTCAATCATTGTTAATTACATTAATAAGGTATATTACATGAAGGGAGATAACTCAAACTGAATAAAACCGCAGAAACATGAAAAGTTTACGCCCTTCGTTTTGTCATAACGAGAAAAGTCACGGATTGTAAAACTATTGTAATGTTTATGACTACATTAATTGCTTTCGTGCTATCTATCTGTAATGCATAAATGACTGTACAATAAACTGGGTATTGTTGATAATATAAACTTTAAGAGAACGAAAATTCAAGATGTTTAATGTTTTGAGACAACGTTTAAATTAGTGAGTGTTATTGGAAATCCCCATTTACCATTAAACAGAAAACTACATTACAAGAAATATGTAAGTATGTTTGTGTTTATACAATATCTCGAGAATGTGATATCATAGTTAAGTATATCTTTGAGAAAAAATACAATGTTATGTGAAAGGACAAAAGCGTCAATTGTTATCAGGAAACAAACTGTTGATGACATCACAATTTTCTAATGAACTTAAATCGAAACAGGACGATATTTTCTGTATATTGAACAGAAGTGTAGATCCATTTAGTAATGTGCACAGGAGAACTGTTCTGTTGATTACAGCCGAGCACTCCAGTTGCTTACAGCTGAACGAGCATTTTGTTAAAGTTTTACAAAATGAAACATCATATTAGCTTTGTTAGATCCTGTGGACCAGTGTGGTTCGTTCTTATCTACCAGAGTTACTGCCCTTCGTTTCACTCCATTAGTACATGGTATAAGCTTGATAGACGATGGGTAGCGAGAATGCTTGTGATATAACCTACTGTTTGGTTTGGCATTGAAACGTTGGTTAAGGGGAATTAGCTCAAATGGCAGAGCGCTCGCTTAGCATGTGAGAGGTACCGGGATCGATACCCGGATTCTCCAATTTTCGAAAACAAACATTATCGTTTGATTACTATCCGTTTCGCTCCATTTAGAAGACATATATCCAAAAGTAAAATTACCAAGAATCTGTATAAAACCATAACAGATTCAAATGCATGTCACAGAGGAATCAAACATTTTACAAAGAGATAGTTCAAAAATATTAGAGACTTACATTCCTCCTACCTTGTATACAAACTATGGAACTTTGATGCAACTAAATACATATTTTCACACATATGAAATACACACAAAAATGATGTATTAAACCCATTGTATATATTGTTCAGATGCTTATACAGGGAAATTTTGATTAATGTTACCTTTATTCTCTTCTGCATTTTCTCTTTATAAAAGTAATCCACATTTCTTAGATAAGATAGATCAAAAGTGAATAACTATTTGGTAACTTTTTTGATTAACAGATCTAAATCACTTCCCACCCATCTATATTTACAGTGAATATTAATCTGCTTGATATATACTAAATAGTTACGAGTGGTCATTGTATATTGAATTTATTTAACTCGCTAAAGCTGGTGTTTTTTGTAACTTTTGAAAAATAACAAACGAGAGTTGAATAAATTCAATATACAATGACCACGAGTATGTGTGACCTGTTTCTACAACAATACAAAACATTGGCCGGGGCGATTAAATTGATATATTTTCTCACAGTTGTTACAGCAACAATAGATTATCAATATCTAAATAACAAATATATGTTAACAATATCAAATAACATTTACCAAATTATCAGTCCTTGGTCTAAAAATTCTTCTTGTCTCAGAACCTGATGTTTACCGTTAAAAATCTAATTCTGCTCTGCTCACAAAGGATCTAGCACCAACACTATTTTCCCTCCAGATAGAATCTAAGCTATAAAAACTGTCCACATCATGTCAGGTCTTCTGTGAATGTTTCATGTCCAAGTCGTACAGTGCTTTTATATTAATACAATTTTATTAAAAATGTTTTCCCTACATGAACATGATCCTTTTTATATTTATAGAAATAATCATTATCAAAACACATAAATAAATATTTAATAAATATTGAACACATTAAAAAATATATTATTAGGTGAATAACATTAATCTGACCCTTGTCAGTAAATATGAAATATACATATCTGACATGGCCAGAATATTTCCTAATTACATCTAATTAATAAACTAAAACAAAGAGAATACTGTCACATTATTTTCCTGAAATAATTCAAAGTCTTCTTGCTTTCATAGTCCAAATGGATATGATATATATGTAAATATTATAATTGACATCTATCATAACAAAACTGAAACATATTTATCATCAAAAGACTGATATGTTGTGTTAGTATTATCAACCATTAACAACATCTTTTCTTAATTTCATTTCAGAGTGATGAAAGAAGCAAAATATTATTTACAAAAACAGAAAAACACAGACTTTTTTAAACAAGAATCAACACATTTTGTTTGCTCTCCAAAGTGGGAGGATACTTCAAATAGCCAACACCATGGGAACGAGTGGAAGCAAGATGCGCACATGTGGTTTTTCTTGCTGTAGTAAACAGGAGGAGAAATATAAACAGTCAATTCCTCATGAAGATCAAACATCCTCGTCTGGGGAGCTGGCAATCACTGCTAGACAAAGAAAAGCATCCGTGGAAGAGTCTACATTATCTGGTATTGATGTGGTGTTGATGTTTGTTTTAGCTCTATTGTTTAGAGACAAGCCTATAGGAACATGTTGATCCTGATCAAGAGTGGTCCTACATAAAATGCTAAAGCTGCATTTAAAATGGCCGTCATTTTAAAAAGCTTGCTTAATTGTTAGTCCTAAAGAATAATTGATCTCCATCGAGGGCTGACATCATTGTTTAAAATATCATTGGAAATATGAGATGTTACATAATGTCAGACTGAGATAGATTGATTTCTACATACTGGGGTAACAAACGTTTTATTGTACATTAATTATTATCTCATAAATTGCATACAAAAATTCATATTGTGTCAAATTTGCATATAAAAAACTCATTTCTAAGTACATCTATGTACATCAGAATGACAATAGGGTATTAGACGTAATTCAGTTATGACATCACTTCATGCAAGATGTAGTGTAAAGGTACATGTAGGAGACTTCAAACATCTTTCTCGTGAATGAATACGACAACATTGGTGATGATGTTCCTGAAACTGTTAAAGTTTTTGATAGTCTGAATTTTCAAACAGTGTTACAGAATTGTTTTAAGTTTATTTTGTAAAAAGGTACATAAAAATACAAAAAAAATATTCATATACATAATGCTCGTTTGTTGATAAATTACAAGGCCATTGTTTTAAGTATAATGTTCATTATGGCTCGGTACAGAAAAACAAAACTGACCAGCCACTCGTCAAAGATTCGCCATCTCTTTCTTCCATCACATTTAAATTAATACAGCTTATATTTTAAGACACTGACAGTGTGAGCTCTATATATTAACAACAAAAGTAGTGATATCACATTTTGTCTGTGTAGATACTAGAACAATACCTCATGCCTATGCAGCCCTTTGGTGATTAGTAAACAATTTTCTTCTGACATTTTTTATAAGGTCCTGATGTAACAAATCCCAGAGAAAAGCACAGACAGGTAAGAGGAGGAATTAGTTAATTAAAAGTAGACATGTGGAAAACTACAGACTTATTTTAAAATAACTAAATAACTGATATCAAAGTGCTAGATACCGGATGTCAAGAAGCTACATTAAAACGACATAATATGAATGTCAGCTACGTTTAGAGGCAAAATATGAATGTCAGCTACGTTTCCAAGCAATATGTGAATGTTAACTATTTTAGAAGAAACATATGAATGTCAGCAATGTTTAGAAACAATATGTGAATGTCAATTTCGTTTAGAAACAATGTATGAATGTCATCTTCGTTAAGAAACAAGATGTGAAAGTCATCTACAATTTGAAACAATGTATTAATGTCAGTTTCGTTTATAAACAATATGTAAATGTCAACTATGTTTAGAAACAATATGTGAATGTCAATTTCGTTTAGAAACAATGTATGAATGTCATCTTTGTTAAGAAACAAGATGTGAATGTCAGCTATGTTTAGAAACAATATGTGAATGTCAGCTTCGTTAAGAAACAATATATGAATGTCAACTTCGTTTAGAGGCAATGTATGAATGTCAGCATTGTTTAGAACCAAATGTGAATGTCAACTATGCTTAGAAACAATATGTGAATGTCAACTATGTTTAGAAACAATATGTGAATGTCATCTACAATTTGAAACAATGTATGAATGTCAGTTTCGTTTACAAACGATATGAGAATATCAACTATGTTTAGAAATGATATGTGAATGTCATCTTCGGTTAAAGACAATATGTGAATGTCAGCTATGTTTAGAAACAATATGTGAATGTCAATATATGAATGTCAACTTCGTTTAGAAACAATATGTGAATGTCAACTATGCTTAGAAACAATATGTGAATGTCAACTATGTTTAGAAACAATATGTGAATGTCATCTACAATTTGAAACAATGTGTGAATGTCATTTACGTTTATAAAAATATGTAAATGTCAACTATGTTTAGAAACAATATGTGAATGTCAATTTCGTTTAGAAACAATATGTGAATGTCAGCTATGTTTAGAAACAATATGTGAATGTCAACTTCGTTAATAAACAATATGAATGTCAACTTCGTTTAGAGGCAATATGTGAATGCCATTTTCGTTTAAAGGCAATATGTGAATGTCATCTTCGTTTAGAATTGATATGTGAATGTCAACTTCATTTAGAAACAATGTATGAATGTCAGCATTGTTAAGAACCAAATGTGAATGTCAACTATGCTTAGAAACAATATGTGAATGTCAACTACGTTTAGAAACAATATGTGAATGTCATCTACAATTTGAAACAATATATGAATGTCAGTTTCGTTTAGAAACAATATGTGAATGTCAACTTCGTTTAGAAACAATATGTGAATGTCAACTATGTTTAGAAACAATATGTGCATGTCAACTTCGGTTAAAAAAAATATGTGAATGTCAACTTCGTTTAGAATCAATGGATGAATGTCAGCATTGTTTAGAAACAATATATGAATGTCAACTTCGTTTAGAAATGGTATGTGAATGTCAACTTCGTTTAGAAACAATATGTGAATGTCAGCTATGTTAAGAAACAATATGTGAATGTCATCTACAATTTGAAACAATGTATGAATGTCAGTTTCGTTTACAAACAATACGTGAATGTCAACTTCCTTTAGAAACAATATGTGAATGTCAGCTATGTTTCGAAACAATATGTGAATGTCAACTTCGTTAAGAAACAATGTGAATGTCAACTTCGTTTAGAGGCAATATGTGAATGCCATTTTCGTTTAAAGGCAATATGTGAATGTCATCTTCGTTTAGAATTGATATGTGAATGTCAACTTCATTTAGAAACAATGTATGAATGTCAGCATTGTTAAGAACCAAATGTTAATGTCAATTATGCTTAGAAACAATATGTGAATGTCAACTACGTTTAGAAACAATATGTGAATGTCATCTACAATTTGAAACAATATATGAATGTCAACTATGTTTAGAAGCAATATGTGAATGTCAATTTCGTTTAGAAACAATATGTGAATGTCAGCTATGTTTAGAAACAATATGTGAATGTCAACTTCGTTAAGAAACAATGTGAATGTCAACTTCGTTTAGAAATGGTATGTGAATGTCAACTTCGGTTAAAACAATATATGAATGTCAACTTCGTTTAGAAATGATATGTGAATGTCAACTACGTTTAGAAGCAATATGTGAATGTCAGCTAAGTTAAGAAACAATATGTGAATGTCAACTACGTTTAGAAGCAATATGTGAATGTCAGCTATGTTAAGAAACAATATGTGAATGTCAGCTTCGATTAGAAACAATGTATGAATGTCAACTTCGGTGAAAAACAATTTGTGAATGTCAACTATGTTTAGAAACAATATGTGCATGTCAACTTCGGTTAAATTATATGTGAATGTCAACTTCGTTTAGAAGCAATGTATGAATGTCAGCATTGTTTACAAACAGTATTTGAATTTCAGCTATGTTTAGAAACAATATGTGAATGTCAACTATGTTTAGAATCAATATGTGAATGTCAACTATGTTTAGAAGCAATTTGTGAAAGTCAGTTATGTTTATAAGCATTTTGTGAATGTCAACAATATTTAGAAACAATATATGAATGTCATTTGTACAGAACTCTCACTATGTGAAAAAACAACTTAAAATTCATTCTCAGGACATTCATTTGTTACATGGAAATTAACTACAGGACAAACATAGTTCTTGAATGCTGCTAATAACTGTCTTTACCCCTTGTACATATTATCTACCACATCAGTTTACAAGACATTTTGAATACTAGTATATGATTTATTTTATACTACCGTTATACATAATTCATGGCTTATAAAAACATCGTTTTTCAGGAGGATGCTATTAGTGACCAAGAAATCTCCGCAAAAGGTAGGCATTATTCTTGTATATCTTTATGTTGATCATTGGTGATTTTGTTATTGAAAATGTCTCCAAGAGAACACAATTTTCTGAAGTTTGATAAGGGTTAAGGCCACCAGATGACCGTCATTAACGATGTCCTCCTCCTCCTCCTGCACCACCCCCCCCCCCCTCCAACTAACCAACCCTCCAACTCTAACCCCCCTTCTGTTGAACACAGAATTTCATTAGACATAACACATAATTCTGCAATTATGTATACTTTGATATTAATAGGTGTTCAAGTGATAGAATATGTAGAGTCGATTAACATCATACATAATCATAGGAAGACTACATACAACAACATCACTGTACCAGTGCCAAAGAAGCCACCATCTCCTAAACGCAAAGATAAGTCAGGTATGCATTATTGGTGATGCTTACATGTACTTAAATAATTCATATTTGCGAAAAGCATGTCAAAGTATGTTATTGAAGTTGCTTAATGTAACAAAATATACATTTGTATGCTGTGTTGATGCCTCTATTGAAATAATGTTCACTATTGAAAAAAAATACTTCATTGGTGGTTGCAGATTCAATTCAATCATGGATACTATTGTAATAATGTCAGCTGTATTGAAATGTTATTTAAATAGTGAACGCAGCATGCGATATCGCTGTATTGGTTCAACCACTGTTGAAATAATTTTCATTCAAATACACCCCAGGTTGTAATGGAGTGTACCATTGTGACCTGATCGAGGTGGCGGTAACGGGCTTAATGTACACGTTACAATTATTGTCATTTGCGGACGGAATGCATAATATATGCTGTGTGTAATGGGTGCTTATGGACCGCTTGTACTGGAGCGAAAATCCTGCAGACTTCTTGAGTCCCAGTTCACTGGAGCAATGTGCTGCAGTTAGACACTACTACCCCATTATAGTGATACTGAACACACCTCCTTTGAATCCGAGCATAGGTATTTAATGTCGACACACAAAGTTATCTATGGACATGCCGTTTTTTCAAGGAGGAAATAGGGGTAAACCGCTCTCCTATAGTATCTGACAAGTTTCGCACCCAAAGGGCGGGAATCCCTACTTGAGAAGTGTTAGTCACCATATATGTTTTGAACAGTTTGCGACAAATTATTTTGAAGAGCGCAGGGAATTGACTGATAAAAATCAGTTGGGCTTCTACACACGAACAAAAAACGCGCCGTTGTGTGAATCAAAATGCTTTCTGCATTCTTATGTCATTGCAACTAAATACAAACAACTGAGATCAAGCAGGATAACAAAATAGTTCTCATCGCGAATAGATGAAAAATTGCTAGTGTGACGTTAAGCAACATTACAACAACAAGCAATTAGAAAACCCAGTTTCACGTTCTCAGATTTGTGCCGGTTCGATTCCAGGCCTGGTTATACCTATTTTTTTTAAATGGCAAGAATATACTCAGGATTTTGCAATGAAACTGAACAATTGTAGGCTATTTCAACAATCTCGGGTGTATTTGAACGAAATTACTTCTACAGTTGTCGAACCAAAAACGGCGATGTCGCATGCCACGTTGACTATTGAAAAAAAATACTTCAATAGAGTTGACATTATTTCAAATGTAGCCGTATTTCAATTGAATCTGCGACCACTATTGCAATAATGTTTTTCACTATTGAAATAATATTTCAATTTTGATCATTATTTCAATATGGGTTTCAATAATACTGGAAATTATTTATGTTGGTAAATATAATGAACTGCTCTCTCCCTTTTATGTGCGTTGTATGTACTGTGCCATTCAGTTGCACTGCTACACAGATGATTGGTCCTGATTTAAAGATTTGTGAATGAAATCTGAATTATTACAGGAGTACAGAAGTTGGGAGGTGGAGATAAATTCAGGAAAGCAGATGATGACAATCTACCAACCCGTGCTGTTGATATGTTGGCCAAAGCTCAAAAGTCAGTTGGTATCATCCGTGGGCCAGGAAATTTACAGGGTACTGGTTTCCTTCTAAAGGAAAACCTAGTGATGACAGCAGCTCACGTGGTCAAAGATGCCAGTAAGTACCGTGTACATACCTCCAGCAGATATGACTCGTGGCTTATATTTTTACCCCATCCATGAAGTTGGAGGGGGTATAACTTTCATATTTGGAGAAACTGCCATTTTCCGAGCATCTAGAAGACATGCAGTTTGGTCAACACCTTCGTTGGACAGTACCATTTCACTTATAGTTTTTGCTTTTTTTTTACTTGTTTACCCCAAACAATTTTTTTCGTTTTATTCAGCGTTTATTTTTTGCATTTCTGTATAGTGCGTTGTCATTTAGTTGATATTGGATTTAGAATGCTGATTTCTTGCATGGATGATATTATTGGGTGATGATAGCTTTGCAAATGAGAATGTTGGTGTACATAAACATTTGTGTAAAGGTATATACCAGGGGTGTGTAGGAGTATGTAGCACACTTCATATAAGAAATGGACACTAACATATCCTCACGTTCCATTTCCTAAATAAAGATGCATAGGATACTTATTTCACACAGCTCTTTCTCTGTATGCTTTTATACTACCGCCACAATCTATATCATATAAATATCAATCATCTCAGGTGACCAATACATTGTTACAAAGCTCTTTGAAATCATTACGCACTAACGCGTTAACTTTCGAATAAGCTCAAAGCACTTAAGATTTCTATTTCTAATTGCGTCAAAATATTGACCTTGTCAACGCACTTTAAAAAATTATTTCAAATTGCCTTAAAAATTGAACAAACTCAACACAGTTATAACAATGTCATACAATTAAAGATAATTTTTCATTTTATCGTTTACTGGTATGTAAACTGCTATTGTTTTCGTGTATATTTAAGATGATGCTGATTGGAACATCATGTTGAAATATTTGTTTAAGGGAGCTTGACCCAAAAGAGGGAAATTATTCTTACATGAAAATTCTTATACGTTTGCAGGAAAGATTTATTATAACAATGTGATATGAGGCATCCTTTGGTAAAAAGGAATAGGGTTTAAAGAAATGTTTGGTGTTAGCCTCCTCTGTCGGAAAGGATGGGACCATTTAGGGGATATATAGCAAATTTTCTGACCCTTAGTTTGAATTAAACAAAACCAGGTGAGTAGTAAAAGCTATATAGGACCTCTTGTTTTAAAGAAGGGGATTCTTACATTTGATATTATAAATATGGTTTTAAGATCTCTTGTTTTTGTGACTCATTTGTTTAATAACTTGTCAGTGTTAAATGCTTGTTTCATACATCTATATCTCTAGTATTTTAACCAAACCTTCGTCCTTTGCTTGTGCAATATGAGAAAATAATTTATGTTTAAGGCAACATTACAAATTCGAAGCCAGTAGTGCTCTATGTATATGTAGTTCCATGTCTGTATTTCACTGTGTATAAGCTTATATATGAAGTTATTTTTTTTAAATGGTTTTATCCCAAAAACATAAACATTTTGTAAACTTGAATGATATAAAGTTACTTAAGAAACTATGCATTTTGTTCTTACAATTAACTATATTTCTCCTTCTGGAACAAGAACTAACAACTTTGTTCAAAAGAATGACCTCCGTCCATTTTTAAGGTCACACATGATAAATATATTACAATCTTTAAACAAATTCGTCTGAATAACCAAAAGACCTATGGTGATCATATTTGACTAATAGCATGCTGGGATAAAGGGAAACAAAGTTTGTTCAAATGAATAACTTTCTTCTATATCCAAGGACGCAAAGATCAACTATGTCTGACAATTCTAAAACAACTTCTGAATATCAAAAGAAATATGCAGGATGGTTGTATTTGGTCATTGACGGATAGAGACGTACGTATACGAGTCCGAGAAAATTTTGTTTTTAGCGTTATTTTAGCCTATTTACAAGGTTATTGATGTGAGAAGTGTACTAGGTGAGTGATGCAGACCCGTTGATCCTCTTGATTTTGGGCTGGCCTCAACAGTATTATTGGTAATGTTTAGTTTCTGCCAAGGGGGTAAAGAAAAAAACATCACGAAAATATCAACATGGCAACAGAATCATAATCTAAACTCAAATTTCATAAAATTAGGGCAGGATATGAAAAAAAAGAAAGTTTTACACGGATACTACTAAACAAAATAGATAGAGAATAAGACCAGGTGTTCCGAAAGCTTCATGTCACACAAAGAAATAGAATAGTTCTAAATGAGTTCACTATGGCGACCATAAAACTTAATTATACCATAATTATATCAACCTGCATCTTTTGAACCCTTATGTTACGAGTTTGTCAGTCAGTTGACGACTTCTTGCACGAAAATCGTTATAATGGGAACAGGCCCTTGAATATCGAATCAACCGTGACATGTAAACACCAAAGGTTGGAGATGCAGGGATATTGCAATTCAGAAATGGAAAATTCTCAATAGGGAAATTGAAATCACATTTATCATACAACTTGGTGGAAAGCTGTCCATGTTGATTTCGTTGTAGGAAAAGCCAGTCAAATGTAACCATCATTATTTCCAGTAAGAGATTAATAAGCGGCCCGAAAGTGACGTCTATTGTATTGCATCAGGATACACATTCCAACATTTTCATTGAAATCGTAGAATATTTAGATGTTAACCAATACAAGGTCTTTGAATGATAAGATGGTTATTTTGTTGAAATGGAAATGAAGTAAGTCTCCGTTTTCTAATAATGCACATACATACCAAATTTCATCAGAATTGATCAATATTTGCATTTCAGTGAATCTACGGCAACAAATAGAGGTATTCAATAATTATAAGAAACATCAAATGTCGGATCCGTTTTGGGAAACCAAATAGAAGTCAGAAGAAATATAAAAGAGTTGTCATTTAACATTATTTCAAAGTAGGGTGTTTTTTTCCTTTTTAACTCAATTTTGACTTCTCGTTGAAAATATGTTGACTCGGGGCGATCTTGACTTCTTTTTAAGAGTGCGTTGAGCTTGTCCCGAATTTAACGCAATTCAAAAAAGTAAATCAAAGTGCTAACTTTTTTGAAAGAATGTTGTAACATATGTCGACTATGCGTATTTTTCAACGTGACATGAATCGGAAACATGAAAATGCACAAAATGAGTCACTCTGAAAAACGTTTTCAAGGTGCATTGATTTGCTCCAATATTTAATGCAGTTTGAGATGTTTTCAAAGTACATTAACGTAGTCCAGTTTTAGACACTATTTGACAAAAATGAATAAAAGTTCGGTGAGCTTTTCACAATTTTTTTTTTATTGCTTTCATTGTCTTCATCTCTTGAAATTACTATTGTCATCTCTCTTGGCAAGGATATTTGGGCACACAGTTGTATTCAGAACGCATTGTGCTCAAATGTCAATGAGGGAATCGAATCGTCAGTTTCATGAACAGCATTTATGTTACGCCTTCGCTTTCCAACTTCAGTTTATTATTTGTATTCATAACTAAACATGAAACTAGTATACAATCCTGTGTACCTTGTGTGAGGTAAAGATTGCCTTAAAGTTTAATTCTGAATGAAATAGGTTTGTTTGTTTGCTTGCTTGGTATAACATCAGACAATATACAAGGGCCCATTTTAAACCATAGAGTCTTTTGCCCAAGAACAAAAGCATGTCAGCACACACTAGTTCGAGGAGTAAGAGTGTAAATCCTGCTTAATCCAAGTAATGCCACGTTCCAAAATAGGAACAGGGTAAACAACATCTGGTTGACCAGGCATACTAAATAGCATCTAACACATGTGTCTTTATATTACACAAGGAATTATTATGACCATTCAACTTCCCTATAGTTTTCATTAGCGTGCATCTCTCGAAACCCTTTCATTAGCCGACGTCTTGCTCGAAAAGCATGACACTTGGAATTAGCCCTTGAATATCGAATTAACTGCGACAAGTAGACATAATAGGTTTTGGATGTAGGGCTGATGCTTTATAAAATGCAATGTATATTGATCATTTATAACAAGTTAGGAAAGTGATTAACAAACAAATAAGTGATATTTCTTAGCAACACAGTATAACCTATTCCACACTCTTAAATAGAATTTCCTAAAGTCAACCGGGTAGGGTAGAGATTTGTGATAATTCATTAATGCCACATAAGCATTTCTATACTAAAAGGAAAAAGAAACGCAACCTCAACTTTACGGTTCAATAGAATATCTCTTGTGAGGAATAACTTAAAAGTGAAACGCAACTTTGAATATTGGACCTTTCATCTTCAAATTTTTTAGATTTTTGACAAATGAGAATTTCATTAGGCCACCTTGAATTAGGGTACGTGTATATATATTTATCTGTGTGTATGGAATTGTAATACAATTGACGAAGGAAGATAACTTTTGACTACATCTACAACTGCTTAAACATTACACCACCACAACATACCTAACAAGATGTTAACAGTAAAATTATATACGAAAATGGCATAGCTTTTTCTCCACTCTTCGGATACGATTCCTATGTTGTAAAACACCCAATAAACCTTGAGACATCCATTTGCTAAATTTTCTTTATATTGTTCTAATATAAATGTTGTCATAGAAAAAATATGCAAATATACATTTATTCTTTGGCAAATTACATATTTGTGCCAAACATTCGTAATCCACATGGTATTTTTTTCTCTTTTATGTTTCAGAATATGGGAATCCTACCAAGGTTAAAGATCTATCTATACAGTTTAGTTATCAGCAGCAAGCAGATATTGCAAACCGTGACACTTTGTTCAAACTAGCACCTGAAATTGAATATGAAAATCTGGATATGGATTTTATCATCTTGAAGATAAGTAGTGAAGAAGACATTGAAAGAAAGAGTTCTTTCCTTCCCGATCCTTTTGAGCACTTTAGTGACGTGCAGCCATCTATGAAAGGTCACATGATTGGCCATCCAGGTGGAAATCCACAAGTGTTAGACCCAAATATAAAACTATATGAACTTACTGATGAAATGTTTCATCAAGCAAAGCAGTGGAGCGAATTACATTATGGTGTAAATGGATACAATGGGGTCCAAGACAAGAAAAAAATTCTATTTCATTGTAGATTTGATCATGGTGCATCTGGCAGTCCTGGTGTTTATGCTGATACAACCAAGGAATATTGTGAAGTAGTTTGGATGTTGCTTGAAGGATATCCTGGATTTTATTACACAGATCTTAGTTCCGAGAGGAAGTTAGAAATTTCAAATGATTTCCTTATTGAGCAGGGAATTACAATGAAATCCATCTGGAATGACATGTTCAACAAAAAAAAAGATTTATATCGGAAGATTTTCAGCCATCGTGATAAAACATTTGCTTTAGTGTCCTGAAAACCAACCTACATCTGTCATGTCTGTTTGAAACTAGGAAGAACTTGCTTGCCCCACTTTGATAATATTCGGATTTCTAAAATATCGATAAAACAATTATATGATGTTAGACATAGAATGAAATTTGAAACAGCTTAAACCTTTAACCCTGAGAAAGGAAAAACAGTAACAGCAGCCTAGCTACAATGTAGTATTACACATGAAATTAAATACTGATATAAACTGATGACTAAGTTTTGTGCACCTTGAAACTGTGATGATAGAATAATGATCTTAGATATAGCGCTAGGATACCTACTGGCTGATAGGGCACACAATAGTAATGTGCCTCCATTATGTCAGTCGTAACATGAAGAGCTAAATGACTTAGTTCAATATTTGTGTTAAAATGTGTGTGTGTGTGTGTGTGTGTGTGTGTGTGCGTGTGTGTGTGTGTGTGCGTGCGTGCGTGCGTGCGTGCGTGCGTGCGTGCGTGCGTGCGTGCGTGTAACACAACTTACGAAGGAAGATAACTTTTGACTTACTACAGCATCTAATCGCCTAGCCAAGTAATTCTACAACTGCTTAACCATTACACCACCACACCACATCCCTAACAAAGGATGTTTTGAAGTTATCACAAAAGAATATCACAAGACAGTTGGAAATTCTCCACATGATCATAGTGGCTAATTGTCTATTATGTGATGTGTATACCTCAAATTCTAATTCTTCATTCCTTTCATCGTCATCATTTCTTTATTTCCTCCAAAAATTGAAGAGTAATTACAATGATAAATATGATAAATTTAAGTGTAAATTAAAGAAAAAAAGTGCAAGAATATATGTATATAAATATTGAACAATGAATGTGAATAACCAATCCATCAGTAATGAAGATTTCTAACAGAACACATCAAACATTAGATACGAGATAGCCTTTACTGAAAAGTCATGTTGTAGGCCTTTTCAGAAAACATGAGACGATCTTCCCTAAAAAATGTAAACAAAGATGAATCGTCTGAAAATGATTCATAAATGTCCACACTGGGAGCACCCAACAGAGCCGCTATCTGGACATCTCTGTCCACCTGATACATACACATCAACTGGATATTTGTACACAAAACTAGTAAAGAAATTATCTCGCAGAGACTTTAATATTGGCTCTTTGCAGTCAAGTAAACAATGGGCGACTGCGTCTTCAAAAGTGCCTTTACATCGAAAAATTTGAATGGCATTTTGAAAATGACCAAATTACTGTATGAACCATCTCAGGATGAAGAATTTTGAATCTATGAAATTCTAACGAACTGTTTATACGTAAACGCCAGTCATCAGATTCTTTACACAGAAGGACAGCTAAGTTTGGATGGAAATTTCCCAGAATCAAGAAAATCAAGATAATACATCCTTAATGAAAATGAAAGTATGGCATGAATTACATAATACAGTGAAATAGATAGTTTATATGAAAATTCTTTTATTGTACCATGCTTGATAAAAGATACGTGTTATGCCAGGTTGGCATTTTAAACATAAGTTCTGTACAAATTGTTTTTTCTCCCTAGCTTGATCCTCGCTTTAAAGACGTCTGCCCAAAATGGACTGTTAATTTCTTTTTGACACTGTACATTATAATCTATTCCACAATATGACACTGTACATTATAATCTGACAGTTTATATTATTGTGTTTTTCCTACATTATTTTCAAGTCCAGAGATTTTTGCAAATGCTGTAAGTTCATTAATTGTTTCCTTCAGTGAGTTTTATGAGCATCAAGAATTATTGAAGTATTGTCTGCATATTGTGACAATAGTAGTTATCAATACTTATTCCGTTTAAACTTTATTTTTCATTCTGACTGATAGTATTTCTGCACATAGGATAAAGATGTACTGTGCAATAGGATGTCATTGTCTAGATCCTCTTTCAATATTAAGAAAAATGAAGAAATATTACCACATCATTTTCTACTGCAAAGTGCATGGTATCGTAAAGGAAACTGGTGTTTTACCCATTGTATTTCCCCGAAATAAATCAAGCCTTATCTGTAGATGTAAATTTGTCTAAAATAGTTCAAATTCTATTGGTTTATTAGCCCAAAGTACTTTTATGCTTAACATTCAAAAGGGAAATAGTTCTCCATTTTTTTTTAGATAATGCTTTAGTTTATCACCTTTACATATGTTTATATTCCCTGTCTCTATGAAACTGACAATTGTTCTTTATTACATCCAAAATTAACGTATCTTACTGTATAGATTCCTAATTGCTGCCAGAGACATGTTTAAAATTCTACGGTCAAACCATCCGATCCAGGGCTCTCATCACTTTTTTTATAAGTTATTGATGCCTCAAGTTATCTTATATAAACTTCTAATTGTTGAGATTTTGTATTGTTTAATTTGACTATATTTCTATCAATAATATATATTTGTTTAAAATTTTGACTTCTTCCAGAATTTCCTCTTGTTTTATAATAATCTATCCATTTTCTTTTTTATATTTTTGGAATCATTTTGGAAGTAAAATTACTATTTTCAAGATTTAGAAATTAAGTTGTTGGCTTTTCTCCCTCATACACCTATTTTGCACTTATCTAATAACACTTTCTTTACGTTTATTTTGTGTTATCTTTTCTAATTCATGTTTTTTTCTGCTAATTTTTCCAAAGTCTACATTTTCCTGGTCTTCTAATAACTGTATCTGTTCTCTCAGACAAGTTTCTTTCTTATTTTGCTCTTTTTTCCTGTAAGAAGAATGTGAAATTTCCATTAGTAAGGTTTCCAAAAGAATGACCATCTATTGTAAACTGTATAAAATCATCTGAAATATTATCGATATTATCTAAGCTTTATATGGAGACAGCATATTGTTTTTTTATGTCTGTGATGAGTTTTTCATTACTGTAAGACACTCTAAATAATGTAATAAGCATTATTTTTATTCAATTCATTAAATTTTAAAGATACAAGTGCCGCGGAATGATCTTCTCTATACGCTTGCTCTATATTAGCAGTGTTTATACGAGGTAACTAATTTTCTGACATCCCAAAAAATGCAATCGTACTTGTTTTTTAGGATAACATATTTTCCAAGTGTATCTTCTTTTTCAGAATTATATCTATCACATTAAACTTTTCCCCTCTTCTCATGAAACTTACTATATACATTGGTTGTAATAAGGGGATGTGCAGTGTACCAAATACAGGACCCTCGATCTCCTTTTTTGAAATATCTTGTCCAGAGCATATGTTTTCTTTACACTTAGGGTAATGAAATTTGGTGTATACATTAATCATACGAAGACAATGTGCAGTGTACCAATGTTAGGACCCGCAACCCCTTAATTACAGAGTTACTGTCCTTTGTTAATATTTTTATCTGGAGCCTTATTTTGCCTGCATTTAAACTAGGATCTTGCAGCAAGAAGTACACATGAGTCATACCGTTTTGAAAAGCAATGTGAAGTGAAGTAAAGTCAGGGTCCATGACTCCTCAGTACAGATGTCATGAGCTTAGCTTTGGTTGCATTGGAATTAGCATCATGAAACTTACCTCCGTGAAGTTGATTCCCTATTCCCTATTCTTTATTCCATTACTTATTCGACGGTGCAGTTGATTACTTATTCCTTATTCCTTGTTCAATTACCAATTCAACACTTTCATTCCTAATTCAGTACCTATTATTTATTCATGTAATCATTATGTAATAACACTATAAATGCTTCTGAATAATTATCAAACGTGCCCATTCTATTGTTCCTCCTTTCTATTATGTATTCAGTTCCTTTTCGTTATTCCTCCCCTCATTACTTATAGACAATAAAGATCATTTTAAATGAATGCATAAATGTTTTAATTCCTTTCTTCGACATATACAACACATGTAGAATGCTGATTACTTATTCGAAACCTTCATTACTTATTCGACTTTCTCATTACTTATTCGATTTTCTCATTACGTTTTCGAATTATTATCACTTATCAACAATGAGATAGTTTTAAATGAAAGAATAAACCGTTTTTATTCCCATTTCGACTTGTGAAACACATATAAAGTATTCATCACTTTTTCGATTTCTTCATTACTTATTCGATTTTTACATTACCTACACACAATAAAAGTATTTTTAAATGAATGAATAAACGTTTTAATTCCTTTATTCGACCTATACAACACATATAGAATGCTGATTACTTAATCGAAACCTTTATTACTTATTCGATTTCCTCATTACTTATTCGATTTCCTCATTAATTATTCGATTTTTACATTACCTACACACAATAATAGTAGTTTAAACGAATGAATAAACGTTTTAATTCCTGTATTCGACATATACAACACATGTAGAGTGTTGATTACTTATTTGAAACCTTCATTACTTATTCGACTTTCTCATTACTTATTAGATTTTCTTCGATCTATACAACACATGTAGAATGCTGATTACTTATTCGATTTCCTCGTTACTTAGGATTTGATTGGTCTTTCTTTTTATGCCTCTATGATTTGTGCCATTTCTTTATTTTGCCACGAAAAAACGACAAAAGTAGAGTGAAAAAAAAACGAAATTAAAATCGACAAATTAGCGACCTAGAACTTTCGTTCTTTCCACCTACAAATGTCGTGAGAACGACTTGAAATCTTCTTTAAATTGGTACACCCGTGTGGAGGGGGAAAACAACAATATTTTTTCTACATACCGGACAATACGGAAGGACATTACTCATTAAAACATTTCATAATTCAATTATATATTTGCCAATCATCTTGCAGTCATTTTGTATGGACCGCATTCACATGACCTGACGAGATTTTCTAAAGTTTCCATTTAATCTTCCATCATGTTTTTTTAGCTAAATGGCTGCGAAATGATAGAAACATAGACTAATAGGATTGTTAGGATTACTAATAATTGATTAACGTTTTCATCTATATTGTCAGTAATGCCAGTCGGTAAATAAACTTTGGATTACAGTTAAAATAAACGTACAAGATACAGCAAACTGATATATTAAAATAATAGCAGGAAGTGAACATCGATTTCGACATATAAAACTCAAATAAGTAATAGAAATACCAAATGATTTGTTTTAACCAAGTATGGACAGGAAAGTGGACAAAGGGTAAAGAGTAAGAAAAGTGAGAATTCAATTCAGTAATACCAGTTTCAGAATAGGAAAGGTGTCACGTGACCAGTAAGGAGAGTGGTCACTCTCAACAGAGCTCCGATGAAAATGTAAAATTCTCCAACATTTCTGCACCAGTTTCAGTGTCTGGGGAACTATGAGTCACAGAGGGAGCTTCCTGACGGAGGAAAGTTGGTAAAAATGTATTTAATAATATAAGTCACTACAAGATTTTGTATACCGGCTCTCTGGTCACAGTTCATTGACTTTCAGTTATGTCCACAATACCTGTACGTTCGATTTCGGAAGCCTATTAATAGATCGATAAACAACTCACCTGTGCCCTGGTTCACCAAGTGCGCGTACTGTGCAATCTAGTGAATGTGTACGTAACTATTTGTGTACTATCTATGTAATATGAGCATTATAATTAACACTGGTAAAAGAGAACGCTCACACCAATCCACGTCGTCGTTAAAGTCGAGATCACCAAAAAAAAAATAAGCTCGATAATTCTTTATCTCATTGTGACACTATACTGAACGGAAGCTATCTATCTACGGACTGTAAACACCATAATCCAATCATGGCTATGAACTATATTCCTCAGCAACTCAGCTTCCAAGGATCGCCAATGTTGCCCCTCTCTCAAGGTCTTGCCCAACCTCATCTGACTTCAACCCCCGGCACTCAGCCTTCCTCATGCAGTCTGTCTGACCTTGACATTCAGCGCATTGCCCTCAGCGTCCGAAATATGATAATACCTGATATACAGGCTATCGTGAATAATGAAATTGTGCCTCTTAAAGCTGAAATAAATGCACTCAAATCTGAAAATGACGATCTTAAATATAAATTAGATGATCTCGAGCAATACAGCCGCCGGGAATGTGTCAGATTCTCTGGATTCAAGGAGTCCAATGGTGTCGAGAATACAACGGAAATGGTCCTCGATGCGGTTACCAAACTCCCAGGGGTAGTTCTCAGACCAGAGGACATTGTAAGGTCTCACCGTGTTGGCCCCAGAAGGAGTAATAAACCACGACAGATCATTGCTAGGTTATCTAGTCGAGAAGCGAAACGCAATCTCATGATGGCAAGGAAACACTTTAAAGAAATCCCAAGTTATAAGCACATAATGGTTAACGAGGATCTAACCAAGATTAGAAACTCCATCTCTTACCACGCAAGGAATTTAGTGAAAACCAAGAAAATATTGCAAACCTGGTCAATTGATGGCAAGATTTTCATTAAAAACCTCGCGGGTGAAAGAGTCTCTATTCGACGCGAGAGCGATCTCGTACCTTACGGCCATGTCGTCGATAGGAATCGTGACTCGGCTCCCAAATCAGGTGGTGGATCGACGGACTCTATTTCAGATTAACCATATGTATTTGTACACGATCTGATTCCGATCGTAAGTGTCTCTACCCCTACGTATCCGGGTTTCATGTAAGCCCCGCGGTTCCAGCTCTCTGTGGACTTTTTTTAGAGAGTTGCAACCTAGTTTCTACTGAACGCTGAATACTGGCAGCGTTGTTGTACTTATTATACCCAGACGTAGGATATAGGAACCATTATATCTATAACTAACTTTAACTAATAATTAAATATTGATATTACATACCGAAACCAATCTTATTACTCTGAACGTTTGCTAGCCAACTTTGCTGCACATGTACATATTGAATACTTACCTTATCTCAACTCCATGGTGCAAAATGTCTCCATATGTTTCTTTATATGTATATACACTTTGTTGTTTTCATTGCTTTTGTTATTGGAATGCATTACATCCGAGTACTGATCATGTATACAATTTTTGTGAAACTTTTCATTATTCATCTGAAAATTATATTTGAACTCTCAAGCGTAGAAGGCGCTGTGTTTAAAAGTACTTACATCTCCTACGTATCTGGTATTACCTGATGCCGAGTGACGTAATAAGCCACCGAACTCTTACCGGCGCCTTCTATGACAAATCCCTAACATTACCCTTACACAAACGCTTGGATCCAATTACTGTACTGGCAGTAAACCTGGTACTTAACTTTGGATGGAAAGCCTTACCCATTATCACTTGTATCTTCCTATACGGTATAGGTGTAATCACTAGAGGTCCTAAAAAGGTACATCCACATAAAGTAAGTCAGAATTGGTATGTCTTACTTACTTTCATTTTACTACTAGACATTCTTGTAGTCTTATATGATCTTCTTGTTCCATGTGGAGATGTAGAAAGCAATCCAGGTCCAACTACAGCGGACGAACACATAAGTGTTGTTCACTATAACGTACAAAGTATCCTTCATAAAATCGATGTATTGTTTACTGAACTGAATACTTTTGACGTGCTTTCGTTTACCGAAACATGGCTAAACCCCTCAAACGAGTCGTCTGATGATCTCATTCACGGCCATTTTTATCCACCTTTTTGTCAAAGCAGACAAACGCGAATTGGTGGCGGTGTCGCGGTCTATGTTCGGAAAAACATCATTGTCAAACGGCGTAAAGATCTCGAGGTCAGGAATGTTAAAAGTGTATGGCTAGAATTACATTTGAAATCTCATAAACTGCTACTTGGCACTTTTTACCGCCCCCCAAACATCAACGACCAAACTTGGAATTTAATCCATTACTCTATAGA
This sequence comes from Ylistrum balloti, assembly GCF_031769215.1. Classification (NCBI taxonomy): domain Eukaryota; kingdom Metazoa; phylum Mollusca; class Bivalvia; order Pectinida; family Pectinidae; genus Ylistrum; species Ylistrum balloti. The sequence goes on along the minus strand of NW_026782081.1, from coordinate 2,223,560 downwards.
ACTTGCATTTAGTACAGGTATTACAAACATTCTTATTATTGGTGATTTGAATGACAATATTCTATCCACGAATAACAGTGTAATTAAAGATATTATGAACCAATTCGCTTTAAAGCAGTTAATAAATGAGCCAACACATTTCACAGAAACCTCAAGATCCTTACTAGATGTGTTTCTCGTTAGCAATGATGGTATTATTGAACAATCCCATGTAGGTGATCCTTTTCTGAAAAGTAATATAAGGTATCACTGTCCTATATATGCGTATCTGAAATTCAAACGCCCACCGAACTGTAAATGCACCAAACGTCGTATATGGTTATACAAAGATTGCAATTTTAACAATTATCGTGAGAAATTAAATAACATTACCTGGAATGATACAGAAGCATTATCTACAGATCTCGATGCAGATTATGTTACAAAAACAATTACTCAAATAGCTTCAGAGACAATACCAAACAAATGTATCACAATAAGAAAAGCTGACCCGCCTTGGATGCACAATAATATACGTAAATTGATCAGAACTAGAAAAAGAATTCAGGCAAAAGCCAAGACTACACAGAACCCACTTCATTGGGAAACATTCAGAAAAGTAAGAAATACATGTGTTGATGCTATTCGGCAGGCGAAAAGTAATTATTACAAAAAAATATCATCTTACCTTCAAACCACTCCTAGCTGTTCTAAAAATTGGTGGAAAGTCTTGAACTCATTAACTAACTTTTCATGTAAAACTACTGACGTACCTATGATCATTTATAATGGTCAAGAGTACATTGATGATAAAGAAAAAGCCACTATTCTTAATGACTACTTTATTCAACAGACCGAACTTAACGACTTACATCGACCCCTTCCAGTTGATCATGACAATATTACTATCATACTAGAAAATATTACTATTACACAGCAGGACGTCTCTGATGCTATTAGTATACTTGACGCGTCTAAAGCACCTGGGCCTGACTTAATAAGTGGGAAATTTTTAAAAGAAGGTAAACGTCAGTTAATTGGGCCTCTTTGTAGTCTTTTTAACAAATCACTGTCGAATCAATCATATCCCGAAATGTGGAAAATGGCTAATGTTATTCCTATATTCAAAAAGACGACCCTAGTGTAGTTTCAAATTATAGACCGATTTCCCTTATTAGTATAATAGGAAAGGTTATGGAAAGGTGTGTTTTTAAACATGTGTATAATTTTCTACGAGACTCTTCTTTTTTCACCGAACACCAGTCGGGTTTTAGAAGAGGTGATTCTGCTATAAATCAACTATTGACTATTACAAATGATATTGGTAAAGCTTTAGATTGTGGGAAGGAGGTGCAGGTTATTTTCCTAGATATAAGTAAAGCTTTTGATAGGGTGTGGCATAAGGGTCTCCTTTATAAATTAAACAAAGCAGGCATAAGGGGAACGCTATTAGGGTGGTTCAAAAGTTATCTTTCTGATAGGAAACAGCGAGTTTTGGTAAACGGTGAATTTTCAAACTATGGTACAATTAAAGCTGGAGTTCCACAGGGCTCTATTTTAGGACCCTTATTGTTTCTGATTTTTATCAATGATATAGTTTCTGACATTGCTAGTATTATAAAATTATTTGCAGATGACACTACCCTCTATCTCGTAGTAGACAACGCTATTAACTCAGCCAACGTATTAAATAATGACTTATGCAATATTCATGCTTGGGCTAATCAATGGCTAGTTACGTTTAATGCAAATAAAACAGAGTCGTTACTAATCAGTAGGAAATCTTCAAAATCTATGCTTCCACAACTTAGTATGGATAACACAAATATCAATCAAGTAATAACACACAAACATCTAGGTGTATATATCAATGAAGATTTAAGTTGGACTAATCATGTTGACGGTATTATCTTGAAGGCGTCCAAAAGGTTATCTGCCCTAAGGAAGCTCAAATTTGTTCTTGACCGTAGCACGTTAGAACGTATATATTTCTCATATATTTTGCCGATCCTTGAATATGCTGATGTTGTTTGGGATTCTTTGCCAATTGTCTTTATTAATAAACTAGAATCTATTCACAAGGAATCAGCACGGATTGTTACTGGAGCAACAAAATTGGTAAGTATAGAATTGTTATATAAAGATACATGTTGGGACACATTAGCAGAACGCAGGAAAAAACATAAGATTATCAAGCTCCACAACATGGTCTATAACCATACTCCGTCTTCTCTTTCTAATATACTTCCACGGAGAAATTCCGAAATACATAATATGAGAACTAGACAATCGAATCATTTATCTACCATTAAAACTAATACCAGTTTCTACAAAAACTCCTTCCTTCCTTCTACTGTCCATTTGTGGAACAATCTACCTACCACTATACGAGAAAACCCCTCTGTGTCTGTCCTTAAACATTATCTTTATAGAGACAAAGGTAAAGCGCCTAGTTACCGATCCTATGGAAACAGAACAGCCCAAATATACCATTCGAGACTTAGACTACTATGTAGCAGCTTAAAAGCACACCTCTTTGAGAAAAACATTAGCGACGATCCTTTTTGTACATGCGGTTATATTGAAGACAACTTTCAATATTTATTTGCTTGTGAAAAATACACAAACATAAGAGAACAATACATTTGGGCACTCAATTATGATTTAAATACTGAATGTCTACTCTGGGGAAATCCCGATTTAACTATACAGCAAAACGAGGAAATCGTATCAGCTGTTCAAGAATATATAATGAAAAGTGAACGATTTGCATGATCGTATCCATTTCCATTTGTAAAAATAACTTGACTGTGCTTACTCTAACAACAATCTCGTTCTCAATCACTTGGTCACGATGTACTTTCATTGCAAATCTTGTACCTCTTACCAATGTAATCATAAATTACTTACCCATACTCGCTCTAAACTGCGTAGAAATACTATATTTGTCTTTAGTTGAATGTAGATATCCATTCACGCATTATTTACCAACGTAACACATACGTACTTTAACGGTATCCGCAAAGTACTTACATGTATCAGTAATATGAAATTTAGTCCCTAGTTAATATAATATACTTGCCCTTAGTATGGACATATTATATACTTATAATGATTTACCTTCACTACAAATACTGTACCTATTATTTTTTATGATTGCTATGTCGCCATATTGTACTATATTTACATTCTTACAAATGGCAAATATTACTATAACCAATGTATGCGTCAACTAGGCTTTAAATTATGATATATGTGCATGGCATAATGTATTTACATCTTTTGTGAAAATTGTGGGCCTGCAACACCTTGCTGGTAGGGCTATCCCCAACCCCTGTGTGCTGTGAGCCTACAAACTTATCATTATATTGCATAATGATGTTGTATAGTGTACTACACTTATATTCTTACAAATTGCAAATATGACTATACCCAATGCATGCATCAATTGGGCTTTAAAATGATGATATATGTGCATGGCATAATGTATTTATATTTTTTGTGAAAAAATTGAGAGCCTGCAACACCTTGCTGGTAGGGGTATCCCCAACCCCTGTGTGCTGTGGGCCTACAAAATTATCATTACAGTGCATATCTTGCACAATATTTTACTTACTCAAATGTATTAATACCAATTTATCATTATGCTTCCCACATTATAAGGTCGGTTTCTCCATGTGCATGTACAACTATCTTATTATGTACCTATATACTTTATTATTGTACTTACTATGTATCTATGCTTAATTATACCAAATGTTATGTTATATGTTATAATATTCTATACTCTCTGCACTCTTCAGTTCAGAGGTAATATAGGGAATTAAAAACAATTCATATCTAATTTGCACGCGACTACATTTCAAACACATGATCAGTACTCGGATTGTAATTTTATAGCTGCCACCAGCATTCCTTTCTAGTTGGACCACTCTGTCGATATGTGAATGGTATAACATTTTAGGAGATGGTTTTACATAAGCTTTAAGCTTGTTACCAAATCCTCTTAGTTAAGATTTGAATTATATGTATATCTAAATGTTAAACATTGAATAAAATATTGTTTAAACTAATAAGAAATGAAAGTATGAATAAGTTATGGATATAATAATTGATACGTATTTCACCGTTCATTTTGACAATAGATTCTAAAGAAATGTCAGATTCTAATACATAATGAGTACAGTATCTCCAATAAACAGGTCGAAAATAGAATGAAATCGTCTAATTCTTCATTTAATACTATCTACATTATTTATAAATGATAATAAATCGATTAAGTAATGAGAAAATCGAATAAGTAATGAAGGATTGGAATAAGTAATGAGCACTTTACATGTGTCTTATTGGTCGAAAATTGAATTAAAACGTTCATTCATTCATTTAAAGCTATGTATATTGTTTATAAATGATAATAAATCGAATAAGTAATGAGAAAATCGAATAAGTAATGAAGGATTGGAATAAGTAATGAGCACTTTACATATGTTGTATAGGTGGAAAGTGCAATTAAAACGTTTATTCATTCATTTAAAACTATTTTTTATCGTTTATAAGTAATAGGAATATCGAATAACAAATGAGGGAATGGATTAAGAAAAGTGTACTGAATATGTACACTGTAATAGAAAAGAGGAATAATAGAATGAGCACGTTTATTAATTATTTAGAAACATTTATTGTGTTATTTCATAATTTTTAAATGAATAAATAATAGGTATTGAATTAGGAATGAAAATTTCGAATAGGTAATTGAATAAGGAATAAGGAATCAACTTCACGGACGTATGAAACTTGGTGTGTACATTGGTCATACTAAGAAGTGAATGACTCGTATACCAAATTCAGGGCATGCAAACCCTTGATTACAGAATTATTGCCCTTTGGTAAAATTTTATATCGTATTCGGGGAGCATTCATCAGTTCCAATGACGCTCTTGTTAATGATTTCATCTATTTTGCTCTTTTAATAGACTGACAAAACATTTTAAAATTGACCAGATTCATGAAAACTGACCAGAATTAAAGACATTGTTTAAAACTGTGTGTAGACACGGAGCTAAAACCTCCTACAATTAATTAAGTTTTGTTTTTATTTAATACGCCATCCATGTCACACACCTTATTGCCATTGAGACTATCAATAGCGGAAATTTTTCTTCATTACTTATATCTAAATCAAGTTCATCATACACAACATCCCGTACAACATAATCACGTAAACATTCTGCAACGTTTTCATTTCAAATCGACATAAGTATCCACTGTCCTAATTCAGAAAAATGATCGAAGAAATCACTTAATGAGATATTACACTTTGTTATATTTTCCTCTTCAAATCCTTTATAGAAACTAGATCGCCATGTGTATACAAGGAACATATATCATACTCAGGTACAATGACGACAGGCAATTCAGATCTGAAACCTTCAGATCAGCATACTTTGTGTATATGATTCGTTTTGTTAATATTTTAATATGGTAACACAACAGTCGAAGGAAGACAAATTTTGACTCGTGCTTAAGTGAATCAAACTCATAGTGGTAGACATGGGCAGAGTCGTTCATCATATTGACACCATTGTCCATAATTGAGGTACCGAGCTGACTATTTGTTCTATTATGTCTTTGCGAATAGAAGATATCTGCCATCTCGCCTAGGAGTCGCCATCTACACATTGTTGTAGTTAAGTGGCATGTTTTTACCCTAAACTTATCGTAACAGAATTTATTTTCGGTTTTTTATTTGTGTACATGTGTATCTAACAGAAAAAACAACCTTTCATCCACACAAAATAGGTCATCCTTCGTTGCATATATATATATTTTTCATATATCGATGAAAATAAGTTGTGTCATTTTTAGTTGAAACTTACACATGAAGTCTCCTTCACAGTCTTACCAATTTTTTACCAAAACTATTATTTTGACAAATTTAATGTGAAATAAAAAATATTACGAAAAAATCTCCAAATGTCTGCCTCTTGCTATCAAATATAGTAACTTTCCAAGACATTGATATAACTTTGACAAACTTTGAAAAAAAAATAGTGGTGTCATTTCTTAGATGAAAATGGCACATAATTTCAGCTCACGGAAATGTTTTAAATCCCATCATTGAACAGGTAAACATGTCATCAATGTACGTGTATCGATGAGTCATTTAGACGGGCTGCTGTTTATTCATACTAAATATTTATATTGTTTTCCGATCAAAGTACTTTTGATATCTTCGAAATAAAGGATTTCATATGTAATTAGGGAAATGAATCATAAAATAAAATTGACATTTCCACATAGTGGCAAAGCTGTAACCAAAACTTAGCTCATGTGAATATCAACAATTAATAGAGTTTATTTGAATGTATCGGTTATTTTTCATTCATTTATTTATTTATTTTCGTCATTTATTTATCTCTCTACACATTCCGTTCGTATATATAATGCAATTTCAAAGGCATGTGTAGAGTTTACGACTGACATTTGTAACCATTGTGTGAATATATTAATGTTCAAAGTTGGGTGGATTGTGGAGGGAGGGGGGGGGGCATTTTGAGCTGTTTGTAAGTCGAAATTCACCAGTGATGTCCAAAATGATGTATGCATTATCTTACTATCACTTTAAGCAAATGTTTAAAAAAAAAAGTGCGGTACTTTTTTTCTATGTAAGTTACTCTTAGCATTTACAATACCAGTTTGTCATTGGAAATAATAAATGATGCCAAACCGACCATGAAAATCCTCATCTCGCGCTAGTTTGACTGACACGATAAAAAAAAAATGTGCAACAGAATTGTGAATGCATTGCTTGTGTCTTATCCGATCGCTAAATCAGCAGGACCCCATAACATGGTCTTCTTTATTGATGTTCTTTGTTGTCCTTCAAATTTATTTCATGAAAACATCTATTTCATGGAGGTTTTGCTAGTAAAAGAATGTGTAAATTGGACAAACGCTGTTCGTATTTAAAAAAGAAAAAAATGTTCAGACTTATGAACCTTACCTTTTTCATTGTTAAAAAGTTAGGCAAAAACGCAGATCTGATAAATTGAAGGCATTAGGTTCTGAGCTTGGACACCTTTGTAAAAGCATTTTATCAATATCGGTATTTTCAGTAAGGGGTGTTCGGTCGAGGCCATGCACAAATGTTTATAAATATTTTAAAATATCTTGTAAGTACTGATCGTTCTTTTTCAAATCACTGGTTGCTTGAGTATGTTCACAAGGAATAACACCAAATGAATGCTTTTAAAATATGAGTTCCAATGGTCACTTATGAATATCATACGAAATTTCAGGTCTTTAGAAGAGCTACTTAGATAAATAACAGTATTTTTCTACATTGTTAACAAACACAAATGCAAATAACGATTACGCGTGCTTGAAACAATAATCCCAACTAATAAAACCACTGTGTTCATCCTTTTACTATCGGGACACCTCATACCTTTACTTGATTAGTAATGGATGACTCTTTCATATTCCGAAGTGCAATATGAGAGTTATCGGACTTAGGTCAGCCATGCTAATAAAGCAAGTTTCGTAAGCAGAAGATATATTTGATCACAACACTTTCAGCTCGATATGTTTTCCGCAAATTCTACAGTACCTCAGGTAAGATAATGTATATTTTATAACAACAATGCATTGATAACACTGTTTGTCCAAGGCGAACTAAACAAATTGAGGAAATGTCATCTGATGAAATTGGCAGATGTTGAAATAACAAATACGTTCCTTTACACTGATATTGGAAATGGTTTTTAACTAGGCAGTTACTTGTAGAAAATACACTATTATCCTCTGATTCTTGAGAAGGCTTATATAATGAATGTTTCCTGCTTTCTGTTTATTATTATTATTTAATCTTTTTTTTTCTATTTCATATAACTATGACTGATAATACGTGGTTATATAACCTGTTTTATCATACATAACATCAGGGACGTCCCTGATTACATAAAATAAGCATTGTTATTCGTAAAACATTTGTATGACGACTTATTTGTTACCGAAATATATAGAATGGATGGTCAGTGTCTAAAAACATGAGCTGCATTATGGCGACAAAGATGAAAGACAAATGTGGCGAGCAGATATTTTAAGACACTGACCATATATTCTATCTATCCCGCAACTTTAATTGAAAATCACACCATCAAAGCTTCAACAGTTTTGTTGTTCAATCTCTTTGATGTTACCATGTTTATTACAACATATGAAATCACATATTTCAACACTTCGTCATATTGTTAAACTTAATTTTTGTAAATTCAGAAAGTAATTCTGTTGAATTTACATGCTAAAACACAGTTATCGGTCACTGCTGAATATGTAAAAATATCTGTGGCATGTGTATTCCGAATAAGGCAGCATCAGTTGCAGAATAAATAAATTAATATAACTGATAAGAATCAGCAAAGCTTACATGCCATAATGACATTCTGGTTTGATAGTATCAAGAAGATAAAACAACAATAAATTTTGGTCAGCTGGTTAGTACATAAAGAAATGAAGACAATTTGGTGTGTTACAGTGAGTGCATTATTAAATCATGACACTGGTTGGTGTTATAGGCTGAATACTTTGAGGAATAAAAAAAAATTTAATTCATACCAATTTCATTGTAAAAAATCAAATGATTAAAAGTAAGTCAAACAAATTAAGGGAAAAAAATGCAGCCATAGTACTCTTGATTAACATTAGCTATGGTTAAAGTGCAGAGCACCTATGCTCTATGCCTTTCACTTTCGGATACTCCACGACTTTTACTTCCAGTAGAATTTCTTGGGTTTATAAAATCCTAAGACCTCTCGTCCTAGGCATGAAAAGAACAGGTCTTAATGGTCTGACACATATTACAGATAGAGAGCTTAATTCCCTCACCAAAGGTGCCCGAAGAATTTCACTCTTTTACTAGAGTTTTTGTAAGAAAACATTTTGAAAGATCAATAATTCTGTAAAATGTTTGATGTATTTTGCTTATCAGTAGGTTATCCATGCACTCTATGTAATATGTAAATATATGTATAATTAATCTAACTATAAATGTTATTTATTTTAGTGTAATTACGGAAGATGTTCAAGTCTTGATAATGCATACTAATATTGAAAATTAATCACACGTTTGACTAGAAATGTAATTGTCTCTTTACCTATTTCATATTTTTCAGTAAGGTTACTGTTCTTCACTTGTACATATATATGGTAAATGTATCAGCTTTACGACTGATTGGGACTGAGTCTGGTTTCTCATCATTCTGGTTGTAAAGATAAACAAGGGATGAGGACTATAAAGTCACCAGAAGTCTGTAGAATTACAGCCCCTTACCCTGTACAAGCTGGTGCTAGTTGTGATTTTAAAGTATTCAGGGTAATAAGATAGCAGAAGATATTCAGGAACGGTGTATACATTATCTTTCATGGTTTTTACATTATAGGTTGTCACAGCACTTGCCCAGATTCCAGCATTATTAAACCATGCTAGAAACTTCAGTTTAACCAAGACTCTCAGCACGACTTCACACATACCACTACCCAACAGAAAGGACAGACCTCACTATAACAGACATGCTGCAAAACATAAAGCACAGACTATGGAAGAGCTTATTGTAAGTATTGGACTGACTTAACCAAAAAAATCATCATGTAACAGTAATAAATGTTGAGACAAAAACATTAATGGTATGTGATGGCAATAGAGAAAGACCATTGAAAAAGGACATCCCACAGGGGTATGTTGTGAGACCATTAAACCAATTGATCATTAAAATACTACCCCAATTCTGGATTTTTAAGGCTAGTTTGATATTATACGAGGATAAATATTTACGGCATACTTTCAACTCCAGGATTTATGAGCATTAGTAGCTTTTTACTATATATTACAAGATAAGATTTGGTTGTACATTCTCAATTCCAGGAATGCTTGGATGCCAAAGATGTTCAGATTATTTCACAAACAGTGAAAAAAGCAGAACTTCTCAATGTGTATCAGAACAATCCACTGAGGAGCAGCATGCTTGGATTATCTAACTCTCATATTTCTGCACCTACGTTTTTTGAAAATAAAACAGGTAAGTTGATATTCATAGAAACATTTATTTATTTTTATCACATGCACACAGTCAAGACTTTACCTGTATAGTGTGTTATGATTAACAATCACATAACTACATGTATCATACAGTGAATACAAATATGCTAATAAAATTTTAGAAGCCTCCAGTGCTTTTCTAGGTGTATTGTTATTTAATGAGGAATACTCTTATATGTATCATTTTTAACATGCAATTTCACTGGGTTCAAAATTCAGATTATTTGTTTATAGATACAAAATTTGAACTTCAGATTTGATGACATTATACACAGAGAACTGCTTCACTGTTGCTTTCAAGAATAAGAAAGATGTTGTTAACATTATGGAGCTAAAGAACTGCTTCACTGTTTTCAAGCATAAGAAAGATCGCATTGATCTTCTGTGGCTAAATCTAAGAAATATTGAACCTGAAGCCAGCCTTCCGTATAGGGTTAGCTTATGGACTTGGGGGGAAAACCAAGAATTTATTAGGGATTGGCGTTTGTTTAAGGAAGCAATAGAAGTGATCAATGAAATGAGTAATGGATGTTTGTTATTAAGGTGCCATCCCCACTTCTTAAGATAGCTGGTCTTTAAATTCTGATTCATTTGTCCCATGTATTTACACAAAGCAAACAGTGTTGATTTTAATCAGTATGCACTGTGCAAGAAAGAAGCTATGCCTCCAAATACGGTTTCAATATCAAAAACATGTTTTGATATTGTTGTATGTAAACTAGCTAGAAGCATTATTTTAATTATTAAGTATGTCAATATATAATAAGTAGACCTAACAATTAGTAAGAATAAACCTTAATCAAATTTCTCTCGGTCCATTTGCATATTACTTTTCCTCAAATAGATTCAACATCAGACTTCTTAACCAAAGGAAAACATAAAAGACAAGTCACAGCAGGGCTCTCGATCTGCCAGGTTTGGGGCCGATATTCCCAATGCAAAATAGTATCTTTTTCCCAATTTAGACCCCAAGTTTTCCCAATTCTTAGAAAAACGCCGCTATTTTTCCAAATTCTAAGGGCCCCGGGCCCCGGACCCCAGTCCCAAAATATAGGGTGTGAGAGCCCAGCACAGGATCATAAACATAGTCATCTATCTAGTGATGTCTGACTTCATGCATTCTACAAAATCACAGTTGAATGACAAACATTTTATTGTGTATATGTTTATATCATGCAAATGTCTTACAGTATAAATCATTTGGAATGTAGAATGTGGAACAACTATATAGAGCTAGTTTGCACTTATGTTTCATTGAGTCAGTAAATATGCTTAGTGATGGTCCAAAAATAATTTGAATTCCGTTTAAAGAAAAACGAATGGAATGAATTCTGAAATTGAAAAAGAAGTCTATAGTTTAAGTACAACTTAACAAGATATTTATCCTGTATGTTAAAAAAAAATAATTTAAGAGGAGTCATGTACCAATTTTGTTTTAATACAGGTTTCCCAGAATCATTATTGAGGTCACCATTTCCAGGACAGATGCATCTTCAACACCTTATATGTTCTTCTCGGACCAATATTAGTAAGTGTTGTAGCTTTACCAGTAACCCGATAAGCAAGTGTTGTAGCTTTACCAGTAACCCTATAAGCCAGTGTTGTAGCTTTACCAGTAACCCTATAAGCCAGTGTTGTAGCTTTACCAGTAACCCTATAAGCCAGTGTTGTAGCTTTACCAGTAACCCTATAAGCCAGTGTTGTAGCTTTACCAGTAACCCTGTAAGCAAGTGTTGTAGCTCTACCAGTAACCCTATAAGCCAGTGTTGTAGCTTTACCAGTAACCCTGTAAGCAAGTGTTGTAGCTCTACCAGTAACCCTATAAGCCAGTGTTGTAGCTTTACCAGTAACCCTGTAAGCAAGTGTTGTAGCTCTACCAGTAACCCTATAAGCCGGTGTTGTAGCTTTACCAGTAACCCTATAAGCCAGTGTTGTAGCTTTACCAGTAACCCTATAAGCCGGTGTTGTAGCTTTACCAGTAACCCTATAAGCAAGTGTTATAGCTCTACCAGTAACCCTATAAGCCGGTGTTGTAGCTCTACCAGTAACCCTATAAGCAAGTGTTGTAGCTTTACCAGTAACCCTATAAGCAAGTGTTGTAGTTTTACCAGTAACCCTATAAGCAAGTGTTGTAGCTTTACCAGTAACCCTATAAGCAAGTGTTGTAGATCTTCCCAGAACAGTATAAGTAAGTGTTTTCAATCTACCAGGAACCATACATGTATTAGTAAGTAATGAAGCTGTACCAGTATCAGTTTCAGTAAGTGTTGTAGATCTACCAGGAACAGTATCAGTAAGCGTTGTAGCTCTACCAGGAACAGTATCATTAAGTGTTGTAGCTCTACCAGGAACAGTATCATTAAGTGTTATAGCTCTACCAGGAACAGTATCATTAAGTGTTATAGCTCTACCAGGAACAGTATCAGTAAGTGTCGTAGATCTACCAGGAACAGTATCATTAAGTGTTGTAGCTCTACCAGGAACAGTATCATTAAGTGTTATAGCTCTACCAGGAAAAGTATTAGTCCAGTTTTCTCTAACAGTAATTAAGGCCTTTTGTGCACTTCAATCTTGGCCAACAAAAGTGATTAGTATAAGTTGAAATAACATTTCTCACAATAGTTGTAAGATAAGTTTAAATTTTATTTCTGGTATGCTGTTAGAGCTTTAAGACATTGGCCATATTTTTGAGATTAATATAAGTTATTGCTGTCTCATCATTTACATATAAATGTCTAGATACACCTCTATTTGTTGGTTACAGTGTTTGAACAAAGGAGAGGATTTGAATCAAAGAAGAGAAGAAAAGAAGCTGCAGAGGAAGCAAATTCAAAGGTATCAATTACTTCATGGTTGATTGATTTTTGGTGGTAAAAAATGTGTTTTCTATTCTATTCATACCATCAATGAAATTCAGTAACACAAGTGAGGTCGATTTTATTGAGTCAAATCTTCCAAATAAGTGTCATTGAGGGGCCAAATTGATTCACATGTAAAGACTCTTTATGGCAGTTGTAAGGTACATCATATTTGCTCAATATGCTAGTACATTCCTTTAATTACATCTGTGGAATATATCATAATAAGATTTCAAAACCTCAAACCACAATTAGTATATTATTGTGCTTAATGAAACTATTTTATCATTATAAAGTTGAGTGTGCTTAACTGATTTTATCACAACCAAGTATGTAGCTGAAAGTGTTTGATAATTTTCAGGAGACTGTAAAAGACGAGATGAAGGATGCATCTAAAAAGTCTGTTCAACTACTTACACGGATTTTCCTTATAGGATTATTGGTATTTCTTATCATACGTAAGTATGATTTTCCAGACTATGATCAACAGAAATCATTTTTGATTTCTTAGCCCATTATTGTCAAATCACAAATATATATAGCATCTATCTTGCCTGGAGCTCTCATTTTGAAAGTTATATTCTTTTTGTGAAATAGTTTTTGAGGTCATATTCTTTTTGTGAAATAGTTTTTGAGGTCGTGCTTGTTAGGTATTTTAGTGTAAATGCTACCACATACACTGTTTTGTTGTCTCATCTTATCCAGTTGTCCAGGATAACCTATAGTCATTGCGTTTTGTCTATTGTTGTGTGCCCTGACTGTGTATAAGACTTCTTGCATTTAAAATTTCTCAAGCTCCATCTGTAGGATTCAGCTCAGACTTGTTTGAAATGTTCCTCTGTGCTGTTTTTCCAGTTTGTACAATATGGCCATCATGACCAAAGTGTTGAATAAGATATTTCAAAGTTTTTATCAAGTTCCATTAATGTCATTGAACTTTAAATTTATGGGATGTTAAGGAAAGGAAGTAAAAAATGTTTTTCATTTTTTTACCTCGTCAGAAGTTTCACATGGTAGTCATTTCATAACATGATCACACAATCATGTTTTTTGAACAACTCCTGTTTCAAAATTCTTTCCATTTTCCACCTGTGGGATTCAGCTTACACTTCCCTGAAAATCTCATGACCTAGAATTGGTTATTTTTGGGTCAATCCAAAATCCATTTTGGCTGCCAAAATTTGTTGAATTGTCGAGAAACTGAAATAAAGAGAATTGTTTCTGTTGCCTTTACTACATATATGGAATGGTTTTAATCATTTAATGTTTTTATAGTCGGATGACTTTTAAGGCCCATGGGCCTCTTGTTCATCAGAAACCCCAATAGGTATGTATAAAAAAACCTATGTTTGATTTATTGAAAACATTGTGTTATTTGACTGTGTTGTATTATTATGTAACCCATTACAACAGCCTTGTTTTATATATGTGTTTGTAGGATACCTATCTGGACCAGGATTGATGCTGTTTGATTTTGAAATAAAGCCTACTAGGTCAAACACATGCTTTGATGATGTACAGGGGGTATGTAAAAAATCAAACTCTAACTAAACTCCTGTTAAAAAATGGACTTTTGTTAATGCTATAGTATGATTGATAGCTAAAGTCAAGGTCACTCTCTATTACTATAAATAGAATATTTCTATCATTACACGAATCACTCAAAGATCAGAATAAATGGAGGATACAATAAACATTGGTGACAAGATGATGAAAGATTTATTGAAACTGTTTTTATACACAAGGATAGCTTTAACTCACTTTGTCTGAAATGGTTGGAACAGAATTTATAGAAATACAAGGGTTGAATGACAACAATGTTTTTAAAAGAAAAAAATAGATATTTTAGATATGTACGGATTTCTGACAGGCTGTATAACATACCTTACATGCCTAGTATATTATCATGGGTTACACTGTATTATATACAAATATTTGTTGTAGTGTTATGAAGCAAAACAGGAATTAATTGACATTGTCAACTTTCTGAAGAACCCCATCCGTTTCACTTCTGTCGGTGCAAAGCTTCCAAAAGGTCAGTAATATATTATCAGGAAAATATCTTAATTTTCTAAAAGGGATTAATTGGTTCCTATGCTCCTGCTCACTTGAGCTCTTCTTAAATCATACACAGATAAATATGAAGGAGAATTTCAGAATATCTCTTTGTAATCGATTGTATGACTGTTTAGAAAACATATTTCCGACTTCGGTTTGACGTGGTTGTCACATTTGTTTAGGTCATTAATATACTTGATACACAAATACACACTTCGTTACAGAAAGGAATTATATCAGAGTTGATACCTTTATTTCAATGATATTTTGTCAGGTGTATTGTTATCTGGACCTCCAGGAGTTGGGAAGACTCTGCTGGCCAGGGCTGTAGCTGGTAAGATTAAGGCAGAAGAAGTAAATTATGTTTTTCTGTCATCCTTGTGTCTTCATTACTGATCTTTTGACACTTCTTTATATTGCTTCACAATGTCCTTGCTTTGATTGTCATAGTATTTGGAAACTGATTTAATTTTGACTGAAATCTAAAAATTATCTGTTTTTTGTAAATGATAAATACAAAATATAACATGTCTCATTGAGAACTGTTAATCAATGTGGTTGATAAATCACATTGAGAACTGTTTATCAATTTGGTTGATAAAAAAATCCATCCTAAAACTTAACACTTTTTCACTATGGAAAAAGAGTACAACTTTGAATGCAGTATAGCAGATATTTTTTAGGTCAAACATGGTGTGTTCATCCCTTTTATGTTTTGCTCGTTTCTGAATCCTAATGATGTTAGATTCTATTGAAAACAGCATTTGGTCACAGTGTGAAAACAAAGCCTTGCTTCATAGAGATGTTTATTTGTTATAGGAGGCATATAACCATTGATTTTCGTTTCTTTAACAGGAGAAGCTAACGTTCCATTTTTCCA
The DNA here is from genome assembly GCF_031769215.1 of Ylistrum balloti. Lineage (NCBI taxonomy): Eukaryota > Metazoa > Mollusca > Bivalvia > Pectinida > Pectinidae > Ylistrum > Ylistrum balloti. Next base: position 2,207,689 of record NW_026782081.1, on the reverse strand, counting down.
AGTGACAGGCTCAGAATTTGATGAAATGTTTGTAGGCACAGGGGCTAAGAAAGTCCGCACTCTTTTCAGTAAGTTATTTGTTCTCAGATGTCAAATGCAAGGACACTTTCCTTCATTTTATGTAATTTCATTTTAACAGTTTTTTTATATTACATTTAGCTCACATGAACAAGTTGATATGGGTTTAAGAGATGGCACTAATTTTGTTTCAATTAATTGTTCAGCTTAGTAACCAAACTCACATTGTTGATATTTCAGCTTCAAAGAATGCTACTTTTAGACTACAGCAATGTTAGTCAAAATCAAGTAATAAGCCAGCTGACCAACTGGGTCAAATGTAAGGTCTTCCAAGGAAAAGGCCAATTTGTTTGTCAGTTAACTTGTGGATATTTTTTAGCTCACCTGTTTAAAGAGTAGTGGGGCTGATGTAGTCACCATGGCATTTGCAATACTCTTGTTAAGATATGTATTTGAAGTGTTTAAGATCAGAAACTTCAATTGCAATATCTTAATTATTAGTGTTTATGTTGCATAAGGCATAACAGTGAGTTTAACTTCAGCTTAGACTACTTTCAGTGGTTTTTTTTGGGTTTTTTTGTTTTTTTTTGTTTTTTTTTGTGGGGTGGGGGGGGGGGAGGACCTCTTAGTTTTACAGGCATTTCTTTCTGCTGGAGACTTTCCTAACTTGTCATGAACTTTCTAGGGAACAATGTTATTGATGAAAAAATTTCATTTGCAGAAACTGCTAAGAGTGTTGCACCCTGTGTAGTCTTCATCGATGAGCTTGATAGTGTTGGTAGTAAAAGGGCTAATACCGGAATGCATCCCTATGCTAATCAGACTATAAATCAGCTGCTTGCAGAGATGGATGGGTAAGAGACAAACAATTTAATGAAACCTTTTCAAAAATTTATTACAAAACTTTACCCTTGATTAACTTCTGTAGGGTTTAAGGTAAAGTATTTTATGTTACATCGTTCTGTTATGTGGCCTATTCTGTCAGTGTGGTAATAATTATATATCTAAAACCTTAATATCTTGTGGTTTCATCTATAAAGTCATTGTTTTAAGAGTCTGTATGTCCATTCCAGGGTTCCACCAAGTGTTGGATATTCAAGTATGGGTGTTGATTTCTTTGTTGCACTTTGAAGATAGCAAACCACTTTTTTACCCTTCCAATTTTCACTGACAATTCTTGTCTACTTGAAAACTTATAACCAAAGAGGTCATATAATTATCAACTCTCATGTTAGTTTAGTCCCTGAAAGAATATGGTATATTATCCAGCAGAGAGTGTAGGTCTCAGATATCTTTACACCTACAGTATTTTCATGGTTATAAGCCGAACAGATATATAAGCTGCTAAGCGAATTTTTATCAGTTTTTTTAAGATTTGATCCACATATTAGCGGCACTTGAGTGTAAGCCCCACCCATTCTTACGATGTGGTAACCCTTATGTTGATATAACAGACAATAGAGGGCAATTTATCAAGATGGTCAATGAAACAATATAAGTTTGCAAATAAATTATACACAGACAATTCTTTATTTTCTTGATGAGTTTCAAGAATGTAAAATAGCAATTATCTAAGTCGTTTGGTTTGGGAGCCTTCAAAGATTGTCTACGCACAGATATATGGCCTGATGTTACATATAGTTTACTAACAATATCTCCATTTGTGTCTTTACTGTTAAATATTAGCAAAGGTCTTTACTTGCTGACAAAATTCTTGTAGTCCCATATTGCTTTTTGTAAGTTACACAAAGCCATTTTTATTGTAAACAAACAAGGCGGTTGTTCTAGAATTTGATCCATAACCTGAGGCTATTGAAAATTTCCCCTATGACTTCTGAAGCAACCACGAAATTTCAGAAGATATTATTGATTCACATGAAAAGAAATTATTAATGTTATTTTTATTTCAATCTTAAAATCATCACAAACATGTGATGGACAGATACTTGTAAAAACTTGATACCATCTCATACTTATTATCTGCCTTCTCCGCATAGCCTGGCGCTGGAAGCGCTTTATAATAACAACTGCATGGCTATCTTGAAGATAGCCCAGTCCGAGTTTGGATAAAAAATTCTGAGTGATGTGTGCATATTAAAAAATAAATCATGGCTGGCTGTGAAGAAAAATCATTTGTGAATTAACGACAGGTTGGCCTGTAGCATGAATATTTCGCCTTTTTGAGAAAAAACAGGGATTCCTCCAAGGGGGTAGGCAGTGACCTAGATCATACACTTGAGAAGTTGTTGACCGTTAAGTTTTGATAAGGCTGTTGTTTGGTTTGTTATTTTTAAGTGCTAATGAAATTTGAGTCTATATATACTTGTGGTACTGGTGTACTAGTACACTTCATTTTTTTTTTTTTTTTTTCTTCAATCTGCCAATTTTATTCATCCACATATAAGCCGCACTGGTATATATGCCATCTGCCAAGGAATAAAGCTGCAGCTTACAATCTGGAAAATACAGTTTATCAAAATGGAAACATTCAGCTTGAAAAAATATTGTTTCATATAAATTACAAAAATTGTAGTGAAAGTTGATAGTGCATGTGTAAATATGACACTTCATACTCAGGTTGATTGAGGGGGTCATAGGTATGATCAGGATATAATAATTTTTTTTTATTTTGATCCCCAACATTTTTTTTCAATACAGATTTCAGCCCAATAGTGGAGTAATAGTGATTGGAGCTACAAACAGAAGCCAACATTTGGACAGGTAAGAGGGACAAAGATTTGAGAGTTATCTCCCTTTATCATAATACAGGACAAGTGTAGATATAAGCGCTTGGTTTTGATCAAGGCCATTTCTTTCAGTCCTAGAAAAAGTGTTGTTAAATATAATTCAGAGTCAAAGGAGTCAAGCTTTTTTAATGCCAAATTTCTTCGTAAACCAATAAAAACCTTAGGTTTTTGGCATGTGGTCAGTAGCTTTCTGTGGATACATGTAGAAATGAATTCAAGCTGTCCGTGAATAGGAGTAGATATTAATTCATTATGACATAGGTTTGATTTGTCAAAATCACTTGAATAATGTAATAATGTTGAAATAAAGTAGTAGAGGTCATAGATCAATTTGCTATTGGGTCTTTGAACTGAAGTGTTATAAAATTTGAAAACAAAAATATGTTAAGTTTTTAGTGTAAGAGATGTTCTTTGATAAACATTGTATCAGGTGAAAGTACGGGCCTATTTTACCTCATATTTACAATATTTTGATTTACAATGTCTAGGTCATAAGGTACCTTCACTGTGAAAAGCAGGGTTTTCCATAATTTTGTTAGTAGTAGGCTGTGTAGTGAAAGTAGGAGGCTGGCGAAGCTAGCCGACCCAAGCCGCAATGCGGCGAGGTGGGGGTGGCCTGCCGTGTATGTGTAGTCGTGTACGGAACATTAATACGGAACTGGATTGTTGTAGGCAGCCAAATGATCAAAGTAGCCAGTCAAATTGGCCGGCGACCGGCTCTTATGGAAAACCCTGGAAAAGAAATCAAAAGTTTGAACAACAGTATGTGAATATACATATCGTTTTGGAAAATTTCATTTATGCGATGAATACTTTTCTTGTTTCAGTGCCATTGTACGTGCAGGTCGCTTTGATGTGGAAATAAAAGTTCGTGTACCTCCTTTGAGAGAAAGGAGAGAGTTATTTGAATACTTTCTGAACAAACCAAATATAACGCTGCATCAAGGTAAGGCAATGGCTGAAGGCATCATTGTTGTAGTACTGAATCATTATGTTGTCACAGAAGTGGTTTACGCACAAAGTGTGAAGCAAAATATTCTGGTACTGAAAGTTTCCTCACTGTGGATGGGGAAGGAAACAGGTAGTTTTATGAGTACACTGATTGCTTGGTGTCATATTGGACTTTAAATTTCTATATCAGGACTTGGTTATTGGTAGCATGAATTAATGTTCCGTCAATTTCAGTTTATTTGCAATATGTTTTTATCCCTCATTCGCCATCAGATGGTGGATTGTAAATCGCTCTCCATCCGTGTTCCATCCACCTTTCTTGTTAATACTATTTCTTGAGAGAAGTTCTTGATGAATCATTCCCATATTTCAGATGTAGGTTCCCCCATGGTCCCACATATATGTCCCTAATTATTTTTCCTTTCTTTTTATATAATGATAATTGGAAAAACGAATGGCTGACATGGGGCAATCTTGGATTTTAACAATTATACTACATTATTGGTTTTCTTTGGAAGTGTTTGATGGATCATTCTCACATTTAAGATATGTAGGTTTCCCTTAGTCCCTAAGTTTTGTATATTTTATATGGGGACAAATCACAAAGAACAGAAAAGATGGGAAAAGATTCAACTGGTTCAAAGAACAGATGAAGTTGATGCAATGGTGGGTGCCAAGATTGCTTTGGGAACTCCCATTGTCTAATTTTTTATTGACTATGCCATAATTACACTTATGGTGTGGATGAGGTGGGTGTAATTTCTGATATTATTGTGGTGCAGTTTTTAATTTCATAAAATTTTCACTGTTATTTCAAAGCTGCCATGTCATTCTGACAGATTGGTAGAAATACCACTTGGTTTTATGCGGCGTAGCTTGTAATGTTGTTGTTGGGGTTTTACAGATGTGAACATCGATGATTTGGCCAGAACCAGTGTGGGGTTCACAGGTAAGTCATCAGTCTTTTGTTGGAAATCTTTATAGAAAAGTTATGTACCACTGAAGTGGATCCAGTCATCAACAAAAGATTCTGATCAATGTGACCACAATTAAATTTTATGTAATTGTTGAAAAGAATGTTCTAATGAACTATAGGCTTTTGTGGTTGTAAGAATTATGAAAGATGTAGTTCTGTTTTAGAAATCAAAAATGCCTGCTTGTTAGATATTCTTTCATAAATGAAGGAAATTTGTTGTGGTTTTGATGATTGTTTTGCCATGATTGTATTTTTCTGTTGCCTTGTTTTTCTGTAGGAGCTGATATAGAAAACATGGTCAATCAGGCAGCTCTCCACTGTGCTCTCCGCAACAGTAACGTCATCTGCCAACAGGACCTGGATTTTGCTAAGGACAAAGTAACAATGGGCAAGTTTGTCTCTCATTCAAAGAACTTGTACCAATTTTCAGCCCACCATCATCAGATGGAGGGCTGTTTAGCTCACCTTTCATTTGTGGTCTGTCGTGTGTCTGTCCTTTAACAGGTATTGGAGGGATCTGTCTCAAATCTTGTATGTAGATTCTCCTTGGTTCCTAGTTTTGCATGTTCAACTTGGTATTGATTGCAAAAACATAACAACCAACAGGCAACCATATTGTATTCTTTAGGTTGAAGTTTGTTATTTGTGTTTCTTGAGAAATATTTAATGCATCTTTATCAAATCAGTCATTATTGGGAAAGCAGAGGAAAGAAAAGAAATTAAGCTTCAATAAAGATCCTATAATGATAGATGCAAAGATCTCTTTAAGATCTTTTTTTATTGAGTGAAATGAAATGATTTTACATCTATTCTTATTATTACAACCTAACCATTAATAAGTATTTACACATTTATAGTGTATTTAGAATGCCACTGTGTCTAACAAAAGATTTATTATACTAAAATTGTCCAAATATAGAGCTCCTGTAACAGGTGACCCAGCCGTCGGGGGTTTAAAAAAAACAACACAAAACAAAAAAAAAGCTTTTGTGCTAAGAATTTTTATTAAATTATTTGGTATTTACCAGTTTCAAAGTAAATAATATTAGACTTGGAAAAAAAATGAGTGAATAAAAATGAAATAAAACAAGAAAACAAAGTGGATGAGAAGTGTATTGACTGAATTTCAAACCCTCCAGCCACAATTGAGACCAGTGAAGTGGTTCCTTGTTTAAAACTAGAAAGCTAAGGCACGACGTATTTGTTGACTGTTTGCTCCACATAGCATAAACAGTTAAACTATGAGTAACTCATAAGTAGCATGCTCAAAAGGCAAAAGTAGCCAATAAGTTTCTGGAGTAGTGAACCACAGAGATAAATGTTTCTGAGTCGTTTAGAAGCTATACAATAATGACACTTTCAAATGCACAGATACTCTAGTGTTTACAAAGTGGCAGGCCTTGAGGTAATATATATCAGCAAGTAAGTCTTATATAATGTTGAAACGTTTCGTTATATCGATGAATCAGTCCATAATTAAACTACAACAAGTGTTCCTGAATGTTGTTAATCCTTCATTTTCTCAATATGTTGACCAAATTGTAAGGGGCTCTATAGAATATCTCTGATATCCATTCAGAACCTAGCCACAATCTTAGACATATAGAGTGTTGGTTCTTCAATATTGTTTACTCGTTTTATTAGACTATAATGACCAACCATTGGGTTAGTTAAAAGTTTCAATTTTTTATAGTTGTACATTTGAGTTCCCTTCCTGTCAAGTTTATAGTGTAAGATTTTCAAAGGTGAACACCAGGTAGTTTGGGGGACTTAGGTAAGGGGCGTTATAAAAAAAAATCCATTGTCATCAAAATGGAGGCTTCTGATTGGTAGAAATTTAGATATTGTCTCATTTTAGTGAAATTTGGTATGTGGGTGCATGACATGTGAAACATGATGGTGTTGTCAGTTTTCTGATAGGACCTGAATGACCAACCAGTGAATTTGTTAAAAGTTTCATGCTATAGCTGTACATCAGGGTTCCTTGACTGTGTCAAGTTTATTGTTAAAAAATTTTTTAAAGGTGTACATCCATTACCATTAATACTTTCTGGCGTTGACACAGTATTAAATAACAGCAGGATTGCTTGAAGTAAATACAAATTCTATGTTGTAAGTCTTGGGTAAAACATGATACATATTTCTTTATCTAAATTTGTATTTTTCTTGTCAATACATGTTTAAAGAGCATTTCATCTGGCTGTGTTAAAGTGTTTTCTCTTATCTGTTACTCTGTAGATGATAATTTTGTAATTGTATTTACATACCCTCAGGTCCTGCTATGAAGCACAAAATACCAGATGAGAACACTAATCGTGTGACAGCATACCATGAAGCTGGCCATACTATTGTCAGTTTGTTCACACCGAATGCAGCACCCTTGTACAAAGTCACCATTCAGGCACGAGGCCAGACTTTGGGACATGTATGTAGTTGTAATCATACAAAATAACCAGAAGTATTTGTCGTATTAAGCATATTGACATTTATATTATGTGATTTTATTTGGTTAACATAGACTAAGATAAATGGTCCATCTTCTGTTATATGTTACATAGACTCAAATAAATCATCCTTTTTCTGTAATTTCATATGGTTTACATAGACTAAGATAGGTTATTCATCTTCTCTGACTTTGTATGGTTCAAATAGACTAACGAATTAAATCCAACTCTTGTTTTGTATAGTCTTACTTGTTAAGTAGAACAGAAATCACAAATGCTTGTACTATATATGTAATAGTGAGTCATGTTCTTTAAAATAGTATCATTTGATAGTGCTCAAGATACATTCAAACCTATAAAAAGCGTTATTTTAAGCTGGCTGTTATTAAAATCTTATTTATATCTCACCAAGAACAATAACCCTGATGAAACCTCGCCCTTAGAGGGGAAACAATTAGACCAAAAATAACCCACAAACTGGCTTAACTGGGGTATGTTGTAATTGAAACTATTTATATTCAACAATAACTCAGGTGAATCCTTCTGTATTCAGGATGTGAAACATAATTTAGCATAATGCTAATCTCCTGAACAATCCTCTTATTCAGTAACTGCTTTGATGAAATGTACAATGTTTAGAATCTGTTATTGCAGACTGCCTTCAGTTTGGATAAAGATGAATATAATGTTTCCAAGGCACAGCTGATGGCAAGGATGGATGTAGCTATGGGAGGTCGCGTAGCAGAAGAACTAGTGTTCGGATCAGACAAAGTCAGCACTGGTGTGTGAAGTATTTAGTCATATATTAACTAGTGATGTACAAATTTCAAGTTTCCATGGTTAAATACATTGTTTTTCGTTATAAGCATAAGATTGACATGCGTTGACATGTTAACATCATCTATTAATATTCCATCAAATGATTTCTATAGGTTTACACAGCCTTATTTCATAATTTGGTACACAGCTTCCTTTGATGAAAACTGCCAAATTAGTCACACACAAAAAAAAAGATTGAATAGATGTTAGCTTGTTAGTTTGTTAGTTTGGTGAAGGTTTTTTAGCATATGTTTAAACAGATGACTTTGACACACATGAACATTCAAGAGCAATGTTTGTGAAAGTGAGATGTATTCTTTTATTCAGATCTTGAAATTTCAAAATTTTTTCTAAAGTACACTAATTTGACATGACAGAAATAAACTCTGAATGTAATATTTATTTGTAGGGTATTGTAAATAAATAATGATTTAGATAAAAAGAGTGAATTGATACTGGGTAAGACTGATTTCACAATAGTAGACAAACTGACAAACAATCTTAGACATATGAGAAAACCACTCCACAATGAACAGTTTAATCAGAATTCCACAAAGGTAATACATTCCAAGACAAAATAGTTTGCTAAAAAGGTTAAATTGAATCATGCCAGTTCCATGCATAGGTAGGTTAATTTGTTAACCAAGGGAATGCCCATCTCCAGCTCCAACCGAACTCGCTCATCTTAGGATTTATTCCAAGACCTCTATGATTTTTCACAATTTCTAAGAAATTTACAAGTTCGTAAATGAAATATCAACTGCTGTTCCCTTTTCTGTATGGAAACTTCCACAAAGCTGTCTTGTGTTATTCACACCAGTAATGAATTATATATCCATTTACATACATTCAAGTGATCCAAAGAAAACTTTCACAAATAATTCTACTGAGTATTTGGTACTTATTTACATAGCAATACCATAAGCATTTAATTCTCAACATTCATTGTAAAATAATTAATGAAAAAAAAAGTCCCCTTCCTGCCTCTTCATATTGAACACCTATTAGTTGAGCTAAGGCTAACCCATAATAAAAACTTCTTCAATTTTCGTATTTCATTGGAGGTGATCTTTAACCCAAAGTGACATTTTTATATAAATCCAGATGAGAAAAATCATAAGTTGGAGAAATTCTCCAAGAGCCAATGTTTTACAACGTTCATATTTGTTGTGGTTAATCTGCTAGATAAGAATAATAGAGTAAAAGGGGCGGACACTGAAGCCAAGTTTCAAAAGACTATATTCTTTCTTCTACAGCTGGTTGCAGACATGTTTCAGCCTTTTTTTTTATTTACACATTGTCACATATGTCCATGATTCTCTCATAATCTGGGCCACTCCGGTCATTATGCCTCTGCCATAAAAAAAGAATGCTTTAAAAGCTGCCTTGTCTATATAAAGGCTTACTTCTTATTTAAGGGTGTATGGACAGTTTAAAAGTATGAAAGCTATTTTCCTCTACAAAACATTGAGGGTTGTTATAGCTTCTGGATGGTCTTGATCTATTTTTAAAATGTATTATTATTCCTAGTTGAATAAATGTATTCAAGAATCCTATACCTTTTTCAACACACAGTAAGATCTGGTAATAGAAATGCTCAATCATGACGTTGACTGTATCTTTCAATATGTATTGTGTTTGCCTCAAACAATATATATTAAATGATTATCATGTATATAATCTACTGTATACTTTTTTACACAGTTATATAGATACTAAAGTAAGTCTTTATCTGGGATGTTTAAGGATTAAAAACAATGAATTAATAAATAGATCTGATTTTGTGATGGAAACAAATGCTACTATTGGTGAAGCATTGACCTACGTAACCTCAGAAAAAGATCCGAGATGCACGGTTTGATGCTCTCTACTCATAGCATTCTGTATTTCTCAGGGATTTGAGAATTGGACCGATCTGTGTTTTCCTGGTTGTGTCCTTGGACAAGATATTTTATCCTAATTGTTGCAGATAAGAGTTGACAGGCCTCTTGTATAAGTGTATTGTTCTGGTATAGTAGCCACCAAATAAAGAGACTCCCCAACATTAAAAACATACAATAATTAGTAACCAAGGGTAATCAAGTGCACACATCTGCAAAGGAATCCATTGTAGTAATCTCAGCTATCATAGATTCAGTAAACCTTTTTCTCCCAAATCAAATATCTACATATATTTATGAAAATTGTCATAGAAAAACACATAAAACAATTTTAGCTTTAGTTAGAAAGTGGTCTTTTGAAAATAATGCTTGGTTTAACTTTTCACATTTAAAAGGGGGTAGAAACCTACAGTCAGTTGTTGTTTCATAATTTTCACAGCTAAAGTTGCAAATAATACTTAAAACCATGACAAATGAGCATAGCTATGAAATCATTGAACATTGGAAAGCCAAAAATCAATATATAGAGGATATTCTGTGTTTCTTTATCTGATAAACATTATTCAGTATTTTCTTTTTTTAACGATTGCTCACATATAGCATCAGATATATTTTCATTGAAAAACCTTTTAATCTAATTCAGTACATAAAATGAAATTAAACTTTGTTTCGACAGGAGCGTCATCAGATTTCCAGATGGCCACAGCTACCGCCCAAGCCATGGTTACACAGTATGGGATGTCAGATAAGGTGGGTACAGAAAGGAGATTAAAGTGGAACATTTTCAGCTTGTCATCATACTCTCATTTATATCGATACATGTAGTAGTGTTGAGCTGAAAATTTTTAGCTTGTCATACTGTCACTGGCACTCAAAAGATTTGCCTGTCAATTAATACCACAAGGCTTTCAATCTGTACTGTTTGAACTTTTAAAAATTGATAGGATGACATTTCTGCAGGACACAATAAAACACAACATCATTATGACGAGGAGCAAAGTTATACTAAAATACAGAACTTCATTATTCTGAAATACAGAACTGTTAAAGATTGTTCTAAAGCAAGTAATCTTGTCCATGTAGAGAGTTATCAGTGTGGTGGTTATTAGGTTGTGTCTTGTATTCAATGTGGCATCAAACTGACAAATATTGATCTAGTGACAGAAATCTCAAGGTTGAGAAAAAACGAAACTAATAAACAGCTGATATGCATCTCATAATAGATATTGTGCATGCTCATCAGTAGTGCATTTCCCTACAAGTGTTTGATTACATCTTAAGATCTTATCATAAGGACAAACTCAGTCTATTTGAGGACTATTTTTTGAGACTTAACTTACTTTTCATCCAATGGTAAGAAGCAGTTAGGTAAGGTTTTTCAGAAAGCTAAAGCACTACAACAACCAAACCTGGTGGATGAATATGATAGTGTGTCAAAGTCAGGAAAAACAATAGAAATTTGGATCCAATTTTCCAGGTGAATAAACTTGAATCCTCTGAGAATCACTGATTGTCCCTTCAATTATTTACAGATTCTGCAGAGATAGTTGACAGTGTCTTCAATCTCTGGCTTTAAATATGTTATGATATTATTGCATATAGAAATCATAAACAAATTATATTCACTTCCTGTGTTTTTGATGTCTACTTTCAGATTGGCATTCATGTATTTTCTGAAAATGACAAGCCTTCCGGGGCCATGCAGGACCTTATAGACCAGGAGGTACAACGTCTACTCAATGTAAGAACTTTTACTTTGAATTTTATCCATCTCACTGTTCACTAATCTTAACTTTGGAAATGTTTGTTGGGAAAGGTTATATTTTACGATACATTATACATGTATCAGAGGTATTGGACCATCCAATATTTTGGAATCCTAGGAAGCAGAAGCTCAGATCAACTTAATCACGTACTATCTAACTTTTTTAAAGCTGTTTGTTAACAATTTCTTTTAATTCAAAAGTATTTCTAAATCAGCTGGAAGGATATTTAGGGATAAGTTATCAAAAAAAAAAAAAAAACACAAACAAACAAATAAGAAACTACTAGGCATGGATAACACTAGTACAATGTTGCATTGAAAATATTAATTGATAAATTGACATGGTTGGTGAGGTCCCAGATGAAAAATTTGAACTGTCCTGGTTTGTTCCTAAGGACTGGTTTGTGCCATCTCAATTCAGTCCAATATGTCAGTATATGTATTTCCTCAAATATATTAGTTGAATGACCGGATTCTAGCTAAATTTGGTCGCTAGTATATTTCATTTTCTTTGGTAGTTCATGGATGGCTCTGACTTAACAAAAAATTTTGAAAGACTCTTAAAAAACCTACTTGGAAGTTTGTATGATGTTACTTTTTAAAGAAGATTTGCTTCTGATTAATTCAACATTATCACAGAAGAAGCAGAACCATTTCTGATCAGAAAACATATATCCTTATTAAACCAAAGTTACAAAAGATGTTGTATATTGTCAAAAAAGATGTTTACTTGGCTATTGTACAATGGAAATAATGATAAATGATGTTAATATTATGGATTCTGTTAATTTTATGTGATCTGCTTTCATAGGAGTCCTATGCACGGGCTGTGGATTTGTTGAAAAAGCACAGAGATGAACTTAATCGATTAGCAGCTGCTCTACTAAAGTATGAAATACTGAGCAAAGAGGATGTGCAGGCAGTGATTGCAGGGAAAAAACCAAAGCCTCCTATGCCCAGCCCTCAGATTATTGTGGACAAAATCATCTTCCCCGATAAACCAGGCCAGAATAACTTATGAAACCAGAATTTTTATTAGCGAGTTTCTTAAAGGACAATGACACAATGCTTATTAAAATGTTAGTATTACCATAAGCATGCCTAGTCAAGTATAAGTCATGTGTTGGTTTGTAATACAAATCATTGTGTACTTTATATAACACAATGAAATGATGCCATCATTGTCCCAAAGAATATTTGAATCAATTCATTGATGGGGCATTTGTTTTGCTGGTTTTTTATTTTGTTTTTGTGCTTTTTAAAGGTTAAATACAAAAGAAAATAAGGAAAATTAAACCTTGCATGGATGAGGGGGGAATTTGAAAATAAGCTGGTACAAATCTGACTGTAGCTATTTCAGTGGCTTTATATTTAAGTCTATAGAATATTTGTACTGTTGTAGCCAATGATCTTGTCACATATTGAAGAAAGCGAGTGGAAAACAAGGACTATAACAAATGTTTTTTTCAATGAAACTATTGATATGATTGTGATATATAATACTAAAATGAACCGGTGCAAAATGTATGCACCATTGAAAGTTACGTCAGATCTGTGAACCTCTGTAACTTGTTTGTTGTTTGCAAATGTAATATATATACCTGGTATATACCAAGTAAGTCTTCAAAATGTTTCTAATCAAGCTGTAAATAAGGGGAAAGAAAAATAGACAATAGTGTGTTCTGTACTGAAACAAAATCATCTTATGGGTTTTTTTTATCGTCCTGAATGAATTTTATTGAACGATTCTTCATTATATGTCCTTTTTTTAAAGTTGATTTTCTTGTTATAACTTGTTTTTAGTTTTCGTGGTCCAATGGATCAGTGGCATAACATTTAGTCTGCAGGACACAAGACCCTATGAAGGAACTTGTGTTCTTTGTGCCTGGTTTCTTACTATCTGATGGGGTTCATAAGATGTATATTTTAAAAGTATATATTTTGTGAATTTTGACCAAATAAGGCCTGAAACAAAATTTGATGAATAAAGGGGACTCAGTTTTACAAAGAGGGTCTAGCTCTCAGTGGGTAGGGACGAATATATTGGAAACAGGATTTTTTTTTTTTTTTTATCTTGTCCTTCCATTAAGATAAGGATTGTATGACAAATTTCTGTCAAAATGATCAAATTTTTGAAAGAAAGGGTTCAACAAGAGTCAGAATGTACAAAGACGGGTCTGTAACCTTCTTCTCCTATGTGGATAAAGGGAACTTTGATCCAATTTGAATTGGTCCATCTTTTGTTGCAAGACTTGCTCATAGGTCAAACCTTAATTCTGTATCATTGTTGGAATATTTGAAATATTTCTGTAAAGGAGAATATTTTGTCATGATTGCTGAAGTGAATTTATTAAGATATGATATGATTATCATTAGGGTGGGTTTTTTTTTTTTTTTTCTTCTTTTTACTTTAAATACTTAAAATTATGTAAAAGTAATTGAAAACTTCATGATGGGATACTTTCATCATTTCACGTTTGGATACTTTTTTGTATTCGAGTGCTGTGTAAAGAAATTCACATTAAAGTCAGTGGAAGAGTGACTAGATGTTGCAATGACAAAAGTGGGATTTACAAATGCCCAGGCAAGGGGGATAATAACATAGGGACTGGCATGTAGAGTGAAAATAGGAATGTGGTATTGAACGAAAGGGTTTTTGGTTTAGAAAGGTATGGATAAAGTATTTTAAAGAGGTTTAGGATAAAAAGGTGGACACATCTGAGTAAAAGATGTTATATAGAATGTTACAGAATATACATGGTAGTTAGATAATGAGAACATTATTTCTCTTACTAATATCTGTGAGATCTGTGTGATGTGGAAGAAAAACTTCTGGCAGTGTGTGGAAATGGCAAGAATTGAGAGGATAACACTGTTTAAGGTTGAAGAATACAAACTAATTTTATTATTTTATCATGATTAAAATATTTCAAAGTAAAAACTGTGTTTGTCAATAATGATGTCCCTTCTTTGTAAGCAGTGTGGACATATTTTTAGTTAAGAAGATAAGTTTTTATAATACAACCAGCAGAAAATGTGTGATGTTTCAATGACTACACAGTCAATTTCATCAAAAAAATGATCATTGTGGAGTGTACTAGCATCGACGTACATAGTGTATGAGAGGGTAAGGGATCAACCAACTTTTTTGGCTGTATAAATGTGCTATGTACGCTAAGGTTGAAAATTGTGATGAGATGGTAAACAGGTTATAGACTAAATAATATAGTACATGGTAGAAAAGTACTGTTGACAATTCAGCTAGGCTTTGTTTAAAACTTGGTCACTGGTTGTATTTTGAAAAATTCTATTCCACTAACATTGCAAACCTGAAGAAAACGTTTTGAAATTATTTTCAGCTTGCTTGATTTAAAGGGCTGAAGTGCTAAAATATGACTACACTGTATTAACTGTCTTAAACGTTTTCATAGTCACTTCCAAATTACTCTGTTGTCGATTACTCTTCAGCTACAGGCAGTCTGAGGAAAGGTTAATGTTTCTTCCATTCTGTCCCCGATTGGATGTTACAAAGGACTGCTATTGGGACGAAATGCACATGGGCAATTAGATAATTGACTTCACCCTTTTTTCCATTCTCCAAGGTGAACTGTCATCAACACTGAGTCATTTGCACTTTGCTTGATCAAAGAAACATTATTTTGATGGTTCACAAAATCAAATATCAATTACCATTTGTGTCAAAAATCTGCAATGGTTATTTGGAAATTAAAAGGCAAATCAGCAATGTGATATTTTGAAAATATGACTGAATTCCTCTCTATTGACAAGTCTGTCAAAAGAACCAATGCCTCTTAGGGACCACAAGATTGAGCTTTGACCCTATCACATTCACATTCAAACTTGTCCAATTATTCAAATATACAAGTACATTTGTAATTTTCATCAAAATCTGTCAGTAATTTAAATATTTTAAACCTACAAATATCATGATACTTGGGACTGGAAGACCAGCTTAAAACATCTAATAGTTCCTTTCCATGCAGTCAATTTAGAGTGATGAAAAATAATCTGATAGACTAACAGACATGTATAAAATGCAGACTGAAACAGGGTTGTTATTACCACCTTACTCTATAACAAGACTAATATGATTCCATTTCAGAGACAAAAAACAAGACCAATTTTTATAAACTCCATTTTTATTTTAAAATAAGGTTGATGTAATATCAATATTTGATAACCATCATTTTGCTAAGACATCTATGCATTATTCAAAAGGTTGAAACACAAGTATGTATATGCTGGAGTTTGATATTGAAATGAAAGATGTGTTGGGTAGATATCAAGTACATCCTATCCAGAGGGAAAGCAAGATCATTGGGAACGGGACTAGACATCGGGAGGAGTCTTATCAAGTATATCACCATAGATATACAAAAACAATGTAATACGTATGTACTGAATTCAGACATATAAACAAAACAACTGGGTGACTATGCAATACTCTAATAAATGGTATTACCATTACACAACAAATCCTACATACTGCACATCATAAAATCATACAGAAGATATGGCTGTAACTCCTGACACACAGTGTTTAAACATGTAATGTGAAAGTCAATACATACAAATATATAAATACACATTTTATACATAAACACTCCTAATATACACTATTGTAATTCACTGTGTATTGCCTGGGACTCTTTTTGAAACTATCATCCAAACATTTTTTACATGATTAGGCCCGATCTTCGGGCTGTAAGAATTGGATTATTATCATTTTACAACATGAAGTACCGTAATATTTAAAAATAAAAGCATGTTTGATTTTCCATTACCAGTAGTTAAAATGGGAAGCTAGTGTACAACTATTTTTATACAACATGTCTCATATTCTGATGTAATATTTATAAGTGCTTTCATATCTTTCAACTTAAAAGCACATGGAAATATGATTGTGTGGAATATTTACTAAGATTTCTTTTTCTTTCTTTTTTTTTAATTTTTGTAACAAAATGGTCATTTTCCTCTTTGTCTAGCAGGCTAGTACTAAGCTATTGATTTTTAAGTATATTGAACAATATACACTAATGTATATATTTTGTACAGTAAATGTACATCTCATGTATTAAAATTATACTACTTTATTTACTACTTAACATATATACAAACACTCCAAACAGCATACCAAACCCATACTTCATACAACTTACCATACAAATTATACTGCATACAACATTCCATACATTCTCTATACATAACATATACTACCTTGCTGCTTCACTCTCCACTTAAAATACATACTACTGATAGATGCCATATATCGATATTCACCGGGATTCAAAAATATAGTCTTATTCTTGAAAACAACGCTGTGGTCCATAAATCTCACGACACATTTCAGACATATTTTTTTCAAAATTCAGCCAAACTGATTCCAAAGTTAAGTATTGATTTTTTAATTTATAGTTCACTTCTCTAATTATCACTACACTTTTAAAATCCATCTATAGTGTAAAAGGGCTATTATAGTCCATCAACGGAGTATGAAGTCTGCTAAAAAAAGAATGAAATCCACAAATGCAACATTTTTGCAATACTTATATGTTGGTTTTTCAGATATTTCCATTTTTTAATAAGGACAAAACTTTTCATGGTGTCAACCACACATAACATAAAAATATTGTGTCATGGTTTTTTTGGAGGGACATGTAAATATAATTCATTTGCAAACTTATGTTAATGTTTTATTATGGTATGTCATGTATGTGGATCAAATAGAAAAAAATTGCTAAATTCCAGCCCTGCGGCTAATCCTCGGGTGTGGTTTATAGTCCAGAAAATA
Organism: Ylistrum balloti; assembly: GCF_031769215.1. Taxonomy (NCBI): domain Eukaryota; kingdom Metazoa; phylum Mollusca; class Bivalvia; order Pectinida; family Pectinidae; genus Ylistrum; species Ylistrum balloti. The sequence continues at coordinate 2,190,277 of NW_026782081.1, read as the reverse complement.
TGGTATCCTATTTATTTTTCTTTTAAATAACTTAGAATTATCACACAAAATCACTCAAGAGATCAACACTCATTTCAAAATTATTTAAGATGTAATGAAAACATTTATTGTACAGTTACACTCACTTTTCAAAAGTTGTTGAGAGAAGTACACAATAGACTAATGATAGTTATATATATGTCCATTTAATAAAGATAATTTAACATCTCTACCTAAATTTATACAAAGAGATTACTACATTATATACAGTACTGGCACACTAAATCAACATCACATAAGACCATGATGTTTTTATCAAGTTTGCTCAAGGGAAGCAGAATTGTGGGGAAATTGTACCGTAAATGTTTTAAATAAAAAATGTTTGTGAAACATGTTGTAGACATCTATAAATATAGTATTATAACAAATGAGTGTAGCTTAATTAATGACTGAGGCATCCTTATTTCAGGATGAAACCTGGAGTTAAAATAAGTTAAAAACCAACACACTGATGTGATGAATACATATAGATCAAAGATAGTTTTCAAGATGCATAATTACTGATGACTGATGTGGCTACAATAAACATGTGTGCTGTATGTCACTTGTACTGGTTATTTACATCTTATAACCAATGTAATATCACTAATACCAGTAATCTTTGTTATATAAGAACATGTAATACAACTAAGGAATATGTGACTTGCTGGAACTTTCCTTTCATAACATCATGTGTGTTTTGAGGTCACAGAAGGAATATGAGGTTAGAATGGAAGTATAGGCAAATGAGATTTTGTATCAGTCTAGCAAAATGCTCCTCATTTTACCTTGTCATAAATTAAATCTTGACACCACATCCTTAAATTATCAAACATTTAATTACTTAAATATCATTTTTTACGAAAACTAGTGACAACAGAGCAATGCTTATCAGGTAAGGTTTTACTAACCTTGGTGACATTAAGTCCCATCAACTGTTGACAAATTTTTAATAAAATTTCCATTACATAGTTAATACAATTATATTTATCACTCAGTGATGTAAAATAATGAATGGAAACACTGCTATATACAAATGTATGCTATTATTTTAAACAATATCTTCTAGTTTTCCTTTTTTGTTGTATCATATCAGAAATGCTAATACATGAAAACAAAGAAAAATGCTACAGTTCAGCTTTAAACAAAATTTGTTAGGTTATTTTTTAATGCATCATATTTTAATATTTTTAATCACTGCATTTTTCATGATGTCAAAATATGTGTTAATTTTCAACTAAAAATGAGTAAAAATAAACAATCCAAACAAACATAAAAAGTGGTAAAAAATATTCATGAATACATTTCATTACAATGACAAGCAACTGCACCCTCCATCTCTAGATCATAACACACTTCAAGCTGATAACATCTTTCTAATGGCAAAACAACTAAATTCCTGAATTAGCAAATGTCCATGGCTCAACTATGTACAAAGCAGATGTATGATTTTTAGGTCAGTTTCCACTTGAGCGACTACATGAAGACTCTGCCTCAAAATTACCCTGGCTTTTCGCTGGACCATACAATCCAGCAAAACAAACAAAACAAAATTGTAATTTTAAAAGGGCAATAACATTTGAGCATGTCAGGGATATACATAACCTACATCCCACGGATCTAGATTTACTAACTTGGAGTCAATTCAATTAGAAAGGAAATGCATATGTAAAATTAAAAATGATATTTTTCTTCTGTAACTTTACACGAACCGACACTATATATTATAGATGGAAGCCTATACTGTAGTTGAATTCAGCAGAATCTCAGTTTAAACGTGGATGTTTTAATTACCCTATGTGATATATACCAGAACAAAACATGACATATACAGCCAGATACACAAATGTTTACTTTACACAATTTCTATGCCAAATGACAGCAGTTCAATACACATAATGACTATCTATAAATATAGAATTTCACAGAAAATGAGTTTCAATTGCTTTCAACTCAAATTAAATTCCATGAATTTTAAATGCTTGTATACTGGTAAAAACCTGCCATTATTGATACCAAGTGGATTCTGTACCATACAGTGGCATTACCATATACTGATAAATATTAAGCCATGGACACTTGAATTCACAGGTCCCTGAAAAGTCACACTAGACATATAATTATATCTTCATGATCAGATAAATAAATTGTTAAGAACCCATATATGGACATAAGAAAAACCATGTGTTCCAAACATGAATCTAGCGATAAACTGCAAAAGCGAAATAACTTTGTTAACCCTGTCACACCTTTCAAAAGTCACCTGAAGGACCTCCATTACTGAACTACTGTACTTTTTTAGCATGAGTGGAGAAGCCTCGCGGATGGGAGTCGTGCCAGGGTTTGTTTGAGCTCCAATCAGATACTGATACATCAGACTGGTACATTCGAGATGCTGTCGTGTTATATACAGGTAAACACTCATTAGCATTGTCAGACATCACCTGTGAACAAAAAATTACACTTTTATTTCTCAGGTAAACACTTGTTCACATTATCAACCTATCTTGTATATAAATAAGTTATTCTTTTATTTCATAGGTAAACACATCCTCTGTATATCAACATCTTTCAGATGGAAACACTTCTGGCATCAGAGAAAAACATAAAGTATATGTACTTATTTCACAGGTAAACACTCAGAAACACTGCCAGGTATCACCTGTAATATCACCTGTAAAGAAATTACATTTTCTGTTGAAGGTAAATTGAGTATTGATTGATTGAAATTACACAATTTCATGCAGAACAAAATCTCTAGTTATGTCTACTCCCAGCCCTCAGGCAGAGTGATTCATGATATTGCAAACGCCAGCCCTCAGATAGGGTAATTCACTAAGGTCATCTCCAATCCTCAGGCAGTGTAACTCAAATAAAGTCATTCCCAGTTCTAAAGCATGATAATTAAAATATAGCCATCCCATGTATCCATCCCCTGCTCTCAGATAGGATAATTCAAATAATGTTGTCCCAAATTTTTAGGTAGGGTAATTCATATATATCTACCTAATGTTCTCAGACAGGGTAATTCAAATACTGTCATCCCCTATAGCCAGCCCCAATCCTCAGACAGGGCAATTCAAATGTACCCATTCCCAATCCTAAGACAAGGCAGTTTAAATATTGCCATCCCTAATCCTCAGAGAGGGCAATTCAAATGTAGCCATCCCCAATCCTCAGAGAGGGCAATTCAAATGTAGCCATCCCCAATCCTCAGAGAGGGCAATTCAAATGTAGCCATCCCCAATCCTCAGAGAAGGCAATTCAAATGTAGCCATCCCCAATCCTCAGAGAGGGCAATTCAAATATAGCCATCCCCAATCCTCAGAGAGGGCAATTCAAATACTGTCATCCCCAATCCTCAGAGAGGGCAATTCAAATGTAGCCATCCCCAATCCTCAGAGAAGGCAATTCAGATGTAGCCATCCCCAATCCTCAGAGAGGGCAATTCAAATACTGTCATCCCCAATCCTCAGAGAGGGCAATTCAAATGTAGCCATCCCCAATCCTCAGAGAAGGCAATTCAGATGTAGCCATCCCCAATCCTCAGAGAGGGCAATTCAAATATAGCCATCTCCAATCCTCAGAGAGGGCAATTCAAATACTGTCATCCCCAATCCTCAGAGAAGGCAATTCAAATATTACCATCCCCAATCCTCAGAGAGGGCAATTCAAATACTGTCATCCCCAATCCTCAGAGAGGGCAATTCAAATATTGCCATCTCCAATCCTCAGAGAGGGCAATTCAAATATATCTATATCCAACCATGCATGCAGTTATTGTTCATTAAAATGTTCTTTTTTCAAAGTACACTTCTTTAGATATTCTTTCTCTACTTCTATTTCAAACAATGACTTTCAATTTTTCATCTCCAAGTATTGGTTTAAAATAGCATGCAATAATTGATACAATACCTTAAGGTAGATATATGCGTCTGTTCCATGACCCTCTACAGAACTCAGCTGTAGATCTCCCCCAAAGTATCTTGCATACAGCCTTGATAGAGGTAATCCATACCCATAACCAGCCTACAAATACAAATAAGGCTTCAATTGTAATACTATCAACAATGAAGTCACTACAATACAAACCAAAACCAGGCTTCACCTCACTTCAAAATCTTCATAGAACTAAATGTATCACAGCAACACAAATGCCAATAAAGTCTGGCTGAGGGGTAGTTGTATATACCTATTCAAACACTAGCTTTCTTCTATCTTACCATTGGAGCGTTTCCCTCTCCAACATAGTCTGGCCGTGGCGCAGTGGAATACATGTATTCAAACACTAGCTTTCTTATATCCTGGGAGAAACCACCACCACAATCTGATATCTGAAAGTAAAAATAATAGACATTTGAAGAATAAATTAAATAAAATGAATTATTGATATTATCAGATGGTAAGGTATAGTTTCAAATAACTTTAAAATGACATGTAACTGTATCAACACTTATGATGTCTATGAACCATTGATTGTGATTAGATACTCCTCTTACCGATTTCTAGGTTAAATTATTATATCCAGTAAAACATTGGTGAGACTTTGTATCATTAAAACTTGTAAAAGAAGAAAAATCTATTGAGGTTTCCACTCAATAAAAAAAAGTCCATCACTACAGTCTGGTATGGAAGGGAGGTAATTAAATTTACCTTGATAGTGAGGTCTTCCTTGCCTTTAGTTATAAGTACTGATATACTGGGGATGTTGTCCTTGTTGGAATGGGTTTCAACCGTAGCCCGCATGGAATTCTGTAGAAAATTGGTTATACTTATACATAATCAAGCACAGAAATGGCCATTACACAGTCTTGTATGGAACAGACACAAGCGCAGTGATTTCAATCAACCGACTAGCTATATCAGCCCATCATTAGAAGAGGTGTCCTAATTTTAAATCCTAGTGGTAAATGAACAATACTTCACGTATCAAAATTTGTTGACCAAACTTACAACTGTATAGTATTTGTCTCTCTTTGATCAGAAAATTCCTTACCTTTAAAATTTCAAACAGTATATGAAGTAAATGTGATGGTACACAAGCGATCTGTACCTTTTTACCATCCTCATAGGCTGAAAATACAAACATATACAGATTTGTTTTCCCCCTTTCTACACAATATTGATATTTACCTACACAGCAATAAATTTAGGCATGTAACAGGGTTCATCCCTTTCTGCTACTGCCAGTCTAAACCTTTCACATAACTTTGCTTTTCCTTATTATGCAATTTGATGAAAACCATTGCATTCAGCTTGTCTAGTTTTTGATCAAACAATTACTTATTGAGATAAGACTGATCACAGACTCTGAAATGATTCTCAACACAACCTCAAATGATGTACAAAAATGTTATAGAAATCCTATTCATATCATGTCTTATTTTATAAAGCTTTAAGATACAGGCACATTTTTCCTACCAAGCCATTTAGAAGACAAGTTTACAATTTACTTACGATTATGGCACGTCACAACCATGTCTGGGGCAGTTAAGTAATACCCTTCACATAAGAAACGAGCATCACTATAGGCAGCTGAAACAGAAGATCTTCCTTTATTTCTGTGTGAAATATCTGTAAGTCTACCCACACTCCTAACCCACAGTTCATCCACAGGAGAAATATGATCATACTGATGTCTGATAAAATTATTTATAGCCATTCTTGAATAATAATTCAAAGTACAACACACTGAACTTTTACTTCAAATACGATGTATGTCAACTTCTGAAATGAAATCAAATCTTAAAAAATAAAAATACAAATGTAATTTCAATTACACTTCACACTGCATTGATCTAATCACAATATGGAGAGAGCATTACTTCGTTTGTAGTGTCTTGACTATCATTTATGCTTTACAGTGGAAATACGTGTACTGGGTACTATATCAAATTTGTAACAATCTGTTTAGATAACCAGATCTACTTACCCTGTAGAACTTCTAGGACATCACAGGAAGGGTCTATTGCACCAATATAACGAGGGTTATCTACTGTCCGGGAACCATACAAAAGCACTGAAACATAACATTTTTACTAGAGTGTTAGGGAGGTTAAAGTGGTGACTTCACAAATAAATCCAACCCTTTACTCTTATTTTTGCCTAAATTCAAATTTGCTGATGAGCTACCAATACTTTGACTCATGCCCACCTCGAGATCAATAACATCTATTGACGAACAAAGTCTAAACTCTATTCTCCAAAAATTACATCAAATCATCTGAGTAGCATTGTCATCATCAAAGTGGCACTGTCATCTCAGTAACACTATATGTGGCAATGTTAGTATCTAATTAGCACTGTCATCATCTAAACAACACTGTCATCATATTAGTGGCTTTATCATCATCCAAGAAGCACAGTCATCATTGATGCAGCACTGTCATGATTTAAGTGGCACTGTCATCATTGATGCAGCACTGTCATGATTTAAGTGGCACTATCATCATTTTATTGCCACTCACCATCTAAGTATCACTGTCTAAGTGACACTGCTATTATGGACGTAACACTCATTATTCCAGTGGCACTGCCATCATTGATGTGGCACTATCATCATCTGAGTGACACTGTGATCATCTCAGTGCCACCCATATTTTAAGGTAGTGCTAGATTCTAGTTACATCCCATTTAATACTTCAATATGTACTCAAGCTTCAGATTGTTTTAAGAAATGTATAATATCACCCAATCTAAGTTAACTTGCATTTTGCATGCAACATCATTTACCACCTGACCAAATTCCTAGTATAGACCTGGAAAAGGCTGCATTGTATAGCAAAGTCTCTCCAGTGGTAGTGTACTTAATAATGAGGTCCGTCTACACAACAAACTATGGATCAATTATAGGACCAATCCTTCAATGATTCAAGTTATTTTAGTGTCAAGAGACTCAGAAAGTCTCCAGACTGAAGCATCATTAGAATTGTAAAAGGTTAAAAGAACCCTTTCTAATCACACTATACTGAATTATTGATTTCTTCTTTCTTGTTACACAGGATACAAAGCAGTGAAAATGAGGTCAGCTTCTAAGAGCTGGTGGTGTTAGGTCAGCCACCTGTATTACCCCTTATCTAACAAGTTTGGTTTCTATTCTTTATTGTCCTATCAACAGCTATGGTTGTTTACCTATGGCTGTTCAGAGTAAACAACGTGTGTGTGTATATCTTAAGTGCATGTGTTTGTAACAAGCTGCAATATGTTAATGTAACCTTGTTTGTGATGGTGAAGATCTTAAGCTAACTTTATAGTACTACCACACACACTAAAGCATACTGCAAAAGCCTTCAGCAGGATACCCAAATTGGTTATAGTATATTAACAATGGGCAAACCAGTTGTTACTCTACCAAAATGCTGAATGTTAACCATAAAATATAGAGACTACCATTCTAAAAGACTCTGGTATGTCTTAGCCCAGGTACAGAGCCCAAATTCTTCCTCACAAAGGCGAACACTCATCTACAGGCCAAAAGTGAGGCAACATAGGGAAGAAGAAATCTCTAGAAAAGAGAGATAGATAGAGTTCTTATGCCCTACTTTCAGAGCAGTTACCTGAAACTACACTGAATCACCAAATGGAAAAGTGTATAACAACTGATTCACTACAGAGGAAGACAAAGTTGAATGCTTGAAGAAAAAATTCAAGAAAATAGGTGCTACAGTTGAAGCTATAGCACATTTAAGTAGCACTGAAACTTTGTACTCAAAACTGCCTTATAGGGATTTACTTTAACAAGACTGACTGCTGATCAAACGTGTCATAAAATAATGTCAACATACAATGGTGACAAAAATTCAGTGTGTTTCAGTACACATGATACTTTAGTTGTACACAAATCTTCAAAGGCTATCATTGTTATCAGTAGTTATGTTGAGACAACATTAACTCACTACTCTACCAGGAGAATACTGCCAGACAAAACAACAACAATATTGATTTATTGATGATAAAAAATCAGAGATGTTTTATGCACCATGGCTGTTACTGCTAAACAACTATATAACTGTAAAACAAGATTTGCATTGTCAAAATTACCTCCCTTTAACAAAGTCATAATATAAGATTCCCTAATGACAGGTTTAAAAGTAAAATTACATCAGAGTCAATACAGCAGAAATAGAGACTGAAAATGATATGTAATACAGAATTAGCTTAAAACACATTATTCATCTGACTAAAACCTCTTAAACAAAATTTATACAAGATCATTCCGACAAAAAATGATTATGAAGCCTGAGTTAGATCAATCACCAACCTCACTAATCAATTCTTAGGTAAGTGCCTAACTGATCTGTTTGCTGGGTTTGTCTCCCCTTGAACAGCTAGGGTTATTTTTGGATAGGATCTCCTTTATATTGGTGGGTGGTTTACATCTGAATAACATGAAAGTGTTTTGCTGCAAGCTATCCAAAGCAAATTGGGTGTCTCCCCCAAACTACAAACACAACAGCACAGGTCAATTTGACATCAACTTCCTGAAAAGTACAAACTGCCTTGAACAGAGATTATCAAACCACAGAAATTCAGGACTTCACTCATCTATGCAATATCCAAAGTCCAATGCTCTACTGACTAAATCATTACAGCCTCAAAGTCCATAATCAAAACACCACTTAAAGAAAGTTGGATGAGTACAGAATTCAAGTGGCCTGGTGAAAACAAGTTTTTCCTCACCATGCTGGCTGATGAGCATTCGTATACTGATGCGTGATAACAGAAAGCGATCAAGGAAGTATCGTATGGCTGTTGTATTGTTGTTCACTGTTGTGAAGTTGTAATAGGAAGGATATGTCTCTTTCAGTTCCAACACTCCCTGCGACACAAAACAAAAACATAATTTTAGTTTTCTCATTAAAATATAAATCATGAGTATAGTAATAATTTTTCAAATTACAAGGTAAGATTATCAAAATATTCTGTCATCAGGTTTAGTAAAAATTCAATGTCTCAGTTAACACATAGTGGGAGGGTTACGTCTAGAGACTACATGTATCATTACAATTTAATTAATTGTACACAATATGGTATATGCCACACTTTTTATTGTATAGGTACAGGTACATGGTGTACCTGACTGGCTCTGTTCAGGTAAACAATGTAAAACTAGCTGAATACAATTACACTAAGCAGTTGACCATATGCATCATATTTGCCGGGTTATAAGCTACACCTGTATATAAGCCGCGTTAAGTTAATTTAAGGTACACTACACATAGTTCACTAGATCAGTACAGGTAAACTACGTGAGGTTGATTAGATCAGTACAGGTACACTACGTAAAGTTGACTAGATCAGTACAGGTACACTTCATGTAGTTGATTAGATCAGTGTACCTGACTAGATCAGTACAGGTACACTACACATAGTTGACTAGATCAGTACAGGTACACTACACATAGTTGACTAGATCAGTACAGGTACTAGATCAGTACAGGTACACTACATGAGGTTGACTAGATCAGTACAGGTACACTACACATAGTTGACTAGATCAGTACAGGTACACTAAATGAAGTTGACTAGATCAGTACAGGTACACTACATGTAGTTGACTAGATCAGAACAGGTACACTACATAAAGTTGACTAGATCAGTGAAGGTACACTACATGTAGTTGACTAGATCAGTACAGGTACACTACAGGAAGGTGACTAGATCAGTACAGATACACTACATGAAGTTGACTAGATCAGTGAAGGTACACTACACATACTTGACTAGATCAGTACAGGTACACTACACATAGTTGACTAGATCAGTGAAGGTACACTACACATAGTTGACTAGAACAGTACAGGTACACTACATGTAGTTGACTAGATCAGTACAGGTACACTTCATATAGTTGATTAGATCAGTACAGGTACACTACATGCAGTTGACTAGATCAGTACAGGTACACTACATGTAGTTGACTAGATCAGTACAGGTACACTACATGAAGTTGACTAGATCAGTACAGGTACACTACATGAAATTGACTAGATCAGTACAGGTACACTACATGTAGTTGACTAGATCAGTACAGGTACACTACATGAAATTGACTAGATCAGTACAGGTACACTACATGAAGTTGACTAGATCAGTACAGGTACACTACATGAAGTTGACTAGATCAGTACAGGTACACTACATGAAGTTGACTAGATCAGTACAGGTACACTACATGTAGTTGACTAGATCAGTACAGGTACACTACATGTAGTTGACTAGATCAGTACAGGTACACTACATGTAGTTGACTAGATCAGTACAGGTATACTACATGAGGTTGACTAGATCAGTACAGGTACACTACATGTAGTTGACTAGATCAGTACAGGTACACTACACATAGTTGACTAGATCAGTACAGGTACACTAAATGAAGTTGACTAGATCAGTACAGGTACACTACATGTAGTTGACTAGATCAGAACAGGTACACTACACATAGTTGACTAGATCAGTGAAGGTACACTACATGTAGTTGATTAGATCAGTACAGGTACACTACAGGAAGGTGACTAGATCAGTACAGGTACACTACACATAATTGACTAGATCAGTGAAGGTACACTACATGAAGTTGACTAGAACAGTACAGGTACACTACATGAGGTTGACTAGATCAGTACAGGTACACTACATAAAGTTGACTAGATCAGTGAAGGTACACTACATGTAGTTGACTAGATCAGTACAGGTACACTACATGAAGTTGACTAGATCAGTACAGGTACACTACACATACTTGACTAGATCAGTACAGGTACACTACACATAGTGGTGAGTGCTAAATTCCAATCTTAAGCCTCCCTCCTAAATATCTAAATTATTCTCTCCTTTAACAACAAGCAGTGCTAGGATTATTTCCCTTGAAAAAGAAAGAAACTTATGAGACTGACAAGTACTTGTACACTCTTTACTTTAGACTGAAAATTACACTTATTGACTACCCTACAACTTTACGATTAATTTGTTAATAAACACCTTTCATTTAATGTCTGTGGCCTGTTTCCTATGCTTTAGTAGCTTGTTATGGTCACTTTGTTAGTGCACGGTGTATGTTAGTAATTTGTTAGAGAGTTTTTTTTCATGAAAAAGGATCCAGTGTTCTTTATTAGTAATTTGGTATAAAAGGATTTTTTCACATAGTTTTAGTAATTATGTGACAATAAACCCCATTCATGGTATTAGTCTTATCCATATATACAGTATATCTCTTTTTAATGATGTCACAAACCAATGTTAATTCATTATCACATTATGTGTTGCATGGCCCCTGGGCTTATTGCTGGGTAAATAATTTTTCACTTGATAACTGCCCTGAGCTCAAAGTTATGAATCATTTCTAGGGGCGTCAGTATATTTATCTATTGATCCTCAACATCTGTATTTCAGTACAACTTGTATCACACAGTTCTAAAGACAGAATATCCCTCAGATGTGATAAAAGCATTTGCTCCACACCAAACGTTAATATCAAATACACTACTTAATTCAATCAGGTTAACACAGGGTTGTTTAAATGTTATGTTAATCCAGGTTCGTTCTATACAGATACAAACCTGGGCCATTGTTTCCACGACTTTAGAATGGCGATTCTTGATTTTCTGCAGGCCTTCTGAGAAACTGTAAAATTTGAAAGTCAACTAATGGATGTTAAGGCATGTCCCTATCCCTAACAATTATTGCACCAAAGTGGCAATGGAAGTTCCTGTGAAAAGCATAAAATATCTTCTCTTCCATAACATCACACCATTTCCAGCTCTACTCATAATGAGGTACCACATTTTTCTTTTCAAACACAACAGGCCCTTAATGGGCCTGCATCACTCACCTGGTATCCAATGCTTTTCATAAATGTATTTACATCTTATATCATTGACTTTCAAAGTTTTGGTAATTAGAAGCAATTATTTGAAATTTCAAATTTCTGCGGCCTTATTGAAAATGGGTCAAGGTCATTTTTTTCACAAACTTAGTGTCATATCTTGTTCAGCTTCATTACTGGAGTGACAGTCAATGTAATGATTTTAGACATTTTTACAAACTTCATCAGGGCTCAGTCATCAGTCAGGTATTATAATTCTCTGCATTTTATTTAATCAGAAGGGTGTCATTTGGAGGTTTAAAGCTATTAAGCATCTGTGGCCTTGATTATGATTCAAGGTCATCTCTTTTGGCAAATTATGTAGAGTAGACCAGGAGTCTGTCAAACAAGTATAATTACACGAGACCCTTTGGTTAATCAGAAAAGGTCTACCAAGGTTTTAAACTGATTTCCCTTTCACAATGAACATGAGTTTAGGTCTCAAGGTTAGTTTTTTGTTTTTTTGTGAATTCTATTGAGTATCATGATTCTAGACATTTTGCTTAATCAAACTGAAGTTGTTTTATCCTATTTTTATCCTATAACCTTGAATATTGGTCAAGGTAATTTCTTTTCTCAAACATATCTCAACTTCAATCCAAGAACCTACCAGCAAAATATCATAATTCTTGGCATTTTTTTTAGTCAGAATGAAGTCATCTAAAGGTTTAATTCTAACAAATTTGACATCCATGACCTTGAATATAATAATAAGTCATTTTTTTCCCAAATTTTTTTAGCTTTTTCTCTGGAACCTAGCCAAATTACATGACACTTGGCCTTTTGGTTAATCAGAAGAAGTTGTTTGAAAATTTAAAGAACTTTGATCTTAGTGACCTTCAATATTGGTCAAAAAGACCTTTCTTTTTGCAACTCTGTCTGAGTTCATGCCAGTATATCTTTTATTTAATCAGAAGAAGGCGTTTGAATGATTTCTAAAAATTTTACACTTGTGATCCTGAATATGGTTTAAGGTCTTTCTTTTTGCGAACTTTGTTGGCATTTATCCTAGGACCTTGAAGCCAAATATTGTAATTCTTTAGCTAGGCTTTTTGAAGACCGAAAAGAAGTTGTTTCAAAGTTTTAACAAATTTGGCCACTGTGACCCTGTAATTCCACAAATTCTGTCAGATTTCATATAAGGATTATTTCAATCATATATCATGATTATGGACTTATGGTTGCTGAATAAAGTCATTCAAAGGTAAATTGGCCGAATGTTTGCTGAGAAAAGTTGTTCAAAGGTAAAAGGGGACACCATACAGACGAAGACGGACACCGCACCACAGCATATAAACTCACTTGAACCTTTAGGCCAGGTAAGCTAATGAATACAATTATTGATTCTGTAACAAAAAGATTCCCGAACAAGGTATATTCTCAATTAAACATCAATTTTAATATGTTGTACAACTTTAGAAAACAATTATTAATAATATTACAGTATCTCATGAATATCGTGGTGCACTATAGAGTTGTATATGTACATATTAGTCATGTTCAAACTATTAAGAGAAACTAGACAACTGAGGATTCAAACCTCATATGAGAAGAGCTGAAGTTCATGAATAAAACAACACAATGAGCTGACTGGATTGCACAATCCTGGGCCTATCCGTCAGAGCTAGGATAGGTCTAGAACCAAATGTATATCATATACCTGTTTAGGTTTCGTCTGATCATATTTGCATTTCAAGAAGTTCTAGCTTCGAGTGATTAACATTTACGTGCCTTAGTCTCACAATCAAAACAAACATCCTCATAGGAGATGAGTGAAATTCATGCGTTAGGGGTACACTGTACTCTATTTTCAAAATACAAGGAGGAACCTGGAGAATGGCTGAATAAAATGGCTTTGTTTCTATACTTTATATATATCAATGAGAGTTAACTAGTCTATCATCTACACAGATGATAAACGAAAAACATGGTGTATGTTGAAGAGATAGTGATCAAAAGTATATCTATCTAATCTCCCTATGTTGAGTTCATATTGATTGTGTACTATGAGAAGTGGCCTGTCCCTCGATAAGATTTGTCTGAATAGTGGAAGACGATTAAAGGTTTTATGAGTAGATGCATAGACATATCACTTACTCTGATAACACCTTCTTATCTGCTTCTTTCTTGTCTTCAAATTCTAATATTTCCTCAAAACTTTGATCATACCTGTAATAAAATAATTTACATCATCTTATAATAAATTTGCTGAAGTCTTTCATGAGTTTCATCCTCAATAAATGAATATTTATTTCCACATTTGAAGACATGTATCCTCAAGGAGGCTTACAAGAAAAAGACAAAAGGGATTTGAGGGACGATTCATAATCATCATAATCAACTCTGTACTATCTATATAATTTATGTGTGCATTAAAGCTAAAGCCAAATTTTTAAATGAAAAACAATTAAATAGTACAGATGATTCTGAGACAACAATCACATTTAGGATTTATTTCAGGGATACAACTTACCAACTTTGAACCAGGTTAACCGAGGGCATGTTACGAAGGGTTTTTGGGAGATGCCTGATCTCCTTCATGATATTGGCCAATCGAACAGGTAGCTCATGGCGAAGGAATACATAGGATGATTTCTCACAACCAGTCTTTGAGCCTACAATGAAATAGAAAAAAAAAACATTACTGCTTCAATGTAATCTGGAAAGCAAATGTGATTCCAACAATAAATTATAAATGTGATCTCCAAGTCTGTCCCTTGTTCTCACATGTGTAGCTACCATATACATGCCTTGAACATGAAAATCAGTTATTATGATGGGCAGATTTTTATAAAAGTTTCAAAATTGTCTTCACCTGCTGGGAAGAGCACTGAAGTGACCAGTTTGAGGGGTTCTATCTGCAATTCTACTTTTGTCTTAGTTAAGAAATCAATATCAAACGTCATCGATCTTTCGGACTATGAAGTGACCTAATCTTAATGAATTAACCCTAAATAATTTGCAGTTATATATAGCTACAGCAAAGACATTAATGTTTTTAGGTAAAGTGACCTTTTTCAAAGAGGGACACACATGCAGGAATAGAGTAATTAAAGAATGTGTGTCTACTGTGCCGAAAACACATTTTGATAATACACAGGTAATGGTATGTTTCTGCCACTAAAGTATGTATGATTCTAGTCAGATCTGAAAATTCACAAACAAAATTATACCCAAATAACAACCTCGGTTTTGACAACTTTATATAGTCAAAACTCATTATCTCGAAATTCAAGGGACTGTGAAAAATATTTTAACTTATTCGAATTTCGATTCAAATGAAGTGTATAAATAAGGTTGACGATATCAGTTTCCTGATGTTGATTATGGTTGTACGCAGTAGGGCTACAATAGCACACAAGCAGCGTAATTTTATGTGTTTGAAATGGCAGTAAATAAACACATAAATTTTATTCTATTTTCTCCTTTTATCGTTTATTCATTCAAACAACAAAACATGTAATAACAACTCCAAACTAAAATTGCAAAGAAGTAGAAGGAAAAAAATTGGGACTTGAAACGAAATTTCGACGCAAGTGATTTCGAGACGAGTTTCAACTGTGTGTGTCATGCAATAGGTCATCCTAAAAACTGCCTGTGCGCTATAAAAACCACGTGAGTAAAAACGTGAGCCCAAACGTGTCTCTATTTATACAATCTGAAACTCTGACCTGTAGGTCAATGACACAGTTTATCTTATAAGATTGCTCAGTAACCAGGCATTATATATAGAACAACAAGTCCCAACAGTAGTAATGATCTAACCTTGGCCTGATAGAAATAAACACATTGGTTTACTGCTGCAATGTTGACATCAATGTCACAATGCATACGGCTGTTTACCAAATCAACATACGCGACAATATAGTACCCACAGATACAATAGTATATTCAGTGACTTTGGATAACTGAAAAAAATATATTAAAAGTCTGAAGAGGATTATGCATTTACAATATAAATATGAGTTTATATATCATAACAAGGTTTTATTTGCACTTCTCATAAGTTAAATGCTTGTAAGCTGTCATTTATTTTTTTGGAAAATTAGATGACTTTACAAATAGAGTTAACCCTGTATATTATCATACTGATCCCAATATGAAATTTTCATTTAGCTCAAAATAAAGTAAATCACTCTAGTCTATCTTACTACAAAATATTATTTAAACAATGAAACACAAATTTTCTTCCATTAAGAAACTTAAGGCAAGATCAAAATTGCAGGTAAAAATTTCATTCTTCACTGATTACATATTGATTCTAGTCCCCACACTTGTTAAATATTCAGACTGTATCAGATCAATAGACTGGAGCCAATATCAGGATCAATTCATTGCACCACATCATCTAATTTAACAGCAGAAAGCTCTCTCAATCTAGCTCTCAGATGAATGAATATATACGTAATGTCTTTCTGTACTAAAAGAAGAATCTATCTCAATGCAGTTTTTTAAACTCTCCTAGACAAATATTTCATAATGATGACAGTGTTCCACATTAAATGTAACACTACACCATAATTAGCCGAGTCTATTTACTGAAATCTGTCTTGGTCTATAGAGTCCTAGGTTGATGATTAACAATTTTCTAACATTATTGTTTCTACCAGTAATATTTTTAATGAAATTGGTTATTGTCGTTCCTTTTCTACAATATCTAAAGTTAAGCACAAAACATGAATCAATGGCAATGTATGACGTCAATGAATGAATTTCTCGCTGAAACACTGACTGAGAGTGTTTATTATATATAACAAGTAGCAACAGATCACTTAACAACATGTAATGACTGCCAGATGTGACATTTGAACACTAATAACTACCTCACCAGGTATAACTTAACTCTATATATACTATACAGTACTGAATCAGTTTAAGTGGCTCCTCACATGACCAGTAACCTTTACACGGACCCTCACATGACCAGTGACCTTTACACGGACCCTCACATGACCAGTAACCATTACACAGACCCTCACATGACCAGTAACCATTACACAGACCCTCACATGACTAGTCACCTTTACATGGAACCTCACATGACCAGTAACCTTTACACAGACCCTCACATGACCAGTAACCTTTACATGGAACCTCACATGAATTGTAACCTTTACATGGAATGTCACATGGCTAGTCACCTTTATATGGACCCTCACATGACCAGTTACCTTAACATAGACCCTCACATGACTAGTCACCTTTACACAGACCCTCACATGACCAGTAACCATTACACAGACCCTCACATGACCAGTTACCTTTACACAGACCCTCACATGACCAGTAACCTTTACACAGACCCTCACATGACCAGTAACCTTTACACAGACCCTCACATGACCAGTAACCTTTACACAGACCCTCACATGACTAGTCACCTTTACACGGACCCTCACATGACCAGTAACCTTTACACAGACCCTCACATGACTAGTCACCTTTACATAGACCCTCACATGACCAGTAACCTTTACACGGACCCTCACATGACCAGTTACCTTTACACAGACCCTCACATGACCAGTAACCTTTACCTGGAACCTCACATGACCAGTCACCTTTACACAGACCCTCACATGACTAGTCACCTTTACACGGACCCTCACATGACCAGTAACCTTTACACAGACCCTCACATGACCAGTAACCTTTACACAGACCCTCACATGACTAGTCACCTTTACATAGACCCTCACATGACCAGTAACCTTTACACGGACCCTCACATGACCAGTTACCTTTACACAGACCCTCACATGACCAGTAACCTTTACCTGGAACCTCACATGACCAGTAACCTTTACACAGACCCTCACATGACCAGTAACCTTTACATGGAACCTCACATGAATTGTAACCTTTACACGGACCCTCACATGACCAGTAACCTTTACACAGACCCTCACATGACCAGTAACCTTTACATGGAACCTCACATGAATTGTAACCTTTACACAGACCCTCACATGACCAGTAACCTTTACATGGAACCTCACATGACTAGTCACCTTTACATGGAACCTCACATGACCAGTAACCTTTACACAGACCCTCACATGACCAGTAACCTTTACCTGGAACCTCACATGAATTGTAACCTTTACATGGAATGTCACATGGCTAGTCACCTTTATATGGACCCTCACATGACCAGTTACCTTAACATAGACCCTCACATGACTAGTCACCTTTACACGGACCCTCACATGACTAGTCACCTTTACACGGACACTCACATGACTAGTCACCTTTACACGGACCCTCACATGACTAGTCACCTTTACACGGACACTCACATGACTAGTCAGTAACCTTTACACGGACCCTCACATGACTAGTCACCTTTACACGGACACTCACATGACTAGTCACCTTTACACGGACCCTCACATGACCAGTAACCTTTACATAGACACTCACATGACTAGTCACCTTTACACGGACCCTCACATGACCAGTTAACTTTACATGGACATTCATATGACCAGTAACCTTTACTTAGACCCTCTCATGAATTGTAACCTTTACATCGAACGTCACATGACTATTCACCTTTACATGGACCCTCACATGATGAGTGACCTTTACACAGACCCTCACATGACCAGTAACCTTTACATAGACTCTCACATGACTAGTCACCTTTACATGGACATTCACATGACCAGTAACCTTTATATGGACTCTCACATGAATTGTAACCTTTATATAGACCCTCACATGCCCAGTAACCTTTACACAGACCCTCACATGATGAGTAACCTTTACATAGACCCTCATATAATCTTGTTTTTTTGTAAAATCAGAATGTATTTGATTTTGCATCAGCAGTGTTAGCATCCTGTAAATAATATGTATGTTAAAAGTTATTTTTAACAGTTGTCATTTCAAGTTATTGATTGTTTGGTCACTTACAATGTGAATATTTATGTTCACTATCAGGTCATTCTATTCATATAAAAAAATCTTATTCACAATAAAATAACTTTGACCTATGATAAATGTTCTAATACCAGCCTTCAAATTTTTATTGGATGTTTCACAAACAATTTCCGAGGCAATAGAAGCATATATGTATTTAAGAGGTGGGTACAGTTGAGTGGTAAGTAAAAACAAGTAGTGTACATTGTTATGATTGGTGTACAAATCTGTTGTCAGATTAATAATGAAATCTACAAATCAGACATTCTCTCAGTCTGGTTTCATATTTTAAGTAATCAACTGTTACTAGTTAATGATGTCCAAGCATCAAACTAGAATCGAACTCTGTATGCATACCTGGCACACAAAATGCATGTGTATTGTTTTCTTTAAAGTTTTAATTTTATGACTTGGATTATTTGCTATCAACTTATAAATGTAATAAAGTTCTTCATAAATCTTGAATAATATTTACCAAATAGAGTGACTTAATGGGACTGTTAGCACAGACCTACAGCAGACCAAGATTTATGCACAGGAGTCAATATCTATGATGAACCACCAGCTGTATTTGAAGGAATACGCCATCACAGGTATACAAATGTTAAACAACAGGTATGATACAGGTTAACCAGTTCCTAAAATACCTGTAAATATCCTACATTTTGTAAACCAGTTATGTAGTTACAATAAGATATAAGGTAGCCAGTTCTTAAAAGTCATAAATTTTATATATTTCATATACCAGGTATGTATCATATACAGCTGTATTAGCATCTGATCCGATGACCCAAACACACTGTTAAACCACATTAAACTGCTCATCACATAAATTCCTGAATTTTTTTTTAATTTCCCACCCTGGTTTCTAGATAAAATTTAACAATGAGGGTCTACTGTATACTTAAATAACCTTCTAAAGATGCAGCTATTTGAGGGTCTGACCTATATAATGATATTGCTGTCTAGGGTGTATAATGTTTCAGATCTGTAAACAAGGTGACCTGATTCACAGTGTTCCATGTGGCTATGTGGACTTGTTTGTCTTATTTAGGAGTTTGTGTACAAGGTGGCAATGTCTGACCTACTTACCTTATTTTGGAGTTTGTTTGAGATAATTGTCACAACCATGTGCTATATATACTAATGTCTAAACACCCCCATGTACTCCTTACTTTAAGTGTATGCCATATGACTCTGAACAAAAATTTGTATGTGTCACTGAGATATAGACACTAAAGAGAAAATGATAAAATTGTTTTACTAACAATAGTATTGTATACACCCAAATACAAATGTATTAGTCACATAGATAATACAAATGAACTAAAGCAAAAATGATAAAATATTTTTCAGCGAAAGCGGTCAACTTAAGTTTCACTTCAAAGCATATTATAACGTAAGTTTTAACAAAGGACAATAACTCTCTAATTAAGGGGTTGGGGACCCTGAATTTGGTACACTGCACATCATTTTAGCATGACCACTTTATATATCAAGATTCATTATCCAGCTTAAATGTGAGCAAAGTTATGCTCTGGACAAAAAATATTAAAAAAGGTCAGTCACTCTGTAATTTAGGGGTAGAGGGCTTTGAATTTGGCACACTGCACATCGTATTTACATGACTAATGTACAGTTAAGACTTGTTATTTCATAATTCAAGGAACTGTGAAAAATATTTTGACCTATCTGAATTTCAACTCAAACAATGTGTCCAATATAAAGTTGTTATCATCAGTTTCCCGACATTGATTACTGATGAACGAAGTATGGGCTAAGATAGCACTGTACACCATGGTACTAACAGCGTAATCTAATATGTTATTTGAATTATTATTATTATTATTATGACATGCCCGTCAACACATCAAAGGTCATTAGGGCCATCAACCGGTAAAACACACAGCGATCCAAAAGGAAATAACATTAAACAAACCAAAAGGTAAAAGACAAATGCTAAAAATTTAAATGGGAATATTAACACAAATTATTAAAATGGTACAATGTTTTTTGAAAGGGAAGTGAATAAACAGAAAGTTATATTTCTACTTTCTTGTTTTCTTGTTTATTCATCCAAATAACAAAACATGTAATAACAATACCATATTTGTACTGTATTTTCCTGGTTTTTTACCAGTTTTTTTTCCATTTGATCCATGTGTCAGCCACAACAGTATACAAGCCACATGCTGGACTAACAAGGAAAAAGGTGTGGCTTATAATCCAGAAAATATGGCACTTAATTAATTCTGTCCCATACATGTGTACACTCTAAGCACAAAGGAACAGCAATAAAACAAAACTAAAACACAGAAATTAGTTCCTCTCAAAATTTTGGCAATCAGCTTTTGTCAAAAAGTTATGCTGGTTTGCCAATTATGAAGCTTGAATAACTTCATGTCATTGTGATTAAGACTACCAAGAAAGAAATCAGCCGAAAACTGAAAGAGGAGATCTCTAAGACAAAGAAAACATCGCAGGGCTATAACTCTTCCAAATATAGGTGAATCAAAGTGACATTCAGGAAAACATAACTTCCTGTTTAAGTGATTAAGCCAACAAAGTTTGAAAGATCTCAGCTCACATGATTCATATATAATGAGCGTGGTTATTGGCCTTAAGTGTGAGTAAGCCCATTTGGTGGTCTTTCATGATACCACACTAAACTGTTTCATCATTGATAAATGTGCCTTCTGCCCTATTTCCAACACTACATGATATATCCTCTACTGTCCTACTGGTCAACTTCAACTCTGGCAACTTCTGTTTTGGTTAATTTGTTTCATTTTTTACACCTATACACAGTATATACTCTAATAATTCTGAGGTTGTAATAGATTGTAGGCTTAGTATTCATGATTTATAATTAAGACATATACCTGGTATGTTATACTACAGAATCCACATTCTGCATGGTCAACTGTACCAGCTGGTAACAAACTCCATGGTCATTTGGTGACCAGCATCCTTTGGGACTATATGCTGGCTTATATAATTATCCAGTATATTTTATTGATGTGCCGTACCATAATTAGATTGATGGGATTATTGAATTTAGCACTAGGTCTTGATCACTTGAAGCTGTAGTTGTACACAAATATGGTAGCATAGTTATCGTTTGGATTTGCAGAAGGCTAAAGGACTTTTGGAATCCATGTCCATACATTACACTGGTACATATGCAATAAACTATATAAAATTTGTTGTATTTAGTCGAATATCGCCTGGATCGAATTTTGTTATTACAAAATTTATATATCTGACCAATGAAGAAATAATGACAGAAGGATGAGTAGCTTGTTAAATGTTAATGGCAATCCAAACATGGATTACACCTCATGTACTTGACCATCATTTATTGGACATCGGTCAAAGTTGAAACGAAAGGAATTTGTATGGTTTGCAATGCCTTGTTATCTTCTAGAAGCAAGTTGTACAGGGATATAGCATTGCTGCTGTGTGTTAGGTGTTTTTGTGTTCTATATATGTAATGCACATGCATCTTGTGGCAAGACATATAGGGTGATTTTATACTTAACTTGCATCAACTACCAACATTTCCATGTCGTGGCTGAGACAGTTTATATGTATGACACATTACAATATGATCATCATTATACTAACGTCACAGTCACAAGTTACTGAAGTGGAGCTGATCCAAGCTACAGATATACAAGTCACTACAAATCAAGAGCTGTTGTTTCAATGGACACATATTGTTTCTTCTATTGCAGAATGTATTAAACAGGTTTATTCTTTTTTAAATGTCAATACGGTTTCATATTGGAAACATTCCAAATATATAGATATTTACCGGACATTTGCCAAATTTGCATTTATTTGACATACATTGTACATAACTACTATACATGGTTTTTTTATTCACTTGAGATTATGTTTGCCATAATAAACTTGTAATGAGTATTTTGACTAGGGTTTCCAATATGAATGGCTCCTGATTCCAAAAACACTAAAACTGACCGATGCTTATAGATGTTGTGATAATCTACCCCTGTAATTTGGAGAATGGAGGCATATCCTATGACCGGACATATCCTCACTGAGCTAAGGTTCAAATCATTCTTAATATGTGTTATTCAAATATCCAAAATGAATGTGAGTTTTTATTAGAGCTCTTAAAACAGTACCTAGACACAGATTGGGTTAAAGGAGTAACTGGGTTCAAAGATGTGGCCCAGGTACCCCTTGATATACGAAAGATTATGTCTTCTGTCTATGGACTGATTCTAGTAAAACACCTCACTCATTTTTCTGTTTTTCTCATACCTATATTTCATCACCAGACAATCATCCATGTTTGAAATGTGTACATGAAAACTTTACTACTAAAATGTTGTATTGGTAATGCAGAAGACTGGAATGACATTACTTCCTGTTATGCATGTGCAAGTCAATGTGTCGGGTATTAAAATTCAGGTAAGATCAAATTTGCAGAATCAAGTATGAACAGTGACATAGTAATCAAGATCCCCCGCCCATGCTCATTTGTAAAATATATACATTTAAAGTGAGCAACATGGAAAACTGGAAAAATATATCAGCCAATCATGTCACAGCAGTCTCATAAAATATGCACAGAAATTGCCAATAATTAAACCTGAACAAGAAACTCGGGTGATAAGTCAACAAAGCAAGTTTCCTAAAAATCTTATCATTCCTTCATAAGATATTGGGGAGAAAAATTTCCTATAGAGTGATTTAAGAAATCAGTCAATCAGGTCACAGCAGCCTGATTAAAAGTGTGCAGAATCTGCTGTTAGTCAAACCTGGCCAAGGGATTCAGGTATCTAGTATACCAAAACCATTTCATCAAATTCCGACCAGTCCTTCAAAAGGTATCGTGCAGAAAGAAACACCCGAACAGACAGAAGGACAGGCAGATGGAAGCCATTTGAATATCTACTGCCAACTTTGTTGGGTGGGGGGTATTGATTCTCTATATGACATACAACTAATATGATATACCTTTTCATATATTTTTTAATGCCTTTGAATGCCTAAATAATATTAAATATACAGTTCATATGAAGTGTAGAAGCAGTTTTATGAAAGCTGATAAAACTGCATCAATGAATGCTGTATATAAAATAATATACAGCCTAGCTGTCATTTAAAATCTGTGATGTATTAAGGCTTGAAGCAGCTGTCCATTGATGATATTTTTATATTTGTAGATGTTAATGCAGAGCTGCAAGGATCTACAGAAGGACACATTTCACAAAACAAACTAGAAGTACATTTATCTCATTCAGTAATCAACAATACATAGCCTTAAGTGACATTTTCCTGTTCTATTCTTATATTCATACAAACAGTAGTCTGTTATATCAACAATCCAGTGAGGATAAAAAGAGACCAAAATGCAAAATTTTTATCATTGCCTAAAAAATAAGTGATTTTTTTAAGTATTATTTTCTTTTCTCAATCAATTCATACACAACTACAAATGAAACAGTAATCTGTTAAGACCCAAGTCTCAAGGTCCAGTCACACCAACCTTGCATACAACTTATATGAGGCAATTTTCACTAACTAGAGCTCTCCACAAATTACCCACACCATCCAGTATCTTGCATCAATCTTGCCTGGACTTGCCCACAGATATGCAAAGAAGTATGAGAAGCCAACAACCAAGATTTGAACATGCTCAAAACTTGTTACTGCTCAAGTGCGGGAGTTTGCTGGTACAGGTTCACAAGGAAAACAAGCAGGAGGCCCATAGTTTATGCTAGTCAAAGGCAGTTAACCCACTCGGAGAAAGAAGGCTGGTTGAGGACCTCTGGCTATGTCACGCAAATGCAAGCCATTTCAAGGCAGTCTGCATGTCAAAGAACGGTGTTGGTACTATCTACTCCCATGTGACCTGTCATTTCTGCAGGCACGAGGCATGAAGTGAGTTATAGGAGGAAAGAGATGACATAATGAGGTCCAGTTACTGCCTTGTTTTTTTAGTAATCTGAGGGTCAGCTACAGCTAACTTGCTGGCATTCTGTGAGAAATTTTCAATATAAACAGTCACATCAGAATTCCTTCAGTAGTCAGTCTGGTTTTGAAGACCTTGTAGGCCCCTTCTGACTCCTCATATTCTCTTATCTCCAGGACTTCCATCTCAAAAGGATTGTTTGATGTCCATTGCTCTGTGGCACAGAGGACCTCCTCACACTGGGCCTCATTTGGATGATTGATGTCAACCACCACTTCTGGTTGTTCTGGCTGTACAGCAGTTTGTAGGAGCCCTCTGAAGACACCAATGAGATATTCCTGCCATTGGTGCCCAGCTTGGTTGACTGGCAGGGCATCTTAACATGACCTGGCCAAGAAATGAGGATGTTTCTTCCCCACCACCTCTTCCACTTGTATTTATATACTACTACAGGCAACTCCCATGCAGGTATCATGCATGTAGCATGCAGGTTGGCAATGATGACTGTATCTGGCCTGGAACTAACATCGACCTGTCTTGAAGCTGATATGACTGGGCCTTTACCTCAATTATTTAGTTGTCATCATGAAAAAAATATACAATTTAAATGTATTTACAGCATGCAAACTTATGATGTACAAATATATTGCAGGGCTCTCGATCTGCCAGATTTGGGGCCGATATTCTGCCCTATTCCCAATGCAAAATAGTATCTTTTTTCCCAATTTAGACCCGACATTTTCCCAATTCTAAGGAAAACACCATTATTTTTCCCAATTCTAAGGGCCCCGGGCCCCAGTCCCAAAATGGGGTGTGAGAGCCCTGTATTGTTTGTACATGCAAGTTGAATGAAGTAAAACTTGTGTTGGAGCTACAAGTTATGATCTTTCAGTACATATACATACCAAAACCAGATATGTATAGTGATGTTAATACTCTGAAAAAGCTGTCTGTATCTTTCATTCAGAATGAGATTTCAATTACAATTAAATTGTCCTGATATCGCTTATAGTCAAGCATTTTCTTCCAGTAAATAATGTATATTGAATAAATGACATGTAAGTATTATTATTAGCATGTTGAAGGTCTGACTGACTAGTTTCCCATTTTTATATGATGTATCTCATCCATTACTATGTTTTCATTATGCAACCAGTTTGAAAATCACAAACGACATTTAAATATTGCACAGTCACCTTTATCTAAAAAGAAAATAGAAGAATAAAGTTGAATTTGCATTCAGTGTATGAGTGCGTGTGATGGTATGATAATCACATGACTTTTCTAGTGTAATATGAACTGCCTGCAAGGTGGAATGTAGTACGATATGATGGCGGTATGATTATAGTGAAAACAGGTGGAATTAGTGATCTTCAATGCCCCCTTCAGTAGTTGGTGATAATGTTATATTTAAAAATTACAACAATGCATTAAATTTAACAAGAGGCCTCTGAGCCTTAATAAAGTCATACCAACGGTATAATAGCAATAATGGTAGTGGGACCAATTATCAAAGGGTAAAAGTTTTTGTTACAAACATCATTTTAGTTTTCCTACATCCCTTATTAATTTCAACTTAAATGTGCTATAGTGAAAGTTCACAAAATGTATTTTTCAATATGGCAGCTATACCACATCCCAAAATGACCAAAAAATGATTCTGCCATGAAGTTGCATATGGCCTTGGCTGTTATGTTGAAGCTTGCTTATTTGACATGCAACAAAATTCCATAGGCTGTTGAATTAAGAGTCTTGGGATGAGATTTGGGCAATCTCAAGAAATCAGAGGGAATACTAGTCAGTGTAAAAGAGACAGTCAGCTGTGGTATACACTGTACATACAGTCTGTCACAGCACTTGACAGGAAAGTGTCTTTCTTGGGGAGCCTAGTAGAAAGCAAGTAGGGATAAAGCTGAAGTCTGATTTGTTCAGCACTTTAAACTAGGCATATGAATTGAATATAATAGAAGCACAAGTCATTTTACATATACTCCCATACTATTACATATTTTGTGTCATTTACCATTGACTACTTCAAGTGTTATCTATGAGGAAAAGAAAGTACGGATATTTTTGTGAACTGATTGGCCTGGATGCTTTTGTCTGGAAGCAAATTTGGTGGAGGAGGGGGCAAAGACAAATAAGTGAAAGAGGAAGTAGTGCAAAAAATAGAGTGCATGTCTAGATCACAGTCTTACATGAATATTCAGCTGTTTGAATTTGCCTTTAACTGATACTTTTTGCTAGCCAACTCAGGTACTTTGCAGGTTTTTTCCATGTTGGTCTAACAGCATGCATCTAATTTTGTTTAATATTTACAACCGATAACAATATATGCCATATCAGGAAACGTACAAGGCAACCAGTTCATACTCTATCAGTAGAAATGGAAGATGCATATTATAATTAATCATACTAATGCATGTATAACACAACTGCAAAGTAGAATCAATTATAAACTTACCGAACTCCAACAATTTTTTCAGTGACATCGGCGATGGGCTAAACGATGCATATTTGTCAAAAGCCCCTTTGTAAACCCCAAAATATCTTCTTGTAATGCGCATTTTGGAAAAAAAAACTTGACACATATATTCGGGCCTATCAGATAATATACGTTATTTGTTTCAATGACGTCATTTATCCAAATATCACTTTGTTTCCTTCCTATGTTATTCTTGACCACTTGGAAGATTACATCATAACGTTAGTTTCAATCTCAACTGCTAGTTCAAATTGAATTACCATAACCGATACTTGAAACTCTATAAATCAATGAGTATCATTCTTTAACCTGTAAACATCAAAACATCCATTTTCAGTCCATTTTGTTCATCAAGATCACGACTTTGCACCGATAGCTAATGTTTTGTGTGTCTATGCAACAAACTACCCTCACAAAAAAGACCCCCTCAAAATCATCACAACAAGCCAATATCCACGAAACAAAAGTTGCAATTCACAATCTTCATATCATAACACACTTTGGATCTTCTTGCAAAGAAATTATGATAATTCCGAGAAGATTTGAATTATTTGAAAAGGTGGTATTCTGTTGAACTATTTTTGATTTTGACGAAAGCCAATGAAAACATTATGAATAGACACACCCCCAATGGAAAAATATACGATTTTCAAACGAAACACGAATTAGGAATTCGAGGTTTACGGACACATTTTTACCAAAACAAAAACCCGTCTTGTGTGTTCAGTTATGAAAGTTGCATTATTTACAATATATTAATCCCGATCTGATGCGTTTTGTCGTTAGGTTTCCATTATGGATATAAACCAAGTCACGCAAGCACGATTACGTTTGTAAACATCAGTTTTACTTACCGAAATCTACGAATAATTTCATAGACACTGGCTGTGGAGTGTATGTCGAATACAAATCAAGGTATTTTTTAGTCCTTGTAATATTTTTCAAAGTCTTCATTTTTGCTGCCATGCTTTCTCCGGGAATAGAAATACAACACGTTGGACCTAGTCCTAAGTCATTCTCGATACAGACGGAGTTCTAGAACGTGACGTCACGTAGAAAAAGCAGTCACGTGATCACCCATGGAATTTTTTTTCCTGTCTGGTGTTATTCCGCAGCGTGACCCAGTCATTGAACATTTGAACATTATTGGATTAAACTAAATGCACGAGATATTAGGAGTATAAATTGTAGACAGGAATGTTTTGTTTGTAATTTCTGACATCGAACAAATATACATGTGTGATTCAGTTGTACAATCAAGGATGACATGATCTTTAAAAAAAGACACTGATAATCATTTCTGCTGTATATAAATATAGATATATCATAAAGACGGTGTTCTGTGTTTTGTTGAATGTTATTTCGAATATGTTTCAAAGAAATATTTCGAAACTTCAAATATTGACCAAAAGTAAAGAAATATCATGTGGGTTTCGCATACATTTGCAAGATTAAAACAATTCATGGTACCGTGACAGGTTGATCTGGCGAACTCCTTTTTAAGTCTACATGAAGATTTTAAGAAGCTTGATGCTTTCAAAGGGACACTTGTACACGTTTGTAAACGTAGCCTTTTGAATTCGACTCCTGCATCGGCCAAGAGATAATCTTAATTTATTTGTAAAACTTTTTTTCTAATCTTTTAAATAGAAATACTTGCCTTAAAGTTTGATCGAATTTGATTTCCGCTCCTTGTAATGAAATAAGTATCATTTACCAGAGATATAGAGACGTATGATATAACATATATATCCGTATGTCTTCGATATATATATATATATATATCTCCTATATTGTAATTACATGAAAAATGTGACCAATTAATGATGACGAGGCTAAATAATAGCGTTCTCCTTCCTCGTGTTGATTATCGACCTTTGATTAACCTACAATTATTAAGAACTCCTTTTTAAGTCTACATGAAGATTTTAAGAAGCTTGATGCTTTCAAAGGGACACTTGTACACGTTTGTAAACGTAGCCTTTTGAATTCGACTCCTGCATCGGCCAAGAGATAATCTTAATTTATTTGTAAAACTTTTTTTCTAATCTTTTAAATAGAAATACTTGCCTTAAAGTTTGATCGAATTTGATTTCCGCTCCTTGTAATGAAATAAGTATCATTTACCAGAGATATAGAGACGTATGATATAACATATATATCCGTATGTCTTCGATATATATATATATATATCTCCTATATTGTAATTACATGAAAAATGTGACCAATTAATGATGACGAGGCTAAATAATAGCGTTCTCCTTCCTCGTGTTGATTATCGACCTTTGATTAACCTACAATTATTAAGAACTCCTTTTTAAGTCTACATGAAGATTTTAAGAAGCTTGATGCTTTCAAAGGGACACTTGTACACGTTTGTAAACGTAGCCTTTTGAATTCGACTCCTGCATCGGCCAAGAGATAATCTTAATTTATTTGTAAAACTTTTTTTCTAATCTTTTAAATAGAAATACTTGCCTTAAAGTTTGATCGAATTTGATTTCCGCTCCTTGTAATGAAATAAGTATCATTTACCAGAGATATAGAGACGTATGATATAACATATATATCCGTATGTCTTCGATATATATATATATATCTCCTATATTGTAATTACATGAAAAATGTGACCAATTAATGATGACGAGGCTAAATAATAGCGTTCTCCTTCCTCGTGTTGATTATCGACCTTTGATTAACCTACAATTATTAAGACTGAAATCAAATAATAGACAACCTGTGTTGTATCAGATGTAGAATATATTGATAACTATATACAGTTGGTTTAAATTACACCATTCTGCAAGTGCTGATAAGACTTGAAGATGTGTATGTTGAATTAAATGAATTTGAAGAAATGTCTCAAATATAATATTTTTTCGGGTGCTACACTTTTTGATTTAATCTTGCCATGGGAGCTAACTCCTCCTAGATTACCGTGCTTTCCTGAATGCGGTGCGGTTTTTAAGACACATCGACTGCACTAAACATAGAAGGAGGCGAGTCGTCGAAAACCCACGATACTCTGCTCTGTCTTGTGGGTTTCCGACGATGAGGGATGCGTAGATGTTTTGAAAAATCGTGTTATAATATATGTATATTATGGAGCGGTTTTGTTATAGGACAATTTAGATTATCTAGCTATCTGTGCGTCATTTCTCTATTACTGATATTGTCATTATTTGTTTGACTTCCTTTTTTGTTTATTCTAGTCCGTAAATGTACAGTTCATTTGATCTAACTTGCAACACTCTAATTCGTTTTACTTTTATTGTTAATGTACAATGTTCAAGTATTCTCTAATCATTACCTACCTATCTCATTTGGCATGTACCCCCATTTCGTTTGATCGTCTCCTGAGTCCACATATTTTCCGTGGCTTCTCAACTAAAGATCATTATTTTTTCATAAGTTTGCACTTGGTATCCATTTGGCCAGTCTACTTTCCTCCTGATGCGTTCCGTTTCATTTCGTTAATCTTTTTTATTGATGTGTGTTGTTTTGTTTCAATCTTGGTTCCTCTTAGTGTCGTTTTATTTCAAATTGATTTCCTACTGATGCGTTCCGTTTTGTTTCGTTGTTCTTTTCTATTGGTGCGTCCCAGTTTCAGTCTTTCTTCCTTGGGTGTCCAGTTTTGTTTTGATATCTAATTCCTATTATTTTTGTTTCAAGTTTTATATCGGCTTCTCGGTTATGTTGCGTCCGTTATTGATAAACTCTCTATCACTGAACATTGTTTTAGTCAATTCTCTATAGCAGCTTATTTTTTACTTTTTGTTTGCGTTTTTTGTTCTCCTATTTCACATGGTTTCTTTTGTTGTATGCCTATTGTATATTTCGTCTCCTATTTTTATGTCTACCAATGTCTTTTTTTATTATGTAAATTGCCTTTTTCTTGGTAGTTCTGAATATTTTGTCTTCATTTTTTTAAATTTCTCTTTTTATCTATCGGTATTTGGTTTTTACTCGATTTCTCGTCACATTTTCTTTTTTTTCTGTTTTATTGTATCTATTTTACATTTCCTTTTTTTCTGTTTTATTGTATCTATTTTACATTTCCTTTTTTTCTGTTTTATTGTATCTATCTCACATTTCCTTTTTTTTTTCTGTTTTATTGTATCTATCTCACATTTCCTTTTTTTTTCTGTTTTATTGTATCTATTTCATATTTCCTTTGTTTCTATTTTAATGTCTCTATATTTCACATGGTTTTCTATTTTAATGTTTCTTTATTTTACACGTGTTTTTCTATTCTGATGTCTCTATATTTCATGGGGTTTTTTTTGTTCCTTTTTAATATCTCCCTATCACATTTTTTGTCTCTATAGTTCATATTTTCTGTTTTCCTATCTCCCAATTTCTTGTATTCTATTTTGGAAATACCGCTTATTTCTCTAGCTTATATGTCCCACATTTTTAGTGTTTCCTCATCTTATATTATCCACATTTGTTTTTCGAGTTTACATTATAAAAATCAGAATTATATATATATATATATTAATATATTGTTACTGTACATAACCAGTACGATCTATTCTACACTTTCATGGGCATGCATACATATTCAATTTCCCTAATTAAATTTATATATGTGAATTCATGACAATGACTCTTCGAAAACCAGTTTTGTAAAACTGAGACATTTTAAAGTAAACAACCATTCATGCATGTTTTTATAATCGTTTTACTTTATTTTTCTTCAATCTACAAAATCAAGGATAATGGTTTAACCCCATAACCACATAACAAGTGATGTCAGACATCATATTCTCACACCTACGTATATATAAATGAACTAATAAGGCACATTTTAACAACAATGATAATAACTTATAGATATTAACATGGACATATACAACACTAGTGTCATAGTGAGGATACATTCCTTCACCCCGACCTCAATTATCCGGATTCAGTCTTGGTGCAGGGCAGCTTCGGAATATTTATCTACCAAGTAATTATACAGAAGCAATACATACTCCTATTCATAATTTCAGCACACGTATATGTTGCTACATCTCCCCTAGCAGCACTTGCAAAACCGGACCTTAGTATCACAAACAAATTAAATATGAACTGAAATTAATATTATGATTATTTCATTACAAATATTTATGGTAAAATCATCTGTCTGAAACAGAAGGAGAAAAGTTGTATAAAATCGGGATTGCATTACAGCAGATTCTTCGTTCTAAGTCTAGAGGAGTTTACAGTGACTGTCCAACATTTATAAAATCGGGGCTGCATTACAGCAGATTCTAGATTCTTAGTCTAGAGGAGTTTACAGTGACTGTCCAACATTTATAAAATCGGGGCTGCATTACAGCAGATTCTAGATTCTTAGTCTAGAGGAGTTTACAGTGTCTGTCCAACATTTATAAAATCGGGGCTGCATTACAGCAGATTCTAGATTCTTAACCTAGAGGAGGTTACAGTATCTGTCTAACATTTATAAAATCGGGGCTGCATTACAGCAGATTCTAGATTCTTAGTCTAGAGGAGTTTACAGTGTCTGTCCAACATTTATAAAATCGGGGCTGCATTACAGCAGATTCTAGATTCTTAGTCTAGAGGAGTTTACAGTGACTGTCCAACATTTATAAAACCGGGGCTGCATTACAACAGATTATAGATTCTTAACCTAGAGGAGGTTACAGTATCTGTCCAACATTTATAAAATCGGGGCTGCATTACAGCAGATTCTAGATTCTTAACCTAGAGGAGGTTACAGTGTCTGTCCAACATTTATAAAATCGGGGCTGCATTACAGCAGATTCTAGATTCTTAACCTAGAGGAGGTTACAGTATCTGTCCAACATTTATAAAATCGGGGCTGCATTACAGCAGATTCTACGTTCTTAGTCTAGAGGAGCTTACAGTGGCTGTCCAACATTTATAAAATCGGGGTTGCATTACAGCAGATTCTAGATTCTTAGTCTAGAGGAGTTTACAGTGTCTGTCCAACATTTATAAAATCGGGGCTGCATTACAGCAGATTCTAGATTCTTAACCTAGAGGAGCTTACAGTGTCTGTCCAACATTTATAAAATCGGGGCTGCATTACAGCAGATTCTAGATTCTTAACCTAGAGGAGGTTACAGTATCTGTCCAACATTTATAAAATCGGGGCTGCATTACAGCAGATTCTAGATTCTTAACCTAGAGGAGCTTACAGTGTCTGTCCAACATTTATAAAATCGGGGCTGCATTACAGCAGATTCTAGATTCTTAACCTAGAGGAGGTTACAGTATCTGTCCAACATTTATAAAATCGGGGCTGCATTACAGCAGATTCTAGATTCTTAACCTAGAGGAGCTTACAGTGTCTGTCCAACATTTATAAAATCGGGGCTGCATTACAGCAGATTCTAGATTCTTAACCTAGAGGAGCTTACAGTGTCTGTCCAACATTTATAAAATCGGGGCTGCATTACAGCAGATTCTAGATTCTTAGTCTAGAGGAGTTTACAGTGTCTGTCCAACATTTATAAAATCGGGGCTGCATTACAGCAGATTCTAGATTCTTAACCTAGAGGAGGTTACAGTGTCTGTCCAACATTTATAAAATCGGGGCTGCATTACAACATATCCTACATTCTTAACCTAGAGGAGGTTACAGTGACTGTCCAACATTTATGTGATGGTTTTAGTACTAGCTTGGTACATGAAGAAATTTTAACAACAAACATTCTTTCCATATTTCTGTAACTAGACGAAACCTATTACGTAATACCTGTTATTTAGGAGATTTACTTACTATAGTGTTGAATTCATCTTGCTCCCTACACCTGTATGTGCCTCTGTACCTTTACATATATACCCCTGCACTTTTACTGGTAGAGCCCCTACACTTTACCCGCGACAGTGCCCCTAGTCTTGTACCAGTGGTCTTACCAATTTTTCCGTGAAGGTACACTCACAACTCGATATAGAAAGACATTGTAGGTAGTCAATATTCATCTGATTAATGATATACTAAAAACTACATTTAATCAAGTGGGAATTGTATATCTACAAGTACACCGGGACATGCCGTATTATCTTCAACAGTGGTATAAATTATCATTAAATGAAAATTCAGATAGAAAATAAAATAACAACGATCCAGATACTTACATGGTATTAGTCCCGATGAAATAATCGTTATTATTTGAAGTAATTATATCACAAACATAAATCAGGGAGAATGATACCAAGGATTTCAAATTTTACAGAATTTTGAATATTTAAGATCTGGCAAACATATAGAAGCTTGTTACACACCATATTCTAAACACAGATAAAATATATCAAAAAGCGCCACATACGTGCTACTTTCTGCATACATTACACATGATGTAACTGGAGCATGCCAGACTTTACATATACGTGCTACTTTCTGCATACATTACACATGATGTAACTGGAGCATGCCAGACTTTACATATACGTGCTACTTTCTGCATACATTACACATGATGTAACTGGAGCATGCCAGACTTTACATATACGTGCTACTTTCTGCATACATTACACATGATGTAACTGGAGCATGCCAGACTTTACATATACGTGCTACTTTCTGCATACATTACACATGATGTAACTGGAGCATGCCAGACTTTACATATACGTGCTACTTTCTGCATACATTACACATGATGTAACTGGAGCATGCCAGACTTTACATATACGTGCTACTTTCTGCATACAGTACACATGATGTAACTGGAGCATGCCAGACTTTACACATACGTGCTACTTTCTGCATACATTACACATGATGTAACTGGAGCATGCCAGACTTTACATATACGTGCTACTTTCTGCATACATTACACATGATGTAACTGGAGCATGCCAGACTTTACATATACGTGCTACTTTCTGCATACATTACACATGATGTAACTGGACCAAGCCAGACTTTACACATACGTGCTACTTTCTGCATACATTACACATGATGTAACTGGACCAAGCCAGACTTTACACATACGTGCTACTTTCTGCATACATTACACATGATGTAACTGGACCAAGCCAGACTTTACATATACGTGCTACTTTCTGCATACATTACACATGATGTAACTGGACCAAGCCAGACTTTACACATACGTGCTACTTTCTGCATACATTACACATGATGTAACTGGACCAAGCCAGACTTTACACATACGTGCTACTTTCTGCATACATTACACGTGATGTAACTGGACCAAGCCAGACTTTACATATACGTGCTACTTTACTTGGATACAAGTGATCAATTCTGTTTGTAGTAACGATGACACAGTACGATGTACACACGAAATGAAGAGGTAGGATGGAGATTCAGTAGCACTTGTTAGTTACATACGACTAAACACGTGTGCATTCACACTCGACCATATACACACACTTTTCACAGTAATTATAGAAAACAGAAATGCCATTTAATCGATCAAATGCTAAAACTCCAATAAGTTATTCTCATAAACTTAAATCATACCAGTAACTCAATGATAATTCCATGATCTACAGTATCATAAGAATAAAAAAGATACCCTGTAGCCATATCAGGAATGTTCTCATATTAAATTGTGTTAATAATTTCCTTAGTTACTGTGAATTGACATTAAATTTTATTGCTGAATTTTCACTTGTCGATTTTTGAAAAATATTTTCTTTTTAAATGAATTATTTGTTACAAATATTAACATACATCTAGTTAACTCCACACATGCTGACCATGTTTTGAGTAATACGTTTAATATACACTGATCATTTTATAGTTTTGATTTTTCGATTTGCCTTCCTTCACCACGTCTTTTTGTCTTCGTGACATTTGTTCGTACTCAATTTATCAGTAGACAATATCATTTGGAATTTATGTCCTTTAAAAGTTCTCGAAATGATGTTCAAACTGGGCTTTTGTTCCGTTGCTGGCCTCAATACAACCTTGTTCTACACTCTTCGTTACACCTGGTGGCCCACAGCTAAATACACCCACCTTCCGGACCTGTGTCAAAAGGACAATTGTTGTGAGCCATTAATGAAGTCGATGTACGTTTCAATAAGTCAAATAACATTTTTCATGTAGCTACTAACACTTTATAGCTGTAGGACTTTAACAGTATATCAAATGTGAGAAAAAATTATGTAACCTAACACCCCACATAAAAAGAAAACATATGAATTAAGTGGTAACTTTGTTCCTCATGTTTGGGATTAGTTTTGTTTAATCACGCGTATAACATATGAATTTATTTAAATAGTGGTACAATAATCAATTTTCTTTTATATATAACTAAATGATACTAGCTGAAGTAAGCTAAAGTTAAATGATTAAATAAGTACACTTCCCAGTCGGTATTTCATCTTTCGCCTTCTAGATTAAACACTTTAGGACACAATCATCAATGCATAGTTCCAGAAGGACAACACAGGTGCGTGATGCAATTCTACTCTTATATATAAGTTGTCTTCCTTCGTCAATTGTGTGACAATGTCCAAAATATCAATGAATTAACACAATGTACAATACAACTTGATGTTGTTGACCCGAAGGTTCCATATTTGAATTACCTGTTGTAATTGTACCCGAGATTGCTTTATGTATACATATAATGTAAAAAATATGTTATTTCCGTGGTGATATATTTTTTCACTATATTCGAGGATGGATTAGAGTTGCAATACATAGATAAACAGAAAAATAAATATACTGAGAAAACTCTAGTCTGTTTCATGATTAACATGAAAAATACATCCTTTCACTTAAGCTTCTGATTAAACTGAGAAAATTTGAACAATCCTACAGTATAACCTTTACACGCCATAGCTTAGAAAACCATACACTTCCTCAGTTTGTTTTACAGTTTCAACAATAACTAAAAGAAGCATTTCAATATTACAGGGAAGTGACCTACCAAGGGATGAGCTTTTTGTACAGCTTCAAACATCTCGTTCAACTTGGGTCTTCCAAAATGAGTGTTAGCCTTCAGTCCGGTAAAAACACTGCAGCCCCCAGACAACTTTTGGAAATGTTCTTCGCAAATGTACTGAAAAGATATCATGAAATGTTATGGGTTTTTTTATTGAAATAGACTTACCTCGTGTGCGTCTTTTGTACAGCCCTATTAAACAAAACATAGATTTTCATGCATTTTAAAGAAGAACAATTTTAGTTTGTAAAGTTTTTAACACTACACAGGTCGGATAAGGAAGTCACGATTTATTTTTAAAATAAAACAAACTTACCAGCATGGACGTCCTGAGATCAAAGTTCTGGAAGAATTTGGTGATAAATATATCTATGGAAACAATGCCTTTCTTGTCAATCGCTTCCACTTCTCGAATTATGTCAAGGAGCCACTCGAAATGTCGCTGGCTTGCAGTTATCCACACAAAGTAAAGCTATGTTACAGAGAACAAGTATCAATACAATGCTGATCACACTTGGTAAACTATATACATGTAATTAAGTACTGTAAAGATAACCCATGGCATATCATATAGAATCATGGAATTAATCACCATCGCGATAGACATCAATGTCTTTAAGATTAAGTAAAGCATTATCTAGTAAAAAAAAATACCAAGAAAGTACTTAAATGTCAAAATGATCACAATCCAAGCTCATGTTCAATAAAACTAGGGCCAAATATGAACAAAAGAAAGATTTACAGGAAGTCTCATGAAAAAGTACTAAGAAAATAAGACCAGCTGTTAAGGATGAGTAAGCGTCTTCTTCATTGACAACATCATCCATAAACTACTCACACAACGGTGTATCTATTATACATTAGAAATCAGTTACGATTGAAGAACTGATTCAGGTACAGATCAGTTTACAGATCTAAATAGAGGCTAAACTCAGTGCAATGATAATCCGTTGTCTTATAAAAAATAAAGAGATGAAAAGTAAGAAAAGAATAAAGAGAATATAGTACGTTTGTTTGTATTAGGTTATTCTCGCGGGAATTATATTTTCGCTGTTTCAAGGGACATTAGATTGACAGTAAAAAAATTATCCACGAAAAAATAAGACACGTGTACTACCAGCGATATAATCTGTAATATAAAGAATCTGGACACGTCGATACCGTTACTAGACGACTAAGCCTGTCTTTTTATCTAACGATATATATGGTACATAATGCTTTCGTAAATAAACATAAATAGGTATTAATTACCGTTGAATCATACTTGTGTCAGAGACCATGAATTGCTTATATTATTTGCAGAAAGTGTATTAACATGTTCATATTCACACAGAATATTGATATTCTACCTTCTGGCATTTCATTCTGTAGGTGTTCCTCATCATAGCCATGTGTACAAAGTCTTTGAGGATAGAGGCATAGGGCGTGACGCCAATTCCTGCCCCAACGAGTACAGACACGTCATACTGGTACCAGTCCTGTTGGCCCGCCCCGTACGGCCCGTCAAGGTACAGCTGAAACACAAACAACCAATTTTTAACAGACTGATTACATCCGAAATCATTTTACCTAAATATAACAAATAAGAGTAACACGTACTTAACTATTTAAAACATAGATAAATAAATAAATTAGATAAATAAAAATCAAACCAAAAATTACTCAATATTTCTGAAAAATAAACATGCAATTGTATTTCGCATGATTCCATCTGGCACAATGATAATATAATTACACCAGAAATAGCATATTTAATACATGGAGGATATTCTTGAAATCATTGAGAAAATTACACCAACAAATATCTTACCTTCGGATAAGGACCGTCTTTGAGATTCTCTGGATCAAATGTCTGCCGTACATTCCATGTCCAGGGTCCCAGTGCCCTAATGTGTAGGGAAAGGGTATCCTCATGTGGAGCTGAGGTCAGTGTAAAGGGGTGATACTCGTTTCTGCCTTGTGACAGACAAGCAATCTTTACCCATTGTCCTGACTTGTACTCAAACTTAGACGGTCGCTTGAATTCCAGGTAGGTAATATCTACGGTGAAAGAAATCATTAGAATTGTATGTCATTTTGTCGTTAACCTTGTTGCAGTAACAAAATATAAGCGATGGTAATAATTCTTAACCAATGAAGAATAAGGTAGTATTTTTTTTCAAAATCAGTTGAATGAATTTAACCAGTTTGCATAAATTTTCACAAGATTAACCAATTATTTTCAAATACTAGATGCGTATTTTAAAGCACCAGTTTCAATCCCTGCCTTATACACCTGCTTGTATGTTATTAAACCTAAGTATCATTTTTGGCCACATGGTATCAAAATAATGCCTGTGATTTAGTCCCTGCCTTACTTTACGTTTTGTGACAAACTTAATGTATCTGTGGATCAACTGATTTTTATCAAATCAATATTAAAGATATAGTGATAAACGTCAACCAACCTGAATCAAGTTTCTCGGCCTTCATTACAGTTATCTCTGTCTTCTTTCGACTCAGACTGACGACTTTATCGATTGTAAACAAGATGGCAGGTAAGACGAAATACACATAGAAGAGAGGTTTTTGGACGATGAGGGATGAACCGTGAATGATAGTCAGGATATACAGTAAAGCGATTAACTTGTGGGTCAACCAGAATCCGTTGAATATAAGTTTTCTGGCTGTTTGTGTCGCAAACACGTATATGATACAAATGAGAATGACTAGTAATACTCCAGTAAAACCTGCAAGAAAAACATTTTGACGTTGATGATTTTATTTTAAATAAGTTCGTGATAAAGTAATGGATATTAAGAATATATAACCGAAATCTTGTAAACTTAAATGCTGGTTGCAAAATTTTCACAAAGTGTTGACCTACCAATTATGAGTTATAAAATAATTTGTTTTTAAATTCGGTCTCGGTTTTCGGGTATAGCCCATTGATGCTTCTAAAGAAAACCATCATTTCGTTTCGAATATCATATGTTATAAAAGGCCGCGTTTGTAAGAGAAAAATGGAAGCAGGAAGATAAGAAAATATAAAGATATCAAAGTATTTATATTTATTTTTTATTTTGGAAAAAGACAATACGAGCGAGCAAAATCCAAATTTTTTGCCCAAAGGAGAGATTTGCGTTTATTACAAACTCGATTTCGTAAACAATCACAATAATAATTTACCTGTCATATTTCCGAACATCCAGAATACGAAACCCAACTGGGTATCTGCTCTGTAAAGAAAATGTTATATGTTATTAGATATTTACAACTGAATGTAATGATATGTATATAATGAAATTGTTCATATAAAGCCAAGCCTTTAACTGCACAACACCAGCAACTTTGCGAAATCGAAATCAACAAGCATCTACAAACAATCAAAAATAGGCACGATAAGAATAAGAACTTAGAATGTACGGCTAGGATAAACCAAATAAGTATATGTTTATTATTCCCTTTTCTTCTCATATCATCCCATTAAAGGTCATCTCCCTTACCTGAGGACGATGGAATCAAAGATACACAGATGTCCGGTCGGTTGTGTGGCAAGATGGTAGAAATTGAAGCTGTAGCCCAATACATGGAGGCCTTTAAAACATGCAGTACAGTATCTTGTTAGTTAAATTCGAGCTAATAAGACAAAGTTTTACACTTCCAATTATTTTTGTAATCACATCGATTGAACAGCGTTGATAAATGTTTTACTAACGTACAGAAAGACAAGAGACCTCTACAGACTTTACTGACCTCTTGGCGCCAAGAACAAAATATTAGTTAAATGATATGAAATTGTTCCTTAACCGATATAGCTGAAAAGATTGCCCTTTTCTGTGCCTGTAAAGAGTTCAAGATTTTGATTGAAACGACGTCTTTTTTTGAAAATGTAAAGATACAACGAAGTAACACACGCAATCAGAGGAAAACCTCACCCGTGAAGAACAGTGCTGTCCATGCCACGACTTTGTGGAAAGCCACGTGCGAGTCAAAAGGAACATACAAATTGAGGAAAGTTCCGCGTAGCCACGTGATCATGTTTCGACACATGGTCAATAGCAACAGACTAAACGTAAAGGACATCCCTGCTGCTGCTCCTCTTGTAACGCTGATTCCATAACTCATCAGGGCTCTCAAACCACTATGTTCACGTTCAACGGTGTAGTCTACAATGTGAACAAAAAAACTGTATATCTTTATTTAATAATAATTTTTTCACACAAAGTTTCTGGTAAAGTATGGCAAGACAGTAAACCTCAGGTATAAAGGAAATAAGAATTGGTATTACTTAAAGAAGTATACACATGGACATTTTATATAAAAGAGGCAAATTCAGCTTTCTAAAGTTGAATGTATCGGTAAGTTGAATCAAATCAAGACAAATATTACCATACAGTAATATAGTTGAAAATGCCTGAATAGGCGATGCTGTTTAAACACGAAGAACTGTCAACTTTCATACAAGTAATGGAATCGAGTTTTCTTTGCCGCATTGTTTGTATATTATTGTAAATCGATATATAATTGCTGTTTATGATTATATTCTTCATTTTTATTAAATATGAAATTAACTGAATGTAAGCACATCCAATGCCTGAGTTGTTTCCCTTTCACTGCGACTCATAAAGACACGCCTATCGAAAATGACAGATAATATTTCTAAACGCATGAAAATATTACAGTTCTTTTTATTTAAGCAAGGTTCTTGTTTGCTTCCATTGTTTGTTAACAATACTAATTTAAATCAACGTCTAGAAATACTTACAATAAAACCTTTCAGCAAATAGTCCCCAGCATATACCATAAAACAATACAAGAAAGAATATATTCTGCCTGTTGTTTTCTATAAAATGTTTCAGGTTCTTGATCCTAGCTTTAACTGGATGGTATTTTTCCCTGGTGGCCTCGAAGCGTGTTCGGAGTTCTGTCGGAAAGTTGGCTATAAGAGAGTTGCTACTGGAATTCTTTGTTAAGCCCTCATCAATACTGCCACTGCTCCTCCGATGGGTGTCCAAACCAATGGCTGATTTTCGTCTCGTATCCATGCTAGATATTACCATAAACACCATGCATTGTACTTTGTAATACACTTAGTCGTGGTCCGAGAAAGAGCATTACATAGAATTATTTAATCAATCGTACACATGCTAAACGTAAATTAGCTTTGTATTATACCAGTAGCGTCATATTTTGTCATTATAATTATTATTTCACAAACTTGTTATGGTCGTATAAGGTATTACCATATTTCAGAATGTAATCGATTGCGAAAAGTTTTTAATGGAAACTCTACCATACCATATTCGTTATCAAGAAGTTTACATTTACAACGATATATATAGTAAAAGAATTAGGAACTTCCTAACATCAAACAGAGACATACCTTTTACGGATATCCTGGGGTGTTGGGTAACAGTTTTTTCTCCCTACACCAAATAATATCAATACATTATTTTTCAGATAATTATTAGTATAATTCTAACACATCATTCAGTTGAACATGTCTTATTTTTGTTGTTATATAATACATATTGCAAAAAAACATTACATACTTCAAATGAGCAGTTGCTAAGATATTCACTGCGAACAAGGCACCAGTGACATGTATTTTCAATTAACGAAATATCTACAAGATTTGTACACAATGAGTACATAAGAACGACCTATACAATGGTACAATATCAGTTCATTTTATACAACAGTAGTAATGATTAATAGATGCCTCAGGAGTTTAATAACATAAACCTACTGTGGTAGACTAATTTTTTCAATGTTTCTATCTTTCAGGAAATCAATGCATCACCAAAGCATACAACACAGTAAAACATCAGTGGTTCTGACTCTTGCTAGACATTATGTTTAACACTCGATGAAAACAGAAATCATCAAATTATTAATGTTTTTGTCCATGTAAAAAATAATCTCACATGGTTATCTCCCTTTTTATTGTTTCTTGTGTCATTACAGATAGTATAGATAAAGAGCACGAAACTAATTTCCTACATGTTGTTTCATTGTGTTTGGAGGTTAAGGTATAAAGTACATATGAAAAAGTATCAAGTGCAGTTTCAATAGAAACAATAAATAAATACCTTTCCATTCTAATCCTCCATTCCAGATTTTGTCCATCTGAGGAGAAAGAATTTGACAAAAGTCGTCGAAGTTGAAGCTAGATTGTTCTTGTAAACCATTTTGACTGCACATCGACTCGACCAGACTGATGACTTCTTCTTTTCCTAGGTTGCTATTTGCCATCTCCAACAGTGAGCTGATTTTAAAAAATGAGATGTAATCTTTTGGTAAATATTTCGGAAATTTCAATGTCACAAATCTCATATAACGTGTTAATAAATAGCGACTCACATACCATGTCCAGTATCCAATATGTGTAAAATATAACGAAAATCTCTTACTTGAACATTTTGATGAGCGCAGCTTTGTCCAGGGACCCAGAGGAGTCGGTGTCAAACATACGGAATACCAGTTGTAATTTATCTTGGCAGGACCCTAAATGTTAAATAACGGTGTTATTATCCAAACCAAATTATTTGACTGGTCTAAATAAAAGAGTGGATTTGATTGCTACTTTAAAGACGCTATGCACCATAATTTCATTCATTTATACACATTTAATTTTTCTATGTCCATTATATCAAGAACGACAGCGAAGATATATTTACAATAATTTATGATGTCAGATGATAAAAAAAAAATCCCTGAGTAATATAATAAGACAACAAAAAACCAATTTAAATGATTATTTCAATGGTAATCCCGTCTTGAGGTGTCATGAATGTTATTGAATACTGTGATAGGTGAATATGGCCTGCCCTTATGAGATAAAGTTTCTTTGGTTCAGTTCTGCGTTTGATATGTGAATTTACTGATGCAAAATGAGTTTCAGTGGTGATTCCATGTTAAAAATATATGTATACTACCTTTTAGAATTGTGTACACAAGTACAGTCTATTCAAATTAATTGATTTACATATGTATAACAAATACGCCTCCATTCATATTCATAAGCATGGATTGTACACAATGTTGACAGGCCATATTAATGAATAAAATCTTACATTCATCATACCTTTAGAAAATAGGACAACTGCGGTAAGAAAGTCTCTGTAGGA
Source organism: Ylistrum balloti (assembly GCF_031769215.1). Taxonomy (NCBI): domain Eukaryota; kingdom Metazoa; phylum Mollusca; class Bivalvia; order Pectinida; family Pectinidae; genus Ylistrum; species Ylistrum balloti. The sequence goes on along the minus strand of NW_026782081.1, from coordinate 2,146,020 downwards.
GATATAGCCATTTCTGTCAGAGTCCAACAAACTGAACATGTTTTCGACAAAATCAGATCTTGGCTTGATACCAAGGGCGTGTGCAAATTCTTCCTGGTTAAAATGAAGAAGCATATCTTTGGTAACAAGAAAAAGAGAAAGAAAAAGTTTTTATGAATGAATATGAAATCGTAAGTGCTGAGAATAGTGCCATTAACGACGAGCAGCTTCAGTACAAAGTGTAGAGTTTCTAATATATGTCGATTATCTGTTAACTGGTAATATATTATTAATCTTACCATCATAACCAAAACATATGAAGATAGTATAACGTATTAGAGCGTTAAGGAGATACCTTTGATAATTCTATTTCCAATATTTCTGCAGCTGTCTGGGTAGATTCACTCTCACTGTCTTCAAGGTCTGGATCATAATCCATTTGGAAGGCCTAGTGATAATAAAATAGAATAAAAAATATTAATGTTTATTGGATTATTTTTTATCTTTCTTTCACAAACAATATTTTGTTAAACTCTAATGCATTCTATGATTACCAATGTTCTTTCTAACACCTGTCAGTAGAACATCATTATGTCGAATACATTTTTATCACAGCAGGGTACATGTATTTTATTCAGTAGTCAGTAACCAAGAAGATATTCTGACGACTGATGTACATACAAATCTAAAAGGTTTATGGCGTATCAATTATAATTCTTCCTCGTTAAGATATATATTTTATATTACATACGGAAAATTAACACTATTGATTAAAGATACAACCTCTGAGAAAACAGTTTTAAAGAATTTCTCCAACACCGCGTTCCTCTTGACTTGGGTGAAGGTGTTGATATGGATATGCTTAATCTTGGCCTCGTGTATGATGGCTTGACGACTGTCTTTCTCCAGAAGAGCGCAAAGAGCGTTTTCGAACAAACTACGCTGTGTGAATGTTTGAAATTGTAAACACTGCAATGAGAACGAGGTAAAATGTATTTTACGACGAAGGTGTTTTTCACTCGTGCCCAATCGTGCAACTGAATCATTTATCAAACCACTCTGCTGAGAAATATTAACGGCTGCGTTCAACAGAGCCATTCAGTTGTCTTAAAATAAAACTTAACTTGTTGAAAGAATTAAGTATTATTGTTCAATTCATGGACATATTGGTTGTAATTCTATCATTAGATGCCTTGTATATATCTAGTGCAAATGCAATTTAAAACTTGTATCCGTCATCCATCTTGAAATTTCAGTGAAATACAACAAAAACAATAATAATACGAAAACATATCAACAGCAACCGAAGACTTTCCATTTTAGCGTGTCAAATGTAAAACAAATCTTACCATGTCATATTCTTTCGGAACTTTAATCATCAACGTTGTCCGCCCCTTGTTTGTACTATTGTAGATTTCTACGTCAGAAGAGTGACCGAGGCCTAATGTCCGGAGTCTTGTGCCGCGACTGTTCGTCAACTCTACTGTGCATTTTTGTTTGAGTTTCACAATCACGGGACGTGTTGACAACTTTTCTCCCAGCCACTCAAAGGCCTTAAACGACTGCATTTCTACAAAAGCAATATAGAATACGCTTGATGATGAAGCTCTGGGTGGAAAGGAAATAAAGAATGAAGAACGACTCACACAATATTTGAGATAATGCAGCACAAAACACCGTAATATGTCGTAAGGTGTGTGGTTTATTGATTGATTGATTTAGATGTTATACAGCCAGGTTATGTGACTCCAATCCACTATTCAGTCAATAAATCAACTTTACACATTACATTTATGAAAAAAGTCTTCCGCATGCAAGTATCCTATTTAAATCACTGCAAATTCGTAACAATCTTCCTCATTGCCACTGATCCGATTTCAGAAACCAGCATATATCAAAAATTACCTTCCGAATTTGATTCGGCATCTTTCGCCTGTCTGCTCATTTGTTGACGTCTTACGTGCTTGCTGTGTCTCCATGTCCGACATCTAGCAGCAATGTAAGCTGACAGCACGCATACTACAACGTTATAAGGCAAAGAGTTTTCTATCTAACGAAAGGTAAAAAGAAAAGATAAACAAAAAAAGGGAAGGAAAACATCAAAATATAATCCATACATCTGTGCCAGGTACTAAGGTACATGTATGTTCGTTAACAGTCTAGACAACAAGATCTTCGTTATGTTTTGATATTAAGTCAGAGACACGGAATGGAGTGGAGATATGAATTAAAGTTTTTATCTTAATAAGTCTATTAGGCATATGAATGGGATGTCATGTTTTCAACTTCAAAGACTTACTCAGTGGTATTAATCCGAAGCATGACCAAATAATGATAAAACTGATTTCACTCCCGGCAAAGTAGTCGTATCCTTGATGTCCTTTACACTCATCTATCATATCGATAGTGACAAACACAGGAGGACAGACGGACGCTGTAATGTAATGGTAACATCATAAACAATAGGAGTGACCTTACAAGTGTGGACAGACGGGTATGTGATATAATAACACCATGTTTTGGGGGTATATCTTATACATGAGGACGGATGGATGCAGTTATAAGACATCCTATTCAGAGGTATAGAGCTTACACAATATACAAGAAGAAATATCTTACAGATGAGGACAGACGGACGCTGTTATAAAATATCATATACAGGGAGAGATCTGATACCGGAGGACAGACGGATGTTGTAATGTAACGGTTACATAATTTACAGGGGGATAAATCTTACACAGAAGGACAGACTGTCGCTGTGATGAAACATCACATACAGAGGGAGAAATATTCCACAGAACATACGCAGTAATATAATGGTAACACCATATTCTGGGTGATACATCTTACACATTAGGACATACGGACGCAGTAATATAATGGTAACACCATATCCAAGGAGATTCATCTTACACAAAAGGACAGACGGACACAGTGTTATAATGGTAATATCATATACAAAAGGATATATCTTACACAGGACAGACAGATGCTGTCGCACGATGTAATCTGATGATACCAACATCTACATAAGGACATACGGACGGTGACATGTTATTAACATACACAAACAACACATATAACAGGATAGACGTAATACATTCCATATTTATGTCTGAAACAACTAAAATCAAGTCGAAAATATTTTATTGTATTTCAGTTGTTATAATCTGACTTAGTATCTGCTTAAGAGACAATCGATAAACAGTTTATTACTTTCTTACTGAATATCTTATGGGTGTTTTATAGAAAACATAGTGATAAAGCTGTTTCAAGATAACTAAAATAATGTGTTTGCGTGATATAAATCATAATGTTCATGAAGACAATTGCTTTCTGAAGACAGAAAAGCATTTCTACAATCGTAATATAATAGAATTTGACAAAAATACATACCATTCACATTGAAAACGTCCTTTTGTAGGTCATCTTCGTTTATTTCTGTTGATTTCACAATGACATCATAGAGTGTTATTTTCCTGATTTCCTCTATTTCCTCTGGTTTGAATAGCCTACAAGACGGAGATGTAAAACCTCTGAAACATATCTTCTTCTGAACACTACTGAAGCCAACCTAATACTAGTAATATTTTACCTCTAAACAATCAATGTCAGATTTCCAGAAGTAGGAAACTGGTAAAAACACAAGTATTGTTGTGTCAGCTTAATGCAATTTTATATCTATTGTTTTACTGCGATATTAATGAATTATTGTTGTTTTTTTAACTTAACTACCAGTGTGTTCTCCATGGTTATCTGATATAATCGCCATATATTCACAGTTCTTGTGTTTATTAGAGGTAAATAAATCGCAGCATTTGCAGTGCCTTACTTTGATTGCTTATTCTCGAACCAAAAGCGGTCTCCGTCCCTGATCCTTGTGAACTGGTCAACGAGAATGGACGTGAACATTGGACCTGGTCCATCCAGTGTTGTCTCTAACATACCTCCAACGAAGGGGTCTATGGTATTTATGTCGCCATATAATTTCATCAATGTCTCGAACACCTGAAATTTTGTATTTGTATTTTCATTATTTTTATTGATATCAAAACAATTTCTTTATATCTCTTCATCACGTTTTTCCATTCGTCGATCTTATAACTTGAGTAACTCTACAGATGTCGTCATAAACTAGTCGAACAATGTGCATTTTCATCATTCGATCTTATGAATAAACAGCGGGTTCCAATCTAAACTAAATTGGCACATACGTTTACATCTACGATTCTGCTAAAACATCAAATACTTTTTTACTGCTATCAAGTATCTATAAAATTCAGTCTAAAATCATAAACATAAATGCCCATATATACATTTTGTTCAAATCCTCCTTTAAGGTAGAAGAAACAATTATGTATATTAACCTCGGGATTTGTGCTATTGAGTGCGGGATTGATATCTCCCCATTCCGTTATTTGTTGCAGTCCCAGCTCCTTTCGAACGGTGTTGTAGTCCGGTAGACCGTAATCACGTCCTCTCATAATTGTCTGCGCCACATGGTCCTGACGTGAAAAATGCAGGGGTCCAAACCATTTACCTATAATTCATATAACACATTGTACAGAATTCCATCATAAGTATGAGCAATGATCAAGTAAAATAAAACTTTCGTTTTCATAAAAATGTTTAGTAACGGAACTTTTGACAAACTGCTAACATGGAAATTAATCAATTAAACAATATTTTTCATTAAATCATTTGTCAAGATTATAAAACATATGTTGAGTCACGGATATTAGCTACAGAAAATATAGAACGAATAACACTCACTACATACAGAAACACATCAGTCAGGTACAAACAGCAAAGCTAAGACAACACAAATAGACATGGCAAACAAGACACTGTCACATGTATATGAGCTGTTTAGGGACTTAGACGATTCTACATCTGCTCATTATACTTATATAAATAAATTTTACAAATGAGAGCAACCCATAATGTAAACAATCACCGAAACAAAATTACTCCTGCATCAACAGGCAAACAATTATAAATCAAATATCAGAACAAATATTTCGTTTTATTATATCATGTTATATAATAACGATAATAACTTTGTATATCTTCTATGATTTTAATGTCCTCCCGTTCACACAGTTGATTAGCAAGGCCGAGTAGAGTGTCTTCTACACCATCTTCACGTTCATTAAGAATATTCTGTAACACAAACTAAAACACATCATTTATATGCATATTTTCGACAGTTCAAATTAATGTTTAAAATCCGTTACAAACGTTTCCTGTTTTGTTGTGGTGATACGATATCATAATTTCAAGAATATTTATATGAATTTTCAACGACATTTTATTTATTGCAACACGAACCTGTGATCCGAAGTAGGTATTACAGAGACGCAGAGCACTGCGGACGAAATCAGTGTCGTTATGATCACAGCTGTCCATTTCACTGTTAGAAGAAGAGTTAAATGTAAGTTATATTTCACAATTCGTATGTATTCTATTTGGGGTATATAAGAGTGTATTATTGTCATGTTTATTTCGTAACCAAAACTAAAATCATGCTAAGAATGTTTTGTTGATGTTGCTTTTCCTAACACATTCTTAATAGAAATACAACAAAATTTGGAAAGTAAAAACCGAATCATGACTTACAGCCTTTAATCCATTTAAGTCATACAATGATATTGAAAGAAGTACAATTCTGGTTAGAATTGTTACAACGTTTTGACGGAGTACGTACCGCTGATAAATTGCCGCAGGTATCAACGTCAAAAGATATCGAAGTGCCACAGCATCAAACACTGCGGTTATACCCGGTTCTGTGGAAGCCTTATATCCTGTAATTTAAAAATACTAAATGTACTTTTATACCCAATTCTGTGGACGCCTTATGTCCTGTAATTAAATAAAATCATAAAGTAAAATGTTACTTTTTATACTCGGTTCTATGGACGCTTTATATCCTGCAATTTAATAACATCAAAAAGTAACATGTTACTTTTATACCCGGTTCTGTGGACGCATTGCATCCATCAGTATGAAATTATCAAAATGAAACACCACTTTTACACTTGGTTTTGTTGATTCTTTTTATACCGTAGTACTAAAATACTACTTTTATACCCAGTTCTGCTCATGTACCAAGATATCATTAATACAATATATATTCAATATCATTCTCAAAGTTTGTTCTTTTAGTCGAAATTTTTATCTAAAATGTAGTCATACTTTTATTGATAATTGACGTGTGGTTTACCTTCATATGGCGGTAACTTTGCTTTCATAAGCTTCGGTAACCACTCATAGACAATGATATTCTGAAAAAACAATTAAAGCTCGTGACACACAGACAAAAATCATGATATTCCAACACGAAGATCATATATCAAAACTTTACCCATAGTAATACAAACAGTACGTGGAATGAAGAAGTCATGTTAAGAAAAGGACTTACATTGTATTAATATCGACTACAAACACATCAAGGCCAAAGAAACTTTAAAAACTGTCGCATCACGTATTGTAAAACGTGTTCATTTACAAATGCCTACGTTGTATATAATCTGGTAATATTTTATTACATTTTTCACATTTTGATTTAAATGTCACGAAAAGTTCGGATCACGGCTGACAACGATGAATAAACTATTTTGTGTCTAAATAATTAATAGCAATATCTGTCACTATCGCCAAAATATTGAATTTCCTAAGTGGTCAAAACTACAATGATGGTATAACTTACCTGTAACGTGGCAATCACCCATTTTCTTGATTTTGCAAAAATATCAGCAGGTGCGAGGTTTTCATGGTTTTCTCGAGTAAACTTTAAAGCTAGAATGTTATGCCATCTATGAAATAGCACCCCAAGGGAGAGAACGGCGGGATTCTCATGGACATGTTTATCACCTAGCTCTGAGAGCAAAGAAAAGTTTTATATTAACATAATTTTTATGTACATTGGTCGATCTGTACTGATATTTTTTATCATTATGGTATCGTTATAGATACATATATTCAATGAAATTTACGTTGTGTTTTTCTAGTCAACATTTTGTACTCCTTATTTCCACAGCGAAATAATGAAATGAGAGTGTATGATACATTCCTTATTCTGAAATTACTTTGAATGCAAATTGTTGTTGTAACGTTTTGGATGAGACATTACTAATTGCAATATTTAGAATATATGTTTTATGTCTCCTTGATGTACACACTAAATTTCACTGATAACAACAAGTTTCTTGGAAAAGGTGTAATGTTTACTTACTCCATAGTGTCAGGGGGTTATCTATCTTGTGATGAACGGATGGATATGCCTTGTACGGCACTCCAATATCATTGTCTTCCGGAAATTTTTGCCATTTATCACCAGATGCTAGAAAAGCTGTTTTTTCTTTACGAAGAAATGAAGCCCGTACTGTATTGGTTCCGTATACAAAGCCTGCGTCTATGAAGCTTGTGGCAGCATTTATCTATAATGTAAATATTGTTGTTTCAACCCCAAGTCTTTCTACAGAAAAAGCTTTTAAGTATTCCATTAAAAAGTCGTTTATTGCCTCTTGGCTAGACGTTGACCTTGACACAGTGCTATCAAGCAGTTGTCACCTTATAAGTTGTCGTCTGTGGAAAAGGTCGTTGTGATGTAATAAGAATTCCTCAGGAATTATAATACAATGACCTTATAATACAATAGCGTAAAGTGTATTAGCTTGGCTAACATTACAGAGTAAAGGTATCCCATTCAAACTGTCAGCAGATGTATAAATCAGTATATAGTAAAGGAGATTGTGGTAACTGAAGTATTGCTGATTGAGGTTTTCCGGTTATTTTGAAGAAATCATAATTTATCTAAAGACCACCTGCTAAAGCAAAAATATTAAACATGTCGGAATTTTACTTTTGCATGTTCTTACACAGACTCTATATGTTATAGTGCTTGGAAGTTATCGGAACCTTATCAAAAGGCCACCTGCTATAGTGTGGTTATTTTGTAGCCTTATGAAGAGGACACGTGCAATAGGGGACCACATTTGAACTTTTTTGAAGTAAGCGGAACCTTATCTAAAGTCCGCCTGCACAAAGAGTTTGTAGAACACTGACGTTGGCGTACTCTTAAGACCACCTATTTTATAATTATTATTTTGAAGTCATGTTATAATAAAAGGTCATCTGCTGCATGTACAGGAACTCAATTTCTGGACTTCATTTATGCAGTGTAAAGTTTCAGGGTTGACCAAGTCGTTTAAACATAAGTAACTCTTATGATCTTTTGATAGATGTCTCTATTAGTATTTTATTAAGTGTGTAACCGCAATTTCTCAACCGTTGGAGTAAGGAGTCAGCCTTTAGTGTAGGCGAATCTTACCTGTTAACCAGGATATCTAGAGATCGCTTATAAAAATACGTCATGTAACCTACCCGTTGACCAGAACATTTTGTCTGTCTATTCATTGGTCAATTACAACAATGCATATATAGTTATCATTGGCGCAAAATATTTAGAACTAGACTATCCTGTTTCCTGGTCAATTAGTTGTTTTGTTCCCAATGAAAGCAATTCCTACCTGTGACGGGAGGGGAGATGTACGTGTCTACACGCGATAAGTAGGTCATACCCTTTAGCTGGAGGGTCAAAGTCAGTACTAAATTTAAGTCAATTATATTTATTCATTTGTGAAAGGAAAAGGAAGATATTGCTTATCTACTTAATCATACTTATGACAAGGAGAGGTAAGTATCACCATCTACTACAAATAAATCATACCTGCTGACGGGGGGAGTTAGGGGTCTGACCACTCTTTTTATCATATGCTGCTCTTTCATAAGGCATAGATACCGTCCCGGAACAAGTGGGATCGTAATCCGGGTCACACCTTGGTACAGGGATGGACAAGAGTTCTACTGGACAGGTCGTTTCGTCAACATCCGTGAGTTCAAAGTCCACCAGTTGGCCTTGATGTTTTAATAGACAAAAATAAAGATTTTCTGTTTATATAGTATTACCTAGCAGGGTTTACAAGCAATACATTAAAAAATACGTTGATATTTTAGTTCCTATTGTAAAAGCTAATGCATCATATGAAAATCTGGTATTTATGTACTTCTTATACTTAAGATGATTTTTAAGAGTGATATATGTAATCGTACCGTAAACTTTTTTTAAAAGAAATAAAACGCTTACTTCTGACTTTACTTACCAAAGAACGCGAAGAGTGCTGATCTGTTATGGTATGAACCCCCGGAGCTAATAGACATATTCTGTCTGAACAGTGCATTACTGATTTCTCTGGCACTCGGGAGTCCATTGTTGGGAGCTTGGTAAGTGAAATCTGTATATGCCGTTGTAATATTGTGCAGTAGGGGCTCACCTGAATTCAATCATTTATTTTGTAATTCAGTGTAATAAAATATTATGCAATTTTTCTTTGTCGCAAAATTGGATTCACATGTATTACTAGTATCAACATGCTTTTAAACCCGTGTTATGTATATGTAATTTATGTAATTTCTATAAGACAGATAAAGCATTCAATATTATTTTTGATATCGTAACCCTGAGCAGGTTTTGTTAGAGTCGTTTTAGTATGTTTTTATTACCTGCTCCGCCCCAGTTTATATGAGCAAAGTTGTTGTACCAGCCATCAACTCTCTGAACTACTGAACTCTCTGTAACATTAAATATACAAATGTTATCAATCGCTTACAGAACAGCACATTGAAAACCCATTAATATCATATACATTTAATGTTTAACTGACTTTTTCAACACGTAATAGAATCAGATTGTCATTACAGAGGTACGGTATAACTGATAGTATTACTGAATCGTTCAAGTCCGTTAAACAAAATGTTAGTATATGATGGTAAGATTATTCTACTCTTATAGTTATTACAGGTTACTCTTTAATGCTGAGTGGGGTAGAACTGTACATCTAGGAAACAAAGTAGGCAGGGGCTAGGGAGAGGAAATGTGTATGTCTAAGAAACAAACGGTAGGTAAGGGCGGGGAGAGAGGTAGGTTTAAAATGTAGGAAACAATCAATAGGTAAGGGCGGGAGAGAGAAGTGTTGTACATCTAGGAATCAAACAGTAGGTAGGGTGTGAGAGGGAGGAGAGGTATAGATCTAGGAAACAAGCAATAGGTAGGGGTGAGGGGGAGAAGAGAGGTGTACATCAGAAAAACAAACATTAGGCGGGGATTAGACGGGTTGTACATCTATGTAGGTAGGGACAGGACAGGGAAGAGAAATGTATATCTTAAAATCAAACATAAGGCAGTGGCAGGGTAGAGGAGGGCTGCCTATTTAGAAAACAAACGGTAGGTAGGGGCAGGGGAGGGAACGAAAGAAATGTATATCTTAAAAAACAAACAAAAGCCAGTTGGTTGGGTAGAGGAGGCTGAAAACAACTTGTAGGTAGGGTAGGGAGGGGAGGTGAATTATATATCTGGGAAACAAATGGTAGGTAGGGTTGTAGTAGGGAAGTATTATACACATGGGGAAGACTTGGTGATGATTTTGTTAGGAGTGGTTGGTTTATTTTTAATGAGAAAGTAGGATTGGGGTTTGGTAAGAAAAAAACAAATAAAAAGCAGAAAATTAATTCTTGTGGATACGACCCCTGAAGGGTAAGTCAGGTGTCAGGTTTGGTAGGAAGTAAGAAAGAGATATATTAGTTGTGAAACAATAAGTGATTATTGTGTAGAGGTAAAAATGACGATAGTAAGTGATGGAGAGGTAAGCCATTAGCAGTAGTATTGGCAGCATGGGAAGGTGTTGGAGATGATCACAGCCTATAGAAACAACATCTCTTCAGATCAAGATCAAATATAGTATGAAATACAATATCATAACAGAATAAATGCTAATATTAGATTAATTATGGGTCACAAAACGTCATCAATGTATAAAACCCTCATTATAATAGTATGAATATGACACCAGCGATAGAAAGCTTGAAATAACACACTTACCTTCGTGATGCAAGTGGCTCTCGCACAGGAGAAAACACAGCAGTAACAAGTAAATATTCATCGTTTTAAGGTCGTCTGTTTTGTTTTCCTGTTTTAAGATATATGTAGAGTCTGAAGCGTGCGTTTACATGTTGTCAGTTGTAGATGGTAACACCGAATGTGCTCCTGTCCTGGTATGCTGGTTGTTATAACAGTCACAATGCGGATACGATCTTGACGCACTCGGACTTCACCTGAAAATAATACAGACGCGGGGCTCGTCATACAGGTAAGTTATACAGGTAAGGTCTATAGATATATATTGAATATCCGCATACTTAGACCATGCCGACATAGGTGTGATTATAAATTTATGATTGACAGCGAGGATCACCTAATAATTATACCTTACTGATGCGATTTCAGTATTTTTGTATTTTTCTTTTTAGTATTGTGTTTCTATATAGTACTCTAAGCTTCGGTTTTATTATAAAATAATTAATACAAATTATGATAACATTGATTTCTTAATATTAATAAATTATTATGTCGTTTCAGCGGAGAACAATTCAGTGAGATGAATAGTGTGGAATTCAACACTATCATCCGATAGATAATGAATATACCTACATTCCGTCATTAACGTCTGTGATTCGTGTTAGCGTCACACACCTTTGTTTTATCTTGTAGGTGTTGGCTATTTATAAATGGTCATATCGTATTTACAAACACGGATATTGACATGTGTGGATCATAAATTTATAAATCACGCATTATCATAAAGAATATGTTTTTCATTGTCGTTTTGTTTATGTTATTTTTCTCTTGGGAACATAAAGTAACATTTATTATATTGTTTGCAAGGCTCTGTGTTAAAGCCTCAGAACTATCAGGGATCAGAATTATATTTACTTCAAATCAAACGCTAATTATACGTTAATGTTTTCCACTCGGAACTGTTCTGATCTTTCCGTCATTCTATTAAGACAGAAACAAATCCTTGCGTAATGTCAAACAAAAATAACGTAGGGAACATCTTGTAGACATTCTCTTAATATACATACAAAATTAAATCGACAATGTGACCATTGACTTAGAAAGTCGGATGTAACAATATAAAACGAAGTTAATACGCAATATCATATCTATATATTGCGTTATATATATATATATATATATATATATATATATATATATATATATCAACAGTACGTAATATACTGATTATTAATTTAAACATGTAATAATGTCCAAGCATTTTTCATATAAATGAATTAAAGTTTATATAATATTAGTTAAAGTCGATCATTTACCTTTACAAATTTTTTATTCATCTGTTTGTTTATTCATTTATTTAAGAATATTTTATCATTATCATCATCACCAACATCGTTTGTAGCCATGAAAGATTATCTGTGATCAGACATATAACAAACGCCGCTGCAAACATGAACCATTTATAACCAAGAATATGTGCTCACACGGTCACTGATTCGTAGCAATCAATATATAAGGATGTATGTCATATCAGCGACTTAAATAAAAGTATTTCTGGTTAGAACAAGTATCCGAGGAAAATACTTGTTGCTTTCTTTTTAAAACTTTCAAAAGAAATCAATGTATGTGTCATATATGATAAAGCATGCCTGTAAACAAACATGGCTTCCCGCCTGAAACGATTTGCGGTTAATGTTACTTATTGCGTAATTCTGGATTGACTTAGAGTTATCAAATAACATTTGCCACAACCACAACCAAATCCGGAGCTGTAAAACGGTATTACTGACTATGTCACTACTGTCCAAGTCATTTCTGACCGCCATCATGTGTTCTTGTTTACAAAATGAACGGCATCGTTTTCTAAACCATTACGGAAAGTTATCAGCGCTAAGTTTGAGAGGGGTCTCCCGAACCAAAGAAATGGTCAAGCTGGACATTGGAAATCGACTGTAAATATTGGGATAGCATAGAAATGTTACTGGAAGTGTATAAACACATACGATCAACAATAACGACAATTTTTTTAACCGTGATGTCCCTTTAACCAGGAGTTGAAACATATCAAATGTTTATTTTGAGGTGAATCTGGAAAACATCGCTACAAAAGTACATAACCATATTTGTCAAAATTAAGGTTTAATGATTGATCCTGAGTGCTCGTAAGCGATATCTTCCAATGAATCTTACGATTCTGTCAGTTTTTAAACTTACTTCTATCTGATTGGACAAACATGTATCCTTAATATTAACATATGGATTTGTCAATAATGCATGAAAAAATTGCATTTTTGTTGAAATGCGATGTCGTTGATAGTGAGTTTTCTATACTTAAGTGTATTTTCAGAAAAAATGAAAAGTCATTTACAGGTTCACAGAGAAGCAACGCCCTAAGGTCAAGGTATCTAATGACTTTGCGTAGCAAGTTCGACAAAATTAGAATAAATCAATTGAAACGTGAATTATGAAATCAAATGAATTGAGATAGTTGATATATTTTGATTTAAAAGTAACTTCACCTCGGGAAGTAAATATGATTGATAGTCCATATGATCTTTTTAAATGACTTGCGTTTTTGATTTCTTCATAAGCTATCAATGCTTCATTGTTATTATTAAACTATACGTACATATCAGCAGAATCGTATCGAATAGAGTTCCTCTGTTAATGTATCGAAATTTTATCATTTCATAATCCATCGACTGTTTCCAGAATAAGTTCGCCTCGTTTGGCTCGTGGTCACAGATGCAACTTTTAGAGTGCCGTAGCCGTTTGGTTGTGGCGGTAAATGACATTTTGATGATAGTAAATTTCACTAATACAGTTGATTTCACAATAAACAATACATTTTACACGTATAAGTTAAATCGTGTGCTTATACTTTAGTATACTTTTCGTTTAACAAAGGCTGACGATAGGTCGGTAAAACATTAGCCTAAGTGACCTCGGGTGAAGATCTGAGGCGCATTTTTCGATGTTCGTAATTTTTTGTGCTGGAGGCCGAGACACAGGCCGATATGTGATTCGGTGAGTGTGTTATTGGGCAAGAAACTGTACTTCATTGCTCTTGATGACATGAGACGGATCTCATGTATGTTTTTTTTTTAGGAAGTCATCAGCTGATGCAGGGGACACCACTTCATGACCTCATGACCCTGGCTGTTCACGGGGCAAAAATCACAGCAAACTTTTTACAGTTGTTATTTCATTATTAATAAAAAAGAATACATGTACATGAAATGCAAAGCAAGGATGCAAAAGCTAAGGACAATTTTCGTCATGTGATCGTATAAAACAAAACAAGTAATTGGAGACATATCATAGGAGTAAGGGATACTTCAAAAACTAGACCAAATTTAATATTTTTTATGTAATGAATAATCAGAATTTCGGATCAAGTTAAAGTATCCAAAAGGTCGTTCTATACATAAGGGACCTTGATATAAAATCAGTTTCTTGGAGGTCGCTGGTCGCATGGTCAGTGTGCACTTAAAAACGTGTTTCTGGAATATCACTTTTACATCTTAATGTAACCATTTTAATGATAAATGATCTGAAATAGATCATGTTTCGGACTAAGTCACCAACATTTCAGTCTATGACGCGTGAAATTGACCGCCAAGTGATACTGAAATGATAGTAACATGATAAATCAACATCGGACCCATGGACGAATGACCTCGAATATTTCTATATAGTTTTCGACAACAGCTAAACGTACCTATATTTATATTTCCTAACTTTGATTTAACCTTGCCGTAACAGTGCCCAAAAACCAAATATGTTGTTAAAATCCAGTGATAGAATAGCTACAATAGATTGTTTTCCAGTTATATACTGTCGTGTATTTCAGACAAGCTCTTTCGGTCCTAAGGATCGAATCAAAACCAATAAGTCAAATATTTGAATTAATGTAGAAATATCTAAATGGCTTTATGAGCGAAGTTCTTGTCAGTCAGTAAAAGAGGGTAATTTTTCTAACCAATGATGATATCCTCATGAAACTACTCTATCTATTAGGAAAACTATTTGATCCGACTACAATAAGCCTTCGTACGCGATTGCTTCTGATGTGTCATTTGCATGAGGGTCAGTAATCGTGTTAAGGTTATGAGGATACTAACAGAGATATATTTGAGTACTGTTTAGAACAGTTTAACAAACATGTCAATTTAAATCTGACATCAATGGAAAATGTGCATTAATGGTGCACCGATAGAAAATCTCTTGTGTACATATTTACAGCTCGTGAGCGCGATCTTTCTCAGATAAAGCATGGCCTGTCTGTCTCATACCCTTCATTCCATACACGTGTAGTAATCTGATATACAGACTGGGTTGTCTCGGATGTCGATAGGTCCTCTATATATTGGTTCCATATAAAGACACATCAGGTACGTTTCTAGCATTGTCTCATAATGCGCAGTTTAAACATAAATATATCAGCAAGTGCAACGATTGCTTTATGTGTGTGGAAAACCAACATTAGATATATAGAAACTACCACACTATAATTTACAAAGCAATGGACAGGGTGTCTCGGAAAACGGACTCTGAAGTTTCGACCTATCGTTATCCTAACAACAACAATTATCCCTGAAAGCATTTCATGTTCCAACATTAACCAATCAGGATAGAGCATGTTTTATTTTCTGTTCATCTAATTCCCGGTTCAAAACCTGGGACACACTTCAACACAGAACAATAAGATAATGAACAGACTTGCTTAAAACACGAAATTGAAAAATAAATATTTTGGTTAGGAAGGAAAGGAGTTATCATCGCTTGCCACCGTTACAAAGTGTTTCTAGCATTGATCATTGTGTGGTCACATTAACAAGTACTAATATCAATATAAAAAAAACAGTAATGATTTCATCCAGGAACATCAAATTAGTCAAATTTGTACCTTATAATATTGGTCACATTGCACTTGCTCTTGAACAACTTTTAATACATAATACTTCTCTGTACAGGATCCTGCCATCTCACTTGGTCAATCAGCAAGCTTTGTCAGGTTACCAGGCATGGATGAAGCCGATTTATTTTGCCCATTTCTATTTAAAAACAAATGTCACGGAAACAAGTGCACAATTTTGGAGGAGGACTGCCTTATAGATGTTATGTGAAAGTGTGTAAGGAGGAGTATTTTTCCTATCTCCTTGACGTGCAAGGATGTCTCGTCGAACAAAGTTTTCTTATCGAAACGGACCTTAAAAACCGTGGGTTATTCCTATCCGTGATTAAAGTGCCGCTCTATACCAACAAACATTAAATCGTTAATTCTGGGAACTCTATTATGTTTCGCTTAGTCCTAGATCTAAAATATTAGTTCAAGTTCGAAATGTCAAACACGAATTCAAAAAGATTTTTAAAGATATTTTTCAATGACGACATGTAATGATAATGGAACTTTGATCATAGCAACATGGGGTCCACAAATGTTTGGCAGGCTTTTTGTATTTATTTCTATAAATTGCTTTCATTGAAAAGGGAACCTTTGGTATTAAACACTTTACACATGTTATGTTATCTATTCTGAAATCAAGTCAAGATATTTTTAATGACATTACGCACTTACAGAATTTATTTAATAGCTGAAAAGACTTCGTGTCTGGCGTGGGCATACCGTTTTCTTCAATATTTGCTTAAAATATCGATCATTTATTTAAAAAAACAAGGGACTATAAATTCGACTTTACCAATCTTTATAAAATACAAGGGAACATAGACAAAAATGAAATGGGTATACTTATACATATACAGCACCGAAACGTCGATATCAAGCATTCCCAATATCTGACTGAACATTGAATAAATCACTTAATGTCTAAAAAGAAAGACAAAGCTAAGAAGTTGATCTTAAACCCACAACTGACCATTCCAGACATGTGCATGTAAATCATGTCTAATATAAAAAAAAGTAACGCTGGGTTTGGTAGGGGGAAACACAATTAAACACTATTAATTTCAGCACAGACAACTAACGCCAGGTGAAAATTGCATGTTAGTGAATAGGCTCAACGATGCATTCAATAACAAAATAAACGTTTAAAATGTTTGTGAGCATAGCTATCTCCAGGAATCATTTCACCACAGAAGCATGTCTAGGATATCTGACAACGATCCGTTGACAACGATGATATGTATTTTCTTGAGTCTACCCCACTTTGACTTTAAAATCTTCTCTAAGGAAATACATACAGGAATGAGAATAATCAAAGTTAAGATAGAAACATTATTTGTCAAAAAGAAACGAAAGTATCGGTGTGATAACACTCAATAATAATAAGTGGACATATATTGTGTTGTATTTACACTAGATCACTTAAATTGAATTAAATTTTAAAAAAAACATATCACACACATTACACAAACGAAAGAAAGCGCACTTAGGTCTCCTTCTTCCTTGTTGGACATTGCACGGCGTTCAGCAAAGAGCTGATTCATGGCATTTTATCGCATTGACTCGGTGGACCGTCGAGGCTAAACACCCCATATATCATGCACACGGATACTGGGTACATGCAGGAACGCACGTACACATGAACGAGAGCTACTTAGTGACAGATATTCCATTATGAATCCGTGAAAAGATTTTAGGTTTTAAGCAGAGCCGGATGTGACCAAATTGCAAACATTGTCAACAAACTCCACAGACAAAACTATTAAATCATTTAATAAAATATCATTATATGACACTGTGTACATATTAAAATGAGGCATAATCCATTTGATTTTACCAAAATAATTTGAATCTGAAGACTTCTAGTTTAGATTGACAAATTAATAGTTTCAGTAACTATATAGCAACTATATAGCAACATGAGTTCTCGACTCTTACTCAAGTACTACGAAAGTTCTGGCTCGACCTGCACAGTAAGGTAAAATTTCGATCAATGTGATTTATGCTCTCTACAATGTCTAGTCGGCCGTGTATTACTGGACAAAATAGTTGTGGTATATTTGTTATATTATTGTTATGTGTTGTGGTGGCCGTCATTGTTAATATCATCCTTATACTGTTTGTGGCTGGACTTTTATCATGTTATAGTGTTTACCGTCTGTTTCTTTACGTAGTATATACAAGTGTGTATCATCTGCAACAGCGCATTTATATCCATTAAAATAAACACTGTGCAGTTTTATTGTGTTGAATTTCGATGAAATCCTCTGAAATCTTTTAGATGCATGAATCTTAAATAGATTTTTTTATCTTGAAATCAATTTCAATTTTCTTTATTCCCTACTTTCTCTTTTTTTATTGATTGAAAATAAAAATTTGGGGAGTATACTTTGGCTTGCACTCGTGACCTCAGATGACTCTAATCATCCAAACAACCACATCCTGAACAATGTCGTGCACCTATTTTGGTCACTATTGATGTCATAGAAGTTTTTTCCGGGTAGAGACAGTGCTATGAATATTTTTATCTATGTACCAAACCAATAACATGTTTTCTGTTAATTTAACCAGGATTAAATATGACAGGCATATTAATGTGGTATATTACCACTAGTTTGATCATCATACAAAAAGAGTACATCTGCACTCAATAACACTACGTTTGTATATTTCTTTACTTATTTTTTAACAATATCATGATTAGGATCTCAAATCCATTGATTAAAAACCGATATACATTAATTAATCAATTAATTGATTAATTATCAAAGCAATAACATGGCATACCTCGCTAAGATATATTATTATCAGTTTGCTCAATATTATCACTAATAAACACAATCACACCGATTGGTTTAAGATGGGCTCACATTGATCCATACACAGCTGCATCCAGTCTATACCACTTGGACATGTTTGACTGCTAGAAATAATCATGAATAAAACAAAAGCAATGAAAACAATTAATTGATTAGTTCACATTGACTTATACAGCACTAGATTAATTGAATCCTAAAGATTAGGATAATCTACTTCGCCAAAATTAAAGGCGATTAACTTATATCTTAGAGTTCAAAACAGTAAGTTCAAAATGGGGAAAACGCAAACTGATCTGATTTGGTGGAAAAAAAAATGATAATAATAATTCTGGTATTGTTTTCATCGATACAATTCTTTAAATTAAACTAATCGGATAGTGTTAACTGGCCTGGTTTTATGTTTAACGTTTACGTTTTGTTAAAGAAGAAGTTACTCACATAATTCACTTTGAACAGAACCTTTCCAATGTTGTCTTTCACGCCCGTTAGAACATACATTCTTTGCATTATTAGAACAAAACTTGACATTAATAAGTCCTATGTTTCAGTTTTTTCCATAATTCAACCAGCAACACGCGACGTGTAATTGAAACCGTGATCAGTGTTATGTCAGTCCACGTGTTCTCTACTGATTGGCTGTCAGTTGAAATTACCAGGTCTATGGTATCAACTGATCACCATAGCTTATTGTGATGCCGCAAAATTCGTAAAGTCTTGATTTTATCAGCAATTTATCAGTTCCGTAACGAGAAAGAAATGGTACACATCACACAATCTAGTACACGATATGTCATAGTTTACTTCAAAATGTGTAATATATAATACATGTAGTATGATATTGGTCATGTCTTTAACGTTTGATAGATGAACTCGAAGTCGATATACCATGTATATCTGATCTGCAAATTATAGTGTTTAAAGGTATATTGATCACACAGCCTACAATTCATTTTACTATCGTCGTAATCTCGGCATCAACTGACTGCCTTCAATCCTTCCTTTTGATTTCAGGATAATTAACAAGCATTGACATTTATCATGTGTGTGAGGGAGACTGTATATATGTTATACAGTAGATGTATTTTGAGTTTAATCAATCGATTATCGATAGTATGGTATGACAGATCAGGTGTATATCTATTACGATATAACGGGCATATCTCACAGAAATCTTGTATTTTTCAACTTGCCTAAAATCACCATGGTAAACCACATATATCACCTGACAAACTATTGACATCTAAAAGCTTACATAAAACGTAGAAAATAATTTCTAGAAACCAAGAAATGGACGACATTAGGAATATAAAACAAGATGATTATTTTATTCTTTATAACAAGTAGACATTAACACTAAGGTCTGGATGTCAAATCTTTCCTTCATAGACATTCACATTAAGGTCCGAGTATAAAGAACTCCAGTATAAACATTAAAACCAAGGTCTAGGTATAAATCACTCCCATATACACATCAATACCAAGGTCTAGGTATAAAATACTCCCATATCGACATTAAAACCAAGGTCTAGGTATAAAACACTCCCATATACACATTAAAACCAAGATCTAGCTATAAAACACTCCTATATAGAGATAAAAACCAAGGTCTAGGTATAAAACACTCCCATATACACATTAAAACCAAGGTCTTCGTATAAAACACACCCATATCGACATTAAAACCAAGGTCTAGGTATAAAATACTCCCATATAGACATTAAAACCAAGGTCTAGGTATAAAATACTCCCATATAGACATTAAAACCAAGGTCTAGGTATAAAACACTCCAATATAGACATTAAAACTAAGGTCTAGGTATAAAACACTCCAATATAGACATCAAAACCAAGGCCTAGGTATAAAACACTCCCATACAGACATTAAAACCAAGGTCTAGGTATAAATCACTCCCATATAGACATTAAAACCAAGATCTAGGTATAAAACACTCCTATATAGAGATAAAAACTAAGGTCTAGGTATAAAACCCTCCAATATAGACATTAAAACCAAGGTCTTCGTATAAAACACACCCATATCGACATTAAAACCAAGGTCTAGGTATAAAACACTCCCATATAGACATTAAAACCAAGGTCTAGGTATAAAACACTCCCATATAGAGATAAAAACCAAGGTCTAGGTATAAAACACTCCACTATAGACATTAAAACCAAGGTCTAGGTATAAAACACTCCCATATCGACATTAAAACCAAGGTCTAGGTATAAATCACTCCCATATCGACATTAAAACCAAGGTCTAGGTATAAAACACTCCCATATAGACATTACAACTAAGGTCTAGGTATAGAACACTACCATATAGACATTAAAACCAAGGTCTAGGTATAAAACACTACCATATCGACATTAAAACCAAGGTCTAGGTATAAAACACTCCCATAAAGACATCAAAACCAAGGTCTAGGTATAAATCACTCCCATATCGACATTAAAACCAATGTCTAGGTATAAATCATTCCCATATCGACATTAAACTAATGTCTAGGTATAAAACACTCCCATATACATTAACACTTGGGTCTATTTATAAACTCACTTATATAGACATTAACACTAAGTTCATTAAGTTATTCTAACGCTAACGTCTTTTATTTAAAATTCGCCTCTCTAGGTATAAACACTTACCTCTTTGTATAAAAGTCGACTCTCTAGATATTAACACTAATATCTTTGTATAAAACTTACCTCTCTAGATATTAACACTAACGTGTTTGTATAAATTTCACATCTCTAGAGATATTAACACTAATATCCTTGTATAACTTTCACCTCCCTACATATTAACACTAACGTCTTTGTATAAAACTCACATCTCTAGAGATATTAACA
Organism: Ylistrum balloti; assembly: GCF_031769215.1. Classification (NCBI taxonomy): domain Eukaryota; kingdom Metazoa; phylum Mollusca; class Bivalvia; order Pectinida; family Pectinidae; genus Ylistrum; species Ylistrum balloti. The sequence continues at coordinate 2,124,545 of NW_026782081.1, read as the reverse complement.
CTAACGTCTTTGTATAAAACTCACCTTTCTAGATATTAATACTAACCTCTTTGTATAAAACTCATATCTCTAGATATCAACACTAACCTCTTTGTATAAAACTCACCTCTCTAGATATCAACACTAAACTCTTTGTATAAAACCCACCTTTCTAGATATCAACACTAATATTTTTGCATAAAACTCACCTTTCTAGATATTAACACTAACCTCTTTGTATAAAACTCACCTTTCAAGATATCAACACTAAAGTCTGTGTAATTTTTGTTCGAAAGATATGATCTCTATCATATGAAAGTCATTTTCACAAGTTTAGATATATTATATGATGTATATAATGCGAATTGTCCCACAACAATAACACCAGCTAGTTCATTATTATACTTATTATATCTCTTTAGCAAGAAAATTACAATTTCAATATTTTCATATGTTCTGTAAAAGAAATGGACAGCACAAGTTCAGTTTTTCATAAGATGCTTTTGAAGAAAATTACAAAAATTACCTACACCTATTCTTATGGAAATCGTACAAGTTAATTTACCATTCAAATACATATATTTGCGCAAATTCATTATAGATCAAGCCAGATCAATTTTCAAACATTCGCGCGGCCCTGATTACGTCATAACATGTTTGCGTTGTTATCAACCGAACAGAATGAAATATGTTTGTAAATTATAAAATGAAAAGAAAATAAGCCAAATGAATTAAGAAAATTACAATTTCAATATTTGCAGAAAGTTTAGTAAACAGCATACACGCTTATGTATTTACCCAATATTCTACATAAGATCTATGAACCTGTGATCCGTCAGTTCCGGATTTCATGGTGCGCTTTATTTAAAAGGTTAAATTTATTTAAGCCGGGACTTGGCCTGTCCAAACTGGCCACAGGGTAGATATTTTGATGCCAACAATAGTTTTAAAAGTTCAAAAGAATGCACAGAACAGCCAGTAATTTTGTAACATGGGCGGAATATCCCTTTAAACTTTGTTAATGAAAGATTAAGAAAAAACGGAAAATTCCTGACCATATAAAATACTATGTCCGTCAGTGCTAGTGTGCATCGCCCTGGTCATTTGTCTGATGAAGATGACAGTGCAGTCATCAAAACGTCACACTCTTATCTTCTACTGCTTGTGTTATATGAACGTTACTCTACTGACATAACAAACCTGAAGAAAAAGTATCTTATCAAATTTCATTATTTTCATATATGAAATGAAATAGTGTTGTGTTTCGTTGCTTATAAAACTCCTTTCCGGCAGGAGCGTTTGGAGTCAGTTGGATCATATCGAGAAGTATTTGAAATTGAAGGCATTAAGCGATAATTAAGACATTTTGGGAATTTTCATATTTGTATCGCGACACTTCAGGTAAATGTTTTCCATTCAGTAGCGAGGATTATAGGGGAAAAACTGTCGCGTCATGAACATCATCAATCAATCAAGATGACAGATAAATATTTTTAAAAAGATATTTATGTATTTGTTGAATACTACATGAGGGATCCGAGACTGATGAAATGATGAAATCTAAAGGAAAGTCTATCCAGAGTACATTTCCTCTTTTTTAACAAACCAAAACATGGCCCCCCAGTTGAAACAAATTACTTTTCCGTCGTGGGATACAGGATGTAGTGCTTTTTTAATTAAAGTGTCTTAATTCGTTAGATTATAAGCTTTGATTAGGTACCAAAATACTTCATTGATGATGTTAAAGGTCATGAAACATTTCTGTACTTTTAAACAAGTCCTAAACAAATTCGGTAGTATGACAGTACCGTACTTTGTGAAGTTGTAAGGACCCCAGAAGATATTAGAAATGTTAAGTAATCGTTTCTGTGAGTGTTTACTAATAAAAGGACGCTTCAGCTTTCAGTGATAAACTATAAACTGATCGTTTGAAGCGCGTGTAAAGTGGCTGTCTACAAACGACCCGGACATCCTGTATCTGTAGCCTGCTTGTAAAACATCATTTTATCATGTGTCGGCCTGCTGGTCAGCATTCGCCTGGCGCAATCGGCAGTCTATTGACAGACCTAGATATTAAGAGATTTGCATATGAAAATCAAAAGACATTCAGGATCTACAATGAGATTTCATTTATTTGAATTTTTTTCTAATCGAGACTTAGAAGTTTTGAATTTTTTTTTTTTTTTTTTTTGCGAGCCTTTGCGAGCAAATATTAAATAGATATTCTGCACAAGTTCCCAAATTTCTGACTGTTCTGTACCCTTTAATATCTCATTCTAAATACTTTTAAAACTATTGTTATCGAAATATCTACCCACGGTCGGTTTGGACAGGCGAAATTGGTGGTTATAGTCCCAGCCAATATCTAAATATAGCCCATCAGCAAATCCAGAACAGAAGGACCACTGGTTCAAAGATTTTATACAGAGTACTGGGTAAATACACAATTAAGTTTTTGTTGACTAAAATTTCTGCAGGATTTGTAATTTTATAACTTCATTAGATTTATTTTCTTTTGGTTTTATAATTTACAAACATATTTCTTTCTGTTCAGTTGATAACAACGCAAACTTATGACGCAATCAACAAAGTTATTTGAATAATGTCAACATACATTTTCTGTATAGGATAAAATCATATGACACCTGAAGGATACTGTATGTGAATTAGTAAGCTTCACTGTTTGATGTATATGTAACTGCATAAATATGTTGCATGCAACACTTTGTCTGTTTTTTCTGTATAAAGACGTTTTAATTATGTTTCTATGCTGATTAGGTCGTTATAAATAGATATATAGATATACATTGTTCACGATGTGTATTTCACCAGGGCCAGAGAGCTACCGATTACAGATTATTTCCATTTGAGAAGTGGTAAAATCCTGGGTTACTATTAAGTAAACGATGATAAACTTTCAGAGTCTTTATAAGCTTTTGTGATTATTGTTCAATATTTTTTTCTTGCCGGTAGTTTGAGTGTACAAAACCCCAAATTGACCGCATGACAGGACATGGGTTCACATGCGTAAACTTAAGTCCTTGGTTTCTACGGAAGCATCCACAAGATCTAGGCAACGACTTGTGGATAAGGTAACCGCAAAATACTCAAGTTGTCGGGATCTTGAAAAGCTTCATATACCTTTCTGAATATGTTGTAATAGGAACTTTCACTGCTTTCAACTATCCGAAACAGTGCCTTAGTGCATTCGTTTTATTCTTGTAATAAAATCACGGTTTGTAGATTGTACTAAATACCCTTTCTGTTTATATTGATTAACTGTAAATAGAAGTCTCTAGATTTATAAGACAAGTGTAAATAATTAGTGTGATGAAAGCTTCCACACTGCGCCATGCTGTTTGTGTTACATAACATGTATTATCAATAAGCATGTTAAGTCACCGTCTAATCTGTGTTCTATGACATGACTTTGTGTGGGGGACGGAGGCAGATAACTTAATGTTTCTCGGTCGCTATATAGGATATTATCATTGTTTTGTTACTTTTCAATTTAACATTATATACCAAGGATTCATTGGCATGTTTCGTTTAACTCCTGAAAGACATATGATTTTTCATTTAAATATGCGTGCATATGCTTTCAGTATTAAAAGAAATGTAAGAGATCAATTCAATTTGATTATTGATAGAATTTATGAGCATATCAATGAATAAAACTATACTGATATGACGTTCCGTGTTGTAATACAGAAGAGAAATTAGCTAAATCTTATTTAACTTCAACAGATGTTAAGAAACAGAACATGCGACAAACTTAAATCAATATCAAGAAACAGAACAAACGGCCCGCAAACTTAAATCAATGTTAAGAAATGGAACATGGGCCTGCAAAATGAAACCAATGATAAGAAATAGAATATATATTAAGAAATTGAACAATTATTTTACAACTTATGGAGTTGGACACTGGATAATTTTAAAAGAGCATGAATGACGCGTATTTTTCTCAAGTAAAAAAACAACACTTTCCAAAAGAATATCAAATTCTGGGTTACGACAAAACCTCGAGTTGAAGAGGTTCACCAGCAGATAACTTTCCATTATATTAATTCAAATGAATGTTTTTTATGGCCAATTTATTCTCTCGAAGCCGAGGTTTTTATATCATCAGGTAGTTTGTGTCCTCGTTTATAATTTGATCACACATCAATAGGTCATATGTAGGATTTGCCGGATATGTTCTGTAAATTACACTGCAATTACACGACAAAAGGAAATATTGGATATTGATTACACGACAAAAAGAATTATCGGATATTGATTACACAACAAAAAGAAATATTGGATACCGAAATTAATTACAAAACAAATCAAAATATCGGAAACAGATATTGATTACACAACAAAAAGACATATCCGATACTGAAATTAATTACACGACAAAAAGACATATCCGATACTGAAATTAATTACACGACAAAAAGACATATCCGATACTGAAATTAATTACACGACAAAAAGACATATCCGATACTGAAATTAATTACACGACACTGAAATTAATTACACGACAAAAAGACATATCCGATACTGAAATTAATTACACAACAAAAAGACATATCGGATAATGTTGTAGATATTATAGTTCTTACTTCTTGATGAAATATAAAGCTAACCTATTAAATAGTAATAATACATCAGTCCTTTATCAAAACATAATGATGATGTCAGTCGGAATAACATATTACGGAAAGAAATAAAATATAAAAACTGTTCAGACAACTGTAAAATAGAAATAGAATCACGAAATGCTATCAATTGGACTTTGTACAGGTTCATTTAAGAAATTTTAGATTTGGCAAGATATACTTGTCATACCTAGATATACAATGTACACATACTAGCATACATATGTCTAACCAGAGAATCAATAACGACCGCGTGAAAACAATTCTTTGTCTCTTTATCAATACAGAATTTTTTTTTAAAAATCCAAAAGCTAACAAAACAGCGAGTAATGACTACGTGCTTACACCAACAACCTTACTAGTCTGGTAGATGTGCATGATTCCCTTAGGCCAATTGCAGACAATGGTTTAGAAACAGGTCACATGTCAACTTTAGGCGGTAATAATTATGATCAATAATGGTAATAAATAGTCATTTTGTAGCGTCCTCGAATGTAATTTAATATTTAAAAGTGAAAACTAATTGGATTTGGACGATATTATTAACGATCCAAACACTAACAATTTTCTAGGTTTCTCATACCGTCTTCCTCATAAAATTTACCTAATTACAAATTAAGCGATTAGGTAGTAACATAGACAAAAAAAATCAATAATATAGACATCAATTTCAGTCGTTACAGTCTAAGATCAAGATAGCTTATAATTAACTTAAATGTACTGTTAAAACATTACCTGGCTGTCAGCCAAATTACGGTGTTGCATACATCATATTTTAAAGTTGATGTACGTTACAGTGTTGGTGCAATAAGGCGAAACATAGGAGACATTTTTTTTATATGAAAATGACGAGAAGATTATATTTAGTACCTACTTGACCTCATTTTAAGAAGTTCATCGAGTTTATCATCTTTAGTTTATCTTCCTCGTTAATTAAGATGTACTTTTCCTGTCGACTTGAGATCAAATAGATGGCTTATATAAATTTTATCTAAATGTAGATAAGAGATAATTTGTAAACACATCCTCTTTAATCCTTCAGTCTCATCGACAGGACAGAGCCAGCTAGGTAAACATCTCCCAATCAAGCGGCTGCATTCAGGAGGGTCGGAAGGTTAAGTAGTTACAAGGGTGGTGTAGCAAGGTACGAAAGTAGATCGGCACCAGGCCCATTTTGTCCATAAGAAAACTGCAAGTTCAGGTCGGGAAATAGTTTGCCCAAATATACTTGCACAATCTGTTTTTAGAAAATGAAAACAAACTAAATATACTTAGATGTTCTTTACGCAGTTTCCATGAAGTTTTTATAAAACGACATCTTTGGTACTAAATGTTATAAAACCAGTCGTTAGCTGAATTTTCAAGTATGTTTAAATATGGAAAAATTGGACATTGATTTCAGTACAAAAGTTTATTAAAACTGTATTAAATGAATATTTATACATTCCATATCCGCAAACAGAACTTTGCTTTCTGATTTCGTATTCCAAAAGTTAATTTTACACCTCAGGGTCGTTGACTGAGGACAATCTGTTTCTAACGCTGACCGATATATTTAAGATCGAAATATTTTCCCAAATTATGATCATCAAATACTATTGAAAGATGAAATGATCGGCTGTATAAAACAAACTCCAATTGCTATTTTGTCAGGAGACGTAATTGTTGCTTTCTGTTTCGGAACCCTTAAAGCATAAGTTTTATTAATCAAGTTTTATTAATCACTCCAGACACACCATAAGTGTGTAACAGGAGGTCAATCATACAGATACAATCAGATACATTGTTACATATTGTCTGCAAATAATCAGATACATTATACATAGTGAAATGTGCATACATGTAATGCTGCGTGCATACATACATACACACGCACATACATACATAGAATGTTGACATTGGCTTGATGCATAAGCTTACTTAATTTTGATTGTTCGTTTTCTTGCTCCTTATTCCTATGTTTTTTCAGCCTCCTCTATTGAAAAGCCGTACTAGTAGACGCAGAGTCCGTAAAATAAAAAGTAATTTTCAGATTTAAATACATATTGTATCCAGCCTAATTACGTCCTTCAATAATATGCGTTTATCATTTCACCAAATTTCCAGGAATCACTGAATGACCTCGATATGTCATCACATGTGGGGTCATTAGACTGCTCATATTGATATCAACAATTCTGAGCTATACTAGTAGTCTCCTGTCACAGACTTTTTGTAAAGGTATCTCTTAGAAACATCAAGATTTATTAGTCTATTGATTTAAGTTGAAGCCTCAACTTGGGCTAAATCAAATGCCATTTGACCTTGTGGCGTTTAATTAAGATGTTTAAGTTTGGATGACATGCAAACTTGTTGATAACTGAAAAACGCTTGAAGAAATTCCAACGATAATGTTAAGACGTGATCCTTTCGAACATTAATAGAACATTAAATGACATCCTTCAATTGCTTATATGTTGTTTATCTCAAAAACCTTTCAAGAAATATCCTTAATTCGCCCTAAATATGCAGAAAACAAGCCCGCCAGACAAATGCCATGCAGGCAAAAAAAACTGTTTACATATAACACTAAATAATGAATTACTCAAACTGTGATTTGAATAACAGATAGCAATATTCAATTTATCTGTGAAGACTTTGGGTGTATTGGTTGTTTTTAGACTTACATAATAGGTACATAATTGTGTGAGCGTTTAGTTATTTACCACCTATTACTTAAATTAGCGAAGGTTTTTGGGAAACGCACTGCATATCATGTAACATACAGTAAATGGACAAAAACTTGAACAAGAATATGTTCCCTCTCATTCCTTAACCTGTACTGGCGGGTGTAGTTGATCAAGTAGAAGACGATTACTCTTCCGGAACCTCCTAAACCTTTCTTCTGTTCTTATTTGCCCTAACTTTGTTGAATTCGATCTCTGTTATATTCTCATCATAACACAGAGTTGTCATGCCTATATATATAGTCTATATAAAGTTTTAAACTTCCCGCCACTTTAGTCCATAACATAAATAACTTAGAGGAAGCAGACAAGGATTGTGTTTTGATAAAAGAGATATAAAAAAAAAACATGTTCCTTACTGATAGAGTTAGGCAGCGACTTTTCGTATTGTTGTCTGAAATTTATATTTGCAAATGTTATTGCAAAAAGTAACTTGAAAGAAAGTAAATAATTATACCTATGAAAAACAGAAGTAACTGCCAAGAGATTTTACTTTGGTTGCCATATATGTTGCATATTTAAACACATGCCATAGGTAAGAAACAGGTATATATATATATATATACTCCTTAATCGATTAAAATAGTCTGGATAAACCAAATAATATGACAGACGTTGGCCGACTTACTAACTAAATATGGGACAAGCCAAATAATATGTCAGACATTGGCTAACTAACTAAATATGGGACACACCAAATAATATGTCAGACATTGGCCAACTAACTAAATATGGAACAAGCCAAATAATATGTCAGACATTAGCCAACTAACTAAATATGGGACAAGCCAAATAATATGTCAGACATTAGCCGACTAACTAAATATGGGTCAAACCAACTATGTCAGACATTGGCCGACTAACTAAATATGGGACAAACCAAATAATATGTCAGACATTGGCCAACTAACTAAATATGGGATAAACCAAATGATATGTCAGACATTGGCCAACTAACTAAATATGGGACAAGCAAACTAAAATGTCAGACATTGGCCAACTAACTAAATATGGGACAAGCAAACTAATATGTCAGACATTGGCCAACTAACTAAATATGGGACAAACCAAATAATGTGTCAGACATTGGCCATCTGTGTCAGACATTGGCCATCTAATTAACTGAATATGGGACAAACCAAAGAATATGTCAGACAATGGCCAACTAACTAAACATGGGACAAACCAAATAATATGTCAGACATTGGCCAACTAACTAAACATGGGACAAACCAAATAATATGTCAGACATTGGCCAACTAACTAAATATGGGACAAGCCAAATAATATGTCAGACATTGGCCAACTAACTAAACATGGGACAAACCAAATAATATGTCAGACATTGGCCAACTAACTAAACATGGGACAAACCAAATAATATGTCAGACATTGGCCAACTAACTAAACATGGGACAAACCAAATAATATGTCAGACATTGGCCAACTAACTAAATATGGGACAAGCCAAATAATATGTCAGACATTGGCCAACTAACTAAATATGGGACAAGCCAAATAATATGTCAGACATTGGCCAACTAACTAAATATGGACAAATCAACTAGTATGTCTGACATTGACCCATTAACTAAATATAGGACAAACCAACTAATATGTCAGACATTGTCCCATTAACTAAATATGGACAAACCAAATAATATGTCAGACATTGGCCAACTAACTAAATATGGGACAATCAAACTAATATGTCAGACATTGGCCAACTAACTAAATATGGGACAAACCAAATAATGTGTCAGACATTGGCCATCTAATTAACTGAATATGGGACAAACCAAAGAATATGTCAGACAATGGCCAACTAACTAAACATGGGACAAACCAAATGATATGTCAGACATTGGCCAACTAACTAAATATGGACAAACCAAATAATATGTCAGACATTGTCCCATTAACTAAATATGGACAAACCAAATAATATGTCAGACATTGGCCAACTAACTAAATATGGGACAAGCAAACTAATATGTCAGACATTGGCCAACTAACTAAATATGGGACAAACCAAATAATGTGTCAGACATTGGCCATCTAATTAACTGAATATGGGACAAACCAAAGAATATGTCAGACAATGGCCAACTAACTAAACATGGGACAAACCAAATAATATGTCAGACATTGGCCAACTAACTAAATATGGACAAATCAACTAGTATGTCTGACATTGACCCATTAACTAAATATAGGACAAACTAACTAATATGTCAGACATTGTCCCATTAACTAAATATGGACAAATCAACTAATATGTCAGACATTGTCCCAATAACTAAATAAAGGACAATAAACTGATATGTCAAAAATTGGGCAGATTATACTCCACTAATTTATTGGATTATTGTATAAATCAAAAATTTGATAAATAATACAATATATTTGGATGATATGTTCCGATCATTACGTTCAAACAAATATAATGACCTTTCTGATAAGATGTCATTATTTAAAAAGTATCTCTCCAAAAGACAAATCAGCTGGTTTTCTATCACCATAAACTGACCAGGTATAGAATATAGAGTCCAGGTGTATTATAATGACATGGCATGTGTTTGACCTTTGCATCTAAGTGTACAAAAAATCTGTTGGAGAGTGTTCTCTACTCATAATTAACACGACACAATCACTGATGCCACACGTGTGCATGACGTATAAACACTAACTAGAATATTTTGCTGAATTATTTCATAAATAAATTATTACATATAAACTTCAACATAAATATGTTGAACGTATAAGCAGATATGATATATCAGCCAGGAAGTAAAGGTTAGCAATATACCAGATATTATAATACTGTGTCCCGAGTTACCACCATTAGACAGGTAGTTAGCCGTCAGTTTCCCCGAGACAGGACAGTCATACGGTACCTTATTGTCTGTACAAATACAGGCCCGTTATATCGGTACTCAGTAATGGTACACTTTAAATACATAGCATCAGAACAAAATTCTAATTTGTGAAATGGTTGTCACCTGTGCAGTTATCTATCTATATAGATAATAAATTACTACTTACCTTTTCCCTGTAAATTCACAGTGATAATGACCTGTCTACAGGTAAGGCTAGGCGGTCACGGCGGTGTCTCTATTGTTATACACGTCCATCTATAATTACAGTTGCTAGTATAGCCGTGCACAATCATAAGTTTACTCATATGGAACCGACAAACAATGGAGTGTGACGTAACTAGAGGTGTATCATATTGTTATCGTGATTTCGGAATAGACTTTTCAATCACAGATGTCTGTTTATAGGCATATTTTTTGTACAATAAAGTGATACATTCAACAGTATATTTTTATCAGATTGTCCTAGTTAGCTTGATGATCAAGGTCATTGTGTAGCCCCTGTGGGACCTCATTGTAATTCTATAGCGTTTGATTGGTCAAGGGGTAAGCTTCACCCCTATGGGGCTAATGTTCTTCCCCCTTCTAATATGTATAGAAAAAATACATTAGATCAGTTATCCTGGTCATTTCGATAAGAATGCTTTTGACTTTTTTTAAATATTTCTTTTGTACTCATTATTGGGTTTAATTGATTTAGTGTTACAGTCTATATGTGTTTATGTGTACCTATAAGCGAAGTCCCTGTGTTTTGCCGAACTCTCGGGCACAGGTTTCCTTACCAATTTTTTTCTGTAGAAGTGCAGACTGACCACACAGAGGGGTTTTGCTTCGAAGAGTTTACAATCACTTCATTGTTCTCGCTCACCATCGCTCAACATTTTTTTCTGGTGCTCATTCTAATGTATGTTTATTTTGAAAGTCTCTGTTTTAAATATAGGACCTCCCATTCTGATAGAGGTTTCCCAGGATCTAACAGTAAGTTGGATTGCTTGGTATTTTGTATTCCTAGTTTTTTATCAAACAGGACTCGAGAAATGGATTCTTTGTTACTGGTAGCTTGGATGTTTATTTTCCATATTTTAGTCGGACGAACAGGTTAACTAAAATTTTCGATGTGTTGATCATGACTTTCATCAAGTGAATAGTAATTTACGGAGTATATGTTGAAATTAAAGTTCCGTTATTCACATCACCTTCTAGTTTTTCATACATATATCGTCCAAGTTTAATTTTCCTCATTCGTCTTCTTTGTTTGGTACTATTTAGATCCTTGGCATCACTGACAAGCCCTGAGATGTATCTATGTTTTTGTAGTGGCCTTCACATGTTGTCTTTTGTACAATCATTTGTACATGATTAGCAAGGTATCGGCAAGGAAATCTTCAAAGGAAAGCGTGTTCTGCTACATATATCACGTATATTGGTATCTTCTCATATTCCATATAATTCATAACTATGTTATTTGTCTTAAATTATAATAATTTACACCTATGCGCGATAAGGTTGGTAACAGAAACGGTATTACAAAATAATGAAATCAACTTAATATGTAATACTGTTTCATCATTTCAGGACTCCGTCAGTGACGCTTGGAATCTGAAAAACCTCGTGGCGATTGAGGAAAATCGAAAATTAGAAAAAAAAAAATGGGCAGGTACACTAACGGGATCAGACAATATGGGTTGTCCCTCTATTATATGCAAATAGCTTGAAGCACGTTTAGGTGTTGTCACTTGTTACAAAAAAATATCCAGCACTGGTATAGAGCGATGGCTAGCAAGATATATTATTTCTTATTATCTATTTCACATCACAATTTCCTTACAATACATGGTGGACGATGTCGACAACATAAAGATATGTTCAAATTTCACTGTTGAATGACGATGAAAAGATACAGGGTGTAATTATATTGTGATACCTGTTTAACTAACAAGGCAGGTGCGATGTGACACGAGGAAAGATCATCACGTGTTAATTAAATTGCGGTTAATCATCATGTCTAAAGTGCAAGCAAGTGTTCAATCCGCAGTCAAGCACTTTTATTAAAACGACAAGGTTAATGTAAAACCGTCAGTGGAGTCATAAATACAAATTTAACCTTTACTGAAATAATGTTATTTAGACATTAAGATAAAATGAAATAAGATATTCCCTCTACTAAATAAATATTGCTTGATAATCCTAAAACGCTGTCTATAACTCGGTCTCTTGATTCCGAATTATATTGTGAAATATCAATTATATCGGTTTATTTTTTTTTTCTGTTGTTTTTTTATATAAAATTTGGGGTTTTTTTTAATTTCTCTGATGAACGTTTCAAGTTCGGGCGTCTCATGTTATAAACAATCCTGAAACCTTTGTTTTTAGTGGGATCATTTCTGGACATGAAACAAAAAGTATATCTAGTTTCCCAAGATATGGCTAGGGTAGGCTTCTCTCGGGCATATCGAAACTTTCGTCGCGATACACTTCATATATGTACATATATGTTAAAGATGGTGTTACGTAGCCTAAAAGACACTGCCTTTTATTTAATGAATTAGAAAAAGGCATCTTTCTGGATGCCAGATATTTTATTGATAAGTATAAACCTTAGGAATATCTATGTAGATACAGACTATATTAACTATATTAAGGTTCAAAGTTCAAAGTGTTAGAAGTTTCTTTGCTGACTAGGTTATGTAATTACTTTTTATTGCTTGTTTTAAGGTTAAATGAATTATGTATGAAGAAAACTATTCTTAATTGTCTAAGTGATAAACACATAATTAGCACGGTGTCAAAATGTTACTTTTGTTGATAACTTACATATTGCACAGTGACGTTGACATGACTTTCAATTCTTTACTAACCTGGTTAGTTAGCGTGATCAGGACATTAAGTAGAGTCTGTATTGAGCATCAAAGTGAAATCGCAGTGACTGATAAACAAAGAAAAAATAATTCTTCTAAAATATCTGAAAATGTGTGAGAATTTATGAAGAGCACCAATACATATATATATTTGTCCGCATTACAACTACCAATAACTTTATGTTGTAGAACAGATATCAAAGTTATTTGTGATAAACAGACTTTAACATTCGTTTACTTTTTAAAGACTCATTTCATAAATCCTACATTAATATTGACCCAGTTATAGTTTACACCGATCGGAATCGAAAGTAGAAAAGTTACCGTCTCTCAATCTGTTAACACTGTAATAGTCTTGGCTACGTTTGACAGTCGACAAAATGACCTTGCGGTCAATTATTATAGTATCTGTCACGATTTAAACATCCTGTCGTAGGACTTAGATGACCTATTTACCTACCGAGACCTGTCATGTACAGCCTCATTAACAATTGATGAACAGAAGTGATTATATCAACATTAGACTTGCATATATTCAACCTCAAGATACATAAAACATGTAGTACATAGACAGGTGCTCTATCGACTTCTTGTGAATGGTTGTATAACTCCACCTATAACGTAACGCGTAACCTATAAGGTGGGATACTTTGTTACTAAACATTTACTTGGTGCACTAGTCCTAGTTAGGTGTGAAGTCTTTGTTACTTACTTGGTACACTTGTCCTAGTTAGGTGTGATGTCTTTGTTACTAAATATTTACTTGGTACACTAGTCCTAGTTAGGTGTGATGTCTTTGTTACTAAACATTTACTTGGTAAACTAGTCCTAGTTAGGTGTGATGTCTTTGTTACTAAACATTTAATTGGTACGCTGGTCCTAGTTAGATGTGATGTCTTTATTACTAAACATTTACTTGGTACACTTGTCATAGTTAGGTGTGATGTCTTTGTTACTAAACATTTACTTGGTACACTAGTCCTAGTTAGATGTGATGTCCTTGTTACTAAACATTTACTTGGTACACTAGTCCTATTTAGGTGTGATGTCTTTGTTACTTAAAATTTAATTGGTACACTAGTACTTGTTTGGTATGATGTCCTTGTTACTAAACATTTACTTGGTACACTAGTCCTAGTTAGGTGTGATGTCTTTGTTACTAAACATTTACTTGGTACACTAGTCCTAGTTAGGTGTGATGTCCTTGTTACTAAACATTTACTTGGTACACTAGTCCTAGTTAGATGTGATGTCTTTGTTACTAAACATTTACTTGGTATATAAGTCCTAGTTAGATGTGATGTCGTTGTTACTAGACATTTACTTGGTACACTAGTCCTAGTTAGGCATGATGTCCTTGTTACTAAACATTTACTTGGTACACTTGTCCTAGTTAGATGTGATGTCTTTGTTACTAAACATTTACTTGGTACACTAGTCATAGTTAGGTGTGATGTCTTTGTTACTAAACATTTACTTGGTACACTTGTCCTAGTTAGGTGTGATGTCTTTGTTACTTAACTTTTGCTCTACTGTATCTGATTCTATTTTTGTATTGAAAGGTTACAGGAAATTGATATTTTCCTCGCTTCTACTTCTCTGAAAAGTATTCAATATTTCATCAGAGTTTGGTGTATCCTGTGGGCGCCTCAAACTGCACACACAACCTCTTCACTTTTTAACAACGTCTTGAAAGTGCCGCGTAAACAATGCAGACCGCAAATAAAATACTGTATTACCATTCATGAGTGCGGGGTCGTATTTTCTATTTCATTTTTTAAATACGATTTATTAAATAGAATATGGTTGAAATATCAAAAACGACATAACATACGTTTTTGTTTAAATGCACGTACGTAGGTGCCATCTACGCCTTCACGCGGATGAATACACGGATGCGTAAAATATTCCGCGAAATAATGATTTGGTGGTGTGGTGTGTCTGTGTAGTAAATCGAGGTGTCCCATAATGATTTGGTGGTGTGATGTGTGTCAGTTTAGTAAATCGAGGTGTCCCATAATGGTTTGGTGGTGTGTCTGTTTAGTAAATCGAGGTGTCCCATAATGGTTTGGTGGTATGGTGTGTCTGCTTAGTAAATCAAGATGTCCCATAATGGTTTGGTGGTGTGGTGTGTCTGTTTAGTAAATCGAGATGTCCCATAATGGTTTGGTGGTATGGTGTGTCTGTTTAGTAAATCGAGATGTCCCATGTTTGGTGGTGTGGTGTGTGTCAGTTAAGTAATCGAGATGTCCCATAATGGTTTGGTGGTGTGGTCTGTGTCAGTTTAGTAAATCGAGATGTCCCATGTTTGGTGGTGTGGTGTGTGTCAGTTAAGTAATCGAGATGTCCCATAATGGTTTGGTGGTGTGGTGTGTGTCAGTTTAGTAAATCGAGATGTCCCATAATGGTTTGGTGGTGTGGTGTGTGTCTGTTTAGTAAATCGAGATGTCCCATAATGGTTTGGTGGTGTGGTGTGTGTCAGTTTAGTAAATCGAGATGCCCCATGATGGTATATGGTTTTTTGTGTCTGTTTAGAAAAACAATAGGTCCTATATTTATGAAGGAAATGACTACAGTCAGAATAGTTTTTCCTCGGAAGAGTGCCATTACAATGCCGTCCTTATTACATATTAAATCATACTATAGAGGATATTTAATAGTGTCTTCAGTAATAACAATATTATTTCACTTGTTTATCTAATATTTTAGGCACTCGAGCATATTTAGGACAGATATAAAAGGACGAATCTGACACTACTCACTAATTATAACTCCGCAGTGCGCGACAAAAGACAACCCGTTTTTTTATTTTAAATTATTAGATATATGTGAAGACGAAAATAATTTTCAATGTAATTCTATTTTTTCACATAGAAAATGTTACATATCAATGTTACTGACAGACAAAATATACAGTAAAAGGTTCAGAGAGAGTTTAACCTTTGGCAAATTACTGAGTAGCCGGAAATATGGCGGCAACCTAGCTGTCGCTTTTGAAGACACGAATTTTTTTTTAAATGTCTAGCTCTACTTTCGGTTGGGACTGGATTTGACCTCTGATGAAGTAATCTGAGTCACTGGCTTTGCATTGTTTGCTGACTTCCATGGAAATGAAAATTTATCATGGAATTGAAGGTTGCGTTGCCAGTAAACATCCCCTTAGGTTTCTGGTCATGTGTTTTTGTACTAGCCTGTATGATTTGTGTTTTCTCTTTTCATTGGTGTAAGGCTGCAAAGTGTTATTGTTTACTAGTGAAAAATATAAAAAGGTGTAAAATAAGTCGTTAATCAGTGATATATTTCTCTGTATTTCACTGGTAAAAATGGAATAAAAAAAATTATTCGTAAAATGTGGAAAATGTTTTCGATGTGGCATAAAATAGTTAAGAATAAGGACAGACAGTACACATTTGTAAGTAATGCCGTTTATATTCTTATTTTGATATTTTCATTATTTTCTGTAAGTGAAAGGATTTTATATTGTACATGTTTCACAAAGCTAATTTATAAAATAGCAATATTTTGATTCTAAACATGACTATACACTCGTTAATTATCTTTAGTTCAGTCACGAGTTTTCTGTGTTTCATAGTTTTTTGCACTGCAAATAATTACTGACGTTCGGCTTGAAGGATATGCGGGGAAATCTTGTAAATATGTATGGCTACCTTGATTTTCGCTAAAAATGACTTATTCATAAACCGAATCCGGGAAAACCGATTATCAAAGTATGAAGGAAATTCCGTACATCATATGAATTATAACAATGATTAATATCACATGGTTCGTGATTTGGATTTCCAAAACTGGAGGTTCTGTATGTAAGCTTATTAGTCATTGTCGTATGATTTTATGAAACAATACGTCTTATGGATTTCGTCATTACGCAATGAAACATTTTTTTCTTTTAGTTAAAAATAAAAATATTAAACGTTTCACGCAAAAAAAGGGTTCATATCGTAAAATCAGAATCTAGCAACTGTTACGGTATTGAACCAAAACAAAAGAATATGCTAAAGTTTTATTGTTCTATTTATCTATTTTCTTATTTTATTAAGACGAATGCTTACACAGTTATTCAGATATTAATAATAAAATTCTCTTTGTCATACTTCAGTAAGCGTGAGAAACAAAATGTATATATACATTTTACTTAATTATCGTTATATAAACTAGATAGACAGAAATGTAAGGTACCACAGTCCAACACGTTACCGTTGTGACGTAAATATTGCTCTTAAAGAAACGGTGTCAACATTGTTGTTCCTTTCAAACGGATTCAACTTCGAAAGTGAAAAACGTATACTAGTTTATAATCTGCATAATACAGAAACGAGTAAACGTAAACAATTTTTTCTTGTTATGACATTCACAGTCGATATAAATGACAGGATTTTGCAGGTATATTGCTAATGCGCAATAAAGTATGCTCTATACTTAAATATCTAAAAATAGTTATGTAATACCTTGATGTCGAATGTGAAATCTGATAAAAACATCTCTTTTTACAGAAAACGAAATAAAAAGTTGTAAGCTCATTCCAGACCGGGGATTGGCATGGATAATGTAAGAACTGGAAATGGAGTAGGCAGAAATGGCATGGATGAGGCAGAACAGGGATCAGTATGGATGAGAAAGAACAGGAATTAGTATAGATGAGAAAGAACAGGGATTAGTATAGATGAGACAGAACAGGGATCAGTATAGATGAGACAACAGGGATCAGTACAGATGAGACAGAACAGGGATTAGTATAGATGAGACAACAGGGATTAGTACAGATGAGACAACAGGGATTAGTATAGATGAGACAACAGGGATTAGTATAGATGAGAAAGAACAGGGATTAGTATAGATGAGACAACAGGGATCAGTATAGATGAGACAGAACAGGGATTAGTATAGATGAGACAGAACAGGGATTAGTATAGATGAGACAACAGGGATTAGTATAGATGAGATAGAACAGGGATTAGTATAGATGAGAAAGAACAGGGATTAGTATAGATGAGACAACAGGGATGAGTATAGATGAGACAACAGGGATCAGTATAGATGAGACAGAACAGGGATTAGTATAGATGAAACATAACAGGCATTATTATGGACGAAACAAAACCGGGATGAGTATAGTTAAGACAGAACAGGGATGAGTATAGTTAAGACAGAACAGGGATGAGTATAGATGAGACAGAACAGGGATTGGTATGAAGCAAACAGAGCAGGAAGTGGCAGAGAGGAGATAGAGTAGGGTAGGGTAGATAGGGTAGGGTAGCGTAGATAGGGTAGGATAAGGTAGATACGGTAGGGTAGGGTAGAGTAGTGTAGGGTATGGCATGGTAGATACGGTAGGGTAGGCTAGAGTAGGGTAGGGTAGGGTAAGGTATAGTAGGGTAAATACGGTAGGGTGGGGTAGAGTAGGGTAGGGTAGGGTAGGGTGGGGTAGAGTAGGGTAGGGTAGGGTAGGGTGGGGTAGGGTAGGGTAGGGTAGGGTAGGGGTGGGGTAGAGTAGGGTAGGGTAGGGTAGGGTAGGGGGGTAGGGTAGGGTAGGGTAGGGTAGGGTAGGGTAGGTTAGGGTAGGGTAAGGTAGAGTAGGGTAAGTACGGTAGGGTGGGGTAGAGTAGGGTAAGGTAGGGTAGGGTGGGGTGGGGTAGGGTAGGGTAGGGTAGGGTATAGGGTAGGGTAGGGTAGGGTAGGGTAGGGTAGGGTAGGGTAGGGTAGATAGGGTAGGGTAGGGTAGGGTAGGGTAGGGTAGGGTAGGGTAGGGTAGGGTAGGGTACGGTAGGGTAGGGTAGGGTAGAGTATATAGGGTAGGGTAGGGTAGGGTAGGGTAGGGTAGGGTAGGGTATATAGGGTAGGGTAGGGTATATAGGGTAGGGTAGGGTAGGGTAGGGTATATAGGGTAGGGTACGGTAGGGTAGGGTAGGGTAGGGTAGGGTAGGGTATATAGGGTAGGGTAGGGTAGGGTAGGGTAGATAGGGTAGGGTAGGGTACGGTCCGGTAGGGTAGGGTAGGGTAGGGTAGGGTATATAGGGTAGGGTAGGGTAGGGTAGGGTATATAGGGTAGGGTACGGTAGGGTAGGGTACGGTAGGGTAGGGTAGGGTATATAGGGTAGGGTAGGGTAGGGTAGGGTACGGTAGGGTAGGGTAGGGTACGGTAGGGTAGGGTATATAGGGTAGGGTAGGGTAGGGTACGGTAGGGTAGGGTATATACGGTAGGGTAGGGTAGGGTACGGTAGGGTAGGGTAGGGTAGGGTAGGGTAGGGTATATAGGGTAGGGTAGGGTAGGGTACTGTAGGGTAGGGTAGGGTAGAGTGCTTGGTGATTTCTACATCAAATTTTAATTATTTGATGATGGCATTACATAAACTGTATACATTATATTGGTACTAAGTTATGATCTACTATGCAAATATACTATCAAAAATAATCCTAAATTATAACATGTATAATATATAGATATATTTAAGCAATATTTATATATCATCTTGTTATCATATAAGATTGCTTCTCAAAAATTAACAAATTGTCTTTGTTTGCACTTGTTACTTTGTACCACATCTTATAATACTGTTGCTTAAATCCGTGTAGTGTATTATTTAGCCTTAAACACATAAGGAATAAGTTATATTTATTCCGTCAATGTTTGTCAATCGATTCAGATAGATTCAATCCATACCAGATCGCACCCGGATATATTCGGGTCTAATACTACCTATCCGCATGGCAGATTTGAAAATTTAAGCGAATTGATTAAAGTATGAACTCCGTTCCGTCTACGAATTCTGGCGATAATGTCCCATAACAGCTCGCTACAAAAGATATTAATCAAAAGACAACAGAAGCAATGTAGTGGCGTTTGTAGAAGTGACAATGTAGCGGTGTTTATAGAAGTGACAATGTAGCGGTGTTTGTAGAGGTAACATTGTAGTGGTGTATGTAAAAGGAAAAAAATGTAGTGGTGTATGTAGAGGTAACAATGTAGTGGTGTTTGTAGAGGTAACAATGTAGTGGTGTTTGTAGAGATAACAATGTAGTGGTGTATGTAGAGGTAACAAAGTAGCGGTGTTTGTAGTGGTAACAGTGTAGCGGTGTTTGTAGAGGTAACAATGTAGCGGTGTTTGTAGAGGTAACAATGTATCGGTGTTTGTAGAGGTAACAATGTATCGGTGTCTGTAGAGGTAACATTGTAGCGTTGTTTGTAGAGGTAACAATGTAGCGGTGTCAGTGGAGGTAACAATGTAGCGGTGTATGTAGAGGTAACAATGTAGCGGTGTTTGTAGAGGTAACAATGTAGCGGTGTTTGTAGAGGTAACAATGTATCGGTGTCTGTAGAGGTAACATTGTAGCGTTGTTTGTAGAGGTAACAATGAAGCGGTGTATGTAGAGGTAACAATGTAGCGGTGTCTGTAGAGGTAACAATGTAGTGGTGTTTGTAGAGGTAACAATGTAGCGGTGTCTCTAGAGGTAACAGCGTATTGGTGTTTGTAGAGGTAACAGTGTAGCGGTGTTTGTAGAAGTGACAATGTAGCGGTGTTTGTAGAGGTAACAATGTAGCGATGTATGTAGAGGTAACAATGTAATGGTGTTTGTAGAAGTAACAATGTAGCGGTGTTTGTAGAGGTAACAATGTAGCGGTGTATGTAGAGGTAACAATGTAGCGGTATCTGTAGAGGTAACAATGTAGCGGTGTCTGTAGAGGTAACAATGTAGCGGTGTCTGTAGAGGTAACAATGTAGCGGTGCCTGTAGAAGTGACAATGTAGCGGTGTCTGTAGAGGTAACAATGTAGCGGTGTCTGTAGAGGTAACAATGTAGCGGTGTCTGTAGAGGTAACAATGTAGTGGTGTCCGTAAAGGTAACAATGTAGTGGTGTCCGTAGAGGTAACAATGTAGTGGTGTCTGTAGAGGTAACAATGTAGTGGTGTCTGTAGAGGTAACAATGTAGTGGTGTCTGTAGAGGTAACAATGTAGTGGTGTCTGTAGAGGTAACAATGTAGTGGTGTTTGTAGAGGTAACAATGTAGTGGTGTCTGTAGAGGTAACAATGTAGTGGTGTCTGTAGAGGTAACAATGTAGCGGTGTTTGTAGAGGTAACAGTGAAGTGGTGTTTGTAGAGGTAACAATGTAGTGGTGTCTGTAGAGGTAACAATGTAGTGGTGTTTGTAGAGGTAACACTGTAGTGGTGTCTGTAGAGGTAACAGTGAAGTGGTGTTTGTAGAGGTAACAATGTAGTGGTGTCCGTAGAGGTAACAATGTAGTGGTGTCTGTAGAGGTAACAATGTAGTGGTGTCTGTAGAGGTAACAATGTAGTGGTGTCTGTAGAGGTAACAATGTAGCGGTGTCTGTAGAGGTAACAATGTACTTGTGTCTGTAGAGGTAACAATGTAGTGGTGTATGTAGAGGTAACAATGTAGTGGTGTCTGTAGAGGTAACAATGTAGCGGTGTCTGTAGAGGTAACAATGTAGCGGTGTCTGTAGAGGTAACAATGTAGCGGTGTCTGTAGAGGTAACAATGTAGCGGTGTTTGTAGAGTTAACAATGTAGCGTTGTTTGTATAGGTAACAGTGTAGTGGTGTTTGCAGAGGTAACAATGTAGTGGTGTCTGTAGAGGTAACAATGTAGCGTTGTTTGTAAAGGTAACAATGTAGTGGTGTTTGTAGAAGTAACAATGTAGCGGTGTCTGTAGAGGTAACAATGTAGCGGTGTCTGTAGAGGTAACAATGTAGCGGTGTCTGTAGAGGTAACAATGTAGCGGTGTTTGTAGAGGTAACAATCTAGCGGTGTTTGTAGAGCTAACAATGTAGCGTTGTTTGTAGAGGTAACAGTGAAGTGGTGTTTGTAGAGGTAACAATGTAGTGGTGTCTGTAGAGGTAACAATGTAGCGTTGTTTGTAGAGGTAACAGTGAAGTGGTGTTTGTAGAGGTAACAGTGAAGTGGTGTTTGTAGAGGTAACAATGTAGCGGTGTCTGTAGAGGTAACAATGTAGTGGTGTTTGTAGAGGTAACAATGTAGCGGTGTCTGTAGAGGTAACAATGTAGCGGTGTTTGTAGAGGTAACAATGTAGCGGTGTCTGTAGAGGTAACAATGTAGCGGTGTCTGTAGAGGTAACAATGTAGCGTTGTTTGTAGAGGTAACAATGTAATGGTGTATGTAGAGGTAACAATGTAGCGGTGTCTGTAGAGGTAACAATGTAGCGGTGTAGAGGTAACAATGTAGCGGTGTCTGTAGAGGTAACAATGTAGCGGTGTAGAGGTAAAATGAAACTAAGGTACTTTTTACAGAATAATTATATTGCAAGGATTTTAATGCAAAAGGTTTTGGGCAACGGGCAAATCCTAAGAAAGTTCGCTCCATTAAAAAATAAAAATCAGCTTAGTTATAAAAGAACACAAATAGATCACAGGTATATCATAAAGCATGTTGTGATTAAATATGGGAAATGAAAACACGACTGCCAAATACATAATTTTATGTTGATATTAACATATTATTTTTTATTATCACTATTTATAAAAATCAAATATCAGTCCATTCCTCAGACTTGGTCCGTAGGTCAGCACAAACATATATACTCGTGTCAATACAATGTGTCTGGGTTTAAAATATTTCTTGCAATAAACGTATTCAGTAGGATAATCAAATTTAACAAATAGGTGAAACTTCTCTTGAAACCAGTATTCATATCAATACCGGAGACCTTCAGACAGCCTACCTGGTACCTGATTACAGGTAGAAATATCAAAATCTGATGTCTGAGCGTCTGACCGCTTCTTTGTCGATACCCGTGTGATATAAACCAGCACACCTTTTTCTGGGGAGTGACATGTTTGCATACGGTACAGCTAAAGGATAAATAATCGAGATCGAGGCTGTTGTTCCGCATTCCAAAGAACGTGCACTTTAATTTAAAAAAGAAAGGAGAATTTCAGAACTTTGTCTGACCCGTACGAAGCTTTTGGTGTCTATAGTGATACGTACACAGCCGCTCTTGACTATCCGGAAATATTTTGCTTTTTATTACCTATACCCAATAGCATCTTAACACGTATGAACTGTGTGACTTGAAACCACATTGTGAACAAAAACATGAATTTTCTTTCTCTAGGTATTGACAAGTTATTTTATCTCATTTTATCATTATTGGCATGAAGTTATGTTTTGTCAGAATTTTGAGTACGTGCATATTGTACATCAGTTGGAATAGTGATTTTACAATCTGTGTCACACATTTTCTAAAACTATCTCTCTTTAATTATTGTGCCATCATGGTAAGAAGTTTGGCATTAAGGAAACTCTCTTTTGATTACATCGGTTTGTAAGGTATCTGCTATATGGCATCAATATATTCTTAAACTCCTGACTGATTAAATTACTGCCCCATTAAGTGTCCTCTGCCATCCTCCATCACCTTCCCAATATCTTTTTATCTAAGTAATGTGGCTGGGTGGGGTGACATATCCCGCCTCTGTCGTTACTTTCTATGGTATGGTGATACGATGAGAGATCTCACTAAAACATCAGCGATTGTCGTCGTCAAATCATCTTTACTGATGTCAGATTTAGAAAATAAACATTTATAGTTGATGAAAAATGTCAAATCCGTCAAATGTCAAGTACCGAATACTTTTAAATATACAATTTACATTCGAAATCAATCATTTCGAAATGGATTTAGTGGGCAATTGAGTGTTAAAGCTGGTGGTTGATCAAACATTGAACTTTTCCAGTCTATTGAAACAGAGTCAAATCTCCGTCGTGGAGATCAATCTAATCCCTCATAGATTAATGTAAAATAAATTGAAATATAAAAATGAGGATATGTAACGTACTTATTGACATGAACGTTGCAGATAGACTGTACGTTACGGGGTATATATGTTAATACCTCGGTAGATAACAAAATGTCCCGATAAACAAGCGACACTAATGCACATCGCTTTTTTTCCTTAAACACGGTCAGACAAATAGACCTAATGACGTTAACCGTGTTGATATCGCACGTGAAAAAGTAATGAATGATGACAATATACGTCTGTGTAGATAAAAAATTATAAGTGGGGATTATCTTCGGGGGCACACACCTATCTATTCCATATTAAATGGCTCTCTTATTAAACTTAAAAATAGTAGTGCATTCAAATGGTTGTTCGCAAGCATGTAACTTTTTGAATATATTTTGAAAGAGACCAAACAACCAGAATTACACAGAAATATGTTCATGGGATGATAATAAATTACGTGGAGTTGTACGCGGACGTCGACAGAAATGATAGATATATTGGTGAAATACCGGTGTCGATAGTTCAAGAACTCACGTACATATCACACATTGGATGTATGCACACGTAAAATATTGCACTCATATTTCAAAATTAAGCTCCTCCCATCAGTTCTTTCTCGGAATTCTCTGTCTTCAAATCGCTCTCTCCAGGATATCGCCGAGGCGGATTTGGTTTTGAAACTCGTCACGGATGATTGAGTTTAGTCAGCCAATGGGGACGCGGGATTTTATGACTGCATCAGACCAGAAATTCCCTTGTGTTACCTACATGGTATAAATATAGATCCAGCGAAGCAATGGTGCTATCACAGCTGTTCATCAACGCAGACAGAGAAGTAAAGCGAAGCTGGAACAACACAACATTCAAGGTAAGTGACAATTGTTTCTCAGAACGAATTATCGCCCACATCGAGGCTACATTTTAATTATTTGATATGTAACTGATAACTATCCCATTGTCTTCAGACAATATCTTTTGGAAATTAAACAGTAACTGCATTTCAGGGTTGACGCGTTATCAGAAAATGTATGTATAAGATGATGTTATAAACTTTTATCAGCTACTGTTTATCCTTCAATCAATAAACATGATCTAGATTGCATTACGGCCGTAGCGAGTGTGTTGCAATATAGATATTAAGCTGTTTTTTTTTCAAATCTTGTTTTGCGTTAACATTAAGATGTTGTCTTATCCTTGAAGTATCATATAAGGCTAATAGACTAATTGATGTATTCATTTATGTATTTATTATTATCATTTTTTAAAGAAATATAGTTTTTGATTGAATTCAACATTACATCAATACATTCAGGCGCTATAGTTCAAATGCACTCGAGAAAAATGTGCTTGCAAATATATTACCAGTGTGTTTTGCCTATGTAACCATATTTTATCAAAGAGCCAATTCTTTGCTACCGAGACAATAGCATGACGTTACAATACGAGTGCCTTATAGTGTAATAAAATGGGACGAACTTACCTTCGTTACTTAATAGATTAATGTGGCACTATAGTTGACCAATATTAGTAAACACGAATTGAAACGATGAAGATAATGGCTGTTCTTTTCTTTTTGTCCTGTTTTATCTGATGGCGGGGTCTTTGATAAATCGACAGACGGTCTCAAAAAATGACATAAATTCTCCATTGATTTTATCCCTTATGTATTAACAATTATAAATTAACATACACGTCTCTAATCACTCAATTAAAATTCAAATGCCGGTGCATGTATAAGTTCGTACAATCATTATTACTCTTAAGTTATCTTTAATATGTTCACTTATTTTGATCACCTTGTGCCGGTTCACTATTGGCATGTATGGAAATGTTTGATGATGTAGTGGTTTTCCCCGATTATTGTAAAGATGAAGACACCTACTACCTTTTGTAATTGTATATTGTTGAGAAAAAAAAAACAAGAAATTTACACGCAAAATAAGATTTCACATTTTGTACCATTTTTTTATGCGTTATCTTCATAATGATACAGTGAATAAGACAATCACCCAATCGGGATTGAAATTACTAGCCAGATAAAAAAAAATCTAGTTTCACAAATTCTATACCGTGTATGTCTCCATCATTTGCTTTGACAACATGCGACACATCTACATGCATGGAACAAACCAAATTACACAGAAAGACTTTGGGAATGTTCTGTCATATGTCTCACAATGAACAACGTGTCCAACGTCGCAGTAGGATTGCGACATGACGTCGTGACGTGATCCTGGGCGGTCTCAGCAGAATAGTCTTAGATATTTCAGCTTTCAGTATGCTAATTGCACACAAATATTCATTTTCGTGGCATGTTACTGGCAAAATTTTAACTTGAAAAACAATGATTTTTTATACAATGCATATAAGAGTATCCATAAACACACGAACTTTTGTCTGTTCTCGCGTTTGCGATGCTTAATTTTATAACTCGAAAAAACGCACTGACAATAGAAGTGTCATGTAAGCAAAGCTGGTTTTCAGTTCTTCAAAATGTCAGTTCTGAAATTACTGGCGAGAAAGATATTCTGATCATCGAGAAAGAATTTTTTTTTTCTGAATTTTAAAGTATTTTTTTCCGTTTGTATATTTTTTCGTGAGGAAAAAGAGATATCTAATCTTGAAAGTTTGCTTGAATTTTATTCTGTCATCAGCCAAAAATATATTCAGAGAACCATTTGTTCCTTTCTGCTCCGTTCTATATATCCTTACAATTTTCGTTCACATTTCCGCTGATAATGTCCATTGTTAGAAAATCAATGTCCAGAATACTGTAAGTTACCTGAAACGTTAATTTTTCAACCTCGGACACTTGATTTACTGAATCAATACAGATTGATTGATTGATTGATTGATTGATTGATTGATTGATTGATTGATTGATTGATTGATTGATTGATTGATTGATTGATTCGTTATGTTGACGTAATACGGTTGAGAGTGTTTACATTTTCACCGCCCTCTGCTCATAAATCTTTAGTCACGAATTCCGGCTATGATTTTCATTTATTAATTTCAACGTCTAATTCCGTTTGGCCATTGTACTGGTATGTTTTGGCTAAAAGTATGCCTCTTAACTGCTGCTAAGTTGAACATAGTTATCTATCCACTGGTAAACATATTGTGGTTTCTTAAGACTTAAGAACGATTGTCATATTTGATTTTTAGTACTATTCACTTTATAATGTCACACATCCTGATTCAATTTTTAATGTGCTGTTTTATCCGTTCAATAAGATCAGTCATTAATTACGTCACTAAGTCAATATTTGCTGGAACCAGGTATGTAAAAGTTCTGGACGAAGAGGGAATTCCCCTCGCCGGTCTGCGTAGTTTATGCACATATTGATTTTGAAAAGTTTTACTTTAGTAAGTGTCTTTTTATTTTCTTTGCACAGACGGTTTGCGGTTAGATATGTTATTATTAACATAAAAACTGCCGAAAAATATTAAAGATTTTTTTTTCTTTTTGACGTCAATCGAATTAATTCAAAACCTTATAACTATATATCTATTTGATGTATTAACTTTAAAAGAGAACTCCCTTAAGCAGACCAACTAATTTAGATAACACTTATGTAAGTCTATAGAATATAAAGTAATATGTATGTACAATGATATCGACTTAACGTTGTGCGATACATATCCAAAAAAGATTTCCACACGCTGTATTTTATCTATGTTTAATTGATTCAACTAGACATGTGCTAAAAGTACAAAAGTAATTTCACGATAATTTCAGTCAAGATAACAATTCTGTCAAATATCTTAGTTTTACCTAACTTCTAGTAATCACCATGTCTTTTTTTCTCTCTTTTAAGATTTTATTGTTAGTAAATTTAACCACCTGATTAGTTGTAGTGGACACGTAACTCAAGCAGCCGTAGCCCTAACTTGAGGTCATGCCTTAGTAAACATATCTAATAAAGACCCTGAACAGAATGTTTAGTGGATAACTTTATCATATTTCGTAAAGCCATTCCAATGCCTTCGAAACACGTACTTCTGATAGTTTTAGCTGAATGATTTATCATTTGTACTTATGGTGTAACTGTAAAACATACACGGATATACAGAAAATTGTTATGTAACCCATAATGTGTTTTAACAGATAACGCTTATTCTTGGTCTTTGACGTTTGGTGTAGTCAATCGATTTCCCGAATCGATAAATTTCAAATGAAAAAAGTTTAAATCTGAACCATAGGCCATATAAAAGCACAGTGACGTAACACCCCCGCCCCTACAAGACACCGTAAATAACGCAGGGTACATGTTAGCCTTGCAAGGTCTGGCCATGACGTAATATATAATCTTGATGAATAAGTCGTCAACTCATTGAGGGGTAAACTTATCGATTACTAGCTTAATCAGCAGTTTACATGTTCTATCTTGTCTTATCAGTGTTATTAATGGTCAATCGAATTGATAAAAATAAATGTTGACTCAGTTGGGGTACATGTGTGGCTTAGTCGTGGTTTCGCAAGTTGATAGGTCATGTATAAAGACAAGGACATGGTGCATTCATTACCATGAACCTATCATATGAAAAAATTATCAGCGATCATTTAGAAGGATACAATGATTATATAACGCCATGTTTCATAAATTACCGTTAAATGACTCAATTGTAAACTAGAAATTGTTGTGAACAATTTGGCGGGCTTTTCACTTCTACAACATATCCAAAGATGAACTTTGAATCTTGAAACATTTAGGTGATATAACTACATAATAACGAAGAAATACACTTTTTAAAGGTTCAAATATATTTGACCCCTGTGACCTTGAATGTTGGTCAAGGTCATATTTGCAAGCCTTATAATGTAACATCTGATGATCAATATATCCCTAATATTAGTTCTCTAGACCTTGCGAAACTTGACAAGAAGATTGTTGAACACTGGTACCCTTTTTTATGTAAAGATTCTTTATACACAACCAGGAATTTTAATATGTGACGTTTCGGTGACCAGTACGATCCGTACGCTGTCACCTTCCTCAGACAAATGACCCCACTTTACATAATCCTTACTTTCCAACCTGACGAAAATGTTCAGTGGTACCCTTTTTTGTATATTTGAACTTTGACCCATTTGGGAAACCGGAAGTTGACATTTTGATGGAAGTTTTCCTTATGACAATCACTAGGAAGTGTCCACAGAAGGTTTATAATCAATTTTCATCATTGTATGCCTTCTAGAAATTGAGAAACTTCCATTTAACGATTTTTAGTTAATTGACATATGTGACCTTGAAAGTGGGTCAAGGTCATTTATATTATCAAACTTTGTTTCCAGTTACATATCCTTCTTGTATATTAAATATCAAGCCTCTAGGCCTTTCAGAACTTGAGAAGAAGTTTTTCAAAGATTGGTACCCTTAATAGCACTTTTCAACTTTGACCCCTACCGAAGACCGGAAGTTGACCTTTGATCCCAGTTTTTATCTTGGGAAAAGTGTTTTCTTATAAATTTACATAATATGATTAAAACTGAGCTCACTAGCTTAAACAGTTCTTGAGTTAAGGCATTTTAAGTAAAATCGGAAATGACGTCATGGTGGCCATTTTGTTTTTCCGATGAATTTGTAAATGTCACTAAATGGTAGAAGATATCTGGGGAAATCTTCTCAGTAACAATTTGATAAAATATAGCCCTTCAATATTGTTCTAGAACGAGTTTTTCCTATTTGTCGGCATTTTTAAAAGATCAAAGGAAATTTTCAAAATGGCGTACAGCAGAAATGGTAAACGTTTCAGAAGAACTGAAAACACTAAATTCATCGGAAGGACGTTCTACATCGATCTGCATAAGAAAATTTCAATAAAGTTCAAAATTGAAAAAAAAAAATAAAAATTTGTTAAATTTTGAAAACTTTACCCAACAGCGAGCTTTTTTATTGGACATATTTTCTGATAACATGTCATGACAAAAATTTAGATAAGGAAATTCTCTACAAATAATATAATTGCACAAACTCTGTATAATCAACGGTTTTCGACATATTGCCGTTTTTAAGTTTTTAACTTATGACGTCATGGCGGCCATATTGGATTTTTGACCTACTTAAAATAACGGCATCGACAAGTTCATATACGTTTCTACATATAGGTGAATAGACTGTATATCTATATATTTCGCTTTAAAAGATTACGAACCCACAAAATTGGAAGAAGAATAAGAATAATAAGAATAATAATAATAATAAGAAACCGAACAAAAACAATAGGTCTTTTCACCACTTAGTGAAAAGCCCTTATAAAGCATTGTCGACTGTTGGCCAGGAAAAAAATGCTTGAAAATCGTAAAAGGTTTGTCAACAGATGGAACACCCGCACGCACCAAAGCATGTCGCGTCTTTTTGGTCGCGGTTGCCACTATAAACAGCGAATGCTTTCCTTATTCTCAGGATGTCTCACAAACTCCACAAGGAGAAGTGTATTAATTTCTCGACATAAACAGTGATGGAACCAACTCCATGAGCTGTGACCTCGTCTTGTTCCCAGTACCTTTGGGAAACATGTTTGTTGACTGATTACATAAAACCACTGTTTAACATTGTTTTAAATGATAAACTATAGTCTCTAGAAAACTCGGCTCGTTTTTATGTCGTGTTTCCTCATTCTCGCATGCAAATCCTCATGGCGAGAATCAATCAATGAAACACGTGAAAATTAGTGTGATGTGATTGCTTTAGGTCGAAGGTCCAAGGAAATGGAATTAATATACAAACGTAAATTGATTGATCAGTTAAAAAGATACATATCACCATCAATCAGTTTGCGGTATTGTACATATATTTTCCTTAATCAGACGTACATTACGAAAAAAAGCCGAAAAGAAACCTGTAAAATTAAAACGTTTGACAGTTTTTAATTATAACTGTAGCAAAGTGCGCCCTGTACTGGTTTCTTAATAGCGTATCCATACAACTTGTATAATTGGACAGTTTTTCGTGTTACTCATGGTTTGTTATCTAAAGTTTTCTCGTGTTAACATGACAAGTGTTTACAACAACATGTCAATTCTGCAGACACAACATACGGACGTGATTAGAAACATGGTAATGCCTTATAAAACAGTACACTGGGTAATGGCACTTAACGTTCGATATGTTACCACGTCTAAGGAAAATACACAACGTTTATAGCAGTGAAACTAAATCTCATTTTAGGGCAGCGAGATTGAAATCTGTATAATGTAAAGCAATGAAACTGGAATCTTCTTATGACATCCACGACAGTGAGACTGAAATCTCTTTATATCATTTAAAGCACTGAGACTGAATTCTCCTTACACCATCTAAAGCAATAAGACTGACATCTCCTTATACTATCTAAAGCAACGAGACTGAAATCTCTTTTTCTACCTACATCATTGACACTGAACTTTCCTTTTACCATCTAAAGCAATGATAGTAAACTGTCCTTATACCAACTAAAACAATGGGACTGAAATCTCCTTATACAACCTAAAGCAATGAGACAGAAATTCCCTTACACCATCTAAGACAGCGCCGAGACTGATATTTCCCTATACAATCTAAAGAAATTAGACCTAAGTTTCTTAGTACAATCTAAAGGAGTGAGTGTTACGAAAGCGAGACTGAAATCCCGTTATGTACTAAATCGTAGGCAGTGAGACTGAAATCGTGTTAAGATAGCGAGACTGAAATCCCGTAATGTACGAAATCTTATGCAGTGAGACTGAAATCCCGTGATGTACTTAACCTCAGGTAGTGAGGCTGAAATCGTGCTAAGATAGCGAGACTGAAATCCCGTGATGTACTTAACCTTAGGCAGTGAGGCTGAAATCGTGTTAAGATAGCGAGACTGAAATCCCGCAATGTACGAAATATTATGCAGTGAGACTGAAATCGTGTTAAGATAGCGAGACTGAAATCCCGTAATGTACTAAACCTTATGCAGTGATACTGGAATCGTGTTACAATATCCCGTAACGGGACTTTATATTTCTATGTTTAAGAAAATGCGACGAATTTACTTTGAAACTGCGTCTGACTCCATGAGACCGAAATCTTGTAATATCTTAAAGTGAAGAGCAATGTAACTAAAATCGTATTGTATTATTTACGTCATAAAAGTTCATCTAATGCAGTGATGTTGTTATTCAGTAATAGCTTTAATACATGTGTCACGTTATTACGTACGAGGCAGTAAGATAGTCTCGTTATATCAGGACATCTAGGACAACAGAGCTCTTCAGTTATATCACTACATCTCGATTTATCCTGTGATAGTAAACACAGAACCTTTTAATTCACGTAACTGCCACGTGATAGTCAATTTACTTGTTAATCACGTGGTCTGCGGCTGTACAAATATATTTAAAAGTTTTAAAGTTTTTTCTGGAGAAATGATAGTGAGTATGTCCTACACTTAAAGTTTTAAGCAAAGAATATTGTGAAATCGGTAGGACAAATAGTAATTTCACTGCATAAAAATGAGAGCTACAGTAATCAAACTCATACTTGTTTTTAGAAACTGAATACAGAATCATATTGTACAGTTTCTATACTTTCTTAAAATGTTTGTACTTCAAATTTTTTATTGGAGTGGATATTATATGTAAGTACCATTGTAGACTGGTGTTTAATGTTCTTTCCAATTTTTTTCCCTCAGAATAAACATGACCAACATCAAAATCATCTTCAGTAAATTATCTTGTTGTACAAGATTTGCTTCCTTTTTCGCTCGGCTTTCTGTGTCTCTGTTTGAACAATTGATGAAACGTTAGAGAGGAGGCTTTCTTTATCTCAATCACGTGATGGAGTTTTACGTTATGTCTGATCTGTGAATTAAGAGGAGCTACCTTGGTATTTCTGCATTGAAATACTTGATAGAAAAAACATTTCATCCTAATTCCTAAAATGGAAAACACATATTTAGATACCGGTCTGACCATTCTATGTCTATGTACAAGGTTTTAGCGAACAGCTTTTCCCCAGAACCACAACTGTAATTTATATCTACCAAATGTGTTTCGTAAGTTTAGTTAGTTAGAGGTGTTCCGAAAATGTTATGTTGTATTAGAGGTGTTCCGGAAGCCTCTTTATCATCGATAAATACTCTTTGAAATCACGGGAAAAACATTTTGTTCAGTATGGTTACGTATGATGTGTTTTAATCAAAATGGACGGTCTAAGTTGATGAGGAAACAAAAGTTGATATCACATGTAAGTATGCATTAAGGAATATAAGCTCATAGTATTGCAAATTACCAAGCATACAATATCTTTCTATATTTTATCAAATCTCTTCTGTTTTCGTGTGCTTCACAGATGTTCCTTTTCTTGTGGAATCAGTTGTAGCGTATGTAACTTTGTGAAAGCAGTGATAACTCTGGAATATTAATACAGATTGGTAAGTTAACTTCAGAAAGGTTCTAAATTCCCGTGAAAAGTGCCCCACATTGTTCAATTTTGTAGTTGAGTGGAAAACCGCGCAATTTGATGATAATTGGAAACATGTCGAAGTAATATGCAGACAAAAAATATGACAAAGAAACATGTCCCATTTTGTTATTTAAAATTTTGTCGATGTTGCGTTAAGTCAGAAATAAGAGAAATTTGCTGAATAAGCTGTAAGGGATGTCTACTTTTATTAAGATTTTCTTTCGTTTTGTAAAATATGATGGAGGCATATACATTGTAGATGTTCTTCCGTTATGGAAAACGTCATGAAGTGATATATAAGTATTTTCGTCATATACAGTTTTATGTAGTCACATCCGAGTTCTTTTGTATGAAGTATCTGCGTACTTACTTTGCGTTATATTATTTCTTGGTTTGTGAAGCAAAATAGAAACGACATCTGTGTTATTCTGAATAAAAGCTACACAATTACATCGTTATTTTCCTATGTAAAAAGGATGTAAGCAACAACTGGAATCCCTTGCTGTGTAACATGTGATGTAAGAGACAAGTATAATCCATTGTAAAAGAAGTATGTCAGTTTTAACTTTTGTTAAATAAAACTCTCAACCATACAAGTATTCCTGTTCTATGTATAAGACAGCAGCGATAGCCGTGTTGTTCACTCTTTGTCCTGACTTACACAGTTATGTACTGCAGGATATGACAACCAACCAATACATCATGTCCTTTCTTATGCAAAAGAGAACTGTTCCTTATTTTGTAAGATAACATGGCAGTGATAAGTGCTTCTTTTAATGAAGAACGAATGGTATAATCGAACTGTGCTTTTTATGTTAAATAATACTTAAAGCGATATATGTGATGTTTTGTTGTGTGAAATTAGATACAAGTGAACATTACAGTTTCTTTGTTGTTTAATTAGTGGTTGTAAACTGTTATATCATCCCTTTTATAAAATAACAATATGCGTTAAGAAACATCAATTCAAACTTATTTACTTGCGTTTTTAATCCTTTGTTGTTTTTAATTTGCTAACAGTGTTTCATTTTATGTTAATTTCTCTCTGACATTTTAATTACGAAGTATATATAGAACGTATGTGTATATAAAGTAGAAAACCTTCAGGCATGTCTTTGTCGTAAGAACTGTCCTTATCTGTTGATCCGTACAGCTAGAGTCACTGTCTCTGCCGCGATCTGACATACCTACCGTTGGTATCACAAGTGTATCTCGACATACTTGTAGTAGAGAGAGTCAATGTAGCGATGGAACAAGACCTAAGGATAGATGTGGATAAAGGTGAAAATCGTCAATCGACCTCACACTATTAACTACATAGGACAGTTAATCGTCTGAAGCTTGCTTCACACATCGTGCCAACTCGATTATTATAGGCACGAAAAAGAGAACAAGATCATAACATGGAGTTTAATGTAGTAACTGTGACGTAACTTCCTCTGGTAGATGTGATGTTGTGGGGGGATGCGGGAAATGTTCCCCAGAGGAGCTCTGTCGTTGTATGCATGTAACGATGCCTATTACGAATGTAGGCGAGGGAGGTTTAACACTTGGAGACGTTCTCTTGTCTGTAAATGGGGACATATACACTACTACACAGATTCCAGTAATCAATTTCTTAACAATACAACCTTCAGCGTTTTTCATAATACTTCTAAACGACATCGGGATACGAGGACATTAACTTAAAGGTAAGGAGATTTTCTAATTGAAATTTATGCGTTCATGGACGTATTTTGGAAATTATAATTCATATATTGTCGAAGGTCGAAGGCTTCAGTAAAATAAGTATTTCTGTTTTTACCTTCTAAAGCAGTTCTAGTCCGTCTGACCAGACGTCTTTTCTTTTCTGTATCCCTCCTGAGTGAAACCGGGAATTCAGAT
Organism: Ylistrum balloti; assembly: GCF_031769215.1. Lineage (NCBI taxonomy): Eukaryota > Metazoa > Mollusca > Bivalvia > Pectinida > Pectinidae > Ylistrum > Ylistrum balloti. Next base: position 2,089,375 of record NW_026782081.1, on the reverse strand, counting down.
TTGGTAGGAAGTTCAAAAGTATATTGGACATGTTAACTACATTATTCACATTAAACAAGCTTGAGTTATGATATCAATCGAAGTCTTCAAAAGTGATATGGTTGCCGTTAACGTTATCAGGAAACGCGTCCAAATTAGTTAGCTATATCGTATCCAAAATTCATCTTGATTAGCAATTTGATTGACACCATTACTGTCTGTTTCACCCGAGTCCTACAGGTGGAAGAATCAGCTGTATGTTGCTATTCAATAACGTATGATAGACTTACGTAATACTATATTTGTATGAAAAAACGCCATTTACTAGTACAACTTTGGTACAACCGTTTTATTGTGGGCCACGAGATGATCTCTCACTGATGATATAACAGACCTGACAAAACCATAAAAATCCTTTAATTTTACTCGTTAAATCATGAATGAGAACGAATTGCATGGGTCACTTAAGAGTACATCGTACAAGAAAGAAAAAAGTAAGCTGTACCTGTTTAAAGAAGACATGTCTTATAGAAATACGAATTATTAAACATTTTTAACAAACTAAGTATATTTTCGTACAATCACTTTTATCTAAATTCTTTTAATGTCTACGTTTAGGTGTTTTACTAGATATTCGTCTCGTTTCACTTAATTTGTGAAAATTCCATGATTATGAGCCACTTAATCCTGATTGTTTTATATGTATGTATACGTAAGTAATTAAGACATACACCTGTGATATATTTACGTCTGTTTGTTTGTAAATCCCACTTTACTTCCTTATGTTAAGTGACCATAAATGACTCGGGTTTTTTTTTTTTTTTTTTTCTTAAACGTGCATCTTTTCTGCACGAGACGACTGTATATTCAGTAAGTTGACTCATATTTTAGAATTTTAAATAACCTCTGGAATCAACTCTCTCAGATAATATAAATGGAATAAGTCCATTACACTAACCATTACTATTATCAGTGTTATAATTAAATTCAGAAATTAAAACTTTTTTATCAATCTTATTCGTTTACAGTGATTTACCAGACATATCTAACATTTGGGATTCCATTAATACAATAAATATATACCAGTGACACGTGCAAAGTTTCACAGCTAAGCATTATAGAGGTGAACCATTGCACTCTCTCTAGCAGACATACTTCGGTGGCGCATTCAAAGAGAATTATATTTTTTCAGGTATGAACAATTTTTATAATTTACCGAGCGAAGTAAGCGAAGATGTATAACATCAGAAGAAAGCATTGATGTCATTAAACTTGTATCTAATGCTATCTATTATAGTAACAAATTATACTCTTGTGTACCTTTAAATTATGAATATCATAAAATGTATAATTGTTTAAATGATACTCATGTAATTGTGTGGGATGACAGAAGTTTCCTAGCTTTGTAGTTGATGTTCTGTTTTGTTAGATATCAAAAGATATCAAATTGTGGTTAAAACACTATTGTTTTTGTCTAATTACATTATGGTTTATATTGATATTATAAAGTTTAAACTGTTTTTAAAGGTCAGACAACTTGTAAAATGTAAACAGAAGAAACCTTCAACTTCGCGGGAAAGTTGACACATTATCTTATTACTTTTCAAGTCTTAAACAGGCGTTGATATATTGTTAGAAAGAAAATTTAGTAATTGGTGTATGGTACAAACATACATGTTGCATCCACAAGCTATTTAACTGTGTAACACATTCTTCACTCGCTATGATAACCCGCCATTTATCATAGACATCGCCCTAGTTGTATACCCTTATCACAAATATTAACCCAGTCTAGCCGATGAATCACTTTGATATGTAAGTGCTCTTCAACTCTTGAAGCATAAGTGTCCTTGTAATTGTATATGATATCATTATAACGAATAATTCTAACAAGGAAATAAATTAATCAATTTCAATTGGGAGGTACACACACTAAGCTGAACTTTCATAATCTATAACACCTTATAGATAGAAATGACGATGAGAAGACATGTTTTGACAGTGTAAAGGACATTGTACTTAGACTATGAGGTATGAATGTTTGCAATCCTCCGAGGTACTAAAGGTGATCCATCACACAGCCATAACCCCGGCCAAGCTTGACAACTCCTCACCACCAGTAATAAAACCTGCTAGAAAGAGCCCATTCCTTCATAAAGGTTGTTTCATAATCAAAATTATATATTTAATTTGGCGTTTCAACTATCGTAATACTATCGTTGTATTGTCTACGATCGTCGGTAAGGTTAAGTAGGTGATTAAAATAACTTTCATTGCTTCATATGTAACACTTCAAACTGTAATATGCAAATTCCCGTGCTATTACCAACTATGTCGATTTAGAACAGCAGCTTTAAAACATAACAACCGTACATATATGGTATGCATTCAGTATGAGCAAAATGTAATTATCAGTTTGGAAATTGTTTCATGTCTCTAATCAAACTGCACACGTCTGCTTATTTTTACAATCAAATTATCATGTTTCAAGTGTTTCTTAGTTTCAGTTTTTCTTATCGTAAAATTGTTCCGACGAAGGATCTGTATATAGACAATATTAAACTGTAAATTAGTACTACAACGCATCGTAAAAGTAATTACCATCAATACAAAAACGCGAAATACCATTATGCTAATTCAATCCGGATTATTGCGCTAAGACATTTTATACAGATGAAAAAGAAACTTTACAGGGTTTTCTTAGCTTTTGTAATGACAAGAGACATGATATGATACGAACCCCAGATATTTCTATCATCACTAGTATATAAGTAATGCATTGGTCGTGATTTTCACTACCGTGTGTTCCAGGATATCCTGATCATCACATACCAATCTGGACGTCGTAATATTATTTTAAACGCCACCTTTTACTGGTAGGTGTTTTAAGATATTGACATTCCATTATTCCAGTTTGCTGTTTTCTTTACCCTGGTATATTGCCATTGGTATTCTCAAGTGTAAGACGCCGAATCTTATTGGTCAGACTTGTGGTGGCACTCAAATACGGATTAGTCTTGGTTAGTCTCGTGACATAGGTAATAATAAAGGTTTTCCCAAGGACTGACCGCACGTATCCTGCTTGGTGTAGGTTTAGGCGTGGTGGCCTACATTGCTTGGACGGTGAAGCCATTCATATCTCAAACAATCAATAAATAATAAGCAAAAGGATATACTTCTTAAGGCATAAGCTTTTATCAATACTGTGATTACTACACTACTGTGACTACACTATCGATTTGGGGATAAAAGTATGATTATAATTCGATAATATTCACGCTCCATTGAGGCAATGGAGGTTAAAACATATTATTAACAACTTAATATCACATTATCACATTGTATGTGTGCCGAATAGTGCTGCTATCTCTTAGAATTGTTTTAAAGAGAGGATGAAAACTGAGGAATGGGCTTTATTTATGTAAACATTAAAACATCAATTTAAGTAATATCTATACACAGTTAAAACAAACCTATCTGGACCGGTATTTATAACGTCACATCTCAAAAAGTAATAGATGTACTTAAGAGCTATTTTAATTAAAATACTACATAGTCTTACATTCTGTCATGGTTACTTTAGTAATATGTTCTTATATAATTAGAAACAAAGATACATCTTTTTTAACTACAAGATTAAACACTTACAGGTAATTTAACATTGTTTATTTAGTAAAGCAAATATCGAAACGGTAGTGCAGTGTGCTTCAATTTGAAGTGAAATACACGAAATATTATAGCTCAGGTCCGGTCGATAACACTGTATCACCACCTTATTTTCTCACTGATACATTGCTAATGTAAGAGGTACATTTTGATAGGTAGAGATAGATAAATCAATCATATACGCTCAGGTAATCCACCGGAAATGAAAATAACAATCAAGATAACTTTAAACCAAAACAGTGTCTGTCATAGCGCCTGACATCCTCTTGTTTAGACGTATTTATCAATTGAGTGATTTGTAACTAACTTAGAAACATAGTTTAACACTGAACACACCTACAGGTAAACATAGGGTCGTCGAACGCACCTTTCAACACGTAATTCGATCGTTCCCGGAACACGGGTTAGACATTGGTTGAGAATCCTATACTATATTTAGATATCGGCGGAGACTCCAATACTATATATACTATAGTTTGGTGTTTGTAACATATTGAATTAAAACAAAACTAAACGTGGAATCATCAGTTGTATAACTACGCTTGAAACACGCTATTTTAAAGTATTGAATACTTCTGCAGAAAGGTGAATGGACATGGAATTACTCATAATTAAATCAACATCGATTTAGTTAATTAGAGTAAAAATATATTTCAGTAAGGTAGAAACTTATACAAAACGATTAGTTATATAGCGTGTGAGAAAAAGTCATTTTTGATGTCGTTACATCTTTTATTCCATTATAAAATGTCTTTTGCTATTTTCACAGTGTATTGTAAATATGTAAATTGTATAGGTGACCTGTCTACTTGATTTTAAATTGGGTTACATATATTATCTTTAGCGCAAAAGACATACCTTAGTGATCAGAAATAATCTTTATGGCTTACCAAGTAATACAGATGATATTGCTCTCTCAATAGGATGTCCTGGTTTCAAGCTTTTCGTGGAGAGTATGGATTCACCAACTATGGAGAGAAAAGGACAGCCGTTACCATGGATGTGTCCCTTGCAGCAGTTATATACGCATGCGCACTCATATCTTTGGCAACCCTGATTGCTGCCGCTGGAATTCGTGGGAAAGAAGTAAGAGAAAACCGTGTAAAGAATTTCCCAATGTTTCCATGTCGATTGTGAATGGAGTTCTCATAGTGCTACATTCAATTATTGGAATTATTTAATTATCTTATTTAGTTATTAATTACATAGAACTTTGTTTTATAAATTCTTTATTACTACATCATCAAGATGTTTGTATATATTCATCCTGTGATCCACTGACATAGAAACAAATCCGAAGTTTGACTGTAACCAAATATTTTGTTCCTCTAAGAGTGCTATGAGGTAATGTTTTGCTCTTTTTCTACAGAGCTTACTTACGTGTTGTGTTGCCACGTTTTTTCTTCTTTCGACATCTCTGATGTACTATATTTTGTTTGTTTTTGAACAGCGCTGGTATACACTTCTGAGAGTGCTGTATAGTCTTGCTGTAGGTTCCACCATTATACGTAAGTAACTCATAATTAATTTTTCCTTTATTCTATGTGTTAATTGAATGAAAAATGATTTCTTTCATTTTGTCATCGCCTTGATTTACCTGTAGTAAACAGCATTTAACACATTGGCTTCTGACCATGAATCGCTTAAAGAAAAAATTCCGGAAGGATCTCATCACATAAAGATGTGTATTTGACCGTCAGGCATGTTATCTTCCGCAATATAAACTTCTCTCCGTTACAGTCAGCAACATACAATGAGACCTTGTTGTTTTAAGCTCTACTCGACATGTGCTTGAAATAAAAATGAAATAAATATACATGTTTACCGAAACATCGTCATTAGGTTCTTACTGTACACGGTTTCGTCATGTTAAAGATGGCGTCATGCTGTCTCCTTACAATTCAATCGCTGACCTCGTCTTCAGAAAAAAAATGATAAAATCAAAAATTGTTTCAGTTTGTCTATGGGATATAGAAATATTCACACTAAATATGATTTGATACTTTCTATTAGAAACATCCCGGTTAATTATGACTTTTTATTACCTTTTATGTATTTATTTAAACTATAACTTTATACTGCCTATTAGATATCCAGGTAAACTATAACTTTATACTGCCAATTAGATATCCAGGTAAACTATAACTTTATACTGTCTATTATATATCCAGGTAAACTATAACTTAATACTGCCAATTAGATATTCAGGTAAACTATAACTTTATACTTATACTATGACAACTTCCTATTAGATACCCAGGTAAACTATGACTTTATACTTCCTATTAGATACCCAGGTAAACTATGACTTTATACTTCCTATTAGATATCCAGGTAAACTATGACTTTATACTTCCTATTAGATATCCAGGTAAACTATAACTTTATACTTCCTATTAGATATCCAGGTAAACTATAACTTTATACTGCCAATTAGATATCCAGGTAAACTATGACTTTATACTGCCTATTAGATATCCAGGTAAACTAGTTACGGTCAAAAATAAAATGATTGCTAATAATGACTGATGTTAAGGCTGGAAAATATTTTAACCGTTATTACCGGTATTAGAGGGCGAATTTATCTCTGTGTTAAGATAAAGTGTTTAATGCAAGGACGAAAATAAAACCTTGGGAAAATGTTTGTCTATATACATACAGTAGTAATGCTATCTTTCAGCTTGTTTGACAGTAACAAAGCTATACCTTCTTTACGTCAACAGAAATCTTAGAGCAGGTTTATCATTCTTATGTATAAAAGTTGTATATTAGCTATAATTTATAAAATTAATGTCCAAATTCAATCGCAGCTTTTCATGATATCTTCTGTATTTGTATATACAAACCAGTGATAGACAATTGTTTGAGGGTGATGATGCAGGGTAATTGATTTGACAGCTGTTTGAGGTAATCATCGTATCTATGTACAGCTATTATGGCGCCCAAGGTCATACCGTAAAACACCTGCTATAGCGTATAATGTCATACCGTAAAACACCTACAACATCGTCTAATGTCATACCGTAAAACACCTACTATAGCGTACAATGACATACCGTAAAACACCTACTATAGCGTACAATGACATACCGTAAAACACCTACTATAGCGTACAATGACATACCGTAAAACACCTACTACAGCGTCTAATGTCATACTGTAAAACACCTACTATAGCGTCCAATGACATACAGTAAAACACCTACTACAGCGTCTAATGTCACACTGTAAAACACCTACTACAGCGTCCAATGACATACAGTAAAACACCTTATATATCGTCCAGTGACATACAGTAAAACAGCTGCTATAGCGTCCAGTGACATACAGTAAAACACCTTCTATAGCGTCCAGTGACATACAGTAAAACACCTTCTATAGCGTCCAGTGACATACAGTAAAACACCTTTTATAGCGTCCAACGACATACAGTAAAACGCCTTCTATAGCGTCCAGTGACATACAGTAAAACGCCTTCTATAGCGTCCAGTGACATACAGTAAAACACCTTCTACAGCGTCCAGTGACATACAGTAAAACACCTTTTATAGCGTCCAGTGACATACAATAAAACACCTTCTATAGCGTCCAGTGACTTTGCTATAGCGCCCAGAAACATAAAGGAATCATTACCAGTAAAATGGCGGATTTGTTGTTGTGATCGAACTTAAAGTCAGAGACAATGTCTCGTAGGTAAATTGCATATTAAAAAGTATATGGTACTCGAAAGTTCTTTTTTTTTTTTATTAAAAAATTCATGACATTTTACATCCATATCAACAAGAAATTCACCAACAATGATTATTATTTATCTCACAGAAAGTTGGATATTAATTTACAGCCTCCTGTAGCTTTATGAAGTTGCTACATTTACAATATCTTCTTTAAACTGTCTATATTTAAAACTTCCACAAGGTCGGTGTCCTGAAACGATCGGTTGAACATACGAATATCGTATTTCATAGTTTGATGTATCATGATTTGAAATTAAGTGGTCCATATTTAGTAGTCTCTCTCAAGATCACATAACTCTATTATCTTAAAGCTGTGTACTACTACCTAGTTTTTAATTAGTGTGTGTATTAACAATTGTCTCTGATATTTAACTTTCCATTTAGTATTGGCAATTTAAAACATACTTCAGTATGGTTTTAACCAAATTAATGTCTACAAATCGCTATTTACCCTTTTTCGTTAATGTATATATTTCATGTTCCTAACACTGAACGATTGAGTCATGAGCCTGTCACTTCAGAAAGATCACTGTACTGGTGACAATTCTGACATAACAAAATGTAGGTCAAACGAGGTCGTACACTGACCAGTGTAGACCTTAAACTGTTCTAGGATCACGATGCATTTGTTCGACATTGTGGAGGAGTTCAGCATGACAAAATTAAACATGTAAAAACGTCTAACACTTCCTGTCGTACAATTTAGTTTAATCAGAGGATGTTGACGTTGCACTGGTTGTGCCGGGCAGTGACACAGAACGCATATATCATTACAGGTCCAGTGTGATTTTGTAAATGACGTCACAACATATCTTTATGAGGCAATATTGCCGTGCACATTCTAATTTTTAGTTTCCTTCTTTTTGTTATTGTTTATGGAATATCGATTGATAATCATTTCTTTCTATCAATATTGGAAGTTATCCGTTGAGATAAGTTTGAATAAAAAAATTCAAGTTTACTGATTTTTGTTCAATCTCATTGATGTGATATCAACACAATTTTTTATGTTTCATTTGGGTGAGTGAATATAAAACTGATCCTTGGCTGTTCATTTTGATACACATTTTTCTATCTACGCAAAAAAAAAACCATACCTACAATTCTGCATCAAAACTGGAGGAATCTGAAACTTCATTTCATTTTTAATTAATGCGTGTTCAACCAAAACGACACGTAGCGTTTCTGAACACATTATTCTCCTTGTACTTTTTCAGAAGTGTTCGTGTAAAGTTTGCTTATCTTTTATATAATTTATTTTTACTTATTCAAAGAGAAATAACATGACTATTGCTGACAGAAGAAACAACAAAATATTTTAATTCCCATTTAAGAATACTTAAGTGTCCATATATTATAGGCAAATGGATTTGGGCAACAGAAAAAAAAACTTAAGAAAGTCATCTCCTTTCTTTATCTATTGTAAACAAAACAAACACATAAATTAAATAATGAATGAATTAGATGCAAGGTATTCACCTATCCGATAATACAAAAACGTTTAAGATATATAGTATGTTGTGATTTACAAAAAGTGCTACCATAAGTGGTGATTATAATGCCACATATACAAAAGCAACGAGTGTTCCAGTAGATTGCTTTAGTCTATCATAGTCATAATCCACTTACTTATGTAAACACAATGCTTTCATTTTCGGCTGACATTTAATTTTTAACCTTTGTTTTGCAGTATCAATATTTGGGTATTGTTGGATGGAGGGCCGGAGCAAGGTCAAGGCTCCGTACATATACAGATCTGGGGCCAAGATCCAGGGAGAGGTTGGGGTGATGATCGGACTTCGGAAGATCAATATTACGTTGACAGGTAAATAATTAGTCTTTGATTTATGTATGTTTATGAGTGACAGTTACATGGTAATAATAATAAAGTGCATACATCGATATGAAACGATAAGACGAATACATTATAGACCTTGACGTGTCCCTGTGATGGGTTTGACAAGACAATGGCCTAACCTGTACGTGTCGGACAGTTCTGTATTAAAGTATCTGGTGCCTTTTAACTATTGTAAATCTGCTGTATACATTACATGAATATTTTGATATACACTTATAAGTAACAATCTTCTGAAAACATGAAGTAGTAAGAAATCTATTAATTGGTGGGTTTACTACACCTGTTAATCTATATCTGTTACAAAGTATCTAATTTGACCGATCGTATAGTAATAGGTCATTGTTACATTAACCATACATTCCAGTATTAAATAACTACATGGTGCTTCATTAGTCCTGGTGTATTACTGTTATGATATCCATGTCTCTTACAGGACGGTTCGAATCAGGTGATGGTGAAGTGTCCTACAATGAAGAGATAGCCTTTGACGGAGGTACGTACCCTACTTGCCATTTGTTCACTGCGAAATACTAAATCCAAAATTCTGAACGCAGTTTAATATTCAACCGATAAACCGACAACATTTAGTAACCACGTAATTAGGTCTGTTACATTATATTACTACACATAATATTATATAATGACTTTGTTAATGAATTAGTGTCCCTACCATAGCAGGAGGAAACGACATGCTGAAACGATCACTTGGTGACGAAGCTCTTTTTGTGTCTTTAATTGCCTATTTAAATAACACTACACTGGTGTAATGGGATCGTAACGTCTGTACCGAAATATATTGATGACTGCATTGAGTGCTGAAGTTAAGTACTGCCTGACGCCTTTTGTAATTTAATCGATGTTCATTGTCATAAATACATATGTGTCTATGTATAAATATGCATTAAGAACATCTGTTGTATCTTATAGTGCTCACAAATGATGTGACGTAATCACGAAGAGACATGTTTCTCGTCTGATGACGATTATCTGTGTAAAATATCTAATTATACAGATACACGAGGCATGCTAACTGGGAAACCTACTTACAATACTATCATACATCACCATGTAACATACAGGTGTCTGAGGTTGTGTGCGAATTCTAAATGAATAGATCTTGATTTGGCGTTCAGAAATGTAAACAAAACTATATCAATATTAAAATGATACGTTTGATTATTATAATTCTAACGTTCTTCCGTCATAACAATTATTTGGATATATTTATCGCGGAACTTACACACAATAACACCTTCTATAAGGAATAAACGATCTCAAAATAGCATCGTGTAATATTGTGACAACCTATTGACTTGCTAACTAGTTTTGTTGTGGCGCCAGGTTCACGTTTAATTCCAGTGTTCCTGACATCAGTGAGTCATACTTTACCATCTTGTCATGCATGTTTCATTAAGTTTAATTACTTAGAACATGTATTAGCACAACATAGTTTATACACAAACATTAAACAAAAATACTTAACAAAAAGTGACAAACAACCCTGTGTGGTAACTTCTTCCTTATGTAGATCATACCACCTATTTCAGCCGTACAACCTATTAAATTCTATATTTTTTAAAAACGTAATCTAAATAGGAAAAGTTCACATTTCTAGAAAATCAGATCTATAGGGGTTTATATATGTGTATGAGATACTATCATAATATAACACTTTTAAATCTTAAACCGCATGTAAATACTTGAACATGGCAACATCATTAGGTCGTATTTAAATTCACTGGTAGTCACGTGTATAATTTGGATATCTACTTATCCATATGCCCGTTTGCCTAACGACTCAGTCGGTCTTTTCTTTATTGTTTTTTAAATCGACTCTGCCGTATCCGTCTGATGATATCCTTCTGTTAATGAAATGTCAGAGCGAACGCGTGGCGGTGATGATATGCCCTGTAATGTGTTTAATTATAAGATAGAGCTGCTGGTTTGTTTGTTTGTTTGTTTCTTTTGCTTCGTTTTGATTTTAAACAAAGTTTAGAAGTGTTGAACTTGATGACTACAATCACCATTTCGTAGTTTTCATTAAAAAATATCTGAAAGTTAGTATGATTGTCTATAATTTTTTCGTTATACAGTATCCGTTCCTGGTTCGGAACTAAAAGAGTGTTTGGTGAGAGGTCTGCCCGATCCCGTTATTGCTATTATCGAATACCTGACGACTGATCAAGGGGGGTTACGGTGGGGGCGTGGCTTCACCATGGCGGGTTATTTTGCGCACATTTTATTGTGGTAAGTAAATTACCAATCTCTGAGGTTACTATGATATAAACCAGATAGATTAAGTCATTTTCTTCTACATATAGATTATAGATAGACCTAGTGCTGAATGATCTTGTCGGCACTTTATATTTCTCTATTAATCGACATGAAATTATAAACTTTTAAAAATGCGAAGCAGTATGTCGTTTAATTCAAATTTTTCTATTTTTCCTTTCACAGGACCTCGTTTTCGTTTTGGTTTTTGGCGAATATCCTGCTATGTAGTGTGGTTTTCTACGGAGCAGCAGTGTATACTCTGACAGGAATATGCATGATTTTGTCAAACATCGCATACCACGTACTGCAACCAACAAAAGACATGCGCATGCTCTGCTCAGATAGTGATTTTGCTATCAAATATGGCATATGTTTCTGGGCTGTTTTAACAGTGGGTAAGTGTTTTTACATAGGGTATGTGTTTTACAGGGGCTATGTCTTTTACAGTGGGTTAAGTGCTGTACAGAGGGTATGTGTTTTACATTCGGTACAATGTGTAAATGTTTTATACTGTATTTATAAAGTTGTTAAATGTATATTTTCTTTCTCAATTTGAAACATTTTATTGAATACTGAAGGAATACTACATTCCTTTAACGAACTTTTATATTTTTTTCGTTTTAAAGCTCAAAACACTGATATGCAAATTCATATTTGAAAGTGCCGTAATCTGATTTCTTGTCGTGTATGTTCGTACTCTTAAACTGTAATGGAATCGTTCTAGATTCATGATTATTTAAAAATGAAATATTTTCATGTAATTAATTTCAAGTCATTCGTAAATTTTAATGCATAAATACAAATATAGATGTCACAGAGACAACAATGGAGCTTACGATTTAATAGTCTCTGAAACCAAGGATTATGACACTAATAACGATATTTTCGACTATACCCTGGTATGTATGTGTTAAGTGTGGGTGTTTTACATGAACATCTGTTCTCTTACAGGTGTACTTACCACAATAGTCGGACTCGGGATGATGCTTCTTGATTACTTCAACCCGAAGTGTCTCGCCACATTCTTTATGATCGACAGCCAGTGTGGAGATGATCAGACAGATACGTCACAACTGAACCAATCAAAAATCCCGTCATTTACAAACATGCATCAGTATCAGAAAAACGTAAGTACATAATTGGACTGTGGTCAGTAGACAACAGTCCAGCTTATCAGACGTAGCCTACTTTGTTTTCTACACAATATCGTCCCAGAAATACAAATATGGTATTGACCTTACATAGAACAGTTATACTTAGTGAATATATGACAGCTACTGCTTGTTTGATTCAAGGGAGAGCTATACGGATGAACAGCTTATCATTGGTACCCATTTTAAATTTTCAATTATCTTTCCTTTATGTTGTGAGTATAGAGTAGTAATACGAGGTATGTAGCCGGATATTTTCGCTGTTTCGCTGGACATTAACGCGAAAATTTATCAGTGAAATGATTAAACGCTAACCTGGCCTGTGCTGATCTTATTTTCGTTTTTCATTCCACAAAGCGATCGATTTGTCCACTCATGATGCCTAATTATATTGGCACTTTTCTACCTCTAGTAAGAAAAGTTCCCTACCGCGGTAAAATGAACCCAGCAGACGACTGCGCAGTCGATAATGCTGCACGCGACAACTGTCGAAATGTATGTCGGGTTCCTAAAAAATTCTTCATTCTTTCGTCTACTCTGAAATAATCAGTCAAATATCTTATTTAAACAAAATATTGCATCAAAAGTGGAGTTGATGTATTTTACAAAATGCAGTACAAACAATACATGTTTTGTGTAGAAGAGATTTGGATATTATAATTTAGAACGACATCTCATCAACATTGTAAATATTTGAGATTTGAATGGGGTCTTCGAGCGTAAGTTCCGACTTCCGCCGATATCCATCATTACACACGTGTCATTTGACCAATTGCCTATGATTTAAACCACCACATTGTGTGCTTTGAATTTAGCTGCAAATGTTCATAACATGTCTCCTATACGTTTTCCCAACAATTATTGAAATCATTGAAAAATATTTAGATTAACACAGAAGAAAAATCTATGTTTTGTGTTCGAGCACTAGTCATGTGAGTCTGTTTAGAGGTCCTCCTACATACACCTCGACAAATTTAATTCGTTAGAATATAATTATTTTGTTTCAAAAGAAACCCTCGATGAGGTTTTACCGTGAAGTTTACCTGCTGTGCTGTATTAGAAAGAGTAGTTAAAAGAATGCATTTCCGCATATACGCAGTTAGGATTCGTACATTCTTATAAATACAACCGTGATAGGAAAATATTTATCAGTTAAAATGTTAAATATCCTGTTTGAAATATTTGTGACCTCTTAAACTAAGTATATCGATTTCTGTTTACAGATGAGACGCCATGTTTCACTCCCAGATATAGGAGTAACTAATAAAAGTTTCGACTTCGGAGAGTTTAAGAAACCGAAGCCAGTTTTCGAAGAGAAAGAAGAGAATGAAGTTGTTGTAAAAGATAGCAATTCAAATAAGAATCCAGAGAGAACGAAAAGTAACAATGCAAATTTTCATATTGGAGAAGACCATATTGTTGTCGAGAATGAAACAAAAAAACAAACAAGTCCGACAATAGCGGACACAGTCGAAAGAAATGAGGTGTCATCAGCGCTTTAGCTCGGGGTGATGGACGTCAAACTTTAGTGCTATAACGGTGAAATATTGTGTTATGTTATACAATGATGAAAATGGACATCACACTTAACACTTTATAAGTATAAACCATTGTACATATCGTCAACAATTCATCTCGCTCTTGAGGAGAAGGGATGGCAACGGAACTCATAACTACAACTAAATCCAAAAGTGCTTCAGAATGTGTGCTGCCTTCTTCGGGAGAGGTTGTAAGAAAGTAATTTATAGTTTCGCTACAGAAAAAGAAGGAAAACTGATTCGAGAAATTGCTAATATTTTCGAACAACGTTATTTTCGTAAAGCAATTTTTAGCAATGTTTGATAATGGCAATGTTAAACGAATAGAATTTAATCATGCCGATTTCAATATTTGAAAAAAAAACAGTTGTTCGTTGAGCATTTCAGTTCAATACTTCATATTAGGCTCGTATGAACGAGAGTGTGTATGTTGTTCAGATGCAATCCATGAGTTACCAATCGTAACCATGGTGACATCATATTGTTGATTTTACCACCGTCTTTCAGAAGCTTTGTCTTCGTCGTTCAACACAAATCATTTTATGTGTTTTATATGTTGGTTTCTGTAAACAAGGGTTATATGTAACTGCTGTGTGATCTGTATGTAGTTTTAGTCATTTCACTCTATAAAATCGCGACGATCAGAAATAATGGGCAAATGCTGATTTTCCACAGGTTTCATAGATGATGAGGTCCAAACAGCTAATTTTCTCTAACAAATAAATTATCATTAACTGGTTTCTGTAATTGAATTCAAAGATTAGCAGAAACCAGCAATAGACGTTACGGTGATTTTCTTTGCAGTTTCCTAAATCGATGAATCACGAGCTTCGATAATAATGAAGACAACTAACGTTTTTATGTACTTTTCATCAGTGTTAACATTCTGTTACAATGTTTGTACTTACGTATATACACTTAGGTAGTCCTTACCGGTACATATCACAACAGTAAGTATCTACAGATGTCATAGTGTTTAGGAGACTTTTCTAGCTCACGTAGGTCAGAATATCTTTATCACAGTTCAGATTCACTGTCATTGGTTTACGATACATTGTAGACAAACAGTAGGACTAACACAATAACGACACTTTATATTCTCAATTATCGGTAACATGTGACTCCTTAATACCAGAAAATATTGAATTTCGAAGTTCAATATTCATATATCCAAATACACTTTTTTACATAATTTTTCTGCAGTCGAAATTATATAAAACTATATATAGCAATCTTATCAGTTATTACTGACATCCTATAAACTTACCTAATCTTAGTCGGGTGTTTTATCAAATGAATTGTGTGATTCTACAACGTGTCTCAATAGTATGTCTCGTATAGAGTGAATCTGACGTTACTCTCCACGAACCACGGTGTCGTTGAGTACTGTCATAATGTCTCGCACATACCCTGCTCTTGTGAAAGTTAATTTATTGTCACCCTATCTATTGTTGTTTTCATGTTGGTTCTGTGAAATATTGTTTATTTAATAAATAAATTGTGACAAGAAATTTGTTTTATTTTTCTATAGATGTATGTGTTTAAATATATCATATGAAAATAATTATGAAAACAGACATATAAATGTAATGATTAAATTTTCATTTGACCTTAATGTTCATTTAATAAATTATTAATCAAAATGAAAAAAGTATATAACACAGCCAAGTCGTTTGAATTTACGACGTTGCATTGGCTAAATATGCAATAGTTTAAATGTTTCCATCTCAGAGGCTTTTAATATAAACAAGCTTGAAGGAGTTCGGTTTCTTGGTAATTAAAAAGATTACTTAAAAGGGCACATCAAATTAAAAGGCGAAAAAACATAAACCTGATAGTAAAAATATATTAACTGGCACAGTGAGTGTTTTATGGGACTATGTATTGAAATTCAAAGTGTAAAACCATCAAAAACAACGAACTGCATAAAATGGTCGCTTTGAACAGGTGGTCACTAGAACTTTTACCGCAGCATGGCATGAGGATTTCTTACCATTAAATGGGTAAAGAATATCTTTACCGACAAAATATGTTCCAAACATTAACGAGGAAATAAGAATGGTTTAAAACGCATGTTTACAAAAGCTTACTGAAAAAAGGCTTATTTCAAGTTTAAGGCTCGGGAACCTTCGTCACTTTACGTAAACCTAAAATGCATTGTCTGTTGAAAGTGGCGATATTTGTATTTTGTGTACATTACACTCAAGTTGTCCAAACATTACACAGAAGTTATCTTTACATTACACACAAGTTGTCTTTACATTACACACAAGTTGTCTATATATTACACACAAGTTGTCTATTCATTACACACAAGTTGTCTTTATATTACACACAAGTTGTCTATACATTAAAATAATTTGTCTGTAATTACACACAAGTTATCTAACCGTTACACACAAGTTGTCTATACATTACACACATGTTGTCTATACATTACACACAAGTTGTCTATACATTACACACAAGTTGTCTATACATTAAACACATGTTGTCTATACATTACAAACAAGTTTTCTATACATTACACAGAAGTTTTCTGTAATTACACGTAAGTCGTCTATACATAACTTTTTAATACAATACACAATGGTTTGGTTGAATGTACGTAGGTGATTTATTTCCGAGACCTGGATTGACGTCCATGTGAATTTTAACGTCAATCATTTGTTGAGAGTTAATGAAGGTGATTTATAAAACCTGTAAGTGTTATTTTAAGCATCACTTTTTACGTGTGTCAAATAGTGTACTGTACATTTTTTTGTCTTGACCTAAACGATTCAGCGATCAAACATTGATCACAAAACTATTCATTTCAGCACATTTCAAGCAGTTACAATGTTTGAATGTATCTGTTATAAAAACAGTGTGTAACACAACGAGAAAACAACTATATTTGTATAAACATCATAAGTGAGATAAAGAGAGATCAGTGATTCTATGAGGTAAATCCTTATTCTTTATGTCAATCACTGTAAACAATAACACACAATATCGACGGCATGTAAACGGATCTGTGAGCACGACCTTTTCTATCTGTACTTTTCTGGCCTTCTGTAGAGTTAATGAAATGATAGTAAATATATTTTTATCCACAGACAAATGTTGAGTATGCTTGACTTCTGAAGACTTGTCATATAAATATAGACTTTGCAATATCGCCGTAGACTTGCCCTGTCCCTGTAGACTTGCAATGTAATTGTAGACTTTGTAATGTCTCCGTACACTTGCACTGTCCCTGTAGACTTGCCATGTAATTGTAGACATTGCAATGTCTCCGCAGACCTGTCATGTCCCTGTAGACTTTACAATGTACCTGTAGACTTTACAATGTCTCCGCAGACCTGTCATGTCCCTGTAGACTTTACAATGTACCTGTAGACTTTACAATGTCCCTGTAGACTTTACAATGTCTCTGCAGATCCTTCATGTCCCTGTAGACTTTACAATGTACCTGTAAACTTTACAATGTACCTGTAGACTTTACAATGTCCCTGTAGACTTTACATTGCACCTGTAGACATTACAATGTACCTGTAGACTTTACAATGTCTCCGCAGACCTGTCATGTCCCTGTAGATTTGCGATGTAATTATAGACTTTACAATGTCTTCGCAGATATGCCGTGTCCCTGTAGACTTTACAATGTACCTGTAGACTTTACAATGTCTCCGCAGACCTGTCATGTCCCTGTAAACTTTACATTGTACCTGTAGACTTTACATTGTACCTGTAGACTTTACAATGTATCCGCAAACCTGTCATGTCCCTGTTGGCTTTACATTGTACCTGTAGACTATACATTGTACCTGTAGACTTTACAATGTCTCTGTAGATCCGTCATGTCCCTGTAGACGTTACAATGTACCTGTAGACTTTACAATGTCCCTGTATACCTTAAAATGACCCTGTTGACTTTACAATGTACTTGTAAACATTACAATGTACCTGAAGACTTGCCAATGTCCCTGTAGACTTTATAATGTCCCTGTAGACTTTACAATGTCCCTGTAGACTTTACAATGTACCTGTAGACTTTACAATGTACCTGTAAACTTTACAATTACCTGTAGACTACAAAGTACCTGAAGATTTTACAATGTCCCTGTAGACTTTACACTGTACCTGTAGACTTTACAAAGTACCTGTAGACTTTACAATGTACCTGTAGACTTTATAATGTCCCTGTAAACTTTACAAAGTACCTGTAGACTTTACAATGTCCCTGTAAACTTTACAATGTACCTGTAGACTTTACAATGTACCTGTAAACTTTACAATTACCTGTAGACTTTACAATGTACCTGTAGACTTTACAATGTACCTGTAGACTTTACAAGTCCCTGTACACGGAAGGAATGGTTAGTCCTATAGCATATATAAAGTGTGTATCAATATTATATATATATCATAGATTTAACCAAAGCTACATATGTGAATAGCATATTTTAATATAAATAGGGAATTAGACACAACAGAGCATAATTATGAGTTGAAGTGCATCATACAGACTGGCCTAAATCTTAAAGCCTAAGAGGATTAGGAAAATCCAAAGTAACGGGCACAAGTGTCAAAATATTGACGGAGAAGTGCTCTAGCCTCATAACTCAATCATTTTTAATTGTTTTCATATATCTAATAAAGTCCAAAAGTCGTCTAGCACATGTGTATCCCTAACCGTGCAACTATACGAATGAATTAGAACCAGCAGTGTCTACACTTGCACAAAAAGACACACAACTGAATAGCGCCTTACAGTAGAGCCAAACAATTGTTTAAACCATTAGACCAGGATTCATTCTATTTGTACTAATATTGCATCCACATATAAATTAATATAAAACAAAGAATAAACAATTTTCAAATTCTTGCATGGAAAAAAAACTGGAAACAATAAAATGGCTTGGACAATATGTAGCACGCGACACAAAACACAAGTTGTCAGGATGCCATGCACAGATAACAGCTAAGTGTAATTCATACGGTACTGTCGGTAATAAAACTGACACATTCATTATAGCCATAGACAGAACGTTACTGGTGACCGTGAGATAGGTGACACATTGACCGTTGGTCTTCCTTGACCACTGGTGCACATGTATATTCCGTGCTCATTATTAGTGTATTAGATGTATAGAAAGCATCCTCACCCGACCTCGGACAAACTGTGTGACACGCTTACTGACACCATTGTCACCGCAGGAATGTGTGGCTTTTATGTCTACTTGGGGAATAATGATTATTAACTTGATATAGATCAAAGGACTGTCTAGTAAGAGCTTATTTTCAATTTTAGTTGAAAAATAAACACTTATTTGTTTTATGAGTCAATTTCATTCCTGTTTTTTTCAGAGGTTGGGGTGGGGATGAGGGAAAGCAGTTGTCATCATAAACAGACAATGTAAATTTTGGATGGAGTTTCTAGGATCGTGAACTTAGACTGGAAAGTTCAATACTGTATCGACCGATATACCCACTTTTCGGCACCAATATTTGATAAAAAATAAACTTTGAATATCCTTTGAGATCAAAGACAGAAATTTACATAACAGACTTAATAAACACAGATGAAGCAGCACAATAAACCAACAAGATCGTGTATGTATTATATTAAATACCATAATATTTTGTCTGGAAATCTTCGACCATTCTTAGTAGACAATTTTGCCTGTAATGTACGTTGAAGTTTCAAGTCTATGTAGTTAGAATCAGTGTGAGTTGGAAAATGGTTCCCTGTTCTCGCACTACTGTCACTTTCTGTTACAACAATTATAAATGTTTCCAGCCATTAAAAATTACATCTATAGAACTTATTTTCTACTTCAGCACAATTCATTATCCGTGCACGTCAATGGATGTAGGAGGCTTTCGAAGCTTGTAGTATATGTGTAATGGGAGATAACTCGTATAAATACTTTGTTGAACTGACTAGTATCGCGTTTGTGATTATACGGGACTCCAGTCGCAACTTTGCAGCTAGTTTTGTATACACTTTCAGGTAATGTCTTCTTGAAAGTGTCTCTATAATGCTAAGAAATTTTCTACTATGAAATTTGGCGTTGTAGCATTCACGTTTGATTTCCTTGAAATATTTGGATATATCCACACACTTTCTGAGCGCCACAGACGTGGTTCTACTCTCGTCTTTTGTCTATGACAACTGTATCCACTGTACTTTGACTGTTATGGACTCATCCGTCTAAATTGCACGTTTTTCCCTTCTCTCTATCCGTCAGAATTACACGTATTTCCCTTCTCTCTATCCGTCAGCATTACACGTATTTCCCTTCTCTCTATCCGTCAGCATTACACGTATTTCCCTTCTCTCTATCCGTCAGCATTACACGTATTTCCCTTCTCTCTATCCGTCAGAATTACACGTATTTCCCTTCTGTCTATCCGTCAGCATTACACGTATTTCCCTTCTCTCTATCTGTAAGCATTACACGTATTTCCCTTCTCTCTATCCGTCAGCATTACACGTATTTCCCTTCTCTCTATCCGTCAGAATTACACGTATTTCCCTTCTCTCTATCCGTCAGCATTACACGTATTTCCCTTCTCTCTATCCGTCAGCATTACACGTATTTCCCTTCTCTCTATCCGTCAGAATTACACGTATTTCCCTTCTCTCTATCCGTCAGCATTACACGTAGTTCCCTTCCTCTACTACACATCAAACGTTTTTTTTATACTTTTTACTTACAGTATTAGTATGGATACATAAGGTAATGTTAATTGGGGTTGATTTAATAACAATTAATCAACTGGATGTTGAAGTTGATTAATTGTAGATATGTGTACCTCGGCGCTCAATTAAATGGGGTCTTCCCTGAACACCAACTCTGCCTATGACAACATATTTACATAGGAGGTCAGTTGTGATGATAGTCATATCTATTAGTTAATCTTTTTTCTGCTTAGCCTAAAGTGTGTTTAATTTGAGTGATATTATTATCTGTGTGGTTTGATACAAGTACAGGATGGCTAACGCTGAGATCAACGTTAAGTTCATCACCAACAGAAGAGGCGGACAGAACATTTCACATAATGGATTCATCTACAGACAGCTTCGAAGAAACGGCATCAGGATATTCTGGAAGATGTTCGACTTCAGGCTATTCAGCATCCCTCTAGACAGTAGACAACATACCAGCTAACTCTGGAAGAAATCCACACAACCACGCCTCAGACCCAACCAGTGTTGTAGCCAAACAGATCAGGAATCAGATCACCAACAACGAAGTGTATTCCAAGTTATCACCATTACAGAGTGTTTTCTGTTATCTAGTACAGACTTATCTAGTACTTGACTTTCAAAGGTTGCAAAAGGACATGATATCTAGATAGAGTAGATAATGTATTGTCATAGATAAACAAGTCAATGCTAATTCAGCTTCATTGAGGGGTTTACTGTTTATTTTAAATAATAGTTTATTTTAGTGCTAAAATGTGCAAATTGATTCACTATTACATGTATAAATATAGATTAAATTTTATTGCTGACATCAGTATATCAATTTAATTAATCAATTAAACATAATCTTACATGATAATCATTAATTAATGAATAATAATCTTAAATATTGATATCTAATAACTATTTTATAATACTTTTATACGCTAAAATGATGCTACAATTATGTAAAACAAATAGAAACTTTATCATTATTGTAAGTATCCTTTTTACAAAATAAGCTGACATTATTAGTTGAAACAGACTATAACTTAAGCTTCAAATGATTCCCTATTCCTTTCAAGTTGGCAGAGTTGGTGTTCGCGGAATGAGCCATTATGATGACGTCATTTTACTGACCAGTATACATCATACCATTAAAACGAAATACTACAAACATTTCATCGTCAAGTTTTCTTCTAGTACGGAATAATTCATCCATACTAAACTATTCCAAGAGAGATTTTTTTCTGTGGTATGATGTGTAAGCTGAAACGTGTTTCTACCTATCTTTCTTTGATTGGTGGGTTGCAGGCTTTTCGTTTTGGTGACCCTTCCTATCGCCTGGCATTGTTTTACTGACAAATATATTTACAGGAACGCTTGGTAGTAATTGATCATAGAAGATACACAATGACACATTTATGTAAATGTAATATATATATATATATATATATATATATACGGTATAATCTGAAGATATCTAAGAGTTTATGAAACATTAATCAAATAACCACAAGTCCACTTTATGAATCATAATCCGATTTCTGTAAGGAAATTTTACTAAAATATTTTTCATTTACGTGATTTAAAAACGGTCCGACTTCATGTGTAACATAAAAATCCAAAAGGACACGAAAGATCCCCCAGTCTGATAGCAAAGGTCAATGAGCAATTTAATGGTAGAGTACAAATATGATTACAATTGTAACGTAAATATTGTCCATGTGGCATTATCAACAACTAGGTACCGTTTAGCAGAATAATGAATAACAACTACATATATTCAATGAATAACTTCCATGTTTACTTTCGATTTCAAACATTTGAAATGGGTCGATTTCGATCATTCTAGTCAGTGTTGACATCGCTTTTAAACCTCGTATGTTTGTGATTAAATGTACAGTGTGATATTATAATGTTGTGGTCAATTCACGGGTACACAAGACATGTGAATAACAGTTTTTGACAAAAAGATATTATAAAGGGTAAATTGGTAGATTAATATCCATAAAGATTAATAGGTCGAGTTTATATACATTCATTCATGAAAATAGGTGACTCGAGTCAATATCCTTCTATAAAGACTGGTGACTCGAGTCAATATCCTTCTATAAAGAATGGTGACTCGAGTTAATATCCTCACTGCTATAAAGAATGATGACTCGAGTCAATATCCTCACTGCTCTAAAGAATGGTGACTCGAGTCAATATCCTTCTATAAAGAATGGTGACACGAGTCAATATCCTCACTGCTATAAAGAATGGTGACTCGAGTCAATATCCTTCTATAAAGACTGGTGACTCGAGTCAATATCCTTCTATAAAGAATGGTGACTCGAGTCAATATCCTCACTGCTATAAAGAATGGTGACTCGAGTCAATATCCTCACTTCTATAAAGAATGGTGACTCGAGTCAATATCCTCACTTCTATAAAGAATGGTGACTCGTGTCAATATCCTCACTTCTATAAAGAATGGTGACTCGAGTCAATATCCTCACTTCTATAAAGAATGATGACTCGTGTCAATATCCTCACTTCTATAAAGAATGGTGACTCGAGTCAATATCCTCACTGCTATAAAGAATGGTGACTCGTGTCAATATCCTTACTTCTATAAAGAATAGTGACTCGTGTCAATATCCTTACTTCTATAAAGAATGGAGACTCGTGTCAATATCCTTACTTCTATAAAGAGTGGTGACTCGTGTCAATACCCTTACTTCTATAAAGAATGGAGACTCGTGTCAATATCCTTACTTCTATAAAGAATGGTGACTCGTGTCAATATCCTTACTTCTATAAAGAGTGTTGACTCGTGTCAATATCCTTACTTCTATACAGAATGATGACTGGTAACACAATCCTAACTGAGATAAGGTTACGTAACTTATGTGAATATCCATTGTTACATACCCTTTTCATTTGTGTCAATATCCAAACTTGTATGAAAAGTAGAAATATACAGCACGCAGAACGTTTCGAAACACAAATAATAGCTGGTGAGGATTGCTATGATGCCTACCAATATATCTGTACATTAATGACCAGAGTTAGTAATAACATGAAAAGCCTATGAACCGGCTAAGTCCAGACATATTTAGGTCCTGGAATAAAAACGGATCTCCCACCTAAGAAGGTCATGTTTTAGAAAGAGGTTTCTTCTGATCCTATGATATATTACCTATATCATAGTTGTTTCTTACCAGGGGTTTTTCCCTCTAAATGACGTTCACATTGTTACATATAAAATATCTATGGGTTTCGAGTTGTCTTATACACACCAGGAATGATAATCATCCATCTCTCATAGGCTTCAATACTATTAGACAATAACCAACATCTCAATATGGTTAATACCACAGACTACCTACGCCCCCTCTTAAACTCCAATTTCTGTGTAAATGTCGTATTCTGAAATCAACATCAATATATCAATAATAGTAGCTGTCGATATACAAAGTTTTGGACAACAATTAACACGATAATGGCGTCTATTTTTGGATCCCGTTTCGTAAGATGCGCTGGAGAACTGTTGATTTCCTCCTGGTTGTTTATGCCCCTATTAAAGTTTTTAGTTCAGGTAAGTGTTGATAACTGATAAAGTACTGGTGAATAGCCTATTATAGTGTTGTATATTGCATAGCGAAATTTGTTCAGCTTTACCAATCAAAATTTAAATTATGCAAATTATGAAAATTGTTTGTCAAACCTCATAAACTCCACAATGCTGTGGTTATAATCAATTTTTGTAGCGTTAATATCAAATTTAATCAAGATTGTATGGCAAAGAAAAAAATCTGCACCTTCAAATATCTTTGTTATGCCACATTAAACTAACAAGTAGGTAAGTAGCTTCTAAAGGAAAAGTCTGAAGGCATGTTCTATCAACTTACACAATCACGTCATGATATACCTTTGAGGGAAAATCGAAATAAACATTAAATAAAACTAGAGAACCTGTCTGTACGCTGTCTGTATTTCTTATACATAGATAGTAAAAACAAACATATCTGACGCAAAAATTATACAACGTTTATATGACAACTTGTGAAAGCTAACCATGCATCATCAGATATACAGCGACGTCCTTATAATGTGCATTGTAGTATAGAATCCAATGCTTAGCGTTAAGAAAAGACACACTTCTAATGTAAACCTGCTCGGTGAATACATTGAATTTGGTTTGGTTCACTTCACACACGGTTAAATCTTGAAATTGTAAATACGCGCAATATATTACCAATGTATATACACACACACCCGTACGTCAGTTCGGTGATAGCCTCAGTCAAACAGCACAGAGTGAAGTAGGGGGTTCTTAGTTGGATCGGATGAGAAGGGGTTACTAAATTTAGAACTACCTCTCCACAGCAGCAGAGAGAAGTGGACGTGCGAACATTATTCATCTCATGCTGTACCAACGCACGCGCATCAGCGCGAGCTCTGGTGTACGCGATACATACATACTATACTAATTAGTAAGAAATGGATACGTTCAATTAAGCTGGACGTGAACGTACACGTGTGTACTGACGAGGAGATTGGTGGCACATGTGTAGCGATAACGTGTATTAATGCCACATCGGAGTGAGATTATAAAAGAAACCTTGTTTCGATGCTTTCAACTTTTTCGAGAGTTCAAGTAAAGTTGTGGGAAGCTCTATGTGGTAGTGTCGATGAACAGTATCAGAACGGGGAATACCCTATTTCGTCGAAGTGCTAAGAGAGAAAGATCCCTCCCTTAAGGTTAGTATATACATACATGTACTTTTGACCAGTCTGGTATCAACATACATGTACATTGCACCTTTAAACATTACCATATGTTAAGCAGCGTACAGGCATTGTCAACAGTACGGTACAGTATTATATCTTTATTACAAATACTTCTGCCGTCACTGTTGCTTATGTCATACATATCTGAAATAAAATTATGAAGTTCCCTTTATATCTAATATTTTCAACCAAAATCTGTTTATTTATTTTAAATATGCTATCACCATGCTTAATTTTCTTTTAAAAATATATCGTCAACAAAGAGTACGTCTCCTTTACCAAACCAATGTCCGTTATTTTTCTGCAATCGAGCCCTGTTAATCTACACCACCACCACCACAACCACCACAAACACGCTAACATAATCCAAAACCTAATCTTTCAGTATTAATATCATCGACCGTCTTTCTATACTCACTAAAATATCGTCCACTGTCCTTCCATACTCAATAATATCGTTCACTGTCCTTCCATACTCAATAATATCGTTCACTGTCCTTCTATACTCAGTTATATCGTCCACTGTCCTTCCGTACTCAATAATATCGTTCACTGTCCTTCCATACTCAATAATATCGTTCACTGTCCTTCCATACTCAGTTATATCGTCCACTGTCCTTCCATACTCAATAATATCGTTCACTGTCCTTCCATACTCAATAATATCGTTCACTGTCCTTCCATACTCAGTTATATCGTCCACTATCCTTCCATACTCAATAATATCGTCCACTGTCCTTCCATACTCAATAATATCGTCCACTGTCCTTCCATACTCAATAATATCGTCCACTGTCCTTCCATACTCAGTTATATCGTCCACTGTCCTTCCATACTCAATAATATCGTCCACTGTCCTTCCATACTCAGTTATACCGTCCACTGTCCTTCCATACTCAATAATATCGTCCACTGTCCTTCCATACTCACGAATATGGTCCATTGTCCTTCCATACTCAGTTATATCGTTCACTGTCCTGCCATACTCACGAATATGGTCCATTGTTCTTCCATACTCACTGATATCCCCTTCTTTCCTTCCACAATAGCAAATATCGTCCTCTGTCCTGCCATACACGTTTATATCTGCCGTCAGCCTACCCTATTCGTCCTTCCTATAGACTATTCCATGCAATTTCCTAGTTTACCTTTGTCAATTTTCATTTCTAATTTTCGAAGATCACCCCGTGAGCTTTCAAGATAATCAACGCCATTCTCCCAGCCATTTAAGTTACCAATATTCCGTTATTACCTTTCCTTCTGTATCCATCATTTTTCCTCAGGATCACTGCCCCTTTCAACAATGTCATTGACTTTTCAACACAAGCACTGGCACTTCAACACAATCACTGGCACTTCAACACAATCACTGACCCTTCAACACAATCACTGACCCTTAGACACCATCACTGACCATTCAACACCATCACTGACCCTTCAACACCATCACTGACCCTTCTGTACCATCACTGACCCTTCAACACCATCACTGACCCTTCTGAACCATCACTGACCCTTCAACACCATCACTGACCCTTCTGTACCACCACTGACCCTTCTGTACCATCACTGACCATTCTGTACCATCACTGACCTTCTGTACCATCACTGACCCTTCTGTACCATCACTGACCCTTCTGTACCATTACTGACCATTCACCACCACCATTGACCCTTCTGTACCATCACTGACCTTCTGTACCATCACTGACCCTTCAACACTGGATCACCTTCACTTACCTTATATAACCACACTGGCCCCAATTGTTAGCTTGTGATACATATTTCATTACACGGGAAGAACACACGACAGATGGATTAGATGTGTACTACAAGCGATCTCTCGATAGAAAATATAATCTGATATCTACTTAGATTTTTTCTTTATTTCTGATTTTAATCAGAGTGTTGGTTAAAATGTGGTTTCTTAGGCTTTGATAAGTTTATTGGTTTTAATAAATTTATTGTTATAAAATCGTGTGTGACCCCCTGTTCAAACATTAGTATATCCGGTCACAATATTTATTTCAATTCGAACAATGGCCTGTACCATCATCACAAAATCACGTCCAACCTACCCCTACCCCACACACTTATGTCATATTGGTTGTTTTCTATAACAGTACGACCTTGTATATTTGCTTACGGGGAAAACTACGGTAAGGTGACATAAAAATAAATGCCAACTAATTCCTGTATAAACTCCGCAAGTACAATACACATATTTAATTACAATACAAGGCAAGTTTTAGTCATTAACCTAGGCTCGGGTCAAAATCACGTTAGATCTGGAAACACTGATGACGTATGAACTTCGGGCCTCGGTCGACTAAACAGATATAGATTTAAGTCACGAGCGTATTTCAGTGTTTAATTAAATAGTTGTTTTTCAGTGTAAATCGCTAACAGAGATCTTGACCCGATCCTTTTATGTTCAGCCTTGGATTTAGATGTACTTTGTGCCTGGCCTGGTTTTATTTCAAACTGTAGAGATTTAAGTTAAATGGCTGCATATACATTAACTGTAGACAACATTTCTTTTTTCTTATGAAAATATTCGTATAGAGATTTCTTAAAAAAGAAATACAACAAGCAAGGTACAGAATCAACAGAGTGTTTTCTATGTAAGTATGTCGTCTTATCAATATTGATGGTTATGAGTTCGAATGTTGAAATTATTTTACTTACCGATTCTAATTCGGTATTTGGTATGATTTTTCTGTTTTAATGGTTAATTACATTTTTTCCTCTTTCGGATTGTTACACATAAATCTGACACTGTCCTAAGTGTACAACATCAGATACTGTGTGCTTTCTCTAAATGGCTGAATACTAATTAAAATAACAGTTCAACGACTTATACAAAAGGGATACCCATCCTATTGTGATCCAGTTTAATTAGTCTAGTGGTAACACAAACTATATATGTATATGTCTTGTGCTAACTTTTCTCCTGGGTCACAGTTGTCACATGCCGCCCTGTTACACAACCTCTGTATGTGTCTGTCTTGTGCTACCTTTTCTCCTGGGTCACAGTTGTCACCAGCCCCCCGGTTACACAACCTCTGTATGTGTCTGTCTTGTGCTACCTTTTCTCCTGGGTCACAGTTGTCACCAGCCCCCCGGTTACACAACCTCTGTATGTGTCTGTCTTGTGCTACCTTTTCTCCTGTCACAGTTGTTACACAACCTCTGTATGTGTCTGTCTTGTGCTACCTTTCCTCCTGGGTCGTAGTTGTCACCAGTCCCCCGGTTACACAACCTCTATATGTGACTGTCTTGTGCTACCTTTTCTCCTGGGTCACAGTTGTCACCAGCCGCCCGGTTACACAACCTCTGTATGTGTCTGTCTTGTGCTACCTTTCCTCCTGGGTCACAGTTGTCACCAGCCGCCCGGTTACACAACCTCTGTATGTGTCTGTCTTGTGCTACCTTTCCTCCTGGGTCACAGTTGTCACCAGCCGCCCGGTTACACAACCTCTGTATGTGTCTGTCTTGTGCTACCTTTCCTCCTGGGTCCTAGTTGTCACCAGCCCCCCGGTTACACAACCTATATATGTGTCTGTCTTGTGCTACCTTTTCTCCTGGGTCACAGTTGTCACCAGTCCCCCGGTTACACAACCTCTGTATGTGTCTGTCTTGTGCTACCTTTCCTCCTGGGTCACAGTTGTCACCAGCCCCCCGGTTACACAACCTCTGTATGTGTCTGTCTTGTGCTACCTTTCCTCCTGGGTCACAGTTGTCACCAGCCCCCCGGTTACACAACCTCTGTATGTGTCTGTCTTGTGCTACCTTTCCTCCTGGGTCACAGTTGTCACCAGCCGCCCGGTAACACAACCTCTGTATGTGACTGTCTT
Organism: Ylistrum balloti; assembly: GCF_031769215.1. NCBI lineage: Eukaryota > Metazoa > Mollusca > Bivalvia > Pectinida > Pectinidae > Ylistrum > Ylistrum balloti. Next base: position 2,059,860 of record NW_026782081.1, on the reverse strand, counting down.
GTGCTACCTTTCCTCCTGGGTCACAGTTGTCATCAGCCCCCCGGTTACACAACCTCTGTATGTGTCTGTCTTGTGCTACCTTTTCTCCTGGGTCACAGTTGTCACCAGCCGCCCGGTTACACAACCTCTATATGTGACTGTCTTGTGCTACCTTTCCTCCTGGGTCACAGTTGTCACATGCCGCCCGGTTACACAACCTCTATATGTGTCCATCTTGTTCTACCCCTTCTCATCTGTCCCGGTTGTAACCTGGTACACATCCTCTATATTTGTTTGTCTTGGGAGATCCTTTTCCAGCTGTGTCAACCCTATTTATAGGACGTTTTCATGTTGTTCATTTTCTAACTATGACAACCATAAACACAGGGCGTTTTATGCTGTCTCTTGCTGACTGTATGTCAACAATAGAGACAATGTGTTTTATGCTGTCTCTTGCTAACTGTATGTCAACAATATATCTGGGATGTGATATTACTGTTTCTATCCCAGTTATATGTCACTTTCAGACACAGGACATTGTAATGCTGTTTCTTTTCCAGCTGTATGCTGACATTCCAGTATATATTGGGACATTCCAGTATAGTTTCGATTTAAGTTGTGTTCCGCCAATAGACCAAGACAGTCTAGTTCTATTGTTTCCATTCCAGTTTTGTCTCACCAACAGACACAGGGTATTGTAGTTGGTGACGGTCTACGTAAGGAAGGTAGTACAGACCAGTGGGCGTGGTCTAACTCGGTGTTGCTATGATACCTCACCTCCATTGGGTCGCCGTACTTTTGAGCTGCCTTACTGGGATTCTCGCTCAGGACGATCTTACAGGTAATGTCTCCCTGACCCCGTAATCATAGCTGTGATTGGAGATTGTCGTCACCAGTAACTGAATCTCAGAACAAATGTGATCGTAGTAATCTAGTCGACTTGATTATCGCGATTGGTGGTCCTACCAGATGATTTTGTCGACAATCGTTATATAAACGGATGGTAGGAAGGTGCTTCCATACAAACCATTAACGACAGACACGTGTGGTGAAATGTGTGAAGAAAGCAGCCCTGTATATTGTCGATTTAAGAGGACCTTTTGGTACTACATGTACCCATCTTCATTATACCTTTACTTTGTAAAGAAATATAGAAATAATCACTTTGTCACTACGTCCGTCTGTACGTCCGTGACAAAAATTATGTGTACAAGGTATTTCATAAATCACTCCACAGAACGAGTAATATTCACACCATAGTATGGTCACCTGAGCAGATTTGGTGGTCAACAGCTAGGGGTAAGCATCCAAAGGTCAAATGTGACATTTTTTGGATTATGAGTGATTAAATTTTAATGGATTCTGGGCAAGGTCAAAGCATCAAAGGTCATACTAAATCACTTTAGAAACAGAAATAACATTAACTTATGTATACAATATCTTACGAACCATCTAATTGATATTTACACAATATTATCAAAACATTATGTTCTTGTGGTCAATATTAATAGTCCAATATCACATACACGATTTCCTGATCAAGGGATGAGATCGATCTCAGAGATCCCCTGTCCACTTTCTGTTTTCATTTTGCAAATTTTCTTTGTATTTTCAGAAATGAAACGATTGTCTGTATACATGAAAAGCTTTATGATAACGATATCACTTGAAAGATTATCACTTAAATACAATCCAGCATATATAACATGTAATTTAGGATAACATATTAAACTTTAACACGATATATTGCTGTAACATACGTTAATCAATAACAAATATATCTGTTAGTGCTATGACTACTGAGAGTTGGGAGAGGTCAGTCTGTGATGGTTGTTACGGAAAGGCCTAAGGGTCGGAGGCGCCAGAGGCCTGTCTGTGATGGTTTGGGAAGTCTCTCCCCTCTACAAACGCTGCAGGGATACCTGCATCTGAACGTAATCGAGAGCATTATCTGTATTGGTTTTGAAGAGCCCTGCTTGTGGGGTTATATGTTTATTTTACGAACAGGTGAAATCAGCACATTGGATGATTTTGTATTTCTATCCTCCCTGCATTTCCTATTCCCTTTTCTGTAAACCTAGCACGCTGCTCTACACAGTCCACTATATCCGGCTTTGGTTTCCCAACAATCCATCGCTCTGTGCGAGTTGCTATGAATTTTCCTGTTGCGACAACTATATTCAAGTGTTATAGTGTGTTAATATTGCCTCTCTCTCCTGGTACACGAATTTCTACTTTAAACAATATATGTATGGAATGTAATGTTCTTTCTTTTTATTTTATACAAGTATATTTCTTGTCATAAGGAATACTTTATTCTAACTATAACATTTGTTCACGAAATTTACGTAAAAATCTATCATTTATCAAAGTTCAATTTTAATTTCCTTTACAAGAAAAATGTCCGTCAAGCCGCACATTTTTCCTTACAAGATTCGTCTGCATGGAATTAAAAAAAAATATCAACCAAAATCTTACTATTATGTGTGTTTCTCGCGAATGTCAGAAGTCTTACCCCGGAATGGTCGACTAGGCTTGATGACATACCGATTACACTATCACGTAAGTGCACGTTGCTTAATTAACAGATGCAAAAAAAAAGTATTTAGAAATGAATATGCGTTTCTTTTCAAAGTTCAAGAAACCCGCCACCCCCCTCACTCACACCATGGCACGTGACGTCACTAGCCCGGCCATCCCTTACCCCCTCCGACTGACACGTCACTGGATAGTGTTACTTGTGTGTTGCTTACATGGGGTCGGGTCTCAGAATGACCTGTCGGGTAAGTACACCGGTATCACAGGGTTTTTAATGTCTTACAGACGGCAATAGCCACATTTATAGTAAATCCAGACATCAGTAACAGGAAATTCTTCTTTCTCACTTTTGTTTCCAGCAAATATTATAAATGTTATTGGAAATTCCTGTGCCATCGATTTATAAATATTCCAGTTACCCAGGTATTTTGGTTTCTTGGAAATTAGTTCCGGCTAATTAGCTGAACTAGGCATCAATGAAATTTAAGTCATTTGTGTTCCTTACTTTGAATGTTCCGAGATTCTTTCCAGCACAAATTGTATATTGATATAGTAAGATAATAGTATCCCAAAACCTATATGGGTCAAAATATTTAGTATCACGTGTCTGGTCCCTGTGCTACGTAAGGCATTACAAACCACTGTGTGTTATACCCTCATTTCTCCCTGCATGTACAGGAGCTGAAGACACCTTGGCGAGTCACGCCTTCCTATGGACAAACCGACCTTAAAGTACGACATTGCAATTGCGTTACTTCATTTCAGCAACAGCAATTTTGTTTCAATTAGTATCGAAATATCATATTTTAGTGAAATGTCACCAGAATTCTGATTTTCTTATGTTATAATACTTTACATGTATTTCATTAATCAAGTTCTGAAAACCGTACAACACTAAACTTTCGGTAAAAACGGTAAACAACCAGTAAACAAGCATCGTCGCTGGATACAAAACAAAGCATTAAATTTCATTAATAATATTGCGATTAAAAACTCTTTTTAAATGGAGGCGTTTTTAGACATGAGGGGCATCTCTACAAGCATGTTGGCAAATATCAAATTAACGTTTAGTGTTTTTGCAACGATCTCAATATAGTATTATTCGCATTTGTCTGATTTTAGCAGGAAAATATTTTATATACATATATGGGGATTTTAAAATGAAGAGGAACAGCAAGGTGACGAATATTCGATCACGTGTTTCCTTTCGTGTAGTTTGGAGTATATCGTTTAAACTTTACATTGTGATACTTTTTCATTTTTTGAAATTATTTGTTGAAGTTGAAGTAAGTTGGGATTTTTGCTATTAACGAATGATACCTTGTATTCTCAACAATTGTTTCATTAGCTTGTCCAGAGGTCGAGCTGAAAACTGAGCACCATGTTGGATGTCGTCTCACGCAATCAACAAACATACCGGGGATCATGAATGGCAGTTATGAAAACTCTTGATAGGGACATCGTTACAAAAAACATGAAACATGTGATACGTTCAGTTACTTAAAAAGAATTAAACTTAATTTATTGACACATTCAAAGCTAGTTAAACGGATAAACGTAGCTTGACGAATCTAGCTCATCAATCAGGCCACAAAATCTCTTTTGCAGCGCCATAGCCCTTGCCTTTAACAGTTAAATAAATGTATTTATGATGAGAAAGGACCGGAAGTTGTCCTTTGTAATTTGATTATTCACAATATTACTTTTGATCTTCATGTTTTGATACCGGAAATAACTGTTTTGACTCAAATGTCAAAATGATGTTGTCAGTTCTTTGAAATAGATTGAACTACGGTCTGCTGATTGTGGTAATGGCGTGAAGTTAACTTTGTCGACATACACACATAAGGATATTTTCCGTATTTTTGTAATGTTCACCATATTCATCAAATGTCTTTTCAACTAATATGAGTTATTTGATCAATGTTTCACGTTATCCATAACACGCATGTTCGAACTCGCCCGTACCAGGCCACCGCCTGTCGCTCAGTACGATTTGTATTAGGGCCTTTAGACGAGAGGGAGTGGGGAATAGGTTTAAACACACCTTTAACATCTTCCCATGCGCTTATTGCCATAATTCGCCAGTAAAACAAGCAGGTCGTCAAACCCGCACTTGTTCATGTTTGTATTGAAATAACAAGTATTCGAACTTTCCCTTCAAATATCAGCGCTCCGACTACATGTCACACTTATGACAGGTTGTGATACAAATGTCACCATCAAAACAAGCAGTAAAATCCGCATCTACCGATACGCTGATTAATACTTTATTTGCTGGGTTATTTTGAGAAAAAACTTCCTCGCAGAATCTGGTGGTGGCCCGATCGAACATAATGCGGGAGACTTTTGCATACAATCCCGATCATCAAGTATGGCGTCTTATAAAAAAATCAGTCGTATGTCATAAAATTTGTGATACTTGATAAATGACGCCTAGATAACCGGGTCAACAAGGTTTCTTGATAAATTAAACCTAGATAACCGGGTCAGCAAGGTTTCTTGATAAATTAAACCTAGATAACCGGGTCAGCAAGGTTGCTTGATAAATTGAGCCTACATCACCGAGTCGACAGGGTTTTTTATATAGATTAAGTCTAGCTAACAGGGTTTTTACAAAGTTTTATGATAAATCAAGCCTAGATAACCTAGTCAACGAGGTTTCTTGATAAATTAAGTCTAGATAACCGAGTCAACAAGGTTTCTTGATAAATTAAGTCTAGATAACCGAGTCAACAGGGTTTCTTGATAAATAAGCCTAGATAAATGAGTCAACAAGGTTTCTTGATAAATCAAGCCGAGATAACCTAGTCAACGAGGTTTCTTGATAAATTAAGTCCAGATAACCGAGTCAATAAGGTTTCTTGATAAATTAAGTCCAGATAGCTGAGTCAACAGGGTTTCTTGATAAATAAGCCTAGGGTAATGACAGGGTGTTGACAAGGTAGGTTTTCTTACTATGTGATACTAGTTAGCTGGGTCAAAAGTAGTGATCTGGTATCCTAGTCAGTCGGCTGTGCACAAGAGATTGATCGTCCTAGGTAACCTGATAAGTAAGCTATGTCTTCTTCTTTAGTTGGCTGGTTTCAAGAGAAGTAAGAATATTCTTCAACCGATTTGTTGCCTAAAAACTTAACTATCCGTGTTAATGCTATCTATTGATTTTAAAACGACTTTTTAAAAATCTCATAGTATCTAAAATGATAATCATCGGAACACTTGTTGTAAGTTCATTTTATTCTTTATTTAAATTAAGTAATTGGTATCACTACGCTAATGAACACAACCCGTGTGTGTAGAATGAATTACCAGTAATATACGTCTACCTGTATTTAAAATTTGCCAATGTACTCCAGATTTTTTCAATCAAGCTATCTTATCTTTGTTGAAAATCATCCGCGTCGCCAGAGCTGATATTATTCGAGAGGTACTTTTGATGTGTTCCGTATGACAACAGGAAAACATTTACATTGTAATTTAAAAAAAAAAAAAATGATTGTAACAAGCCACCAAGAAGTATATTTGGTGAATTTAACCTTGCTAATCTATACTTCACACACATTTAACATGAATATAAATTCTCTGTATTGCGCGCCTTCTTTAGAGGTGTAACACATTTAACGATCTATGATGTGAAAGAGACTACACAGGAAGGCTATTATATACACGGTATGTGTAGTGGTATATATAGACGTTACTAAATCCGTCTCAGTATCGGGAGGGGATCGAAGAGAGAGAAACAATGATTGAAACATTGACTGATTTTTGATAAATGATTATGACCGACACCAATATCATATGTTTTAAAAAGTCGACGGTACATCGTACATCGGTACATAATACCTTCAGATTATTGGATGTCTGTTCGCGGGGCGTCAAACCTGACGAACGAAAAAATAAAGAAAACCAAGAAAGATTTTAATTCCGCAGATATTCTATGTAATGCAATACTTAGCTTCCGGGTGTCTGGATTTTATCTCACTTTCTGAGCTTTTGAATCGAAGAATTAGTTCGGACGAATACAGCTCAGTTTCTGATATTACATAAATACAGCTGAGTTTCTGATATTACATAAATACAGTTCAGTTTCTGATATTACATACATACAACTCAGTGTATGATATTACATAAAAACAGCTCAGTTTATGATACTACATATGTATATCCTAGTTTCCGAATATATCCTTATAAATGTACGTATTTGAATCAATTTTCTGGAAGTGTACATAAAAAATCAGATTCCGGATATGTACATATTATTACTCAATTTCCGGACATCTCATCTCTCGCTGTGAGAGAGATGGGAACAAACTACAGTATTACTCCGAGGGAGTATGTGGAATTCAACATGGTAGCTATGACTATAAATAGACAGTATTAGTAAATAAGTCATATTCTGGAGCCGTTAGGGTTATTATTGACCATTTGTCATGTGCTAAATGATACAAATTGGTTTAAAAAAAAATTCCCTAAATTTAGTCTGTAACAAGCGCAGTTTTCCCCCACTTAGACCTAAGATCAATTTTGAAAGCGATTCAAACGCGTGCACGTTTTTATGTGAATTAGCTTTGATCAGTGAAGTTGGAAGATTCAAAACTTGGTAATCATATTTATAAGACAAAACTGGCGTTCGACTCGGAAGCATCGAATAGATAAAACAAATTTTACACCAGAAGGTGACATAATATATGAAATTGATATTTTTATGAAGATAACACACCGTTACCAATGTAAAACTAATAACGTTGACTTCTATTTTTCAATTATACATCTTATTATATATTTTTTATGTTAATGACGTGATATCTGAATGCCATTTTGTAGAGGTTGTCTGATATCCATTTAAATTTTTATTTAAAAGGCATAATATGTCCATTTAACATTACCAACATGTCTCAGCGTACTTAAAATTCACGTTACACCGTTGTCAAAATTTGCTGATTTCGGATACACCTAGTAAGATATTGCAAGAAGCTGTGCTTAAGCTGTTGTTGAAGGTATCATAAAATACACGTATTCAACAGGGACAGGACCAGTACAGTTATCTGAAGAAGATAAATATCAAAATCTACCTCTTTCAAATGAGCAAACATTAAAATTGTCTGCTTGAGTATTTTCGTTTGAAGCTTGTGAATATGAAACAACTTGCTCCAAGTTCCCCTTACTTTTATGTGTTTTTCTTGTAAATCTCGATCTGTTACGATAGTCTGGCTTCTGAGGGCGTAATGAAAGTAGTGTGTGTGTGTGTGTGTGAAGAGTGTGTGTGATCGACCCTGTTGTAAAAAAAGTTTATTTTACACCATCCTCATTATGAACTCTTTTAAACCAAAAATAACTTCATTGTCACTCATTTGAATTCGTTTGGAAAGTGTCTGGACAATCCAACACAGAGTATCAAAACCAACTGGTATTTATTTACCTAGACAAGTTTGACTTCAGTTTCATGAAGGTTCCTTAACCTGTGGAAATTCAGTCCCTCATCAATCTCTATTACATTCCAGGATCACTAACGTTTTCTATACGTAACAGGAACGTGTGCCAGTCTGGTATTCCTATAATTTGACTGTTGAATGTGATCACCGTGCCGACTGCTGCACATTGCACTTACTGCGTGCTGAAATCTTTATTTTACAAAAACCCATTGAATTCCACCGGCGCCGTATAACTTCTGAAGTAATCAGTTTGATATGCAGCCACTTTCTTAGACAGAATGGAAAATTTAACTCATTGTTCTATGTCTATCATAATAGATAGAAATATACGTGCTTTTAACTGACAGTCGCATATACCGATACGTTGATAACAAATGTAGATGTCTTACTTATCATTACGTGTCAAGTCAAACTTTTGAAAACCATATTTAATCGTTGACGAGAGATAAAAGAAGCCTTGTATATGTAGAGTAATTAAATAGTTCCTTGAAAAGTTTCCCTGCCAGCAATATCAACCCACCTGGACATTGTATTTAAAAACGACACAATTTCTAGATTTAGTCGTGAAGTTTTCGTTTTTTTATCTAATAGATTATCACTAGAAAACAAGCGGAAATGTAGACAGTTGCTCAATCTGTACTTAAAATCGTTGACTCGATCAAACGTTCCGGAAGGGGAGGCGTTTTGTGGCTCACTGACGGCACCCGTACGAAATAGTAACAGAGAGAAATCACAAGGAAGTTTTTCATGAAGTTTTCTAAAGAATGTCGGGAATACCATGTTATGGACATCACCTAGCTACAGAGAATGACTTGTAGTATATAATTTTCACAATTATATGACATTAACAATTAAACAGGAAAATAAAAAAAATACAGCAAAGTAGTTAATAAAAATAACATTTAACATTATATAAAAACATTTATTATATAATACGGTTTAATCTGTTGAAATTATACAAACGGTTCCATTTTACTTTCATAATCATCTGAAATACTTGTACACATTCTTAACAACGAAAAAGAATATTTTGATTTGAGAATGTTTTATAGATAGAAAGAAATTTTGCTTCTTCATAGCTGTCTCAATAAAATGTCCATTGGTGTTCACGACAGCCTAACACTCCATCTTGTAAATAACCTGACAACCAGCGTTCTATTAGAGTCTCAAACTTTGTCTCTGTTCTAGGCTTAGCGAAGTACTACATCACTGTACCAACAATACAGGTCACTTTTATAGCTTACATTATTGATATTGCTGAGTTAAACATGGACAGCCTTATATTGGTCCGTTCTTAATCATATCATACATTATCATGTATCATAATCTGTGTAACCTAACTCAATAACATTTCCTTTTGATAGACTTCGTTTTGCGCGTGTGTGTGTTTTTCAAACTTATATTAACGGAAATAACGAAATCTAAATTGGTACCTCTAATTTCACCATGTTATCTTTGTTTTTTTTTTTTTTTTTTTTGAAACTACAATATTCCCTAACATAACAAGTACTTACTTCTCAATGCGATTAGATAAATCCATCGGCCCGATGACTATTCCGCACAACATTCCACTGTGTTAAAACTATTCATATCACCTCGATGGGAACAATCTGTATCGACCAATTAAAAAAAGAGAAATGATTTTCTATATCTTACACTTTAATTTTACATTTAATCGAACAACATCTGTCCAAAAACATCAGATATCCTGTCAGATGTTCTGCTATAGAGCTGAGTCTCACTTTACGATATCATGTCAGGTCTCCTGCTATAGGACTGAGTGTCACTTTACGATATCATGTCAGGTCTCCTGCTATAGGACTGAGTGTCACTTTACGATTTCCTGTCAGATGTTCTGCTATAGAGCTGAGTCTCACTTTACGATATCATGTCAGGTCTCCTGCTATAAGACTGAGTGTCACTTTACGATATCATGTCAGGTCTCCTGCTATAGGACTGAGTGTCACTTTACGATATCCTGTCAGGTCTCCTGCTATAGGACTGAGTGTCACTTTACGATATCCTGTCAGGTCTCCTGCTATAGGACTGAGTGTCACTTTACGATATCCTGTCAGGTCTCCTGCTATAGGTCTGATTATCACACTTGTATCTAACCATATCATATTGTACATACTCATACGGCCTATTTGCTAATCATCATCCCCCCACCCCAATAGAGTACAGGATCAATGATCTGAACCACTGGATAACATAGTTGATTACCTTAATATGATGAAATTACTATTATATTTCCTGTTACAGGGCCTATACTATGTTACCACTGTGTCGGAGTAGAGAACAACAGCTCGTGTTCTGATCCCTTCGATGAGAAGACCAATACTGTTGCAACAAAGGAAGAATGCATTCACGGTGTGTGCATCAAATGGACGCGTTACATTAACGGTAGGTTTATTGCAAATTTTATTTTTCAAGCTTCTTGCTTTCTTTGTCTAAAGATTTGACAACGAACACATCTAAAGATCCATGTCTTAGCTTTGAAAATACCATCGTCAGAAACGCTTCTTCTACATTTGACTTGTCTTCCCTGTATATGAAAGCCGTTTTCTTCTTTCCAAATTGCGATAAATCTATGCGACACTTACTGTGCATATTTTGTGGGAATATATATAGAAGCCATTATTGTCCTCTATTCCATGTTCTTGAGTCACAATTACTTTTTTAATTTTCATTTGGATCTCCTCTTGTTGAGTTTCGAAAGAAAACTTTATTATATTTCATGACATCAAAATATCTCTTATCTTGGTATATTATAAAACATCAAAACTTCTCTTGTCTTAATATATTATAAAACATCAAAACTTCTCTTATCTTAATATATTATAAAACATCAAAACTTCTCTTATCTTAATATATTACGAAACATCAAAACTTCTCTTATCTTAATATATTATAAAACATCAAAACATCTATTGTCTTAATATATTATAAAACATCAAAACTTCTCTTATCTTAATATATTATAAAACATCAAAACTTCTTTTATCTTAATATGTTATAAAACATCAAAACTTCTCTTTCCTTGGTATATTATAAAACATCAAAACTTCTCTTTCCTTGGTATATTATAAAACATCAAAACTTCTCTTTCCTTGGTATATTAAAAAACATCAAAACTTCTCTTTCCTTGGTATATTATAAAACATCAAAACTTCTCTTTCCTTGGTATATTATAAAACATCAAAACTTCTCTTTCCTTGGTATATTATAAAACATCAAAACTTCTCTTATCTTGGTATATTATAAAACTTCAAAACTTCTCTTTCCTTGGTATATTATAAAACATCAAAACTTCTCTTATCTTAATATATTATAAAACATCAAAACTTCTTTTATCTTAATATGTTATAAAACATCAAAACTTCTCTTTCCTTGGTATATTATAAAACATCAAAACTTCTCTTTCCTTGGTATATTATAAAACATCAAAACTTCTCTTTCCTTGGTATATTATAAAACATCAAAACTTCTCTTTCCTTGGTATATTATAAAACATCAAAACTTCTCTTTCCTTGGTATATTATAAAACATCAAAACTTCTCTTTCCTTGGTATATTATAAAACATCAAAACTTCTCTTTCCTTGGTATATTATAAAACATCAAAACTTCTCTTTCCTTGGTATATTATAAAACATCAAAACATCTATTGTCTTAATATATTATAAAACATCAAAACTTCTCTTACCTTGGTATATTACAAAACATCAAAACTTCTCTTATCTTAATATATTATAAAACATCAAAACATCTATTGTCTTAATATATTATAAAACATCAAAACTTCTCTTATCTTAATATATTATAAAACATCAAAACATCTATTGTCTTAATATATTATAAAACATCAAAACTTCTCTTGTCTTAATATATTATAAAACATCAAAACTTCTCTTGTCTTAATATATTATAAAACATCAAAACTTCTCTTGTCTTAATATATTATAAAACATCAAAACTTCTCTTACCTTGGTATATTATAAGAGAAATTTCAGCCATATATATATTGGTCCGTATTTTCTGAGAAACAACTGAATGATTGATGAGACTATCCGTGTACAACACATTGCTTACTGGTTTTATAAAAGTACCTGCATGTATACATACTGCTGTATATGTAATTTTTAAGATTTGGTGTTACATATGCCTGAAAATGATTTTGTTGTATGTGTTCATCGCCCTGTAAACTGTAAGGGTCAGTTTGATACCAAGTCTCCTTGTATTAACTGATGGTTACATTCCCTTATCAGCGTGAGAAATACCCGCCGCATGATGTCCAGATTAGATAGAATAAATTGTCCTTACCAAGGTTACAACAGCACAGGACAGTCTGTGATTCCAGCTTCCTGAGAATTACTATTCGACCTGATTAGGGATCTAACTACAATACCTGATAGCGTGACAGTAATGAGTGTATGATCAGTTAAAGAAACTGATACAATCAATGGTTAAAACAAATCGGAACCAAATACCCAGGACATCGGTGAAACACTAGAATCAGTTTACTTTTCCTTACTACACTATAACGAAACACACTTCGTGTTCTTTGTGTGATTACTTATTACATTTGTAATCGGAATTGGTGGACAAAAAATTAACATTTGCAAAAAAAACTGAACTTTCGCATAATTTTTGCAGGCATACGGATATTGGAGAGGACCTGTTCGGCTCGCATGACTTTGAATATTATGAAGATTGACGGAGTGTGTCGGACAGAGAGTGATGGTAACGGATACCTGTGCATGTGTGGAAAACACCTGTGTAATGGTACCCCCTCACTCAACATCTCACTCCTCTCTGCAGCTCTGTGTGCGCTCATATCATTTCGCCAATGGTTACCATGGTTTCGATGACGTCACTACGTCAGAAAAACAGCCACTGTACCAGAACGATTGTGATAGTGTATATTGCTTGACTGGTGTTATTCCATGACGTTCTCAGACGATACCAGCCTACTTAGTAGCGACTAAACGGTATGCAAGCTCTTCTTACAAGAGTTGTCTATCGTGTCTAAACTCAACCTTCAAACAGCCTACCAGACGTCTTCCGGAGTTGTCTCCCTTCTCCAAAATAATCATCGATTCGTGAACGATATTTCAAGAAAGTACAAACAGGTGTTAAAATTCATATTTGTATATAATATAGATATTGATAATTGGATAGAAAAATGAACCATCTTTGTGACGTTTTTGTTATAAATTTGCCTGTATAATTGTGGATATCAATTTGCCTGTATGTTTTTCACACCGAAGAATATATTAACTGTTGTAATGTATTTGGTAAATACAATGGTAGGATCACATATAACAAAATCTACTCATCTACCAGAGATCGTGTCTGATGTGTAGATTACAGTCGTCTATTATTTTCTAGATATAATTTACTCACCTACTTTACAACGGGTATTTGAAATGTTGCATGCTAATGTTTGGCTTGATGTTTCACTATATACAGAGTCAGAGTCAGTTCTCTCTATTTCATTTAGGAGAAACAACATATAATACACACCTTGGTGGAATTAATTACTTTTAGTTTTCAAAACGATCTGGGAAAAAATTATTAAATCCAGTTGACCTCTCTGGATTTGATGCCTTCTGATTTCTGTTGCAATTTAATCTTGACACAACATGAAGCAGTAGGAAATATATGTGACATGTATTTGGATGTTTTCCTTTTGAAGAAAACGACCCATTGTGAGTTTTTATCTGTCCTGAAACTTGTTATGCTTAGTATATATAATACATAATTAATTAAAGTGATGTAGTTGAATTAATCGTTGCCATATGTCATGCCATACATCGTGCCTACGTCATAGACTACATGACAAACAATATATGACAAATTATTACACGTGTCTCTTCATGGAATAATCTATGGTTTTATGTTGGTTAACATGATTATTTGGGCACGCACAAATTTCGTCATTTTCAATCAAAGTTGAAATATCTAATTTCAGTTATTTCATAGTTTTGCCATCGTAGAGCCGGAACTGAAACTTGATAATGAGACTCTTTCTCAAAAACAAAAACAAAAAAAAACCTCGGCACTTAATATTCGTTATACAATTCCATGTCAAAAATATCGTACCAAGTTATACAGTGTATGTAAAGTTGTACATTTGTATATAAACCAGATGAAAATGTACAATTGTATATAATTGTTATACTGCGGAAATTAGTAAATATATGAGCATTTTTATTGAACTACTCGTAATTTCAAAGCTGTTTATTAGGACGATAGTTACCAGTTTTTATCTATGGGTTTGACTGCTATGTATAAATATTTCTATTTGATTGGTCATACGATATTATTGTCGTTATGTATGATTTGGTCTATCAACCAATGTTTAACACTTCTCATTAAGGATCAAGGTGGTATATATGTATGTCCAACACGAAGTGCCTTTCTTCAAATTCTTATACTATAAACAGACTGCAAGTAAATAAAGATTGTATGGATCGGAAAACAAACAAAATCCCAATCACACTGGGGATAAACATTTAATGCCTGTATTTATTATCTGTTCCTGTCTTCCATTTTTTATTTCAATTGGTGAAAACACGTTTTTTAATCCGATTTTTTGTAATTTTGTCTTCAATTGAAGTTTGACACTATGCACGTTAACAGTGTATATATCATATAACATCATTATCGGTGTGTCTTAATAGAAAACTAAATTATTATGTCATTTATATAATATTGGAACTTGTACACATTCTATTTGGTATGTGAATTTATGAAATAACTTTCACAAATTTTCAATGAGCCTTCGTCAAGCTTGAATTTATTAAGAATTTCATACATCACATATCAAAAGGAAACGATTTTAAGATGTTTTATCACATGGTCGATTTTTCAGTCAATAATGTAGACACAGACATTTCTACGTCAAATGTAACGTCAGTTCTATATTTAGTCTGCATCAATCATGTGATAAATCAATCTCAGGTTCTTATAAACCTCTCTAATCTGAACAGTGTTGTATTGTTTCAGTATATATATAATGTCGTTCTTGTTGTAGTCGACCCAAAATTACAGTACCTGTGATACGAACTTCCGTGAAACAGAACGCACTGTCGCAGTGTGAACCAAGAAATTTTTTTAGAAATTCTAGTTAAATAGATTGAAAGTATGCAAAATACATTGTTATTAGTAAATGGTTGGTTTTATCTCGTAATTAAGTACGATTAAGTCAAATCAAAATTGAGTTATCGTTCTTATCCAGTATACGAAGAAAGTATCATCTGTTTTCGTCGTTATGTTGTACTCCTCATTTCATTGTCCAGTGTAAGTACATTTAGCAAGTCTAGAAAACATTGTACATTTCCGTCCATGCCTTGCGTAATTCAAGTGATCAATATTTCAAAATATTGATTTCTTTCCTGATCTGAATTCAATGAGGTAATGAATTATATTTTAGCCAACTTGTGATTGCACTGAAACTGTAACAAAGTATGCTGATTTCCCCCTCCTCGGTATGTTGGATTTCTTAACTGGACTGGAGTGACACTGTATTAAGTTTTCACTCGCCATAATGGAACATTCTGTGATAATGTTGGTTATGTACAGCCAGTATACAACCCTTTTCTTATTTGTCAATAATTATAAAATGTAAACAGCCAGTCCGATAATCTATTTCATGTGAATTAATGGTGATCATTTGTAAATATAAACATCGTGTTTGATCTGATACCTCACCATAGATTGATCTGTATGTATGTGATACCACGAATGTATTGGTCTATATTTTGTGGATGGAGTTCATTTAATTAAACAATTGAAAACAACATTTTTGTTGGTTTAGTTTTGAAACATATCAGAACATGTAACCCTCATTTGTTTAATCAATATTATCATTTAATATTTAAACAATATTTACACGCATACTATAAATCTGGGCTGGGGAAACGAGCTTGAAGTGTATATCATTTGGCTAAATAGATACAAAGACCAATTAATTGTCAAATTTAAAACATCTTACTGTATTACTGAGTATTTACAATCGGTGATGATAACACACCTGTATGTAAAATTATATAAAACACACCTGTATGTAAAATTATATAAAACACACCTGTATGTATGATAATTGAAAACACACCCGTATATATGATAATTGAAAATACACCCGTATGTACGATAATTGAAAACACACCTGTATGTAAAATTATATAACACACCTGTATGTAAAATTATATAAAACACACCTGTATGTAAAATTATATAAAACACACCTGTATGTATGATAATTGAAAACACACCTGTATATAAAAATTATATGAAATACACCTGTATGTATGATAATTGAAAACACACCTGTATGTATGATAATTGAAAATACACCTGTATGTAAAATTATATGAAATACACCTGTATGTATGATAATAGAAAACATCTGTATGTAGAATAGCATTTCCCCGATACATTCACACTTACCTGATATGTATAGTTATAAACTTGGTTATTAAACATTTCGACCTTCCGTAATAAACACTCGGTGTTTAGAAACCGTTTCTTTGTATAGTTAAAGACAAAAAATACAGTGTATCTCGAGATAGACATATTCCGTCTTAAAACTCTATCACAAAATCGAGCCGTGTTCTGAATATTACGTCTCACAAAGAAAACTTAAAATGCTGCTTTTTAGGAAAGAGCCAACCCATGAGCTATTATATGAGGGTTGTACAAAAGACACACAAGTGAGTTGCACCTTTGATCAAATTTAGAACTAACTTCAATTGAACCAAATAATAAAGTAACTGCATCATACAATTGTTTCGCCCTTCTAGGATTCGTAGTGATGCTACATCATACAGCTGTTTCGTCCTTCTAACACTCGTCATTAATGCTACATCATACAGCTATTTTTTGATTTTCTAGGACTCGTCAGTGATACTACATCGTACAGTTGTTTTGTCCTTCTATGACTCGTCGATTATGCTAGGGACTTAAATTTGGAAATTATGAAGCAACTAAGGAAAATTGATTAAAGAAAATATCCAACCTTAGATGGGGATACACACAATCAAATGATTGAGTAAATTCCGTAATGTTCCTACTTGTAATAATTAAACTTGAACGACAAGTATGTGTTTGAACCAAGACGCGACATGCTGTTTACGGACCAAAATTCCACCAGCAGTATCTACCACCTGTAATAAGAATTATGTCACGTATCAAAATAGCACCCTTCAATAATTATGGTAATGACTAGAACATCCCACAACTGAGTGATGAAATCAAGTACCTTTATCAATGACTTTGGAATGTCACAACCTAGGAACACATATCCAATAGGTTTCTTTTGCAGGAGCAACTCAACTCGGAACAGGTATTCATGACTTAGATGCCAGCCATAGCAGCTGTGATGATGGTAACAGGAATCCAATGACAGAACAGTCCCACAGCTTGAATGAGTAGATATGGCATTGTATTTATTACATTTTCCCAGTGAAATATAGGAATTTACGAACTTGATAAAAACTAAAAATCTTCAGAAATCATCATTATTATTACTTTTCTAATTCTTTTTATATGAAGCTTGACGTGTTCAATCAATGCTCATTCATTTGACTATTGGTTCCGTTTCTGAATACATTGTTCTCATTTAAGAACGTGATGTTACTTGGATTGTCCAATATTTACACAGCGGGTGTCGTCGATTGATGAAGAAGACGCTTTACTCTGCGGAACATCAGGGTCTTACTCCTTGTACGTTTTAAAAGGTATCAATGCTGATATTTTATCTAGTTTTATTGAGTTTGGACTATGATTCGGTTCACACGCTGGTATTTTCTTCTTGTATTTTGACCAATCATAGCGCCGCTTTTTAGTCATTGCATTGGAATTCACCGATTTTTCTGTTCGGACGTAAATGAAGTGAATTTTGAATAAGTTGGTTTTCAATTAAATGATTCCCGTATACATGTCTGGTTTCCTTTAACTTGGTATAAGAAAACAACGTTAAATGGTAAAATACAACTTAAAACTGCTTGTTCAAAATCTTCGTCATGCTGTGAAGAGTAACGTCACACTATCCGATGACAATGAATGAGCTGGTATTTTTACAAACATCTTTGAACGACGGATCAAGAAAATATAATACTTTCCCGTTAAATATCTTATATTTCACTAGTGAGACAGATTATAAAATGGTCAATGTCTGTATTTTAGCGAGCCTCTGGAGAGCCACTTTTGATTTTTCTGTCAAAACACAGCTTATATTTAAAGACACTGATCATGTATTCTGTTTAACCTGCAGCAGTGATTTAATCATTGTCTAACTGAATTTTGTCTGATGACGTGCGACTAAAATAATTGCTCCGCTTGGAAATAAAGTTACAAAATCTAACGAATATAACAGCAAATTTATGGTTTTGTATATCAATTTTATTATTTAGAGTATATATAATTGCTTATTTAGATAGTTATTAGTATTTGTAAACAATAAATTTAGGTAAATTCAGAGGGTTATGATACAGCTGTTTTCCTGCTTTGCAGAATACATATGTGGCAGATGTATTCCAACAATGGCATCGCCAGCTGCAGGATATAAAATATAGATATTCTGTTATACTCGTGTCATATAAATGGTACTATACAGGAAGTCATTAAATACCCTATATATAAATATATTGTTCTGATTGATCTATAAAGGCTAGCATAAGAAAATCGTCCTTAGAAAATTGCGCCAGGAAGTGTTTTGTTTAAATGTTTAAAGAACAGCAACATGGGTGATATCAAAATTCGAGATTCATAAGTCTACACGTTTATTGAAATAAAAGGAATACAGTTGAGAATTATTAGAAGTCAGACAATCGTCAACAGAAAGTCTAACCTTGACAGGGAACCTCGTCAGGTGATATGTATTTATGGTTATGAAATAGGAACAGTTTTGTCTTTTGATTAATGAACTGAAATTATTAACTCACATTTGACTCGTTTCCGTAGTTCAAATATTACATATATTGCATATTACCTTATCATAGAATAATTTCAATGAACAAACGACAGACCTGTCCTACTTTAAAGCGATCAAATTTTCTCTTCGTCTAAGATAATATGGCTGCACATTTTATCATATAACTATATTTGCTAATTGCGAGATAGAAAAATAACGTTCTTACCAAATTTATTCTGCTCAACTCTACTTCACACCATACCATATATAATATAACATACCATATATTACTATACCATACTACACCACACCACACCAAACCTTGTACCATGCCACATACCATACGATAACAAAATATTTACCAGTACAATTTTATATTTCTCTCCTTGAACTTTACTGCCAGTCAAGTAAATTGTCAAATTATTTTGATTAAAGTTGAAGTTGTTAAATTATTTTGATTAAAGTTGGGTTTTTTTCTTGTAACAAAGGAAGCGAGCATTTTGTATGGAGATTCCGAGTGGATATCGCTAAACGGATCGTTGAACAAGGTTTTCAGGCTTTCGTGAATGAATTGAAAAAATGCTAAAAGTTTTATATGATTCAAATAAACTCAACGAATACATACATTTATAATTTTACTCGCATGTCACCAAATATATACTAGTATTAACAAACCGAGTTAAAAGCATATCTGATTTCAAGTTCAGATAAATCCGCCTGTATTCATATTACCACACCTGTGCCTGTATGTCCTTTAGACTCGTCCATGATACTGATGATGTTGTTTCTTATTTTTGACAGAGGTTTTAATTTACACTAAGAATTTTAGGTCTATCAGTAAATTTAAATCAAACCATCCCTAAAATTTTGAGTCATAGACTTAAATGTCTCAATATGAAGTATATGAGTAAATTTGTTCACGGGCTCATTGAGTTAAAGAGCTTAATTCTGGTTCAGGGCTGTATATAACGATGTTGGTGATATAAAGTCATATAAACGTGCCGTTCTATAAATCTGGTTTACAATAATTGTTTGATACTAGCTTTGTAGAAGATTTTTGAACACTTTTCCGGTAATTATGTAGTTCCTTTAATTTTAAACGGTTTTACACCTGATACTGAGACAAAGTGTTCAAGTAAGTTTCATACTGGTACAGTTCTTGACGGAAAAAAATCTTAACATATATTCGAGCATTTGGATTATAGTTTTTATCAGCAGCATTTCTCCATAATGTGACTGTGCTGCAGCACTCTACGTTGTGAATTTCATTTGTTATTTTGAAAGTATTATAATGCGTCCTCTGCTTTTCTAAAGGCAAATGGTAAAATAGTTTTAGCTGTTCCTGTCTCTGACTATATGAGAATCTTACCACTAGAAGCAGTCCATCAAACTTAATCTGTTTTATTGAAGACATGGTGCCAATAATCTTACGTACAAGAAAAACAATAACATGCGTAATTAAACACTTGATGCAAAATTTCATTTTAAACTTTGCCGTGCGAGCAACCTTAACAGAGTATTGCAGCAGAAAGTACGAAACTAAAGTTTATAGTACGACCTTTGCCTAGCTCTGCATGGATACCGGTACACTATGAAGTATGGCTTCCGTTTCGAGCAGACTACAATTTGAGCTGGTGAAATGTTGTCGTCTCCAACAATCTCTGAAGAAGTGTGTGTCAAGGAACATCAGTTTTATTCAAAGGCGGCGCCTCGCTGGTTTCCCTAATGGAATTACAACGGACATATGTATACGTGTAAGATTCAAGTTGTCAGATCGACCTTGAGCTGTGTAGCACATGTGTTTCGCAACGTCCCGTTTTGTGACTGACCGTTATATTCTACAACTAGTTTGAGCATGAAAATAATTTTCTTTTGTTTAAGTATGGGCTGCGAGTGTAGAACAACAAACAAAATATTCACGTGATAGTGATAATGTATAACTTTGTCCAAAGTTTGTTTACACCACGATTCAGCACGAAACTGAAAAAAACGTGATTCAAAGTCAACAGGTTAAAGGTTATTACATGTAGTTCAAATGGGCACTTTTAAAATCAATGATTAAAGAAAAACAACAAAAATGGGAAAAGAAAAAAACCCATCGTATTGATGTATAAGATAAGACATGTTTTTTCAGCAGAGAGCTAATTGCTTGTGGTTGAAACTTTCAACAAGTAGCCCTTGGTCACACTCCCATATTACTCCTAAACAAATTTGCAAGATGTCTTTCTCCATCAGAATACGTTGGCCCCTGTTAAAAGTTTTTCACCATGTTGTACCTCTAACATTGCTGGAGTAACTCCCATCTATGCGCAATGGATTGAGTGACAGTTACTGCTTTGAATCATTAAAATAATGTTTAATTTGAAATAGAAACGCATGATGTTTATTAAAACATTTAACAAGACCCAATAACCATATCACAAAAAGTACAATTCACCTGTCTGGACTTTTTGTAAAAACCACCAAACTTTATCACCTCCATTGCCTTTAATGTGGATTAAAAGACCACAGGTAAATTCATACTCACTTTTGATATTTGCACGTAGTGTTCCCAAAGGCCACATTGTAGGCAATGGAGAAAAAAGTTAATGATATTTATTTTAATTTTAGCACAAAAATAGACAAGAGAAATTAATGTGTCTTATGCGAATATATACATTTTGTCACCTTGGATATTAGCCTTCTAAAAAATTGATACACCTATCTAAATAGGTTTTAATCACCATGGCATGAAGTTGTGATTTCCAAACTGGCATTTTGATTCAACTGATTTTGGTAGAGTAACTGCCTATTGATTTTTTTCATAAAACTAAACCTTATCAGAAGTTTTCAACTGACCTCCATTAACTTGTCAGGCTTTTTAATCATGTTATGAAATTGTGTTGCCTTGAAAAGAATTTTGATTCAACAATCTTTTTTGAGGAATAATTGCCCTTCAACTTTTTTCAGCATTTTCATTGTATTTGTAGTTATTCTCTGACAGTTTTTAACCAACTTCTTTGAAACTTGGTATTTGGAGGAATTAGTCCCCATTGTTTTTATTCTTGTATGAAGATCTTACTCAGCTTTTAACCAATTTCTTTTATACTATGATTAAATTGTGCTTTCCTAAACAGGATTTAGGTTCAACATTATTAAAAAAAAACTGTTTTACTTCAATACAATTTTCATAGAAAAATGTTTATGTTGTTTTTCTTTTTTGTTGCAGAATTCTTCACCAATGTGTTTATGTGGGAAGGAGATATTATCAAGAGAAGTTAGGTACTTCAGTGATAGCCTATTGTCTGACAATATCGGATTAGGGGGAGATAACCATGTATTAGCATCTCCTTTTGGTCTAGTGGAACCAGAATTAAATATGCTATGTTCAAATATAAAACAGGTGAGTCATGTTAGAAAGTGATGGTGTCATAAAATTTAAATGAATAAAGGCTTGACGTGTGTAGGCATATCTTATTTGGTAAATCTTTCTATCATTGATTAACACTTTGACATCATATGTCATGACTGTGGTCTTCCTCCACCCTCAAAATATTCATATTCATCTGACAAAGCTATAAAGTGGGAAAAACTTTCACAGTCATCGGTGCCAAGAGAGTTGGATACTAAAAACTACCTACATTTTTGCATCACTTTAGACAGATTGTGAAATTATTAAAAGTTGCAGTCAAGACCCTTTGATAAATAAACAAAAAATACTTGTATTGAGAAGCATGTTTTTTGTTTCCAAGCCAACCATACATGCAGGATTTAGAAAACGATAGGTTTCTTCTTCAGAAACTAACACCACAGAATGAAGAATTAGCTGATATAACACAGTACTATTTTGATGGCAAGGGCAAGGCATTCCGTCCCATGCTAGTGATGCTTATGGCTAAAGCTCTGAATGCTCATATGAAGAAATCAGACAGGTATGATTTTTGTCTGTTGTACATGTTAAGTATCTTAATAAATATGTTTTCAGAGTTATAGAACATATTATGTAAAAAATAGTCATAAAAATTGCACTTCATTTATTTGTTTGTTAATCTATAAACAGATAACGTGTACAGGTATTGTAAAACCTGACACATTAGTTTATAACAATGTAGTCACAATGTATGACTGAAACTTCAAAACATAGAAGAGTTATCCCAACCTGTGATGTAAGGTTATCAATAAGTAGACTGATAATTAGCTGTACATATTATACACAAAATGTACAGAAAATATTGAATGTATCGGTCAGGTTTATTTTAGAAATTTAAACTCAGCATGAATAACATTAGTCTTTCTCCATCACTTTAGTAACTTTATCTCTCCATCACTCCTGTCACCATAGCTCTCCCTCACTCCAGTTACTATAGCTCTCCCTCACTCCTGTCACCATAACTCTCCCTCACTCCAGATACTATAACTCTCCCTCACTCCAATTACTATAACTCTCCTTCACTCCTGTCACCATAGCTCTCCCTCACTCCAGTTACTATAGCTCTCCCTCACTCCTGTCACCATAACTCTCCCTCACTCCAGTTACTATAACTCTCCTTCACTCCTGTCACCATAGCTCTCCCTCACTCCAGTTACTATAACCCTCCATCACTCCAGATAATATAGCTCTGCATCACCCAAGTTAACATAGTTGTCCCTCACTGCAGTTACTATGACACTCTCTCACCACAGGTACGAATTTATTACCATAATTATTCTGTAACAAGCCCAAGGGGCTAACACACTACTTCTTTACCCTCTTCACTTGAAGTAAGGAGGAGGTCCAGGATTCCAACACATTACCTCTGGCTTAGAATAATAGAAAAACCCTGAAGGCCAACACATTACTGTAGACACAAAGTCATGAGGAAGTCCAAGGGCAAACACTCAACCTCTGACTTAAAGTAAGGGGGGTCTAGAGGTGGGAGGGGGGCAACACATTATCTCTGACTAAAGTAAAGGAATGGATTAACGGATTAACTGTAGGAAAAATAAACAACTTTTCTTGTTAATTTCACAGAATGAGATAGGTACAGACAGACTTACTACTAGAAATTTGTATGCTAACAATTTGGAATGCTTTAACAAGGAAATGAACTTAGATATTGGAAATGATTGTATTTGTGTGTTTAACAGTTTACTACAGAGCCAGAGAGAAGTATCTATGGTTGCTGAAATGATCCATACAGCAAGTTTAATCCATGATGATGTCATTGATGCATCTGACACACGCAGAGGAAAGCCTACTGTAGATAATTTATGGGGGCAGAGGAAGGTCAGTTTTGGCTATTTTACTAACTGATATTGGTGGGCTATTCAAATTGCCCTTTCGTTCATGGTCAGTGGTCTGATCGTCTGTCTGTCTAAACCATTCTTGTTACTGCTAATAGTGCTAGGAATTGGACATTATCTTTTGTATATTTTCCTGGGTTCCTTGTTGTGAATGTGTTAATGTACTTTTCCTTTTTAAGAAAAAATGAAAAGGCTGACATGCAACCATGTTTGATTCTGAAAACTTAAGTTTTTTATGATATTTTTATTTCTTGTGAAGCACTGGAGAGTTACTTCTTACCTTTCAAGCATATAGTATCTTTCCCTTGGTCAATTTTGGGGACTGATTAAAAAAAGCTAAATTTATTATTTTGAAATTTGAATTTTGTTATCCTTATTTCTTCAGAAGTACTTGAAATATCTTTTTAAAATCATACACAGTATGGACTCTGCTTGGTCCTTAGTTGTGCATAATCAGTTTTGTGACTGATTGGAGAAATGAAATGTCCAACTGGCTGCCATATTGGACGTTAACAGTTGAAATAGCACATTTCTCAAATTTAAAATATAGATTCTCCTTGGTCAAAAATTGTACATTATTAGCTCTTGGACTGAACTAAAAGACAAAGTGTCACACAGTTGGCAATATTGGATTTTGAAAGTAGAGATTTGTTGTTACTATTTATTAAATTTTATATGTCAGTTCCCCTTGGTCTTTCGTAGACGAAACAAAATGGCTGACCAAAGAGAAAACAATAGGTTAGAAAAGAGAAGAGAGTTAAAGATCCATCCTCTATAGACCCAATAAACGCCTTAAAATGGTGGGTTCCCAAATCACTTCGGGATCTCTTTATCATTACTCAATGAGTGCTGGAAGTAAGGTTTATTTTTGATGGAAAATGAATATTTGTGAACAAAGTATTATTACATCACAGCTTAGTTTCATTTAAGATATTTTATCAAATAATTTACTTTGAAATGCCAGCTTTTTTATTACCTGTTCATTTGCCTGCTGCAGAATTTATGTAACCAGACCTTACACAGTGATTATTGATAACCAAACAACAGAAATAAATATATAAAATCATTGATCTATCTGCCTGCCAATGCTCTGATAAATTTCCTTTTATAGTTCACAAATTTTTTTGTTGTTGATTAATATGCAAAATACATGTACATTGTATGTTGACATGGAAAAATAATGCCCATTAATACAGGAATAGTGTTGGTCACAACTTGGTCATCAAACCAAACAGGAAAATTTCCATTGAAACAATATCAGCACATCAACTAATGCTGGAAGGTGGGAATGAATGTAGTCTTTTCATGAGAAACGTGTTACAATCAGCTGTTCATAAAGTAATTTTTAGACTCTGACAATGTACACAGAATTTAGTTTTGTTTTCAGGTGAAAAATGTGAAAAGAACTCATGTAGTTAGTAACAAATATTCTTTGATTTTTGAACAGCTAAAGATGTAGAAGATTAGTCGAAGAATTTTTTTCCTCTCCAATTAATCTTATGAATCATGGAAATTTTTAATGTGTTTAAACTTTCCATTTTTCTCTACAGGCTATCTTAGCAGGTGACTATATTTTGTCAGTGGCTTCTGTAGCTATAGCCAAGATCAGAAAAGAAGAGGTTGTTTACATTTTAGCCCAGGTTATAGAAGACTTAGTACGAGGTTAGCATTTAATTTGATGAATTTCTTTCAAAGCATCAATAGTATATTACATCATTGATTCTGATCTACGAATGTAAATGCTACCAATATTTACATATTTGTCAGTTTTCACCAGTCAGATAGGTGACATTTAAATTCAATTTTCCTACCAAATCTTCCAAGTGTATCATTGATTAGAATAAGATAATCTCCTAATTTTAGGAAACTCCTCTAGGCAAGATTTTAATGTCACTGTGTCCCTTTGTAAGCTGAGGATGGGATTTATTGTAATGAAGATTAGCAGTCACACATAAAAGCTGTTGCTGAATATCAGTTAATTAAGTGAAATGGTTTTATGATAAAATCTCTTAGATCTCTAAGTCTGGCCCGAATTATTCTCAAACATTGAGCAATTTCAAAAAGTAAGAAAAGAGGTTTGTTTTTTTGCTTCATGTTTTTTGGTAAGAAATGCGATAAAGTATCCAATTAAAATTGTTTATGAAAGAAAACAATTCATATTTGACAGTGCAACTGGACAACTTGGTATGAAATCTTTGTTTTTTTCTTCATTAACAGGAGAATTTATGCAGTTAGGGTCTAAAGAAGATGAGAATGCCAGATTCAACCACTACCTCAAGAAAACATTTAAGAAAACTGCTAGCCTTATAGCGAATACATGCAAAGCTGTAAGTTTAAGGAAAAAAGGCATGGTTAGAAAATATACCCCAAAAAAATGTAAACAAATGAAACAGTTTATACTACCTGACAATTCCAGTGGTATCTAGTGCTCTGGTCAACATGATCAATGGCTGTCAATCAAATGTGGATTAAAAGCTGTTATGCATGTAGACTCATTTAAGGACTGGTACTTGCATATCTTCATGGAAGTATTATTCCACTAGAGTGATGACTGTAGAGCAAGCATAATTTATACCGGTTGGGCTTGTGTATATTTCAAATATCAGCTTTCAAAGGAAAAATTGAATTTGGGTCACCAGGATTTTTTTTTTAATCTGCATTTGAACTAATGCTCCAAGTACGGTTTTCTCAAGACTGCCTGTAAATTGAAAAAAAAAAATAGTGAAAACTTTGAAGAAATAAAAACTTCATTTTGTGTACTTGTATTTACTTAGATTCATTTCATTCCCTTAACATTACTGGAATAACAAGTACTTAAGTCAGAGGGAACAAGACATCACTAATATGTTTACATTTTTATTTTTGTGTAGGTGGCTGTCCTTGCTGAATGCCCAGATGATGTTGTAGAATTAGCCTATCAATATGGGAGGAATATAGGAGTAGCTTTCCAGGTAGATTGATATTGGAGTCATCTGTTTATACCTGTCATAGCTCCCTTAGTGAATGAAATTGGTTAATACATTACTAGCTTATGAAATGTGATATAGACAGTTTGTTACATTGTTATTGATTTTCTCCTTGATGGCTTTGATTTTACAGTTAATAGATGACCTACTAGACTTTACCTCATGTGATCATGTAATGGGGAAGCCCACCGCTGCTGATCTCCGCCTTGGATTAGCCACTGCTCCTGTGTTGTTTGCCACCAGTCACCATCCAGAGCTCAACTCTATGATAATGAGGAGATTTTCTTTGGAGGGAGATGTAGAAAGGGCAAGGGAAATGGTGGCTAATGTAAGTTTTTTTTTACTTATATCTACACTTAAATAGAAGAAATCTAAATTCATATTTCTTGTTGCTGTTTATTTTGCATAACCTGCTTCCAGAGGTACTTCACTGAACTGTATTAATGTACTATTGAATCAATCTTCACACTCACTTCACTTCTCGTATTCAAACTCTACCTTTATACTGTGAAATGATGTATTATTGTGAGACTCAAATTTCCTGGTTTTCCAAAAATATACATTTTTATTGACCCTTGAATTTGTGGATAAATCTTGATTAAAATATTCACTATTACTTCAATCCATGTCAACTTGTATCTTATTCATGAACATATAAATTCATTACACTAACTGGTAAACACAAGGCAGCAGAACAATGAATTCTACTTGTACTTAAATCTGAAACCCTCCATCCCAAAAAATAGATTTAGGGGGAAATAGGTTCTCCTCTGTTGTTTGTATGAAATGATGTAGAAAATGTCAATAGAATGTCTGAATAATTATGACTTAATTTAGTAAGAAATTTTACCAGTTGCTATAACGTCTCTTTATAGAGTAATGGGGTGGAACAGACTCGCATGCTCGCAGAGGAACACAGTAAGGAGGCAGTATACCAGCTTTCCCATCTGGCTCCCTCCACTTACAAGGATGCCCTCAACAATATAGCTACTGTTGTTCTAACACGCACCAAATGACGAGCGTAAACAGTAGGATTTATGTGACAATTGTATTTTATATTCTGACATATGAATGGTTGATTTGGTGCTATTTTTATTTGGTTTCGGCCAAATTAATATAGCATAATATTTTAGATGTGGGGGTCGATTAACTTTACAGGATGGGCTCGATACAAATTTGTTTTACAAAACAAAAAATTTGGAGATCAGAATAATAGTATATCTGCAATTATTAACTTAATTCACATTATTATCTGAACTTGTCTCTATTTCGGAATGAATATTCTTTCTTTCTCTGTCGAGTTCTAAGCCCCATAACTGTCTCAACATAGTGAGTTAATAAAAAAGAAAAGTGGAAATAATTAGAGACATCATTTGCTGTTCATCCTTATTGTCATAAAACTATTGATATTTTAATGGAGAAATGTTGACAGATGTCATTGAAATACAGTATTTGGGATAGTGTTAGTGCTTCTTTTACAAATGCATATTTTATTTTCCAGACTCTGAACAAACAAATGGGTCAGTAGGATTCTATTGTTACAGACATTTGTGATATTGTATTTTCTGTAAATACAGACTTTAGATAGATATATAACAGTTAGAATAGTTTGTCGGGCTGTTATAAACGGTCACTTGTGGATATGGTTTTTGCTGTTACGTGATACTGCTTATTTCATCAAGGACTTATGAAGATGATGTTTTAAGATATATGAACTTGTATTTGATAAGTTAGTAGTATGTATTCTGTAGGAATTTTCAGCGAAAAAAAAAAAACAACTACAAAATTTGAGCGAAAAAAGAAACCAGTCTTATTGTGAATTGCTTTCGAGTGACTGTGTATGAAATGATGTCGTCATTTTAGAATGATCTACATTTGTGTATCAAATAATTAATTTTTGTGTGGTCTGTGAACCTGCTAGGTCACTTTTTAAATTTTCCTTTATGCTATCCATGTTTGAATGGTCAGCAACATTTCATCTTTGTAACTTCTGCCTTACAGTTACTGCATATTATTTATTATGTTTTCAGGGTGATATCTAATGGGCAGCATATAATGTTAAGGGGAGATAATCAAGTAGACTGTTACATAATTGTGAGACATCAACCTTAGAAATTTATATGAATAATCAGAATGTGATTTTCTTTAAAAAGTAAAATACATTTAAAAGATTTCACATAATGATCATTTGATAGATCAAAACTGATGCATGGTGAAAAAATGATTGAAAAATAAGGTTCGAATGATGTATAAATTATTGGATTAAATTGATATGTGCTACAGTAAGTTCTCTAAAGTTTACCCTTTATTTAACAAACATAAATAAAAGAAACCTGTATATATGTGTAAGATTGTTTGATGGATGAATGATGACAGTGTTTAGATGAGTGAATGATGGCTTAGTGTTACAGATGGGTGAAAGATGACTTAGTGTTGTAGATGGGAGAGTGTTATGGGTGAATGATGACTTTATGTTGTGGATTGGCAAGTGTAAAGGATGAATAATGAGTTAGTGTTATAGTCAAATGTAATGAGTGAATGATGACTTAGTGTTGTAGACAGGTGAATCATTATCCTTTTGGTATATCTAAAGGCAGTGAACTGATATGCAATGACAAAATATTTGTTAGATTTCATATGTGTAACATTGTATACCCATCAAAATGCTTTTAACTGGACATTTTATGGACATCTCCTCCTACAGTTTTCAACCATTCTTTTTCAGACTTGGTAGGCTTATCACCAGACATGATTATGAAGTTGCTTTATCCTGAACTCCAATTTGATTTGGCCATATTTAGAGTTATTGCCCCTTGTTGTTTTCATAATGAAAATCTTAACCGGAAATCTGCCCTCGTTTCAAGCTGTTTCTTTTAGATTTGGTAGGAATAATAAGCATGACATGAAGTTGTATGTGGCAGAGTTATTGCCCCTTGTTTTTGTTACGTTAATCTTGTTCAGAGATATTCTCTCTTTCAGTTTTCAATGGACTTCTTTCAAACGGAGTAGGTTTCATAGCTATGAAATGATGTTTTCGTGAACAGCATCAAAAAACTCCACAGGCATTGCCCTTTGACTGTTCAGCATTTTCATGATCTCCTTCCTCAGTTATTGTTCTAATTTCAGTGAAACTTGATAGGACTTTAAAACTGTTACATAAAATTGTGTTTTCCTTCATGGCATTGTGGTTTTCAGGGTTTTTTTCTCATATCTAGGCCAGATATTTCCTTTCTAAGTTTCTATCTAACTTACTTGAGACTTGTTTTCCCTCAACCTTTTGACTCCTTATTACCGTTTCTGTATATTCATCTATTTAATACTGTAATTCAGGAATATTGTTGGTCCTCCCCGCTGGCTGATGAGTTGTTGGGATGAATCCTGACAAAGATTGTGAATAGAAATTACCTTGACCATATTCAAGTTCAACTTCTTCTGACAAACCAAAAAGTGCAGAAGCATTATATTTGACTAATAGATTTCAAGTAGAAATCCCAACTTATTTGTGAAAAGGTCATAGGGGTCAAATTTGTTAAAATATGGAAACAAATTCCTGTGATTAATCAAAAGGGGCAGCTGATGGTATTTGGCCGATCAAGTTCATAGGATGAAGCCTGACAAAGTTTGTGAAAAGAAATTACCTTGACCCATTTTATAATGTCACAGAGGTCTACTTTATTAAATCTTTTGAAAGACTATATTGATTACCTGCCAAAAGACTGTGAAGCATGAAACTTGGCAGATACCTTCATAACATGAAAATTGTTTTGAAGTTGTAACAGTGGGGTTGAATGCTCATGTATTTGAGATGAGCATTGAATACCAGGTAAGCAATTCAAGGGCATTGGACTTTTTTGCTTTCATCAGATCTCTTTAGCTGTCAACCTACCTCATTAAAACTTGATTGACTGCATTACCTTGGCACAAGTTATATTTTCCTGATTAGCATATTGATTGGATAATTTATGAGAAAATTATTGCGTTTTTTAGTTTCCTCATTATTCGGTTTTGTTAGACCTC
The DNA here is from genome assembly GCF_031769215.1 of Ylistrum balloti. Classification (NCBI taxonomy): domain Eukaryota; kingdom Metazoa; phylum Mollusca; class Bivalvia; order Pectinida; family Pectinidae; genus Ylistrum; species Ylistrum balloti. The sequence goes on along the minus strand of NW_026782081.1, from coordinate 2,028,750 downwards.
TTCTCTCCCATTTAGTCTGATACATGCAGTGGAGTTATCTTAAGAGGAACTTCCATTTGACAAGTTTTGGACGAGTCATTGCTCCTTTCATCGTTTTTCTGAAGATAATTCATTTGTATTATTGATTTTACATGAAACTTAATTAGCAACACACATTGTTGAATTTCCAATCATACTTGGCAGATCATCTTTTACATTCAGTTATACGAAGATAAGGTAGTGACATTATTTTTACCCTTTATTAAGTATTTCAAAACTTTGTCTTTTACCCCTTTTACTGCAAAATCATTTATATTCGTGGGGCCCAAGTTTTATATATATATATAAAGATATATATATATATATATTTTTAATCTCTATCTCATGGACATTTGGTTTCGTTGATAAATATAGACCAATAAATGTACTTGTACTAACAGTTCATGGACACATGAATTTGCAGATTACCCATGAAATCCCCCATGAAAATTGATGATTTCACAGTATGTATTGCCCAGAGTGTCATGTCATTGATTTTATGTTTCATGTTTGCAGTCTGTATGTAGACATCTTGCTAATCTATGTAAAATACAGATTTTTTTTTACTTATCTCTTCAAGGCACAAATTCAATTAACATATTGCAGTAAAATTTAATTTTGATACTGAATATTTGAACTTGCTGCAACTCTTCATCTGAATTAATGCTCTGAAGAGAGGTTGTCATTGAATGTATTAATAAACATGTATTAAAGGGGCAGGCTGTTGAAAATGAGATCAGATAATTCAAAGTCCTCAGGTGTTGTTATATACATGTGAAATGTATACTGTCATTCATTAAATCTGTTTTTGATCAAGATGCTTCAAATTTCATTGTCTAAAAAAGTTTTGATATGAATCTCCACCACCACAGATATTCTATACTGGTGTAAATGAGGTATAGTCATGCAAGTTATTTGTGTACACATTACTGAACTCAGGTCTCATTGAAAAAAAAAACAGACTGCCAATCTACAAGTTTGTCATTGATTTAAATTACCTCTCAGTTATATTCATACAATGATTTCATTTACTTTTGTTCATATACAGTGATTATTTTAATGACAAAGACTGGCTTATTTCAATAAATTAAATCATGACAAATCTAAATCTTAATTTCTATTCTTCAAACCATACTTAATTTGTTTATTTGGTACATGTGGTATGGAAAAACCTAAATCATACAATTCATAAACAGAGGAAAGCATTGTTATAGTTTATGTCACATCAAATTGACTTGCTGCAGTTATGATTAACAATATTTTTTATCAGTACTGAGGTTTGATGTATGAATGCATGAAATTTAATCTCTTACCGGGTATTCAATATCTGCATTATAGAATCTTCACCATTAAAACAATCAGAAATTTTTTATTATGAGAGGCCAATAGGGCCTGTATCGCCCCTCTGATTTAGCTTGACTAAAATTGCTTCATCAAAACTAAAGGAAATTTTTTCTAATGTTTTAATATCTATTTCCCCTATTAGGTCCAGCCCCTCTGCTCCAACGGGCCATTTTTTATACAAAAGTCACACCCAAGGTTGTTTTTTTTACAAAATTTTGCCAAAAAAGTTTCATCCATTTCAAACCGAAGAAAGATTTTCCTCCATTCTGCCTTCTTGTGCCCCAGGCCTCAGTGAGGTCAGATCCACCATTCATACAAAATTGAGTTCCCTGACTCAAGGCTACTTCAATCTAAATTTTAACCAAATCCAATTTTTCCTACAGGGAAAACAGAATTCAAAAAGAACTTGCTATATTTCCAATTTTGGGCACCCTCCCTTAGGCCCCTAGAAGTTTAGACCTACCATTTACAAAAAAAAAGATTCCCTTTCATCCAAGAATATGCATCAGATTGGTGGTTGGGTGGCGCATTGGTAAAGCGCTCTCCCTTCACCTAGCTGTTTGGGGTTCGAACCCCAGAGTGGATTTGAAAAGGTATGGGGTCACCTGCTTAACCACGTGGGTTTTCCCCAGGTACTCTGGTTTCCTCCCACACTAACACCACTCGTACACTTCCATCAGAGCCAACAAGAGTGATTGATATAAGTTGGAAAAACTTGCTTTGCAATTGTTGTAAAATAGATAAAATTTGCCAATTCAAAAAAGATCTTTCCATTCCTTCAAAAGGAGTTTAAAGAATCTATCAAATTTCCCTTATTGCACTCTGCTTTTCTGTTCTGTACGTAGGGATGCTTCCAGTCAAATATGTGTGATATCCATTGCTTTGTACCAGAGAAGAAATCACTTAAACCAATAGAACTAAATATAGTAACCTTTGTTGGCCCCACCCATCAGTCTCCTGGGAGATCAGTCTCTCCATTTGCACAATTTTGAATATCTGCAGAAAAGTTTTCAACCACACGAGTGATATCCAGTCCATATAAGGTAGGGGTTGGGGATTCAGCTCGACTATTTGTACAAATTTCTATCTACACCTCATCTGAATTCTTTCAACCTCATGAGTGATATCTAGTACATAGATATCATTCATTCGTATAAGAAGTTGTTGCTTTTATAGCAATATAGACCAGTTTCCCCATTTGGCCCTGCCACTCAGCCCCACTATTTGTACAACTTAAATATCCACCACTGAGGTATGCTTCCAGTTAAATTAAGTTTAATTTGAATCATTGGTTATGAAGAAGTTGTTGACATAAAGACAATGGCAGTCCAGATACCACACTATAGCATCAGTTTATCTTTGTCCTTTTGACTAGGTCAGCTAATAAAGATAAACTAATGTATGCTTGTTTTTAAAATTTCACAACTTATATATTTCCAAAGATACCTTCATTTAGAAAAAAAGGGTGTACTGGTTAAAAACGGTGAATCTGATAAATGCTCCCCAAAAACGACATTACTGGACTCAAAAAAGGCTGATAATTCTGTAACTGAGGGGTTGCAAGCCCTGATATTAATATACTGCATGTTCTCTTAATATGCCTAATGTATACACCAAGTGTCATTATCCTACTTTTAATGCAAGCAAAGCTAAGCTAATGACACAAAATTTAAAAAAAGGTACTAAGGTGTCATGGGCCCAGACTTTGTCCCATTGCACCATGCCCTGAATTTAGTACACAGCACACTTTGTTAGTATGATCAACGTATACACTAAGTTTTATAATCCTTGGTTAACTGTTGGCAAAGTTATGTTCAGGACAAGAAATTTTGAGTAAAGGGCAATAACTCTGTAACTACAGGGTTGCAGGCCCTTACATTGGTACACTGCTTATTTCTTTGTATAATCAATCACCAAGTTCAATTCTCCTAGTTTCAATCTAAGCAATAAAAAGTTTTGCTCTAAACACATCATTTCAACAAAGGGCAGTAACTCTGTAGTTAAGGGGTTGTGGATCCTAAAATTGGCACACTGGACATCATCTTAGTATGATGAATGTATACACCAATTTTCGTTATCCTAGTTTAAATGTAAGCAAAGTAATGATCCAGACACAAAATTTTAACAATGTGCAGTAACTGTTATTGAGGGGCTGAGAGCCAAGAATTTGGGACACTGCACAACCCCTCAGTATATAAACAACAAGTTTCATGATCCTTGTTTATCTGTTGGCAAAGTTATGCTCCAAACAGGAAAGAACGGACAGACTGACAAGTCGGCAACTGTATGCTCTCCCAAAAATTTTCAGGGAGCACAATAAAATGAAGAAGAAAAAATAATATCATTAGCTATTAGTAAGATTCAAAAGATAAGCACTAAACAATGAGAAAAACAAGTTCTGATCATCTTGTTACTCTGACCTGTCCTGATAGTAATATTATCACTCCATTGTTTCCTGTCCGTCTTATCCATAGTCGTTTGGGGAAGTTGTTGACAGTTCTCATTTTATTCTCCATGAAGTTCCTGATACATGAACAGGAATCATAATCATTCCATTCCTCTCTCCTCACCCCTTTTCCTCATCTCATTTTTTCCTCTGGTTCAATAATTTTGTTTCTTAAGAGTTACGGTCATTTGATCAACATGTATTACTTTGTCTGAAAAATGTTACATTTTTCTGTCACCTAAATACTTTACAATGGCACAGTATAAAACATCATGTTGTGAAATCATTACTGTATTGATCCTTGGGGCCAATACATAACTTCTAACACAAATGAGGGAGGTGGGCTTATTATAGGACAATGAAAAAGCATTTGGTAATTATTCTATGATACAGCAATATACATGTTTATTATCAGACATTGGCTTTTTGCCTGATCAATACAGTATAAAACCGGGGTGTGGTATGTCAAAAATGTATCTATCCTGCAGAGGGTGTGGTGTATTGTCAAAAATGTATTTATCCTGTAATACAATACAATGATGTTTACTTATTAAATAACAATGAAACATTGGTTTAAATTTTTACCCAATATGTATTGCCAGATATAGACGTATTGCAGAATAGATTGTCTAACACCATCCTGCATCAACACTTTTAACCAATCAAAGACAGACTGAGAGTTACCACAGCTGTAAATGTAAAAGCTTGATAAAAAATCCAAATCTGATTATGTTATTTTCAACACAATTTTGACTTAACAACATTGATAAGCTCAGGAAACACAGAATTCATGAAGTGTCCACGGTCAGAAAACTTGTAAAGTTCGGGTTGGAGGCCATCTGCTACCTGCTGGTGTTCTTCCCATGGTATAAATGGGTCATCTGTTGACCCAAACTGTACTATAAAATCAGTATTGGCCTTAATTTTTTGCCATTCCCAAGGTCGGCTGTAGTACCCACTCTCCCGTTCATTTTCATCCCCAAGGTCTGTGACACATGCGGAGACCAATATAATGCCTTTGACCTTGTAACTTTCTGCAAATCTCATGGCAGCTTCAGCACCAGAGCTGTGTCCAATGATAACAGTTGATTCATCACATGACATTTTGTCACGCATGAATGGGATCCAGATATTCTCTCGAGCAGTGATAGGGTCAGGCATGTTTTGTAGGTCAGAGGTCACTCCAGATAGGTTGTTGATTTTCTCATGTGCCCAGCCATACCAGTTGGCATGGAATACATCTCCAGATCCATTCCCAGGAATAATGGCAACCTTCATTTTTTGCTCTGCAAAAGAAAACAGATGCATAGATGCACTTGCTGCTCTCTAACTATAGATCCAGTTCCTTTTCGCTAAAGTTCATTTCTGGTCTTCATTTCACTTTTTGTTTAGAATAATACTGAAACAATATTCTGACTACACATTTGTATTTTGAATAAAGAATTCTGAGTGTATATCTTTGTGGGCCAGGCCCCACTTGTATAAAACATCTCAACTTGAGATTTCCGCAAGTCGAGATTTTCCTCTATCTCTTCAAAAAACGGCTTGTATAAAATTTTCTCAAGGAACAGGAGAAAGTCCTCGGCTAGGATGTCCTGAAATTCCTTAAGGAATTTTCATACAAGATATTTTCAGAGATATCAGCAGAGAAAAATCTCGACTTGAGGAAATCTCAAGTTGAGATGTTTTATACAAGTGGGGCCTGGTCACACAATTTTATACACATACAAATCTTCAGTATGACTGAGCAGGGTTACACAATTTTATACCCATACAAACCAACAGCATAACTGGGGCCTGTCATACTATTACCACTGACCAAATAGCCATACATAATACAACAAACCCCACTTCTTTGAAATCACATCATTTGATATCTCATCATGCAGAGCTTACTACACTCTTAATATCGCTCTGACATAATAAATCCCTTGTTATAATAAGCTATGCATATATATTTTAAGCATTGAACTGTTTTAATTTGGCATTCATTGGCTTATGAATGCCAAAAAGATAAGGCCTTTTCAATGAAGCGATAACCGTTGAATTTGTATTTATCCAGTTGGTATTTATAGTCAATGAATACCAACTGAAAGCAATTCAATTCTAATAATTCACTGTTTTCAAGTTTCATCTTATCATAAGGAAAGACAACCTCAATTTACTTATATTACTTGGAATATTTCTATGCTGTTGGCAGTTCATGGGCTGGTAATACACAACTAATGTTGGTAAGGTAACATTGTGGCAATGCCATACAATGTAAAATATGCCTTTCTGTTTAATATCAGATTACTGGCAAAATGCTATTTATCAAATCTATCGAACAGTGTTTTCTATCTGCACTGGACGATGTCCTGATCTGGGCACTTATCAAGTTCAAGGCAAAGAAATATGATACCTGATCATCAAAAATGGGCAGTTAACAAAACAGGTCATCCTTTAAGTCCACAATCCTGGGTAAGTCGGGGAACAAGCAAACAAATAGCAGAATAGGATTGACAAATCAGGACTGCAAGGAAAATTCCAGACTTGGTTCAACTGACATTGTGCTCTTCCAAGACTGTCTTTGACTCTTTTTGTTATACAAGTTACCACTGACTGGTGGTGGAATCCCCTGAGAAAAGCACCAATAGAAAGTCAGCCAGCAAGGTAGGCCCGAAATTGTCCAAAGTACACTGAAGCTGCAGACCATTATAGGAAGCATTTGTGTTGGTAAATGACAACTGAACATTTATCATTCACAGCAGTGAAGCAAGGCAAAAGGTAAGGATAGAAAGACAGAATTGTAACAGTGGTCAGATCAGAGAAAGACCAACAACATTAAACAGAGTGACAACAGGGATTGTAGTCTCTTTCTGAGTGCAAGATAGAACCAATATGGTTCTCCTTTGTGCTCAGGTTTGATACATTGTCAGCATCAGAATAATTCAGCTTAAACCCTGTGTGGTGGCATAGGGAAACTAGTTCTATATAGCAGCTCTCTAGTATAGGAGATACAGATAGCAACATGACCAGCTTCTGGCTGCTTCAGCTAACATTCTAAAGAAAGATCAGTAGCAGAAGAGGCCAGTGACAGAACATCGGAATCTGGTGAGAAGGGGATACCCAACAACCACACCATTTCAAATCAACTTTAATCAGCCAAGAACTAACCTAGGATATCAAAGCAGACCTCAATAAATAGCGCTGGAAGATCTTCCTGATGGAGCTGACCGTTCCATGGGAGGAAGGGTGTGATGAAGCACATGAATTAACAAATGTTTATTGTAAAGCAACTTTAAGTTACATAATAGAATAAGAACAAGACTGCAGAAAATTAAATGATGAACATTTTAAAGAATATTTTAAATGATGAACATTTTAAAGAATATTCATCCTCAACAATTCTTGCAACCTTGAAAATGTTGGCATTTGTTGATTACTCTGGCATGACAAATTCAGGAAGGCTATGATAAAGTTTCAAGATCAGAAAACCTGAAGGAAGTATCTTGTAGTTAGTATATTGGTGAATTTACTGAAACTAGAAGGTTGCTCAAGCACATCTGTTGGTTAAAATGGGACGGCAAATTATTTTTACCAAAAATGATACAAAAACAAAAAAAAAATTGTTTGGTGTAATTGATATGAAAGGGAATACATTTTCTTCATTAGCACCAAGCAGGCCAAATCTTTAAGAAGAAAACCAAATACAGCAGGGTTTTGACACAAATAAGTGTCATTCAGGGTCTTGAGTAGTGGACATATAAGGTCTGTGTCAATGATGGTTTTCTGTGTGATGTTTTTGTATATAATTATGTATATAGACAAAAATTCAGGAAAATTTTATAAATACATTAACCGTGGGTGATATAACAGTAGAAGACTATGACATAAATAAGTTTATTCTTGTTAAAATACATCTATGATTGGTAGCATTTGTGAATATTGCATTGATGGTGCTGGTAATCAATTTAACCAGAGAAATGCTATTTTCATCCCTGCTTAAATATGCTATAGCAGTAATGATAGCCTTATTTCAGTAAGGAGAAAATAAGTTAATGATGTCACAAATATTTTCATGGATGCAAAAGATGCTCAAATATTGAAATAAAACCTTTAAGAGTGTGTAATAAACAAGTATAACGACAATTCATGCTAAACCTGGGTTTAAGGGATATAAAAATAATTTAAATGTTCTATTTGAAACAATGTTAATTGTTTATGACAGAGATTCATGGAGAAATGCATGATACGAACGTCCATTCGTCGATAGATAAATTAGTAAACTCGTTTGATTAAAACTACGGTAAAAACAGATCAATCGATAAATGGGAGCCATTTCATGGATAATCAAAGACATACATGCGCACGTATAAAAAATGTCATCGCGTAAAGTAAGCATATTAGTAGTAAGACACATGACCACGCCCCCATTCTCAGCGTAATACCAGAAAATGTCGATTATTATTTTTCGTCCAATACCTCAATTATCTAAGTGTCTGTAAGAAAGATATGACACATTCTTACTTGCATGTATAAGTTAAAGGTTATTCCTGCCTTCACGTCAAGTGACAGTGCAATAAATATGTGATATTTACGCAGGTTCCCACGAGCCAAACACATACACGTGGTATTGTTATTTTCATTGAAAACAAGTGCGCGCGCAAAATAGACTAGAACTCTGGGATAGCATTGATGGGCACGAATGGCCGCCATGATGGATTTTGTGAAACATTTCAAAAATGTAACATTACAGCGAGATTCATGAGCCTCGGACGACTATGTGAGCATGGTAGTAAGGCTCAACCAAATGTTGGTTGTGTATTCTAGTGGTTAGTTCCACAAAAAACTGTGTATTATTGTGATTTTGCCTTGATAATACAAGGCCAGCTACGTGGACAGGCTCATTAGCATATTTGAGGTCAGGAACGATGAGTAAAGTATCGTTTCGAGCTCGGGCGCTGGACGCCACGAAGGCAATGGCTATATTCAAGGCGGATGAAATACCTGACCTTCCAGACTTTGCAACGATCAACCGATCGGTGCCTCAGATGCCAACCGGAATGGAGAAAGAGGAAGAAACGGTACGCTTCCTTATTGAAGCATTCTCGGTCACTGATTGGCCGCCATATTGGAATGGCGCGTTATTCGCCATTTTTGTTTTAATTCATATTCTTATGGATATGCATCGTATATATGCATTTGTATAAAATCGTTGCATAATAACAATGACATTTTAGGCTAAAGGCACATGGCATTGTCTTATGAAGCATGGTTTTGCAGCTCAATATTTATTTAATCACGTGACCGTATGTTTATGGCCGCCATTTTGAACACATGGAATACACAATGTATTGTTTACTTTCGCGTGTATTCTCGTCAAATTATGTTTTGTGACAGTAAATAAACAGCTTGACAGCATATTAAACCCACACTTGAGACTATAATTAACTATTTTGCCTTTTAAAAATGTATGTTTTAAACATTTATTTCTCATCTGAATAATAATAGTGTTCGGTTCTTGGAAGACGTCCTGTTCTACTGACCATACTACGTAACAAAAATGTTGTTATTTCTAATTCATAGGATACCTGCACCAGTATTGTTTTGTCGAAAATAATATTAGTAGTTATTATGAAACACATGCACATATAGATGAACGAGAAAATTATTTAATTAGTAATTTGGGGCGATTGACTACTTGTTACCCATAATTGAATTATGTCCCTTTAGTCATTTGTGTACATGAATATACTATATAAATTTAGCTCGTACATGATAAAGAACTGTTGTATACAGGATTTGACAATTTATTAAAAAATATTTAGGGATGAAAGTTATAAGTTCTGGTGTTTAATAAGTAAGGGTAAGTTGATTTTAGTCGTTAAGAAGACTAAATACTTTGTTTTGCACAAAACTCCCTAGTTGAAAGCTTTTTATGCCAGTGTTAAATGTCTGCAAAACCACTTTGCTGTTACACAACAGAAACTCAAAGGATTTAAAACTGCATATCTTTATTGGTTTGGTGGGGAAAAAAACAAGATGAAGACTTTCTAAATAATTACCCCAACAAATCACTAAACCAAATGGTCAACAGTGATAATCTAGGAGGGGTATGTGGGCCCATCAAAACAAGAATAGACCCCAATGTTTTCCCATTGGTATTTGCATAGGATGGCAAACTTCTTTTTGACACCAAAGAAAATTGCTTAAAATGGTCCACTGCACTTGGCTTTTAGAATTTCCCTTGCCAGATAGTTTTTAATAATGCTAATACATTTGTTATACTAGGTGGTGAAGCCAAATTTTGTGGTTTTTTTTGCTTGTTGCTGGTGACTGGCTGTTATGTTTGTTGTGCTCTCTTTGTCCATGCATACTACCTGAGGATTAGGAGATTTAGTGTTTTCAGACTGGAAAACTATATTGAATATCTAGCAAAGTGTCATTGACATTGTAAAATATAATCTAGTATAAAGCAGAAATTGTCTGCAGAAGTCATTGGAAACTGTAAAACTCTTGCACTGTATATTTTGAATTGGGAACAGTTGGGTCTCAAAGAAAATGTTAGGAAAGTGATACTGCATAATAATAGAAAGGAAACAAGACTTGTTTATGTTGGCTCTTTTTTTGCTGTATATCCAAAATTGAGGTCCATTATGACAAATTTTCAAATTTGTCTTTATATATATGTATTATGAATTCAGTTGAATAACTTTAGCTTGGACTGTTGTGTGATTTAGTGAGAATAATTGTCTTGATATTTTTACAGGAACACCATCTTCAAAGGGCCCTGTCAGCACAGCAGGTCTATGGTACATCTGAAGCATTGGTCATCCCCATACCTGAGAGTGACGATATCGCTGATCGCTATGGCAACCTGTATAGGGACGAATTCAAGCAGACAAAACAGTTCATCCACATTCAAGGTAATGTTCATATGAGTCATGATGAAACATCTTTGAAGTAAAACAGTCTGTTTACAAGAAGTTGGAGCTTCTTGTGTGGTGTATTCACTTTCTTAATAAAATTCTAGTGCAATACATGTTGGGTTTAATGTTTTGTTGATACACAGCGCCATGTTTTGTTTTTGTAAGTGAATGATGGATGCAAATTGATGAGGGCATGGGAAGCAGTGATGTACTCCTGTAGTTTCAGTGTAGTAAATTTAACTCAAAATCAATAAAAGAGAACTTCACTTAATAGCATTGTACTTGTCAGCGACATTGAATCTGCTTGTGACATTAACAACATGCAGATCTATTGATCCAGATTTCTGACACAGTTTGTGCAATATATCAATATCAAAATACCCCATTAGAATATTGGAAGATGTTTTCTCCGTGTTTTCATCTGGCTTCCATGGATTATCCCTCTTTTAACAGTAAGTCCTAGTCATTTCGTTAGCATCCAGAGGAATGCTGTAAAACTTGTTACTATGTAATTAATTGTTCTTGTTTATATGAAACACAACTGAAATATACTTAAAGAATATTGTAGAGTTATAGAATTATTGATGGCAGATTTCTTTCAAATATTGAAATTTCTCGGTTCTATTTATGAATATTGTCATAAAATTGAAAAGAATTCAGTGACATAGATATTATTTGAAATTTGACAGTAAAGTGGGTTTTTTTAACTATCTATTGACTTAAGTATGTATAGTATGTATGCATACATACAACCAACCAATTGTTCCGAACAGATTTTTCTCTATTATTAATATCTGTTATAGTTCCAAATCTGAGGAACACTACTTGTTGTAAGAATAGTTATAGAAATATTGCACTATTCTTTGGATAAGATAGATCTACCCTTCGTGACCCACAAATTGTTGTGGTCATCCAATGGCTGTTGGATTGCTCCCAAGGAGTTTCAGTATCATTTAGTCATTTTACTTCTTTACCAGATCCTTTTGGTTTTATTATAAGATATAGAAATTACAGTAACATTTATTGATAAACGTAGTTTTTTGTATAATGTTGGAACTTGAATTGATGTTTATTTTGATATCTAGCATTTGGCATGGAACAAGAAATCCCAGATTATGATATGGATAGTGAAGATGAACTGTGGGTGAATGAACAAGCCAAAAAGATGGAGATAACACCACTCAAGTTTGAGGAAATGATGGACCGTTTGGAAAAAGGAAGTGGACAACAGGTACATTTTTTTTTTTTGTTATTATGTCAAAAGTCTTTAAAATGATTCTATAATTCCTAATCCCATCCCAGTTGACTTCAACAGGTCAAGTTCAGTATGGATTATCTGATATGAAGGGTTTTTTTTTTCCACAGGTTGTGACGTTACAAGAGGCCAAATTACTGTTAAAGGAAGATGATGATCTGATTATTGCTGCCTATGACTATTGGCTGAACAAACGATTACGCCTGGTAGGAATGGGTTTTTTTAAGTTTTGTATTCTTCCAACTTGAATTTCCTTTAGATAATACCATGTTATTTAGTGCACAAACTCTATGAGTTTGTCTGCAGAATATAATAATCATTGAGCTGAAGTATAATTTTGCCACAGTAATCGATTTGATAATAAAAAATGAGTGTCCTGTTAAATGTATTTATTTGTATTTATTTTTGCAGGAACATCCTTTAATTTTACAAGTGAAAACAGAAAAAAGAGATGGCTCAACTACAAATAATCCATATGTTGCTTTCCGGCGACGAACAGAGAAAATGCAAACACGAAAGGTAATTGATGTGCAGTGTATTAAGTCACTAAGGTTCTCTCAGATTGAGACCTATGTTTAAACTACTCTTTTTGTTACTACAGCAAATTTGAGGTTTATAAAAAAGGTTGCACAGTCTGTCATGGAACCATGTATTAAAGCACAACTGCAACACTTTTTGTTAGATTTAATTTGGCTCTGTGAAAGCACAACTGTTTATTGAGCATGGAGGAAGATCATTTTTATTTTGCAGTTTTTTCAGCGATGTAGCACTGGACGCTCAAACTATGTGTTTATTTCCTCTGTATTTTCATAGTAAATCTGGCCAAGTAAAAGACATTATATCAATGTGTAAGAGATACTTTGGTTGAGTGAAGGCCTTTGATGCTCAAGATTAAATATACTCCTGTGCTAGAATGGAGTCCTGATTTGATGATTTCGGTTTGTGGTAGAGTTAGATCCATTGACAAATAATTATATAATCTGCACTATATGTTTGATCTTTATTACATAGTTTACAGAAATTTTCTTTTTTTACGAGAATCTGCTAAACTCATGGTTATTGATAATAGAGATCTTGATGGAGACAAAGTCAAAAAGTTGTGTGTAGCAGTGTTTCAGATTGGGCCCGGCCATCAGCCAATGGCCGAAAAAAAATGGCCGAAAAAAAAAATGAATTTGGGACAAAGGCCGGAAGTATTTCAGGTTTTCAGACTAAATGGCCGATAAATTTTCCATTGAATAAGACGATAAATTTCAGCAATTAATCGGTTCGTCAAAATACTCTCATTCAAGGCCTAACGAATACAGTTCGACTGGATTCCGACCATCTATTCTCTGAATGCATGTCGTGGAAGCGTTTCTTAATCTTTCACTCAGAACACCTCGCCTAACCCTTCCAACGTAGTTTCTAAAGAAAACGACGAATGGTATTCCGAACGTTTCTATCGCTCAGACGCTTGAAACAAAAACAACATGACGAAAGTACATTGAAGAGGGCCAAAAAACGTTATTTTCTTGCGATGTTTCTTGACCAACACCAGAACAGGACGAAACAATTATAATTACCAAACAAGAAGAAAATAAAACCACGACAGCCAGAAAATTTCAGCAAAAATGGTTACAACAATTTAAATGGCTGATGTACTCTACTTCTGTGACTGTCTTGTGCATAAAAATAAATGTTTATCGTTTGACTGTGGCCCAAATGCTTTTGTTCTTTCGGACAAAATGGCCTTAGAAAATTTCAGTCTTTAGGACATCTGTCCTAAAGAAAGCTGGGCCAATCTGAATCACTGTATAGTATTCCAATTTTGAAATAATCATTGTAAATATATTTTTAGAGTGAGACAACTTTTCCAGATGTCTTGCTTCTTTGTGCCTGGAGCATGCCAACAGAGTAAATTAGTCCCATAGGGCAAATATAGTTGATACAAGAATTTCAAACCTGATCTGAAAAACAAATGATATTAATAACATTTAATATCTCATTATAGTTTTATAAAGTTCCAGTGGTTACTTTAGAAAGTCTTTTTGTCCAAGCAATTAGGTAAGAAAATATTAAATTTTATGTGGAAGTATTTAAGTACTGTATTGGGATATGTACCAGTAAATCCTCTAGGGTGACAATTGTGTGCACACAAGTGATATACTTGCAGTAAATGATGAAAATGACTGTTCTTGAATCTTCATTTTCTTTCATTACAGAATAGGAAGAATGATGAATACTCATATGAAAAAATGTTGAAGTTGCGTCGAGATCTGAATAGAGCAGTGTAAGTACCCAAAAATGATTGTTTGTTGCAAAGTAAAATGAATGGCTGTTGTCATTTAGCTATTCTGGGTCATTATGAAGGAAGTTAAAAAAAAAAAAAAAAATCACAAAACATTTCTACAATATATTTCGAAATTATTCATATTTCAGTGGAATGAGTTTGCACTTGACAAGATATTATTTATCCTGCCAGTCAGTCCATCACAGCCAAAGATATGATATTTGTTCACATGAAAATGAAGTATTATTCTGAAAAGATCCTCAATAAAAATGCAATGTGCAAATGCAGTCCAAGTCCAACCCCAGGACATTAACAAATTTGATCTGAAGTATCACAATGTGTTTTGTTTTGTGATTTAAAGAAAAAAGATAAGATAATGGTAGTCTCCATTTGATGTAATCTTCATGCATTGTTGGACAGAATTTTACTTTGTACTGAAAAATATTTCTTTTGCTCTTAGAACGATATTAGAATTAATAAAACGACGAGAAAAGACGAAAAAAGAGATGTTGCAACTTACTATAGAAGTATTAGAAAAAAGGTAAGTAAAAATATGCATTTTCACATAACTGAAATGTTCAAATGTCCAATACAGTGACAACAGAAGATGTCATGCCACTGTGTTCCAGATAGCCATTTTGTTGCTACAAAAATTGAAAAGGTCCTTGAGTGATCTTCTTGATCTGAATACTTGTCATATTTTTAGCATCTCCACCATTTCTCACACCTCTACCCATAGAGGAAACATTTGTTCCACTGTGGTGCACCAGGGAGACATATATTCTGATTGGGTGCAGTTAGTAAACTTAATATCACATCCCAAATAACATACTGATTTTCCTTCACAAGAGAACATCAACTGTTGAACCTGTGGCATTTTTCAAACTTTTTGAATTAAATTTGTTGTATACTTCTGATATACTGATCTTTTGAGTATACATTGAGATTATATTGGAAGTATGGAAATATTTTGCATGGTATTAGATTTATAGTAAAAAATCAAGGTTGTTTAACCTTCAACAACATTATATGTTCTATGCCATGAAAGGTAGGATTTCTTAATCTGCATACATATGTAACTGTACATGGGGTGTTCAATCAAAATGTTTACAATGAATGAATCTTGTAAATAAAAACATCAGAGACAAAATGTAAAGATAGAAAAGGAGACTATAGCTTCCAGTAGTGCATCAAAGCAATACATTTATCTAGTTGTGGCATATTATTTCATTGAATTAAAGTTTGTATTTTCAAAACCTATTTACACTTTTGTAATCTATATCTTCACTGACTTTGAATTTTGGATGAAGCTTTCATTTTTTTCTATCTCCAGGTATCAAATAGAAGACTTCAGTGGCACTATGCTACAGGAGGCTGAAGCATTACGACATAAGATGCCATCAACCTTCATCCCACAATATGCATATGGCTCTTCAGGCTGGGGTCAAACAGTAAGTTGATTCTTTAGTGTTTGCATGATTTTTGAAGTGCTGTAAAGATCAGCTGATTATTTAGAATTCAAAAGCAGTTTCTCCAGCTTTTGTGAGTTTTTCAGTAAAAACCAAGCAAATACTAAAGCACTTCATTGAACACCCTCTGGTGTTCCCGGTAACGTAGTGCTGGCTTGTTGATGCAGTATCATCAGAACTAAACAATTTTAAGGTTAATAATTATTTTTACCTAAGGTTATCACTTGTTAATGATTTACTTTTATTTGATGTTTACTTAAAAGAAATTATTTCACACTTTAGTACATATAATTTGAATGCTTCTCTTTGAAGTGTTTTTTTAAACACAAGTCAAATGAAATTGTTCTTGGGGTGGGGGTGGGGGTGGGGGGGAGTACTGCATGTCATGTTTATCACAAAGCATTTGTAGCTCCAGTCTTCAATAAGCCACACAAAATAACAAGCAGGTTAAAAGATCTGAGCAATGATATAACCCTTTGTTTTCTAAACATTGATTTTTGTTTGATTCAGGAGGAGGTAGTTGTGAGAAAAAAGCGTGAATACAGAAAGAGGAAACATAAACCAGTGCTGCAGCATCGTGAAAATACAACCGTCCAACCCACCCGTCACTTCACTGACATTGATGTCCTCCACACTGATGTCTACAGCTCTGAAGACGAGGGTTTATCTCCGGTACAAATGATTCATATGTTCTTGACTAAATTTTTAAAAGTAGTGCTATGAAAAAAGTTAATTTTACTATACAAGTGCTATGGAACACTACTTTGAGGAAATTTTAATAGTTGACTTGTATATATATTTTACAATGCATTTATAGTCTTTACAAGTAATGGTTTTCAGTAATATTATCAATTAAGTGATGTGATTCCTGATGTGGATTTTAGAAAGTAAGTAGGATATTAACTTTCTGATTGCATGAAAATATAGTTACAAAAAAAATGTACAAGTTCAGTAGTTTTGATGATTTGTTCTTGTCTTTTTGTAGGGCATGTCCCCATCTGACCATGAAGATGAGAATGATCCAGATGGTCCCTTTGCGTTCAAGAGAAGAAAGAATTGCAATTACTTTGCTGTAAGTGTTTTGAGCAGGGAATTATGAATTAGTTTATATTCTCAGTAACCTGCATAAACGCTTGGATTTGCAAAGTCAACAGGTATATACTTTTACTCTCGATTAAGACTCCAAAAATTTCTTAAATTTACCATATTTTCTTCTTCTTTGGAATTATTTTTATATCAAAAATATTTTTGTCCCGTTTTTTTTATTTATTGAATTTGAGTTTGGAATATGATGACATATTGGTATTTTCTGGATATTTTTTTGATGTGGCAGTTCCACTGAATCAAGAATTTACAGTCTTCCTTATTTTTTCAGTAAACACCTTACAATTCAAATAGGAAAATCATGATACTTGATCCCTTTTTCTGATAAAAATGTCCTTTCTTCTTCACTTGTTTCATTAATAGTTTTAAAACGGTTTTAAACGGAATTATTAAGAAAAATGAACTGTATCATTGCTGATAATACATAAGGTTGCTGAAAGTTTATTTTCAACTGATAAACTCCCTTTGCCTCGAGAAAATGATGCGATGCTGGGCTATGCTGTGTCCCCATTATTGACAGAAAGACATGTTGTACTTGGAAAGGTTCTTCCAATACATACAGCATCCTGTATGGGGTATAGTTTATTTTATAAACCATTAAACTGATCATGATATATCGTGATCTGATCACCCTTTGAGGACATGACTAATGTAGTCACAACGACCTTCACTTAAAGACCACAAACAATGATATACATATTATGTTTGTATGTTTAGATGATAATATACATTTATATAAGAATATACATTTATATAAGATATTCTTATTAGTATGGGTATAAGTAAAACTGTGCAGAGTGGGTGTATAATTATGTTCTTATCATGTATTTATGTTTGAATGATATACATATTGTGTGTAATAATTTTTTATGATAATTTGATTTTTCAAAAAGCAGATGAGATTTTTTTGTTTTATATTTATATCAAAAATCATATGTGATGGAATAATGGATGAGTTTTATTTAAAAAGCCAATGATATGTTTGCAGCCTATTTTAAATCGCCTGGGAAACTGGTCTTGGCATAGCCCTGAGGATGGTGGCCTAGGAGAGAGGAAGTACAGATATAACCTAATGTCCTTTTCCAGACCGCCGCGAACTCAGGGCTTCTGTCGGCGGAGGATGGGCAGGGGAGGCAGGTTAGTAGCGATTGATAACAACTAAGAAATGATATTCACCATCATATATAATGATAAATTCAGTTTCCCATTAACTTCTTTTATCCCTAATACAACACCTACAAACTTTCTTTGCTGTTTTTTTTTTAAGCTTTCTATGATGTTCAAGGGTTTTTCATATAAATCAAATTTATGACAATGGCTTTTACTTTAATTTATGGACAACTGTCATCTTTGAATATTGTATGTGTTAGGCATGTTGAAAAGTTCACATTTTGGTGAAAAATTTATTAAATAATACCTTATTTTCACAAAAAAGGGGCTTGAAATGGATCACAGAGAGGTTAATGTTTGAATGATAAAAAGTACAAAATATTGAATATAGAAATAAAAACATACTATCATCAGTATGTATCGATGCTCCTTCCATCTGCCCCTACTTTCCCCTTTGACATGACTTTCATGGTTTTTGAACTTGTTTGAGAAAGTAATACTCTTTATACAAGTTTTTCGGTCTTTTACAACAAAATTTTAGTACTCATTGATATTATGTAAATGTTACCACTGACTGTCCTCAAAATTATCAATGATGAGATTGGATAATGGTTCTTAAAATTCCAGCTTGAAATTTACATTTATGTTAGTTTTAAGACATTACTCATACATTTTGACTTTTATTTTTTAACAGAATATTGGTAGACCGAGCTTTCACACCTTGGGACGACGAGCTAAGTCGGACAGACTTGTCGTCAGGTTCCGGGCCATTTTCAGGGATAGTAGGGGATTACGTCACATATATCAGGGAAAGAAAAATGTAAGTTCGAAGAAAGTAGGTCACTTTGTTGCCTCTTTGTTTTGATTGATTGTGATGGAGTACTCAATCTATGTTAAGAAGATCCATAATGTGTTAAGGAAAGAGCTTGTTGAACAAATCTTGATGGTCAGAATGGCTGGCAGTTTTGTCAAAATTAATTATTTCAAACCTTGCTTTACATTCATAAGGCATGAAATTGAAATAGTTGCTAAGAAATGACTCATAGCAATTCAACAAAGTTAACATGGATAAAGTGGTAAGTCGGACAACAAAAGTGCTTGCTCTCATCTTTGCCAAGATAAATTCATCTTTAAATTTTACAGATTCGTTGATTTTTGAGAAAAGCGCGATGCAGTTCTGTCAGTTGGATGTTTTGATTATAATTAATACAAATATTATGAATTGTTCTTTTTTAACCTTTTGTAGGAGCAATGTTAAATATTGATGTGTTTTTTAAAATCTGCCTGTTATATTTGTTTTCATAGACCACATTTTCGTCCACATTCACCGACTCTGGATGACATGACTTCACATGGGTCCAATGTTACTAGTGCTGAAGAGGAGACTGAGTTTAATTTAGAGAGCTTCCAGTCTCATCGTGAACAGTTACTGCAAATGCAGCGGGCCCAGGAAGAACAATTACGCAAGCAGGACACACTTGTTCTGGACAGTTCGTGTAGTAGTGAACTTGATCATTCCTTTTCTTCTCAACCCACCTCAAGATTCACACTTGATTCTGAAAGTGCAAAATTTGCAGTATCTGCAGTACTGAATACATCTCAACTTCAAAGTGCAACAAAAACTGGTGCTAGTACACAGTCTTCATCATTGACACCTTCATCGTCTGTATCATCAACAATATCAATAAAAGCCATCAAACCAACATCCTGTGTGGCTGTAGTGACCACACCTTTGCCAACAGTGGCAATTTCAGCAGTGTCACCTGCAGTCACGTTGTCATCGCCTCTGGCATCCGTTATCCCAACAAAGACTCTATCCAATGGACCTATATCAGCACAAAGTAAGACTACAAAGTGTTGCATATGCTTAATCACTATTGTTTTATTTAACGGTTGGTGGAATGTTGCAAATTTTCAGCCCACCGTCATCAGATGAACTGATCACATCGCCTGCTGTGTTACATCTGTAAACGGTTCTTGTTTTCGTTATTTCTTGAGAAGTACAGAAGGGGTGTTTGTAAGACAAAATATGTAGGTTCCCATCTGTCCCTAGTTGTACACTTTCAATTTTGAGTGATAAGTGAAACAGAGTGGTGGAAAAGCTTGTTTGTTATTGCTATTTTTTGAGAAGTAATTGACAAGTGTTTCTCCAATGTGATGTGTAGATTCTTCTTGGTCCCAAGTTGTGCTCTTTAACTTTTGTGTTTGCTCGAGAGTGGAGACCACCTTTGATTTAGACAATTGCTCTTTCTTAGATTTCATTTGTAGCTAGTGTTCCATTTTATCAAAAGATTAAAAGGTAAAAGGAAAAAGTGCATGAAAAGATAAGCCTCGCATAGAGTCAATAAAGATCATTCCATGGTGGGTGCCAAGATTCTTCTTGGATCACTTTGTTTTCAAGGCTGAAAGTAAAATGAATATAAATGATGACATGTAAGGATTGTGGTGACAAAGAATATTGTGTGGTGATAAAGAGTATTGCTTGATGTTTATTTTGGCTTTTGATGATTACTTTTCAGGTCAGAAGGTCACATGAATAGAAAAGTTTTTCCAAATATTGAGTATTGTTGAGCAGCATTTACTCAAAATTAATACTGTGCTTTCTCACATCTCATGGAATGTAAATTGGTTTCCACACAATATATGGAGATCTGTTTGGTCTAATTCACTTTAACCTCATTTGATACTTTTTCATTGGCAGTGCTTTCAAATAAGTACTTTTCTGATCTGAAGGTCAGAGGTCACAATGAAATATTGGTTTCCATAAGTATCACCAAGTTGGGAAAGTAATCCAAATTACCGGCGCCAAATCAAACATAAATTGTTTGGAAATGAGTAAGTGTAATGATGGATTGAAAGAAAGGACATACATTGTATAGGTTTTTAGGTCATGGAACATGTGTCATGACCATGTATGTTTGTTTATTGACTTTTGTTCTTTATTTCAACAGATAAAATCACAGGGCTTTCAACATCACCAGCCGCCACAGTGCTACAGCTAAACTTTCCACTCAACAAAAACAATAACTCATCGCTTCCACCACTGACTACCACCAAAAGTTTGTCTTCTAGTCTAACTTCCTCCTCATCGTCATCATCATCTGCGTTCACGCCAATCAATTCAATATCCAACAAAACTGTCTCGGCTGTCAGCTCAAATCTCCTGAAAAATTTCTCTAAAGCTGCACCATTGGATAGTATGAAGTAAGCAATTGTTACTGTGTGTGTAGCATGTGAGATAAACAATGCTGAAATTATAGTTGTTTATCCACTTCCTTGCCGGACTGACAGTCTGACATATTATATTCCTTATGATAACTGGTATTATCTAGGTTAGAATCAACTTTGAAAACTAACATGGAAGTTGGTGTTTAAGGTAATGAATTCTATGTATTTACATAACTTCTGTCAATTTTCTGTACATCATCAAAGGTAATAGATTATTTACAATATGGTTCTATTTTCTTTCTAGGCAGAACCATGACGATGTGAGTCATCTGAACAACATGAATAATATGAACAGTATAAAGCATGATATGGCAATGGATGTAACCTGATGGTACAGGATAATCTCGGTCGACTGTGATCTCTTACAGCCCACAAGTAATGGCACACCAAAGCCAGCAACCAGTGTCACCACACTTTGACGTGCCGGTGTTGTCCTGGCCTTAGCAACAGATTGTATTGAGTGATGGAGGAGGAAGCTTGGAGTTGTTATGATATAGGGGATATAATACTAGGTTTTTAGTGGAGTTACATCAGGAGCTAGTAAAGAAAATCACATTTTGGATAATATATGTTGATCTTAGGCTGTATCTCAAGTTAATTTCTTCTTGCTGATTTTAGGCTGAATATGTGGCAAAATGGGGAACTTCTGAAATTCCATTGTGCATGAGAATAAACGATGTCTAGTATGAAAATAGGATTCTGCAACTTTTAAAATTTGTTAGTGATGGAGACTGAATACCTTAAGTTGTCAAATTTGTAAGAATTTATGCACTGAAAAAGTGCAAGTCGCAAAAAGAACATTTTTAAAATGTTTAAATAAATGTTGTTAATTTTGCACATGTAGAGCAATAATTTTTCAAAATTCCTTGAATCAGAAGTGATATTATAAATAATGTCTCTTTGTTAACCCACCTGTTGTTTCTGTAAACCAAGCATTTATTTAATCAAATGTATAATAGAAACAACTGCACTGTGAAAAGCAAGTGTTAGATACAAGCATGAACAAAAGCAAATATTCCATCATTTCTTTTCAAGTAATCTCATTTGATGATGAAGTTTTCATTGTGTAAAATAGGATCCAAAAAATAATTTCAAACTATTTCAAGAGTAGGTTTACTTCCACAGTTCTACAGTGTAGATAAATATATCAGAAAGTGATGTACTTTGATTCTGTTATTTTGTGAATGTGAAACTATTTATACATGTATTATATATTGTATATCTGAAGTCATCTTTTAATAGATATGTGAAAAGTTTTGCCAACTTGGTTTGACCCTGTACCAAGGCTCCTTTGTGCTAAAGGGTCAGTTTTATTACAGATTTTTGTGAGTCTTCTTTCCAGAACCTATTCCAATACACTGCGCAAAGATGGTGTGAAGTGTGATGTAATTATTAAGTCCCTTTGACTTCCACTTTGAGGTCATATTTGACACCTACTTTTCTATATCTTGCTAATACTTCACAGGGATAGCCTGGTTATAAGCGATTTTTCAGTAATTCTAAATACTTCACAATTATTGATGCTTTTCCGACAAGAAAATAAAGAAATAAAATGTTGCATCATTGAATAATTAGAATCCATGTGAATAATTACATAGTAAATGTGTGAATCATCAGTTATTTATATAAGATGTTTGAATTGATTCAGATTCCACAGTGTTTTCATATTATGATACAACTGAGTGTTTAAAGATGTATACTAAAAAGTTGTTCAAATCAGGGCTGTCTTTGAAAACATTTCTCCATTACTGAATTGTCAAATAGAAGCAAAAAAAAATTAGCTTGTTAATATGAAGAGAACTTCAGAATCAAGGATATATTTATGATTTAAGAAGAACTTCTTAAAGATCGTGTTACATGTGAAAACTACTACAGAACTAAGTGTACCAAAGCAGCTTGACAGACCTACTAGAAGTAGATCTGTAATCCTTACTCAAAAGTTTGCATGGTAGATTGATCAAAACACCAGATTTTGCATAGTTTGTGGTGACTGATTTTTTGTTCAGTAGTACATTGATTTGTATACATACTGGTGCACTGAGAAATTGTACTCTGCCTAACTCAGCAAGCTGTTCTACCTCATTTTGATACAAGTGGAAGATGTTGATTGTAGATGTACACGAGTGTAGCCTGTGTATGAGACTATAACAGGTAAAGCATATAGGACCAACACAAGAATAAGTGAGTCCTTCAGTTGATGAAATTTGTATGTTGTTTTGCAAGTCAGAAAAACTTTGTATGTACAATTGCAGGTGTTAAGTCACACCTTTACAGATACAGCATACACAAATAACACATGGACACAAACAATACATGGATAATTGTGTTCTTCACATGATGAAATTTGTCTGCGTGTTTTGTAAATCAGAAAACATTGCAGGTACCATTTCTGGTATAAAGTCACATTATTAGTCACTTTTGGATATGGTTTTATTACAAACAGTTACCATTGATGATCCGTAGAGCTTCTCTGGCCAGGAGGATGAATGAGCGATGTCATGGTGCAGTGTTTGTTGTCTGGCATCAAACTGCACTATAAATGCAACTAGTCTAGAATCACAGAAGGAATTGTGTTTAAATTTGATGGGAGTACTTGAAAGATGAATAGACTTTCAAAGAAGTAGAGTGTTGGAGCCAAATAAGGCAAAAATAAGTAATATTTTGAGTGGTTAAATCCTTAGAGGGTGGTAAAGTGGTTTGATGGCAGAGAGGCTACACTTGTCTTTCATCGAAATGGACAGAATTTGATTCTATGGGGTCACCTGCTAAACCATTTGGGGTTTTCTCCTTGTACCCATAGTTTCCTCTCTGAAAAAGCTGAAGGTACTTAGATCCTGGCAAACATGAAGGATTAATATCAGTTTTTGTCTTGTTTCACAATTGATGTAAACTGTAAAAGGTTTATATTTACATATGATATATAGGTTGTTCTACATGTGAATTTACATCCTGGGTATTGGTTATGAACTTTGACTTAATTTAGTCTTGAACATCACTTATCAAGGAAATACAGCTTTTAACTTAAGTACTCCAGTAATAAACCTTATATATTCTGTCGGGGGATAGAGATGTGGAAGTTGAGGGTGTGAGGCAAAGTACTAGGGCTCAAATAGAAAATAGAGAGCAAAAATTTGTAGCAGTAAATTAAAGGTCTGTCAGGTGTATTAAATGATCGTATGGGACTTGTCACTAAATGGAGTATTATGACCCACAGGGGATAGAGGTGTGTGACATAATAGGGTTTTTTTTTATAGAGGTTTGTGAAACAAGGTGAATTTCAGTGGGCAAGGAACTGGGTCTATTAGAATTGTTTAAAAAAGTTTTTCACTGTTCTCCAGTTACATTTGTTGTACTGTTAAGACTTTATATACATGTATCATAACTGAATCAATTTAAAGATGACCAGATTATCTATTAAGGCCTTGTTATTGTATACATATATATCTTTTTTCACCGTTCTGATTTTAAAGGCTAGCATCAAGTGTATTTGTAGGAGTCACAAAAGATGGTACATTTTTTATTTATAAATCTTCACAGATGCACCTCTGCAATGTAATATGACAGGTAGAGTGACTGTACCATAGAACCTGTTCAACATTAGTGCATCTGGCTGTTATTGTAATGCTGATTATGTTTCCATACAGAAGAAGTTTTCTTCATTACAATGTAAGGATTTTACAAACCATGTCTCTAACCAATATATAAGTTGTGTTATTGAATAATTGATGAAAACCTATCTATTACAGGACAAGAGAGAGATGAACATTTATGTAATGATCATGCACTTTATAGATTACATTTAAGGGTAATGAGAGATATACAGTATACAAAAGAATGGGATGTGTACCAACGATATCATCTATTGTTAAATTACATCTGTTATACTCTGTACTTTTATTAATTATGATCAGTGTATTGGACTTTTCTGAAGAGCTCTAAGGATGTCTAGAGGATCTCTTATCCTCTGGGATGATACAGGGTTATGTGGTCAGAAATACTAGCAGGTGCAATCAAGTTTAGAGGGGAAATGTTTGATGTGATAGTTTACCATATATACAAATGTAGTGTGTGACCCAGTACTAATGAATATTTACTGAAGAGGTATTTCCAAGTATTTGAGAAAATATTGGATAGCAGTTCAAATTTATGAGCACGTGTATTTTGATTGTTGGAGGAGAAAAGAATTATGATGGACAAATAATAAATATATCTGCAGCAGGTCGAGTGAGAATGAGAGAAAGAAATAATAGTGTGAACAAATAAGTTTTGCATGATTTATGTACAATATGGTGTTTCTTTAGTGCTTTTTGAGTTTATTGATAGACAAGGGCTCCCTTGGAGTAGAGTGTGTGGAGAAAACATGTATGATAATGTGTGTATGACAGCATGATGTAATGTATGCATGTGCAATTGTTGACATGGTATGTCAAAGATTAATGAAAAACAAAAACAAAAAAAATCTAATGTGTTCAGCTGTGATACTGTCAGCGTTGTGTACGACGCACAGAGAAAAACTTAAATTACTGGAAATAAATATTCCAAACTAATACTCTTCTTGGTTTTTGCTTTTCCATTAATGATAATGGTATGAAGTTTATTTGTTGAACCACCCAGTACAAATAGACAGACCTCAATGTGTTCTCTGCTAAGCCTGATTTAACTGACACTACAGACCTGTTATCCCTTGGCCTTCATTACCAATAGGGCTTTGAGGATATGTAGATAATCAGAAAATCGGTAGTAATATTTGTTTTACTGAAAATTTGTAGAAATCATCGAAAGTGCCTTAATGTTTTGTCAATATAATTTAATCAAATGTTAACTAGGATATATCTATATTTTTCATTCTAATGCATATTGGTATCATTTGATGAATGTGCAAAAGTTGTCGAATGTGACCTGCAATCGTAACCATGTCCACCCCAATATAAGGTCAGGACTTGATTCTATTGGGTAAATATAAAGCAAGTCTGTTGAGAGGTTTTAAGGATAAGACATTGGTTTAGAATAGAAAATAACTCTATTTGCCCACCATCCACATGTATAAAACGCAGTTATCAGTTTAAAAACATTCCACATTATTTGGAAACAGTAATGTTTGCATTTCAGTCTTAATTTAATTCAATTCCTTTAAGCATCATTTGGGAGGGCCCAAAGAAATGTTTGACCAGACATCTATTTGTCATGGAATAATCACGATGGGGTCCAATTGGCTAGTCTGATAAAACCACCATAGGGCATTTAAGGGGCACATTAATTAGTCGGAATAGGACGGAAAACTTTGGCTTTACAAATTACCTTTACCTATGATTGACTGGAGTTATTGCCCTTCACTAACGAACCTTACCAATTTCTCATCTAAACTTCTCAAGATGAAGTGCTAACCAACTGCAACTGTCAGTCCAATATGGCCACCTATCTGCTATTTATTAGCCCACCATCTAATAGATGGTGGGTTATTCAAATCACCATGCGTCCGTGGTCCTTGTAACTGCTATTTCTGGAAAAGTGCTGGAAAAAATATGCAGTTGTAATTGTACCATTTTTGGACTGCTATTTCTGGAAAAAAAGTTTGTTACCGCTATTTCTGAGAAAGTACTGGATGGATCTTCCTCAAATTTCATATGCAGTTTCCCCTTGGTCCCTAGTTGCCTGCCGACAGGCAGCCATCTTGGATTTTGGAAGTAAAAGTTTGTTACCGTTATTTCTTGGAAAGTACTGGATGGATCTTTCTCAAATTTCATATGCAGGTTCCCCTTGGTCCCTAGTTGTGCATTGTACCTTTTTTGGAGGTGGCCATCTTGGATTTTGGAAGTAAAAGTTTGTTACCACTATTTCTGAGAAAGTACTGGATGGATCTTCCTCAAATTTCATATGCAGTTTCCCCTTGGTCCCTAGTTGTGCATTGTACCTTTTTTCTTGGATTTTGGAAGTAAAAGATTGTTACCCCTATTTCTTGGAAAGTACTGGATGGATCTTTCTCAAATTTCATATGCAGTTTCCCCTTAGTCCCTAGTTGTGCAATGTACCTTTTTTGGCCAACAGATGCAGCCATCTTGGATTTTGGATGTAAAAGTTTGTTACTGCTATTTCTTGGAAAGTACTGGATGGATCTTTCTCAAATTTCATATGCAGTTTCCCTTTGGTTCCAAGTTGTGCATTATACCTTTTTGGACTGATCCAAAATCAAGATGGCTGACAGGCAGCCATCTTGGATTTTGAGAGTAAAATCTTGTTACTGCTATATCTGAGGAAGTACTGGATGGATCCTTCTGATATTTCATAGATATTGGTTTCCCTTGGTCCCTAGTTGTGCATTGTACCTTTTTTGGACCGATTTGAACTCAAGGTGGCCCACAGGCAGCCATCTTGGATGTCGACAGTAATATAGCACCAGCATATTGTCCATTATCCACCTGTAACTGACTGCTATCTAATGATACTCTGGGATCTTTTTCAAATGATATTTGCTAATAGGTGCTTAATAAAAATATCTAGTGCCATCATTGAGTACATTCAATGAAGACCAGTTCATGAACATTAACAACACCTGCAACAAACAAACAAAAATAAACAAATCTTCAAGAACTGAAAACAGATCCTCAAATGGTGGGCGCCAAGATCCCTCTGGGATCTCTTGTTATAATTTCTTTTCATGACAGCATGTTGCCACTTCGCTTTTCCAAGCAGTCCAAAAATGGAGCATGCACAGCTACAGGGACAAAGGAGAGTCCACATGAAATTTGAGAATGATCTACCCAGTATTTCTGAAGAAATAGCAATAGACTTTCATTGTCAGAATCAAAGATGGTCGTCTGTCAGCTGTTTCGTTTTTCTAATCAGTCCCAAAGCTACAAGGGCACATTAGGGACCAAGGTGGTCTACTTATGAAATACAAGAGAACTATCCAGTATCTCTCCAGAAAAAGCAACTATAACCAACAACTGTTAATGGGATGGGCGATGGACCAAAGATGTGGGCAACTTTGATAGGCCACAATTAAAAATAAATCATGATTGCCAACTTTAGGTTTAAAAATATAGCTTTATTAATTGCAGTTTACACTATTTTGTATTCATCTATTTTGTAAAAAGTATAAACAGCAGGCGCATATATCTTGCCTTCAACTTAATGTTTAAAATGTGACAGAACTTTGTACACCACATCACACAACCATTACACTTGTAAATACCTACATAACACATGTGGAACTAGCACACATACATCCACACATATACCTTGCACATGCTAAGACACAACTAGTGGAACAAGTGTTGAAATAAAATCACAAAAACAAACATCAATGCACCGCTTCATTTACTTGAAATTTTAAATCTTGCCTTGAGGAGTTTCAGATATGTAAAAATAACATGGACAAACAGTATGTTGATTTGAGGAGACTGGATGTTAATTACCCCAGTTCTCATAACTTCACATCTCATACTAAAGTAAAAATAAAATACCTTTATTTGTGAAGTTGGAAAAAAAAAGACAGAAAAATGCAAATATTGTGAAATAGGAGAAAAGAGGAAAAGTTGTTCTGTAAATTCTATATGTAAATATTTAGAAAGAAAGAAGACAGGAAGAAAATGCCATTGAAAATAAAGCAAATATGAGATAGTAAATATATCACAAATATTTAGGTGGTTGCCTTAAGTCCCTTAGAACATCTTGATGTAGTTCATTATTACCATTGAAATATCAAAACCAATAGCTCATCAGTTGACAAAAATCATATAGAAAAAAACATTGATCGTACAGAAAAACTGCAAACATATTTTTTATTTTTCTCGTAATTGAAAATAAAATGTTGCCTCATTTCTTTTCTGTTGCAATTTTGTATCTGCCATTTTGCCTTTTGTTTTAAGTTGGTTGAAATAAAGTTAACATTTAACAGATTCAAAAGTTTCAAAAATATAAAATGTTAGAGATAAAATATTATCCATTAAATGGAACCCTCAACTAGTTGTCTCGCTATGAAGCATTCTTAAAGCTCATTAGCTGACCAACATCACACATAACTTTACTTTCTCTTTGGTTATATGTAAAATCAAGGAGCAAGTCTTTGCTAAAAAAAATGTGACAACATTGTTTACAAAAATGTAAACATAATTAGTATGCATGATTTACATTGTATTAATGCTACTTCACTGACAATTCTTTGTATACTTCAATTTAAAAAAAAAAAAAAATTGTTTTACACCAGCAATTTTTCTGACAAGCTTGCAAATTGTTTTCATTGTGTTTTAAATTTGAACCAAAGTAATTTGCAAGCATTTTAATATTGCATATGGTCATTTCAGTAATTTTGTCCTTTTTCACAAAGATAATTCATTTTGGACGAAATATGATTACACCAAGGCACATATCTTTCACATCCTATTCACAGACTACCTAGGTATTTGGCATTTATAATTTTGTCATCATTGGATATCCTTATTTTATTTTGGGGTATGAAGGGCTGCAATGATACTCCAGAGAATGTCCCTGTAATTATACATGCATACTAGGTAATTTTGTGTTGATAACTATGTCAGTCAAATCAGTTAATTTCTTTGTCATTTTTGTCAATCAACATATAAAATTCATCTTAAATTTCTCTATTTTTCTTTTTATCTCATTAAAATAAATATATGCATATATCTGAACATAAAACAAACATTTAAAGCTTCATTATGTATATCTTAGAAAATGTGTATTGATAAGCAAAAGGATAATGCTTGCATCAATACTGTGTAAATGTAAAGAAATTACTGGTCAGATCGCAGCTATTCCATCCTACATAAAAAATCCCATGTTCTAACCTAAGCATTCCACTTCTGTTGGACTATAACTCAATACAATATTTGCAGATATATTTTGGCAGAGCTCAAATATAGATTTGTGTCATGTAAATCATTACCGGTATACATCTTAAAGAGTTCAAGCCAGCTTCCCTCAGACAGAAACAATCATTTTTATATACATATGTTCCAAAATTCAGAATGTATTAGAAAAATAGTTTTTCTATGAATTCCAGAAATATAAGAAGTTTTTAATGACTTCTGTTTGGGCGGAAATGTATACATCTTAAAGAGTTCAAGCCAGCTTCCCTCAGACAGAAACGATTACTTTAATATACCAAAATTTAGAATATGTTAGAAAAATAGTTTTGCTGAGAATCCCAGAAATATAAAAAGTTTTTTAAATGGCTTATGTTTGGGCGGAAATGTAACGGACAGATTTGCAAGGCTAAAGCCGAAAAGGCTTCTGCTAAAGAGGACTTGAAACGAAGGATATTAAATATATCTAGACTATGCAAAGTCTTGACACAAACATTTATTAAAACATATAAATATATATCACACTGTGACTTTAATTGTTCGCATCAAGTATATTGCTTCTAAAACACAGTATTAATATTGATTATAAAACACACAAGTTGTAAAAGGGTTTTTTCTTTGTATTCATGCTTTTCTATATACAGAGTACAACATGGAAAAAGGGGGAAATTAAACTCTTGCTAAGGTGTGTTGTCACCATCTGAAAGAGCTAACACATGTGTATATACACTTCAAAAAAACAAAATTATCTCCCTTTATCTCCAAAGAAGGCACTGTCTTTGCTGTGTCATAAGCTCTACTTCAACTCATAATACTGAGGACTTCTACATGATCCAGCATGCTATAAAACTAAAAACACTATTTCAAAGTGCAGTTAAGAATAATAATACAAGCGGTCAAAGTTTACATAAAATATTTGGATTTAATATTTTGCGAGATTTTGGCGCAATAGATCTATATAACACTAGAGACAGATCTGATTACAAGACATTAGATCTCTTATATTTTTTTTCTTTTTGGTTATTAAAAAGCACAAAAAATGAATATCCCTGAGATGTCAAAATGTGTATAATTGAAATGTAACTTTTTATTATTGCCAAGAAATGTTGATCCACATTATTTCTGTCTAAAAAAAACTTTGCCTCTGATGAATGTTACATCATGCATGAAAATGAAACTGAAAATAATGCTTTTGTTTTGAACACAATTATTTAAATAAGATGAAAATTCAGATGATAATGTTTAAAAAAGTGATTAAAACATAAAATAAAATCACGAGCAAATTATATTATTTCATGGAGTTATTTCCCCTAGTCCACAAAAACGTGATTAAAGTTCTCATATTTCATTAGAGTCCTTTCTCTCTTGGACATTCAAAGTCATATTTTACTTTAATTGATAACAATAAAATCACTACCTAGTTGATATTTCTTTAAAAAATGCATAGTATGTGTTCACTCACTTCTTCACTCACTCCCACACGATATAAATAGTCTTATCAAAATGCATCTATCAATGTGACAAAGAGTTATTATTTTCTTATTAAATTTCTCAATTTGTTGTTTCCAGTTCATCCATAAACAAGACATCTTATGTCTGAACAACAAAATAAAATACAAGCACTAACCCTGAAAACTTGACAAATCGTCATGGAAAACTTCCATTTCTTGTCAAATACATTAAGATAAGTTAAAACATATTAGGAACACACTTCCATTATTGTGTGAGATTATTGATTTTGACTGGCAACATATATCTAACTGGTATATACATTTTGTGAGACTTATCACACACGTTTTGTGCTGAACACACAAATATATATCACACACTTTGGTTTGCGATACCATTAGAAACATTTTCTGTGGTTAATCATGCAGCGTTGGTGTTTGGTCGCATGTTTGTAACAGTTATCTATGTCTCCTTCCCAACTGACAGAGAAAATTCTGATCTGCTGGGGCTTGATTCACTTGATGGCCAATGATAGCCAGCACTAGATTGGTGACACATGTCAATGACAGTACAGTGTTCATTTCTTCTTGTCCCATTCTGTATCACTGTTCTCCTCTGTCAATCAGTAGCACAACAACTATATGACCTTGTTCAGATGACCCGTGTACATGGCTAAACCACCCATGTAAGGGTTTGCTCCATTCCCACTGTGTCTCCTACAGTTGCTACAGGGAAGGTACTGACTGGGGAGTCTTATTTTCAGGAGAAGGAAAGAGACCTTTTCCTACGTCATTGTCTAGACTTTGGTACAAGTAGTAGTACTATTATGCTCAGTTAAAACTTGTTTCCTAGTGCTATTTACACTGCTGGGCCCATTTCGGGAGAATTCTACGTCGTGCATTGGTGAACCAATAGTTGATCTGGTTGATTGTCAACCCTGTCTGTTTGATCAACATTGCTTTCTCATCATCATTAGGGTAAGGGTTGTCTTTGTGTTGTCGAAGCCAGTCCAACATGATAGCCACAGCCTGTAAAATAAAAGTTTATATTCAAACAAAGATCATTAAATGCTGCAAATTGAAACCAGAACACTGCCACTGTGTAAACAACTAAACAGTACCATGTATTTTTATAATTCTGTTATACAAAGGTTTTATCAAGTTACATTGAAATGTTGCTGTGGTGAAATGTATACAGTGTGTCCTAGAATTGAAGCCTTCACAAACTAAACCAGAAAATTATCCAAGCCACTGAGCCTAAAGAATCATTGATCATATATTGTGATGTAATGTTGATATTACAAGACACACAACAATTTTTGTTACTGTTTGGTTACTAGACACACCCAAGAAAATGGATGTCAGGAATGCAGAATGTATTTTGCAAATTCATATATGAATGTGTGTTACAATTTGGCCACTAAAAACTACTTAATCATTTACAAACATACCATGACTTGATTACTGAAAAATCATTAACTTCAAACTTATTTTTGCAGAAAATACAGTATTCTTCCCTTGTTATTAAAAAATTAGCAGAAAGTAAAGCCCCCAATAGGCTAGAGATAGACAAATATTAATGATTTCTTACCAAATAATATAAACAGTAAGGTAACTTGACTGGTAAAGTAAAGACAGCAACAGAATTTTATAAACTAGAATATAAGATCTGTTGCATAATATTCCCATTAATTATAATAAAGCACAGTAATCAAGTTCACCTCAGCTATGCCTTTTACATCACATTACTGTTATCTACACTTATCTAGTTTAGGCGACATATCGGACCATTTATCTCCGTCTGCGTCTATTGTTGGCCCCTGTTAATGTAGCCACAGCGCACCCCCAAATACTACCTTGACAATCAATCTATTGTGTATTCAACGTTGAAGGTAGACAGAAGTGAAATGTTGAATGAAAGTTTGACAATCTTTACTGATAAGAGGAGGGGGGAGGGAGACAGTTCCCTTCCTGTATATGTAGGTAAGTGGGATAAAGAGTTAAAAACATCTCAACATAATAAATACAATGCAGCATTAGCACTAACCCACCATCACAAGATAAGACTGATACATATAACTTTAATATCTTAATTTTGATCAGGTCTGTGACAAGACTATCCCATTTCCTCGCACACAATTATCATAACAAAAATATTTTCTAAATGAGTCCTAATATAGAAAAACATACAGGTAACTTTACAAAAGTTATAAGCTAACTGCACAAGTCCAGCACTAAAATTGGCAGTTTTTGTAAACAGCTACTGATATCAAAGATCAAATTCTGCTAGCAACAAGTACGTCTTACCAATTTACCAGTAATATAAACTCTATTTACTTTACAACAACTGTGAAAGAAGCTATTAGCTTATATAAACCATTGATGAAAGTACACGATGGGTGTTATTTAGGGAGAAAACCACACTACCCAGGGGAAACCCACAATTAAACTCTCTATCTTTCTTACTAAATTATTCTGGAAAAACATGTTAAACTTTTAATACTGCCTATTGTATCATTAACAAAGTGTTGTAATATTTTGTAACTGTTTAATCAAAGACTAAGAGAGAAAAATCCCAGTTTTAACTACGTGAACATTATATAGTAAATAATTTAACAGGTATCAGGACAGATGGAATTCCATTCTAATCTCTCGTATAAACCAAAAGCTCCAACTGTGCATCAGAATTTTTAGCTATATCACCTTTGGCAGCCCATGTAAAATGATTAGGGCTGGGCTAAGTTTGAATATATTCATTGCCATAAACACATATATAGAGTAAGGAGGGGGTAAATTCTGGTCACACCTTATCACATCTGTCCTGCAACACCATCAAGTTAAAACCGGTAAGCCCCTTCTCTGGCCTCTATAGAATAGGACCCACCCACACATGCTTTGGTATGGCGTAGGAATAAATCTGCTAAAGAAACTTTGTGCCAATTAAACTGCCTTAGCGGCCCAATGAAGATTGTACAGCCCCTTAACAGCATGTGCCCTTATAATTCTCCATCCAACACATTACAGGTATGGCGAGCTGTAGCACTATTTTCTAACTATCTGTCAGTTGTGACAATCACATGTATGGTGTGGCCATATCTCACCCAAACAATCACAAAACCCCTCAGTAAAGTAACACTGGAGAGAAGACTTACAGATATCTACCTACTATTAAAATATCAATGGCCAATTGATATCGCAATAATTTGGCCATATCCTTCCTCATAACATCCTACCCTACAATAACACTGGTCCCATCTTATCTGGCCATATCCCTCCCTACTATAACACAGGTCACATGTTATCAGGCCATATCCCTCCATACAATGACACTGGTCACATGTTATCTGGCCATATCCCTCCATACAATGACACTGGTCACATGTTATCTGGCCATATCCCTCCCTACAAGGACACTGGCCACATGTTATCAGGCCATATCCCTCCATACAATAACACTGGTCCCATCTTATCTGGCCATATCCCTCCCTACTATAACACAGGTCACATGTTATCAGGCCATATCCCTCCATACAATGACACTGGTCACATGTTATCAGGCCATATCCCTCCATACAATGACACTGGTCACATGTTATCTGGCCATATCCCTCCCTACAATGACACTGGCCACATGTTATCTGGCCATATCTCTCCCTACAATGATGCTGGTCACATGTTATCATGCCATATCCACCCTACAATGCCACTGGTCACATGTTATCTGGCCATATCCCTCCCTACAAGGACACTGGCCACATGTTATCTGGCCATATCCCTCCCTACAAGGACACTGGCCACATGTTATCTGGCCATATCCCTCCCCACAATGCCACTGGTCACATGTTATCTGGCCATATCCCTCCCTACAATGACACTGGCCACATGTTATCTGGCCATATCCCTCCCCACAATGACACTGGTCACATGTTATCTGGCCATATCCCTCCCTACAACATCCAACCCTACAATAACACTAGTCACGTTATAATTGGCCATTGTGTCTACATCATCAGTTCCTACAATAACAATTAGGTTTATATCCCAAGTACGCAATTCAAACACATAGAGTCAAAACATTCTTACCAGAAACTCCAAGGAAACCTTGACAAGTATTTTATACAAATTAATATAGACTTTCATTACATAAAGTTAATAACATGACATAGGACAGTTAAAATACTGTTGTCAGATTTCTGTTATTTTCCCCATAAAATCAGAAACAATGTAAGAAAATATGTGTCACAAAAAGATTAAGGTTGATCTGACATATGATGCCATTTCTCTGCCATTGAGCCCTACTTTTGTTGGCCTAATGATACAATAAAGCAATTACAAAAAAAACTCCAGCATGTAACAATCCACCACATAGCACAACAAGAAAAAAAAAAAAAAAGTTTTTTCCATCTTTTTGTTTTATCACCATGACCTTGACTTCTTCCTGAATGCAGAGTTATTTCCCTTACCAAATTCACTGAAAATTCCGTTCACTTGGCATCAGAACAAGTATCATAATCAATTCTGGCTAATGCATTGTTCTGTAATTTTCATGACACAGAATTCCATTCCCCTGGCTGTACTCTCTAATATCATATTTAATTTTGGCTTATCTCCCTTCCCTAATTTCTTGCAGACACAGAAATTCCTGTCGAATTTGCCAGGCCCTGGCTGCACATAGTTTTGATATTTTTGCATTGTTCTACCTGCTGTTTGCCTGACAAGGAGTTTTCGTAATGTATAATTCTGTTAAAATAGTGTAACAGGCCTAGTCATGGTAAGGAAGAAAATGTACAGGAAGTCCAACCATGCTCAGCATCCTACCATTACGGCAAGATGGCATCTCTAAATACATATGGCAAATGGAACAGCATACAGAAATGTTCAACAATACACCAATACAAATTGAAGATTCAACCACATGTGATATCCAAATTTCTAAACTTCACAGCAATTTAGGCAAATGATTTAGTTATTTAGCATAAATTTGCTGTTCTAAAATATAAGGTCACTAAAATTTGAGGGAATATTAGAGTGATTCACCATATGTCAGGTCAGAGGACTAGTTGTTGGTATTCATCACACATAACCTTACCCATGTTACCTAGCCTACCATCTCCTACAGCCACATGTCCCTCTACAAACCCTCATCATCTACACCTAGACTCAACACAGCATCTCCACAAGTCCCACAAAATAAGGTACACTTAGGCAAGAAAGCAGGTCATTTTTAAACTGGAAACTGCAACTTTAGATTACTTTCCTATCAAATGTCATCAAATTGCTTGGAACTTTGATTTTACTTCAATTATATGGACAGCTGTACTTTTAGCTGTTGGTATCTAGAGAGCATTACATCTCTAACATACATAGAGACATTGATGGCTGGTTTGGATATTAGGAAAGCATTCTCTTGTCCTAGATCAGGCCAATACACAATACATGTACTACTACTACTACTACTAATGTAGCTGTCCCTACATTCTGGTAACAATAATTCAGGTCTCAAGAGGTAAATATCCTTATAATTTGATTGCATCAATAAATATCTAAACAACTTTGCTGTACAACTAATTGTAAAAAATAAAACAAATATATCTCAAATCTCAGTTTTTTAAAGATAAGAAACACTCTCAAAATATCTCAAACTTGTTGATTATATTTCATAGTTATAAGAAAGCAAGCCAGATATAATTTCTTATTGAGAAGTTGAATGGTATGTGTACCTCTTTTGGAAGACTGGGGTGTTTCTTGGACTCCGACTTAATAGAGTGTTGGCTACTGCTGCTAACCATGCTCCCATTGTCATTACAGTCTGATAAGTCCCTGAGAGACTTGAACTGGGGCGAAGCCATCCCCACCAGATCTAAACCTTTCTTGGCTGCTGGTGATGAGAATATATCCCCATGGAGCTGGAAATATAACAAGTACTGAATTAAAGGATGAATATAAATCTGGAATAAATTGATTCAGTTTGTGATTTACTGCTTTTACTGATATTCTTTTCACAATTGTATTTACCATCATATCATTAAGGCCTTTCTGTGGGGTACCCATGGTTGGAGTCATACCCCCATCCATCGGCTGGCCTGTCATGCTTGTTGATGTGACACCAGTTGTATGGTTTGGCACTTGGAATGTCGCAGGCTGGAAATGAAAAGAAAAAAAATACAGTTAATGATATTATCTTAAATAATTATAAGGGAGAATGTAGACTATTTTCATAGCAGGTTTGTGATTTCTAAAATATGTCCCTTTTTAAAGAATTTTTTTCCTCTGAAATTATATGAAAGTCAAAAATGGAAACAAACTCTGACACAACTGCTGTGTGACATAACCTTCACTTAACAAAACCTTCTGACTTTCTTGGTAACATTTTGACACATTTATCACTTTTCTGTATTTCTTTTTTATATAGATGAATTATCGTGTGTACATTGTACCATTACATGTATCAAGCATAACATAAATTACACAATGTCTTTTTAACAAAATTTTTATATTGTGTTGGAATGTTTGAGGTAGTCCATTATTATAGAGTACAATATCAAACTAGTGGTTTATAACAGGTTCATTTAAGTGAAAAGAAATTGAAATGTCAACTTATCAAAATCCATATGTATATACCAAATAAAGTAGAAAAGTTGTTAAGATATTTTATATAAATCAATAATTGTGAAAAAGTAGAGGAAATATACTAGAATGAGAAAGACCAAAAGTGCTGTGCTATTCCCACTAAACACAGACAGGATTGAACACCTATAGCCTGTAATGCTACAAAATAATTGATCAATTATGACTCAACAAGCACCAGGGCTGAATTGGACTTAAAACGGTAGGTAAGCCACAGCAGACGCCTGTCAAACTGAGTCCTATGTATATCTAGATATAGATTACGGAAGACTTAGCGTTGATTGACTTGTGTTTTGTGTTGTTTTCTATAACTGTGTGGGGTCTCTCCACCAAGCAAGCCCGATATATCCTTCAAAGTTATGTCTAATAACCAAATCACATAATGACATATTCACAATATCATCCTACAACTGCTGGTCATTGTTGGCAGGTCACGGTTCAGAGAAGTGGAGGTAAAATCTGGCCGCTAAACAATAGTTAGGTCGTATGACAATTACGTCACTCGATGAAAATCTTCAATTAACATGCTGGTCTTCTGATTGTTTCTAAAGCTACATATAAAGCTCAGATTAAGGCAAAATGAATCCTTTTGTCCCTGATAAGGCAAAGTGGACTTGACTTTGTTTAGATTCAGAATGCTTAAATATTGCTTCTATTGGTAACATCAGGCAGAAGTGGGGATTTTGATATTAGTGGAAGAAAAAATCCTACAGGAATTTATAATAAAATTTCAAAATTGTTTCAATGCTTTATCTGGAAAACTAATCTGGATCATCTGATAATGTACCTAGGTTTCAGAAAAAGTCAATATTTCATTTATCACATAATCCTATCAGTATGTTTTACTTCTATGAATTAATTGTTTTCATGACTCCTTATTACTTATGAGCAAAATGGCTCCATGCCAACATGTATAACAGTATACCTGGATATCAATCTTTCACTCAAAAGGCATACTTCATATTATATATTTTTTTTAAAAAATCAAAACTAGTTTTCCAGCTCCTAATTTGTTGCTCCTTCTAATCATAACATTTCTTATCGATTGCCAGATTTAACCCTTCCAACCCCCCACCCTTCACCCTAGAGTAAGGAATAAGAAATCAATATTTCATTCAAATTATGTTTAAAATGGCCCATTGTCAATATTTTTTAAACGCCAACTCCAGTAAACATGGGTGCATTTTGATAGGTCTTGATAACATTTTAAACCAGGTTCTTGTAAAACTAATTGAACCCTAACCCACTAAAGTACGAAACTTCTCCCAAAACAAAAACATCTCCTCAATTTCTCGATTTTTTATCAGGTAATTAGTTATTTTTTATGGTGTGCACTCGGAAGTAGGTATCGTGGCTGTGATTAAGTTGGCCAGAAATCACTGCTACATATAACACACCACAGATTCTGGTCGCCCAGAACTGATTACCAAACTTTAAATATCTCAATTTTACACATGTTTTCTCCTCTCGAGGTTCGTGCAGGTGTAACACAACAGGGTCTAGTTTTTCTCAAACTTAGCTCTTTTTTCAATTCAACATCTTGATTTCTGTGTTCATAAAGAGAATCATACATGGACATTGCCAAGAGTACTTATCACTACCTCGGCTATATCAGATACTGTAAGTTAAAATGAATGAGTGAACTTCAGGTTCTTGGTTGATAACATAAATTTTTGATGTAGTTTTCAGATTTTCCTAGTCAGTGCTATCCTTTCTTATCTATAATACTACAGTATGCATAGAACTGTCTACTACACCTTTATTCCTTCAATAGTAATATGCCCTGGAGTTTTGCCTATATAACCAGGTGTATGCTTTTCTTATATAATTGTGTATGTATTGTCTTATCTGATTATTTGTATGATCATATGTGTATAATCATATCTGTTTTCTACTCCATATAACTATGTGAAATAAAGTCACTTAATGTGCTGACATATAGCCTTATCTATATATAATGTAACAGAGGTCATTATTAATTTCCATTCCTCTGCTTGGAATTGAACCTGGGACCCCTGGCTTTCTAATCTGATGCTCAAACGATCAAGCTAAAGAGAAGTTCAGCCTAGCCAAATGGTATGTAGTATTTACCAGGGTTACAATAAGTATGTAGATAGAAAAAATGCCCCTTTAAACATGTACACAAGATGTAAAATGTTCAAGTCCTGTCTATATAAGTGTATGTACCAGTTTTAAAGAGTCCTTATAGAGATTTGTATATAATTATAAATGTAAGTCATATATATATATATTAAGTCCTTATGCAGACTTGTATATAGAACTGTAACTGTATGTATGTACCAGCAGATAGTTTGTCCTTTCTGTTTGTAAGTCTGGAGATGTAGCCACCAGTAGTAAAATAAATGAGTTCAGTGCAAGAGGTTAACCCCTTGAATGGCCTCTTAACATCTGACTAATGCAAAGAGAATGGTAAAAAAAAAATACGGTTTAACTAAGGAGAAAAAAGCCTTCTCTTGTGAATTGAAACATTGATATCTTAAAAAAAGCACTGTTTATCTGTAAGGTTGAACTTTCAGGCAGACATTGGGCACTGGGTATGATATTAATATCTTCTGTAGCATGTGCTGATAACACCACTGTCATCACTGACCAAAAGCTATCAAACACATCATTATTGGAAAACTGACCAGAACGGAAGTTGTACTTATTTTATCTCTTATTTATGAACATATCTTCATTCCATTTTCTACTAGACCTGGTTGATGATTACTAAGTCACCTATCATGTGAAAATTTAAAATTCACACAAAATTCAAAAGGAAATGAATTAACATTCACCTCCTTCAGTTTTCTGATTTCACAAAACTTTTAATTATAAATCACTTGTGTATCTGAGTGTGCAGCTCACCACACCACATTAGCTACAAACATCGTTCACTTATCCCGACAATTTATTATACAATGATCATATTTCAGCCCCCATACTTTATAGGTATAAATCCTAACCCTTATACACACACATATGGACAGTTCTCTACTATTAAAATGTTCTCCTTTTCAACCCTAGAACAGGGTAGAACACACACGATATACCTGACAACAGTCTAGTTCAGTATGACCTTTTGAATTCTTATTTCTGATTTGATTTTATAATTCTCTATTAAAATATGATTGTTGATCTAAAAATCTGGCCGATGGTCAAAACCTGCTGGAAATACAATACTGAGTGATCTACTCGACATGGAATAGGTAGTTTTACATTCTAATTTCAGATAAATCTGACCAAAAGTCTGGCCGGATGTCAAGAATGGCCTAGGCCAAAGTGTTTGAGATGGTCTGTAGATTAGTGCTCTTGGCTGTAAGTGACCCAGGTGCGCCTCTACGTCAGGTCTAATTACAGGTGAAAAGGCCCTGGTGTAGGTGGATAAATCTCACCCAATGGCACACACTAAAACAATGTCTGGTGCCTTGTACAAACTTTCCTATAACTTTCTAACAAATGGAATATCAGAAAGCTCAGATTTTGATTCTTTAAAGGATAATATCAGTGCCTGGAATTTAAAAATAAAAACTAATTTTGTAAAGGATGTTCCTATCCAAAAGCAAACATTTTTCATACAGGCCTGACATCCAAATTACTCTTAATCAAATATCTCAATTATGCCAAGTGTAATTTTGTATACATATATCTTTAAAGCCTCTGTTTGTACTTATAACATCCATTTTAAATTTCACATTTTATTTCAGATAGCAAAATGTTACTGATTTGCAGCTGCAAGAGAAATGGAGTCTTCTTTTACATGTTTCCCACATCCTGACCTGTCTGGAATACAGTAGTTCCTGATTACACCTGGAGCCCAAACTAAGCTACTGTTGTTAACTAAATTAATCTATCTCGTCCAAATAATGTTCTCAATGTAAACATCTCCCACCCCACTGGGTTTCTCACCACCGCTGACTCACATACCCAACACAAACTTTCTACTTCAGCTAACTTTCCTTCAGAACATGTAACAGCAAATCATTGTGGACCTTTACCAACATATCAAGGGTTTTATAGATAGGGCTGGTTTAATTCACTCTCTTCAATTTTAATTGCGATGAGATGAATTATTTCTATATAGCGTCATAAAAACAAATTAATAACAAGACAATTGACAGGTAAGTAATGGTGTAACAGTGTGTCAGACATACATATTCCATAATAGTGAAGGAGGAACCACATAAGGATTACAAATAAAGCATTACACACTTTATATATGACAAGTATCACCAGAAATAAAGGATCAACATCAGCCCAGTAGATATAAACTGTTGCAATCAGAAGCCACAATGGCCATATTGGATTTTAGAATTTCTGTAAAATGTCCTAAATCACCAGTTAGTCTAAACACCAAGTACCATTCACAGAAGATGGTGCCAATCTTTGATTATGGATCCATCTAATCTTGGATTTTTTCAACCCATCTCCACACTATTATCTGTACAGGATTGGTATTCTTACCACTACCCTTAGACATAACACAAAGTATATTTATTGCTCTTTCTAAATTTGTAGAATAACACCTGGATCCTATACAGTGACACGATACACCAAGTCAACTCCTTATAGTTATTGTCTACCTGACAAATCTCAGCCACAATAACACAGCTAGATCTGGTTATCAAATTCCTCACATTCTCAGGGAGGGGCGCTTGTCCTGTCTGGAAACAATGGTCAGCGAATGACCAGCTCCTCCAGGAACAATACCAGCTGGTACAGGGGGAGGAGTACCTGCCCACTGTGTTTATTGAAGAGGATTTAATCATTTATTCTCTGCTCCAAATATTTTACAAGTCTTCTGCTCTACCACACTAGAGGAGAGGCCCTTGTGTCACAACATTCACAAAGAAATTCTCTGTGTCAGAATGTCTTACAGATAGGTTGGCACTATCTCCTAGCATAATTTTGTGATTGTGTTAGTAAATTACATATCAAAACAGTTGCTTTTTTTTTGTTCATACTTGATTTTCCTAAACTTTATATTACTCACAATACATCAATGTCTGTTAATAAGCCCAAAACTTTATTACTGTCCAGTCGTAAGCTCATCCCTTACTTTGAGTCATCTGTCACAAGCCCAGTTCCTACTTTGAGTCGTCCGTCATAAGTTCATCCCCTACTTTGAATCATCTGTAATAAGCTGCCAACTTCCCACTTTCGTTGAGTAAGAGAGTATATGTGTTTGCCTCTAGGGTTTAATGCAGGATAAATATGGTACCCCTCTTAACAACTACCTCACAATAAAGATCCCACTGTACCATGGGTACCAAACACAAAGTAAAACATCAACAATGATCATATGTACTTTTAATGCTATACATTCTTCTTTCACCCATAAATATGTTATTAGCATCAGATGCTGGAATGGAAATTACATTGCTTCTATGAGGTATTGAAAAGGAGCCTAAGGACAGTTTACAACTGCTGCAGAGATTTTCCTAGACCACACAGAAGGGTCATGGCTTCTTGTTTTGGACGATTTTCCTTACATAAACTTGCCACCCCGTAAACGCATGATTGACAGGTCTGGTATTCCGGGTTAATGATGTGTATAGCATGTCCCGCCCCAAATCCCACATGATAAAATCACGCAATATCGCCTGCACACTCTACCCTCGTCACGGGAAAACTGATACCAAGCTTTTTATGCTTCATTTCAATAGAAAAAACGCAGGCTTTTGTCAAGAAATTTAAGATTATGGGTAGAAAAATCTTTATCTTGTAATGGAATGAACTCTTCTGCTGTTTGCAATTGTTAATCATTTTACTTCAAATTATTTTCTACCCTGAATGCAATGAAATATTGATTTAGGCATTTGCATTCTAGACAATGTTCAATCCTAATTAATGTTGGCAAAATTTTTGAAAGAAACAAAATTGACTATTTCCTTGTACATAGCCAGAGTTAAATGATGTGTGTACTGAAATTAGTAACAATAGAACTAAAACATGAT
The DNA here is from genome assembly GCF_031769215.1 of Ylistrum balloti. Taxonomy (NCBI): domain Eukaryota; kingdom Metazoa; phylum Mollusca; class Bivalvia; order Pectinida; family Pectinidae; genus Ylistrum; species Ylistrum balloti. The sequence continues at coordinate 1,984,739 of NW_026782081.1, read as the reverse complement.
AAGTACACAGCATTACTACAATAAGATAAAATAATGAAAATAAAGCAGACAAATCTCCAGCATATAAGTTGATATTATGTTTCTGACTAGATATTACAATGATTAGAATACATCAATATGGCTAGATATTACAATATGACTAGATATATCATGATATGACTAAGTATTACAATATGTAAGTAACAATAATATAGATAATAAACTGATTTTCATTCTTAATTGAGTTTTTACCAGCTTAACATTAAACTGATAACAAGTGGGTACACATGATACACACTGGTACACAATCATTATATTTAATCAGTGGTACAAAATCATTGGTACACAATGGTACACCATCACTATATACCTAATCTGTGGTACACAATCATTGGTACACAATTGTACACCATCACTATATACCTAATCTGTGTTCCTCAATCATTGGTACACAATGGTACACCATCACTATATACCTAATCTGTGGTCCTCAATCATTGGTACACAATGGTACACCATCACTATATACCTAATCAGTGGTACACAATCATTGGTACACAATGGTACACCAACACTATATACCTAATCAGTGGTACACAATCATTGGTACACAATGGTACACCATCACTATATACCTAATCAGTGGTACACAATCATTGGTACACAATGGTACACCATCACTATATACCTAATCTGTGTTCCTCAATCATTGGTACACAATGGTACACCATCACTATATACCTAATCTGTGGTCCTCAATCATTGGTACACAATGGTACACCATCACTATATACCTAATCAGTGGTACACAATCATTGGTACGCAATGGTACACCAACAATATATACCTAATCAGTGGTACACAATCATTGGTACACAATGGTACACCATCACTATATACCTAATCAGTGGTACACAATCATTGGTACACAATGGTACACCATCACTATATACCTAATCTGTGTTCCTCAATCATTGGTACACAATGGTACACCATCACTATATACCTAATCAGTGGTACACAATCATTGGTACACAATGGTACACCATCACTATATACCTAATCTGTGTTCCTCAATCATTGGTACACAATGGTACACCAACACTATATACCTAATCTGTGGTACACAATCATTGGTACACAATGGTACACCAACACTATATACCTAATCAGTGGTACACAATCATTGGTACACAATGGTACACCATCACTATATACCTAATCTGTGGTACACAATCATTGGTACACAATGGTACACCAACACTATATACCCAACTTTAAATGTGACTGCTATCATTTACCACCAACATAATGGAATTTAACTCTGTAAGTGCAAATATCAGTAATTATGTATATTGCCAATTGTAATGTATGACAGACAATTTCCATTGGATTGCTGTGTTGGGTTTCCACACATCTACCACTCCCCATCTAGTACTATCAGTAATAATCAGGATATTGTCAGAAAATGTCCCCAAAGGCTTATCTATATTTGTACCTACAAATCAATGTGGGTATTTTTTTGCTCATCTCATTTTGTCGCAGACACGATCGCCATGTGTGTTCCCCAAGGCGACGGTATTAATGCTTATGGTGGTCATACTTTTCCTCTTTACATATTACCTCACTCGTCAACTTTGCCTTTATTAGCTCTTACAGTATATATCCGACAATTTTGATATCTTTTGAAACTTAAAACTATGAGCATTCAAATAAATTTAAAATTAGATCTGCATTTCTCCTCATGTCTCATAACACGGTGAACAGAACAGGAGTATTAAAAGCATGAAAAACGAAGTGCAACAGTCCTGAAACAGGTTGACCTTGCACCCAGAACAAGGCAAGCAACCTGAAAATAGGTGACCAGGAGCCAGAAGAGGGAGATGAACCCAAAGCAGGTTGAGCAAGAACATGGAATAGGGCAAGCTCTGTTAAAGCTTGGCAAGAAAAGACATCACGGAATTTGAGAAATTTTTCTTCTGTGTTAATCAGGATTTTTATTTCTTAAGATCTTGATAAAAGAAATGGAAAACTAGAGCAAAGTCCCTGGAACAATGTAAGTGTTTGGGGCTACAATCAAAATGAGAACAAAAACTAAAAAACAAACAAAAATAAAAAATGAAATATGTTTCAAATAAAATGGTTAACAGAGATCACAAATAAAGGACAGCTACAGTAGTATGCTTACCTTGATGATGGTATTGCGTACAGACCGGTCGAACTTCTCACAAAACTCCTCAATAGCACTCAGGGATTTGGACGTACTCTTCGTGTGCTTATCTTGTTCTTGGCGACTTCGGATTTTTTCTGGAATGAGATAATTACATCAATCAATCAGGCAAAATGATAAAGAATGGCATCAAGTCCATAAATTTTCATTACTTGATTTTCATTTACAAAACAGAAGTTTTTATCAAAATCTGTATTTTTTTGAGAATGTTGCAGATGTGAGGTAATACAAGTAGTGATATAGTAAATAAAACAATAGATAATTTATCCCAAACAATTATCATATTCAGAGGATCTATAGAAGGGACAGGAATCACATGTTCAGCACTGTTTGGCCTTGTCAACTTTGCATTTATACAACTCAATTTTCAGAAATTTCTATAAAAATCAATGCGTCCTTCCCACTTCTGTAGGTGAAACTTTTGTTCCTAGTCCTTTAGCCTTATCATGTCTGGTGATAAGTACAAATCAATGGCACAGTTTGGCCGTTCAAAAAGAAACAATTTTAAAAAATCAATTTCTACTTTATCAAATCAACAAAGGTAGGGCATGAGCAGTTCAGAACAACTAATTACATCTGCAAGGCAAAAGTGCGAAAAAACGTATCCAGCAATGTCAACAATTTATTGCCTAATGAGTGTGTCTATTATTAATACACAAGTATGCAGTATCTTTTTATTGTCCCAGAGTCACACTACTGTATTAGAGGAGCATTTGCTGGTAAGACTTGTTTCTGAACAGGTACTTCTGGGGAATTTATATCATAAAGCAATAACTTAGAAATTTAGATATTTCTGTTACTTCCATCTATTTAGATGAATATTTAAAAAATCAATGACTTGACAAAAACCAACAAAAACACTGGTGTGTGTGAAATTGAACTTCTTTTAGAAAAAACTCACCTATAAGGCACGTGTGAGCATATTTGAGAGCATCCATGACAACACTTTCCACAGAAAAGTTTGTTTGATAATTTCCGGACGGAGGATTACGATGAAGGAAGTTTTGTAATAATTTGTCAAATTCTGCAGGCAAGTTACTAATGAGTTGGTATGGAAAAGAAGGAGAATTAAAGTTCATGTCTGCGATGATGAGATCTCGGAGTAATGGGAACAGTGGATGAGATCTAAACGCATTAGATCTGTCTGTGATGAGATGCTGAATAAAAGTCTGTTGTGAAGCGAGCATCGGTGGGCGATGCGGGGACCCAGTTTTACAACTTTGACAGTTTGGTGTTGTACACTGAGGCATGGCCCCACCCTGCATGGGGTTTTGGTTTCCTGGAGTACCAGGGATAGGCATACCACCCATGCCTGGGTGTTGCTGTTGTTGTTGGGGCACCTTAGGATGGACGCCCATATGAGGTTGTGGGGTCTGTGGTGTGGCACCTGCCCATACTGGGTTGTTCCCTGTTCCAGGTCCCATGTTAGCCTGACTAAGTTGTGGCTGAGAGTTCTGGTACATGGGATTATTGTTGTCAGGGACACCCTGTAACCGACTGTATTCTGGTGGGATACCACTTTGATTTGGCGGCATCATCTGAGCACTGGAGGTCATGGCATTCATGTGTAGAGGTCGTGGTGCATTATTGCCACACGGTACCCCTGACATGAAGTTTTGCCGCTGGAAACCTTGTCCCTGCTGCTGACCAATCATCCCTTGTGGTGTCCCTTGATTGGAGCTTACCTGGGGCCCACTCATTATTTTAGGAGTACCCTGATTCATCATGCCACAACTGGAGTTCATGTTTTGTCCTTGGGAGGTTCTGAACCCATTATCACAGTAATTTTCCATGTTTGGATTTGCCATATTAGCAGTAAGTTTGTAATGATCTGTCTCTTGTAAAGAATTTGGATACATCTGACCACGTCCAGGCAGGTTAGATTGTTGTTGCATACCATACTGGCCTTGACTCCCATCAAAGTGAGAGAGAGGCTGCATCCCAATAGGTGCGCCTCCAGAACATGACACACGGAAATCCGGATCAGGAATTTCACCATTTGGTTGTTGCATAGCATTGTTCACATTATTATTTAAAGAATTATTCATACTATTATTCACAGAATTATTGAAATTATTGAGATGCATGGAGTTCTGGTTATTGTCCACACCACACATGTCACCAGTCTTGTGCTGAGGAGGGAACTCAAACTGTTGCATAGGTGCCATAGGGTTATCACCACTGTTGGGACGGCTGTTACTACGACCATCATATCTGTACGGACTCATAGCTACCTGTCCGTTCACACCAGGAACAGTATATGGTGCAATTTCAGATTTCATGCTAGGTGTAAGACGAGGTAAAATCTTATTGGAGTTCATGGCTCCCCTATGGTTAGGGTCTCTAAATTCGTTTTCTACATCACAGTCTGAAGAAACATTGGGATCATATCCTGGACCATATCCCATACTATCATTGGAACGCTGTCGTTGCAATGGAGGCACATTTTGATCACCGGGTAGATCTGCGAAATGAACACTTTTTTGACCACAGCCAGGTCCCTGATTTGGGGGACCCTGTCGAAGATGCATAGAATTCTGCACATCATTAGCCACAGAGGGCGGTACAGAAGATGGCACAGTTGATGATACAGAAGAAGAACCATAGCTACGGACACTAGCTGTGTCTCCAGAGAAATATCCCTGATCAAGTGGAGATTCAAGAGATCTGCCATACTGTTGTGTCTGTGGAGGGTATCCAGGTCGTCCCATGTTACCCATAGAACAGGCTGGGTTATTCATTGGACCTGCAGAAGAGTTGCACATATTCCACTTCTGTTGTTGATATGTGCTATGTGGGGTCTGCATATTTTGAACATTGACGTTTGGCGGGGCAGGACGGCCCAAACGCTGGTAGTTATGGGGTACCCCACCCTGCCTTTGTGCACCTGGAGGTACGCTTCCCTTCTGGGGCATCATTTGGGGAATGCCTGACTGGGTGTACATGCTGTTCTGTGACATACTCTGACTATAGGATGGTGGTTGTTTCTGTGAAGGTGAGGATGGCACTGCGTTCTGTGTAGTTTGAGGGGACACGCTGCGTGGGGGTAGAGGGGAATGCTGAGGTCCCTGGGTGCTAGAAATACTAGGTGATGCAATGCTCTGGGAGGACGGCCTTCTTGGGGTAGGGGGAGTCTGTGGTGCTTTGAACATTTCCGATGGCATTAATGGTGCATTGACTCTCACTGGGCTTGTTGGTCCAGATGTTGATGCATGGAAGCGTTTTGCTGCAGGGCTATTTGACCCACTGGAGGTCGCCACTGTACAGTTTGTGGTTGATGCTTGAGAATATGTGGTGTTGGGACTTCCACATGTACGGTTATTCACAATCTCAGTCTTTGGTGTGGACAGAACGCCTGATTGTGACACTGATGTACATGCTGTGGAGGCCAGTGTATTACGAATGGCTTCCGGTGTCATGTACACCTGTGGGTCCACCATGTCTTGTTCCATGAGAAACTCCACAAAATCGAGCTCCATGCCCTCCTTCATTCCAATATCCTCACATATCTCATCGAGGAGTTCATTGGGGAGACGTTCATCATCCATTTCCTGAGGAGGTATAGGAGGAGGCGAGTCTGGGGTTGTAGGATCCATGTTGTCCATGTTGAGGGAGTGGACACTTGAGGCCCCGGGACTGGACGGGGCTTCTCGGTACTCCATCAGCTGAAACATACAAGACTGGCATAAGTATTCAGTCAAAAGCATATAACTATTACAGACTTGCCATGTTTAATGCTGCGCAATAGGAGCTGGGAAGGGGCACTATGTAAAATGATTGCAGGACAATATAGATAAACACGTAGTTGCTGTCAATTTTGACATCTAGAATATCTTGACTAATTCTCTGTTAACTTAACTTTTTCATGTTCTTTACATTATATAATTGTAACAGCACAGCTTTTAGATACACAGAACAGAAAAGCTTCATTTACCCAGAAATGCTATCAGCCTCCTCAATGCCAAGTTTAAACCTTTGACAATTTGATACCGTTATTGGAATGCTTTCAAAATCTTAGTCTATTAACAATTAAAGAAAACAGTGAAGACAAAACTGATATCTATAATTTTCACTTTCATTAAATGTAAAAGCAAAATACAAAAAAACTAAAATCAGAATGTTATTATTTAACCTTTATGACAGGGGACTATTGACTATGTTAATCTTTGATAGAAAACCTTGCTAAGAGAAATCTTATCATATGTCCAGATGAAGTGTGTACCTAGATCTCCAGTTCACCAGTACATATCAAGCTAGGCTAATATTGTAATTCATTTGTGCATGCCAAGTCAGTAGCACAGTGAATTATTTACCTCCAACAAATTAGATCCTCACCTTGCAATAAATTTACCTGGCCAGGTGAAGAAACAACATTGGTACAGGCGAGAAAATAATGACAAATCTACTGCTACACAGGTGTGCAAAACACAACAAGTTCTCTTTTAATTTCATACATTAACCACAAGAAAAAATTAATTAAAAATTCATGCATTACCAGGAAGTACAGTGGAACATCTTCAAACCAGGGAAATGAAGATTTGGACTGTTTAGAAAGAGAATGGTTTGCAGAAGTGAACAAAGTTGACCTGTCCAAATCCGACTTTTTCTGTACAATACATTATATAAATTTATCCATGTCTTTAGTTTGCTTTGAACACTGATACTGTACAGGTTGTGAATGCAGAAAGAAACTATTGCAAACTAGATGCAAAACTACAGCTCTTTCTAGCTCTGTATAAAAACACCTATTTGTTTTCATCTGTAGCCCTTACTCGCTTTAGTGAAAAAATAACTTTGTTCAATATGATTCATCTTGTCAGATGATTTTTAAACACCATGTTAATTATGAACTGGGTAGGTATTATATGCAGAGCCTATCGAGGACAAGCATGTGCCCGAGGTACAAAGTGTACGGCTCTCGTTACAGGTGTTCATTTCACAGTCTGCTGGTCAAAACTGGTAAGTTGATAGCTGAGGTAAGGCCAATCTTCATGAGTAATTGGTATTCAACTGAGGAAGATCTGTTATAGAATGTTTCTTAAATGAAATAATTGAAAGACACAATTCTGTCATTATCATTTTGTTTGGTTTTAGAAAAAGTGATCAGTTTTGAGTATTGCTTTATGAAAGTTGCACTGTACATTATTCCCACTTTAAATATAGCAAACTGAAAATCTTTTATAATATTTTGTGTGCATGTTTTTTTTTTTAAAGGAACCTTTTTCTTTCTGATGTAGTAGAAGTGAAATTCACTTTTAGATAATTTTCTTTTCAATGTTGTTCTCTGTTTTAATTAATAAAGGGAAATCATGCGGTACTATTCTAAATCACTTAATTTGAATGCGGACGAGGAAAGTCAATTGTTTGACTGGACAGGCTTTTTAAACCTCAGAAGACCTGAAACTGGCAGATGAGACTCCAGACATTAGTTTGTTGTGAATTAGATAAAATACAGACCTATTGCAATCCAAGACAATTGTTTTGGCCTGAGTGTATATAAGGACATGAATTTGCTTGGCCTAAGTGACCTGGCTATAGTACATACAACCTGGGCAATCCAGACAATACCACAAGCCAGACCAATCGTCCTAGTCCTGATTCAAGCACCACAGGTGATGAAAGTTCTTTTCCTGTGATTAGCGGAAATATTAATGAGCCAAACTAGCTGATCTGTTGAATATAATCATGCAGGTAGTGTTGCTAATGCCCAAACAGTTCATACACAAATGACAAAGGGATTACATCCGAACTATGAAACCTATAGACTGTAAATTGCTTTCCAAACTCAGATAAATTACTGTTATCTAAAACAGAAAATATCCTATCCCTTAGTTCCACTTATATAAATGGTAAGGGGGGACAGGACCAAACTGGAATCCAGCAGAAGAAATTGTGATTTTATGCCATGGGACACATATGGATAACACTAAACTGTTTCTTTCCCATAAAAATGCAAGGGCATACAAATAGTTTCTTGTTCAAAAACACCTGTACATATATGTCTCTTAACTACAGCTACCTCAGAGGTTTGACTGGAGTGGCATTTCACCAAGGAAAGAATACAGGAAGCCAAAAAATTCTGTCACTGAATTATACAAATGGAGACGTGACAAAGTGAATGGATCCAATCATTACAACTAAAGAAGTTCAGAGAAGACCAATGTAATTCAGATCAGTCCCCACACATCATCAAGTTTTAAAAACTAACGAACATTATACTTTTTTAATATAAACAGAAATTTGTTCACTCCATCAATAATAGCTAAGATGAACATTTGCAAGTTTACCATAAAAAAAACAATTATGCATTTAAAAAGATTGAAAGATGTTTAATATCTGGTTTTTTTATGACTAGAACAAAATAAGGTAACCATGCTTTTAAAACTACATATTGTCAACCTTGGGCTTTCACCGCAGCAATTCAACATTTAACAAAGGGTTATAATCCTGCTACTATAAATAAAAAAGGCTGTGGAGAGACTACATTTTAATGACATACACTCCAGCATGAATGGGAAAAGGTCAGATCTTCCTACTCTCCTATAAAAATGAAGGCTATAGGTTTGTCATAAAAAGCCTCATGAGAAACTGTCTGGTTTTAAATTTTTCAAGAAGCCATTCCTTTTACAATCATAGGTAAAAATTGATATATAATGTTAACTCCATGGTGTAAAATATCAACATTAAACTTGTGTCATAAATCAAACAAAAACTATCTTAACGTTACCTTGAGCTGACAACCCTCAAATATAGCTATCTTCATACTGGTAAAAAATAAATAAACTAAACAGAACAAAACAAAAAAAAAGCAACATCACCCACAGAAATCTTTTTCCAAATCTTATTTTTCTAAGAACAAGTCCCTGATCCTTTGTATTTGACTAGACCGTTAGGTTAACAGGTACAAGCACATCAGAATAGAATAAAATCAAGGTATTTTGTAAAATCACGAAATGAATTTCTTTCTTTTCTCCCACTAGTAAGAATCATACTCTGGTTACTATAGTTGCTGGCCTGTCAAATCTGGTGCTGGTTTTACACTCGACATCATAAACATTAGATTGTATCCCAATTAATCAACAAGACTATCTTCAAATTACTCAAGTCCCACATAACCTAGCCATCAAATGCCATACACTTTCAAAATTTAATATACTAACAATTTTATTGCAAATCCCTAACAGACTTTCTGTGATATGGATGAAACATATCACACATACTTGTGTGTACGTTATTCTAAATAAGAAGAACTTCAAAGATTCAATTTTGAATTTTGAATGAAAAATAGATACAAACATGTTCTATCAGTACTAATTATCATCATATTGCGTTGTATTGTCAAGAATTTGGTAGAAATAAAACTTCACAGTCAAAGAAGAATGAATAATCCATATTACACAGCACTGACCCTGTAGTTAAGTTTCTGGACTACACAGCTGTACAAAATGATAACCAACATTGAGGGAAGTATTCTTGGGGATACAGAAGAAAGGAGACTTGTTACTTCAGACTGGGTTCAATACTGAGGCTACATGGACTTAAAGTCTGGTATACTTGACTTACAAGTAAGGTTTTCACCAAGCACACATCCTCTTAATTTTGTATGCCAAGACTTGTGGGTCATGCATAAAAACACATGATGCACAGGATGCATAATTTTTCCAATTAGAGACAGAGGAAGTTGTCGGGATAATTACAGTTATATAATAAACCAATATGGACTGTGCTAGTCTAGTTACCCTATGTGAAACAGAGATACCACTGATTCAAACTTGCTAATCATTACTACAAGGTTGCATGAGGTCAAGACGACACATCCTTTAGAGATGTGGTTATCTCCCCCTAACAAGATCGCAGCAATATAGCTCATTTCCGCACATTGAAGTGTCCTTCTGTCCCAACCACAACAAAGACAAAACATGACATCCTTGTATGATACAGTTGTTGAAATCCCAATCAGCTGACCCAACAGATAAGTCCCCTCCAGTCTGTACACTGCCTGGGAGGGTGCTGCAGCCTTATTACAAGACATTTGGAAGTAAGCCTTAAATTCCACAAATACTTATACTAGGAGCCATTTATCCTAATTTCCTATCATAAAACTTAACTAGATAAGTCAAAGATGTAACTGGAAAGCTATAAGAAAAGTCAACTATATAATATTTACCAACAAGAATACCATGTATAAGAACAAATGCCTGCCCCATGCCATAGAAATACTCAGTATGTTTTGAGGATAAACATTTCAAGTTTTAAACTGAATAAAAAAGGGGAGAAACACTTAAAAATATTGCTGAATCTAATTACTAATAATTAAACTCACGTTATGGTATTAAAGCCTACCAACTTTAAAAGAAATAGATTAGAAACTGAGGGAGAACATATCCAGGTAAGATTAAAAAATACTTGAAAAAGCAAGGAAATAATTTCTGACAACTGCAAGTTCACAAGACCATTAAGGAAAACTATTTCATGTAATGGTTTTTCACCAGAAACTCCTTTCCTCAACCACCCAAACCTGGCATGTCTTTAAATGACCCCAACTGTTCATAGGATGTAAAGCAACAATTAACAAGCATGTAATGGTTATAAATCCCACCAAGATTCAAAGAAATTGGTTAAAGACTGTGAGGGAGCAGACTCCATGCCAGATTAAAATGCTGTAAAAAAAGACATTAGCTCTTTCAAAAATCCTTGAATCAAAATGTCGTTTCAGAAAACTTGATTTTATGTCATCATTATAAAGCCTTCTAAGTCTGATGAAAATTAATTGAAAATTGATAGAGCAGATCTCGAGACAAGGATAAAATTATGAAAACATCAAGAGACATGACCTGTTTCATCGGGGAATGAACTGTTCCAAATACTGTCAAAGCAACCTGCTTTTCAGGAAAACACAACTCCATATAATGGTGATTCAGACAATCAAATTTAAAACAGATCTGTTGAAAACTGAGAGGGGAGATCTTCAGACAAGATAACACTATGAAAACAACAAAGGGCCTTAACTCTTCCAAACACAGTTAATTCAAATTATACTGTGTTCAGAAATCACAACACCATGTCATGATAATCAAGCTTATTACGCTGAAAACAGAGAGAGGAGATCTCCAGAAAAGATAAACATTGTGAAAACAACAAGCAGCAGTAAGTCTTCCAAATACGATAAAGTCTGTCTGCTATTTATGAAAACTCAACTTCATATCAGAAGATTAAGCCTAGGTGCAAAGTTTGAAAGCAAGTGGTTAACAAATATTGTTGGAAATTTTAAGATAAACAAAATTTACAATGGACAGGCGACACCATACCACAATAATAGTTTCATGAGTGTGTAAAATCTTTTATCATCTACAATCTCAAATACAAAATACTGTTTATCATGAAAATGTCTAAATCATAAATAGCAGCGCAATGAAAGTAAACACCAATTTGTGAATTAATGACCATGAGTCTTGATAAATAGGATGCATAGTTTAGACTTAGCTGTAAGTCAAGAATCATAACTACTAAGTTTTTGCTGAATCATTTTCATCTACACACACGTTCCTTGGGAGTGACCTCAAATCCCTAATATGTATTTCACTTACATCAGTCCCAACAAAAGAAACTGTCCTATCACAATATATGTATCACTTAATCTATATCTCATCAGCAGCCTTGAGTGGTACTTACTGGCCTCCTATATTGACACACACTACAACAATAGCTCCATCAACTCTCCTCTCAAAAACTCTACAGATCATAACATAGATAGCTCAAGTTTTCCCCAAACAAAACTCACAGATTACCTATTGCGTCCTCCAACACAGATTAAAACAGATAACTCATTTATGGTCCATCTGCACCACATTACCACAGAAAGCACTGTGCCTTGTCACACCCTGTCATATCACCCTATACCTACACCGTCCCCAAAGTTGTACCTATTAACAAATTTGAGGGTCAGGGTTTGATTCGCAGTGAAGTAAGAACATCATATTACAAATACTCCCTGTGACAACAAAGAAGAGTAATGCACTTGAGATCATTTTCCCTTCATGACATTCTGTGTATGACAAACATACATAACATTTATCATACAGAATCCAAATTTGTAACGATTTTGTATGACACTTTCAGTCATCTTAAACGTAAGCGAAGTATTCTACTCACCTTGTGACACAAATTGTCCTTGATTGTCTTTCAAGAAACTTCAAAAAAGCATGTAACGATTAAGATTTATATCATACCACTCTACATATGTTTCAATATTATAGCGTCATGTATCAAATGATAAGCTTTATTATCACCTATCTCTATCTTAGTCTGCATTTGATACTGTATATAGTATTAGTTTCAGTTCCAGAGATGCAATCACAAAACTATTGACAATTATCCCTAAAATCCACAATGGTCAAGATAAAGGGACAGATAAGGGCAGGTTCCCTCTGAGAGACTCCGGACACTGGATAACCACAATCGGGGGAAACATTGCCTTCTTCAGAGGCCTCCACATGAGGAAGGAAACAAGGCAATAGCTTATCACGTCAAAATGCCATGAAGCACTCAGAATTCGTTGTGGCCTAGCTTCTCTCATGCTTCATGAATTGCTACACACTTAAAACATCATTAGAAAAAATTTCTATCATAAGAATGCATCTACAGATGCATGGGAACCTGTTTCTAAATTGTTCAGTGCTCTTACATTTCTTGACCTCAACATGTTTTAGTATTTTCACTAGTTCAAACATTGAAACTAGATAGACATTCATTACAAATGTCAAGGAGAGAAATTAGTATTCAGCTTAAAACAAATCTGTCCACATGTTACTGTAACAATACCATATTTATACTGCAGTAAGCCCAGGGGTGTCAACACATTACATCTAACTGAGAGTCAAAGGATGCACTTTATACAGGACAGTAAAATAGCAAATGATTTGGCTTACTTACTATGATACAAGCTTACTGCTGGATAACATAGGTGAACATATACCTTCTTTATATCAAAACAAGAAATTGAACGTGTCATCTAGCCTAAATGTAAGTACATGTACTGTATGCCCAATGTGCTATCAAACCACTCATGGAAAAAAAACTAATATGTTACTTCTTTATCTTTAGACTTGAGAATTCACAAATACAGTGTATACCAATCCACATGCCTGCAGCTACCTTATAAATCTCGTTCCACCTCCCTCCCAAGTTTTCATTTATTGGATATATACATGTAAACACAATACTCTAATGTGTACGATTATGAGACATGGTAACATAATTATGAAATATTAAGATATAACCATAAGTTCTGACATTAATGGTAGGGCGTGCTACTCCGATCAACCACAGAAGTGTGCCAAGCAAGGAGTAATGTAACCCCCTCCCTTCAAAGTCGGCCCATAATGATAACATTATGTGTAGTTCTGGATCTCGAACAAGGAACCTCTCATCTTCAAACCCTGTATAACATTTACATCTTAACTCACCAACACTTAGTTTTAGCACAAGGTTTCCTCCTCTAACTAATGTTGTATAATTAGACAGTGAACATCCTCACATCCCCAAAACTTAGTGCTATAGAACTAAGGCATAGAAGTCAAAATGTCCTCAAACTCAGTGCTAACTAGCAATAGGGGTAGAACTGCATTCTATACATCCTCAAAACTTTGATGCAGTCAAACTGCTGGTAATGACACACCATTTTAGATTTGTCCCATCCTTCCCCTGCCCCTGCCCCTGTGCCTATCACTGTCCCTGCCCCTGTCCCTGCCCCTTGGATACCATCTCACCACATCTCAGATCTTTCATGCCCTGCCTTCACCTTGCATATCAGCTTTGCCCTTCCCTTACCTTTCACAATTGCAATCATCCTTCAGCTTTTAAAAATATCACATCAGTTACTAAGAAATATTCTCATGAAAAAATACGTTCTCATGGGAACGGATTCCCTACCAAAACCACCATCATATTAATTAATTTTCCTAGACAAATCAGTTCCAATCACATCAACTGAAATAATTAGCTTCCTGAAACTGATTTCTAATCTTCTTTGTTCCCATCAGTGTTGTGCAATGTCTTAAGCCACCACGTCAAACAGAATATCATTGATATTGCAATTATTCATCCAAAGTAAACTTTTGGACACTTTACTGCTTACAATGTGGATTTCAAACTTCTCTAAGCACATACCCAAATTTTATACTAAAAATTAATGGGAACCAGAATACACTTTGTGTAATCTGCAAGTATTAGAAAAAGACTTCAAAATCATTTTAACACAGTGCACATCTACACCAAAATGAATTATCCAATCAAAAATTCCAGTCTTTGAATACTATTTCATTCTGAACCACTCAATTATTACAAATTAGAACATTCCATATTTATTGAAGATCTTAAAATTTTCAATATGGTTTGTCCTCATACTAACCAGAAATATTTCTACCCCACCAATATTCTGAAACATCTGAATCTATCTACATTTCTGTTTTCCTACGATTTCCAACTCTAGTCTAAAACATTTCTACCTATACTACAAGATATCTGTCCTCCTGATGCTGGTGAAAAGCCGAATCCCCCTCTAGGTTACATAATCATGGGATAGAGCTGTACTGTCACAGCCAAGCCTCTGACACTAATGCTACCTAATGCTTTCCCACCAATCAACAGCAATCTATACTCATCCTTCATGTCTCAAAAAATATCGAGTAAACATTTCTTACATGCCTTTCTTTATCTTTCTTATTGGTATAATCAAGAAATTATAAAATAATTTGTTTTCTATTTTCAGCAAACATTGCTATTGGTTCACATTATAAAATCTTTTAGTAGCACACGTCAACTTGCTGCTAATAGTCATTATCTCGATTAGGAATTCCTATTAGACTATGGTGATTTTACTTCTATCTCTCAGGCAAGTCTATAAACAATCAAACATGGTGACAAATATCTAATTACTTGATGTTTCTGTTTAGCAATCTAATCATTATCAAATTTTCTTCATTTGTATCTAATTGGTGCAGTGAAATTTTGTACATACATGGAGAACTGATTGCCCCCTACTAAACAAGTTTCAAGCAAAAATTTATTCTAATAATTCAACAAGGCATTTTTAAAATTTGATAACAAGAATATTTCATAAAAGTTGAGAGATTTGCCTTTTCTTCTTTCAGACACAATCTTTCCACTGCCACACTATCATCGTTTGCCTCCAATATCTTGTGGAACATCAACGAGTGTTAACTTTAACTAAGCCACAAGAGTTAGAAGGAAGTAACTCTTCCCGAACTGCAATAACTCTCATTGTGCACAACAATCAGGTCCCCATGTTTATATCATCTAGGTCCTCATGCAAACTGAAAACTATCATGTGCAATTTAAAAATGTTCACACAAAAGGCTACAGTACTAATAGAATGTAGGACATTAATTGCCCTCAAGACTGATGCCAGCAAAGGAGCCTTGTTTTTCACTTTACCTACTGCATAAAAAGAAAAACATCTGGTAGAAAGGAATGTCAATAAATAAATAATACAATTAACAGAGCATGTATCTCACAGCCCTACTCATGCCAATTCTATAACAAAACTAATAATTATAATGAAGAAAAGACACATGTGTTGCCACAGTCACCCAGGCCAAAAATGTATGAAGCTTTCAATTTCAAAAATATTTTTCATTTTTCCCTGTCAAAAATTTAACAATCATTCCAGACTTCATTTTTTTTAAAAAAAATAGAATTGTTAATATTATTCTAGTTTCACGCACAGAGTGATAAACAAATCTTGTAAGCTGTCAATGGAAATAACCTAGTGGTGATTAAATATGGAGTAGGATGACAGTAAGTGCATCTGTATTACATTTTCCATTTTTTAACAGACAACATACTGCCAGGAAGAGGAGTTAAGAATGCTCTAACACACTGATGAATGCATAAACCATACATTGTGGAAATATTTTCTTAACTAACTCAAGTTCATCAGCTTTTCCTTCTTTCTGAAAGTGTTCCACATACTTAACTTCTTATAAATGCACAATATCTGCAACCAAATTCCAAGATTATCTAGTAAACGGACAAGTTCTGTACATATTTATTTGTGATTTACTATTCTTGTAAAGTGTTAAGTATATGTAAACACATGAAGTTTGTATGTGTTTGACAGCAGTCATATAGGACATGCTGTATATCAGTCAAGATTAGCTGCTTCTCTACTGTTATCAATCCTGTATTCCCCTGATGACCACCATAGTAATGGTACACTGTCAAGTACCCATGGCCATTCTCATGAAGTAGTGGTGGGAAAGTCATCCCTAGAACATTTCTGTGTCTTCCTGTTCACACAGATTATGGTGCTTGTGTTCAGGGGTCTGTCCCAAATTTTTGTCTTGTTTGTATAAAGATTTGGATTTCATCAACAAAATCTGATGCCATTTATGCCTGTGGGAGTCTATTATACAGGGTGTGCGGTCTGCAACACTACCATCATGTGGTCTTTGCGAAAAGGACCTGGGACAAGATAAAGCTGTTCCCTTCTGTCTATTCTATCTTGAGAAAGCACATGATGGCTAAGAGAGGTTTACAGAGACAAAGCTGTTCACTACTGCTTATTCTATCCTGAGAAAGTGCTTGATGGCTAAGATGGGCTGGCACAGACAAACCGTTCCCTATTGCCTTTTCTGTTTTGAGAAAGACCTTGCTGACTTGGAGGTGGTAGACAGGTCTACTATTGTACCTGCAGTAGGCATTTCAAAAATGTCATGTATCATGCAAAAGGTCCATCAGTAATTCCAAACATTTTTCTATCAGAATATTTCACATTGAAAATCAATTTAAAAATCAATTCTAATTGGAAAAGAAGAAAGCATTCACAATCAACTAAAATCACATACACAAGTATAAATTCAAGACTTTTTTTCTTGTCTGGGTTTAAAGCTATTGGTTATGAACAACCCTGTTTTATACAAATAACCTAATGTCATGAAGCCAGGTTTCACTAATATTAAATAGACATTTTCTGCTGTCAAAAACTGACTATTGTAAAGCTGATCAATGACCATAAATAAAAAAAACTGTTCACAAAAGTTTACTTAGCACCAAAAAGACATTATAAATTTCAATGTTCAAAAATAGAAAGTTAATGCACATCACAAATTTTCTAATGTTTAAATAGAATATATCAAGCCGACACATTTTTTTCTGCTGATGTTGATTTTATCAGAACAATATTGTAAGGTGACATTATGTAACATGTCTTCTGACTCCAGTACAATGTTAGCCTATAAAAATACACCAAGCCGACAGCTGATGTAATACGCCTAACATTATATAGGCTGTATACGGAACATGTCTATTTTTTACAGAAAACTTCAGTAATGTCTGTAGCCTACTACTAAAATACCAGACTGCACACTTTTTTGACAAGTAACAAAGAAAGATTAGGGAGGGATCGTCCTGTAATGATTTCTTTCTGATGGATTACAGCTGTCGACAGGAGACAACCTACAAGTCGCTTTTCAATAGCCTAATCATTAAAACATCAACCAAAACAAAACAATTCATATATCTATATGTCTGGTGGTAAAGTTACCTGAGACTAATCACTTGTACTTAAATTATATATCTACATGTCTGGTATTTTGTTTAACAGTGACTAAAGACCAATAGTCACATTATCTATATATCTGGTGTTAGATGTACTTGAGACTAATGATCAATAGCCAAATTATCTTTATGTCTGGAGTTATGTCTACCAGAGACTTAAGACTGAGAGTTCAATTATATATGCCTAGTGTTCAGTCTAGCAAAGACTAAAAACCGATAGTCAAATTATCTATATTTTTTATGTTACTGGAGACTAATGACTAACAGCAAAATTATCCATATGTCTAGTGTTTAGTCTGCCTGAGACGAACAACTTAATGGTCTGATCATATGTGGTAAGACTACCCAATACAACCTAATGTTTTGGACTATTATCTATGCATAAGAAGACATGTCTGGTTTTATTTTATTCAAAAGTCATGTGTCTCAGTCTAGAGTACAACCTTGTGAACAACTTTGTCTGCAGTGAAAGGAAACCTTAAATACAAAGTTTCACAATAAAACTTTTGTAATGAATGCTACAGTGGATTTGGTTTCATACATCTAGTAGGGAGATTTATGATCATTGCCATTGTGATGCATATACACAAAAGTTATACTGAATTATTTTCTATATATATATATATCTCAATTTATGTAGCCAATTATTATAAGGTTATTTGCAACCAAGTAGTATTAATAACTCTGCCTGATGGGTCCTCCCAAATACAGAGTTGTAGCCCCTTAGGGTATAGGTGGTATAGAGCTAACTCAGCTGTTTACTTCTGAAAAGTGAGCTTTAAACACATCAATATAGACACTAATCAGATGTGTTTAAGCTTTATTGCTAATTGTATTAACGTTGGTAACTAAAATGGAATCAACATCAAATAAAAAACAATAATTTATTTGAGATATCATGTATAATTTCCTTTTTCTTTGAATACATCCCCTATAAATATCAAGCTAACCAATCATGCCTTCCCTGGTACATACAGGTACATATAGCACATAAAGTGAACTGTTATCTACTGTACTAGAGAACAAGGCTAGACATTAGCCTACCCATCCATCAATGCTGGACAGCTTGAGTGCCCATGTACAGGCACTGCCCATTCAGAGAGAAGTTGTTTTATTTGGCTGGGGGAGGGTCTGTTATGCTGTCTTACCCAATCTTATCTAATTGCTTTTATATAGCCACCCAAGCCAGTATATAAACATAGATCTTCACCTGTATAAAAGCATGAGGGAAGTGTTTTCCTAGCCTCCTGTGAAAGTATATGATTATCTTTACACCCAGGGCATAAATGTTTCTTTATTTACATGGTAATTAAATTAACAAACAGTTACATGGAAGTTAGGAAGTGGAGAAGAATTACTGCAGGCATTCCCTAGTTCTTTGATAGGTGAAATTGAGAAGGTATTAAAGATGTCCCAAGTTGATTGAATTACAGGTTTAACCTGTCTCAGTGTTGACAAACAACCAGGTCACTATCATAAATATTGTTTCAATTACCACCTGTTTTCCCCCAAAAATGGTTCAAAAATATTTTGATTTCTAAAAGCACATTCAAAATATCCTAAGGTTGCTTTCTATATAAAATTGTGACATTAATTAATAATTGCACAACATTTATTTGATAAGTCTTCACTTAGATCATTGAAATCCATTAGAAAATGAAAGACCATCTGCTTTTATTTGAATTTCAAAAGAGAAAATAATAACAATAATAATAACATTTATAAAATAAACATTTTGTTGAAAAATTATTCAATACAAACCTTTTGAATTCACATTAGATTATCATTATCAATTTATGACAAGCAAAACAGATTTGTGAAATGCCCAATCTATGTAAGCTAATTGCAGTAGTGGTCATTCCAGTATATCAGGTAACAGGTAAGTACAGTATAATTATACTCAATTAGCATAGCAAATATAATTGGCCTGAGCTGACAAAGCCCTTGTGTATACACTACAGACTCCCCCCTATCAAATGACTGACAGTTTCCTCTCCGCTAATCAAGGATATTTCTAAACATTTAAACATTTTGTCAGATCTGTCATTTCAATTTTGCAGTAGTTTAACATAACAAGGTACAGTCATTTTAGTCCATAAAAGCATTTTGCCAGGAAGATTTCTTTTTCTTTTATATACCTAAGTTAGTTATTTGCTGCTGTCTCCTAGAATACAATAATACCTACTACAAAGGTGTTAGTTGAACATACTTGTTATTTGTGGGGTAGCTCTGAACTCTTTGACATTTGAAGCTAAGATGAGTGGATGTTGGTAGGATTGCTTTGAACTGTGGCAATTGTCTGGATAGGTAGAAAACTGAGTAAGTACTGGAGTCAATGGTGGGGATGGGATTAATTCAGAAGCCTGACAGGTTGGGATGAAGTGGGTACCCTAGGGTCAGTGGTGGGGTAAGCGAGTCCTGACAGGGTAGGGTTGGACTGGGTAAGTAAGTACTGGGGTAACCAAGTCCTGACAGGGTAGGGAGGGATCGGGTAAGTACTGGGGTCAGTGTTGGGGTAACCAAGTCCTGACAGGGTAGGGATGGACTGGGTAAGTTCTGGGGTCAGTGGTTGGGTAACCGAGTCCTGACAGGGTAGGATGGACTGGGGTCAGTGGTGGGGAATCCAAGTCCTGACAGGGTGGGATTGACTGGGTAAGTACTGGGGTCAGTGGTGGGGAAACCAAGTCCTTACATGGTAGGGATGGGGTGGGTTAGAACTGGGGTCAGTGGTGAGGTAACCAAGTCCTGACAGGGTAGGGCTGGACTTGGTAAGTACTGGGGTCAGTGGTGGGGTAACCAAGTCCTGACAGGGTAGGGATGGACTGGGTAAGCACTGGGGTCAGTGGTGGGGTAACCAAGTCCTGACAGGGTAGGGATGGACTGGGTAAGTACTGGGGTCAGTGGTGGGGTAACCAAGTCCTGACAGGGTAGGGTTGGACTGGGTAAGTAAGTACTGGGGTAACCAAGTCCTGACAGGGTAGGGATGGACTGGGTAAGTACTGGGGTCAGTGGTGGGGTAACCAAGTCCTGACAGGGTAGGGTTGGACTGGGTAAGTAAGTACTGGGGAAACCAAGTCCTGACAGGGTGGGATTGACTGGGTAAATACTGGGGTCAGTGGGGGGGTAACCAAGTCCTGACAGGGTAGGGATGGACTAGGTAAGTACTGGGGTCAGTGGTGGGGTAACCGAGTCCTGACAGGGTAGGATGGACTGGGGTCAGTGGTGGGGAAACCAAGTCCTGACAGGGTAGAGATGGGGTGGGTTAGTACTGGGGTTAGTGGTGGGGAAACCAAGTCCTTACAGGATAGGGATGGGGTGGGTTATTACTGCAGCAAAAATGTTAGAGAGTAGTACAGGGTCAGTCGATAAGGTGTCTGGATGGGTAGAAAAATGTAGCATGTATGTCAAAGATGGGTGTCATGTAAATGTGCTCGATATGGTAAATGGGGTAGCAAATTCCATTGGCAGAGATGGATGTTTATTGGAAATTGACATCAGCACTGATCAGCAGGATATATATTGTAGCAAGTGTCATAACATAGCCTGTTTATTGTGTTTGAAGGTGAGGCATTTCCTTTATCATATACTACTCAGCATAGCTAGTGATACTTTAAAACATTGTGTCTATGGGTTTTTTTAGTAATTAATTTGTAATTATAAGTAGAGATGTAGTCATAGGTATGATTTATTATGGATAAGAGAGTTCCAAAGGATTGAATTTGAATTTTTGGGGAGAAGGAGAAGAAGAGGGGGTGGGAGGAAGAGGAGGAGGAAGGAAGCAGGTGAAATTTGTTATTTATATATTTACCTCTGATAGGGGACTTGCATCACTGAAGTCATCTCCTATGGTAAGATTAGTCA
The DNA here is from genome assembly GCF_031769215.1 of Ylistrum balloti. Taxonomy (NCBI): domain Eukaryota; kingdom Metazoa; phylum Mollusca; class Bivalvia; order Pectinida; family Pectinidae; genus Ylistrum; species Ylistrum balloti. Next base: position 1,963,090 of record NW_026782081.1, on the reverse strand, counting down.
TTTTCATGATTTACGAATACTAGAATCCACATCCACACTGTGTCCTTTCCACTAGATGCACTGCTGTCAGATTTTGTGCTACATAGTGTCAAATTTGTTCCAAAACTGATCAAATGATTGTTCTACTGACAGTCATCCAGACTCATTCTGTTGGCCCAGAGCTGATAATGACTTTCAAATTGGAGATATGTCCAACACATATAAATTTCCACGAAATACAATTGTCACACCATGAATAATGGAAGATTCCCCATAAAGCACAATATAATAAAAAGGCCAATATCACGACAGACGACCTAGTTGAAAAAAAGAAATCACTCCAATTCAAATGTTACAACTGAATATGGATATCAATTCTATCTGTACAATACCTAATCTTTAACAGGATTTTTGAATTATAAGTTCACTCCAAATGTGGCCGATCAAAATTACAAGATTTAATTCACTCCAGTCCAGTATCTGTTTATTTATGTAGTATAATCCTGTTAAATGCCAGCTAATGAAAAACATGTGTAGTCACTTTGCCCACAGTAGGGCTGGCAGTAGGGGTCAGCTTCTCTAGCCAGAATCTACACTGATAAAAACTGACCCAGATATTTTAACCACTGACATTTAACAACACATTTAACAGTGTATTTCCACTCCTCCACATTAAATAGTCCTTTTTGTTGGTGTTTTAAATCCAAAAGGTTAGATTTTAACCTTATGTATCTTCTGGTTTAGACACCATAAACATCCACGGGGAGAAACTTGATAGGGAATTTATAACAGTAACACAGAGACTAGATAATACACAAAACTGTTATAAACACAGACCCAATATTATCACAGCACAAGTATAGACATTTTCCCCATCTGGAAACTGTTAAAAATCACATATTTCCTGCATCAAGGTGTGAGTCTTTAGTTGTAATCAACAAAAACTGATATATACATAGTTCAGTATAGTATGTACACATATAGTAGTCTACTCCACTCATCCATGTCCCATGTGTGTACATGGAGAACAAAGTACAACAAATCCCATTTGAACTATGCTACATGTACACTGATTGGTCAATAGTTCTGGGATGTGACCAATCAACTGACTGAATTGGCTCAACAATTTTTACAACACCTGTCGTCTGCCAGCTGTTGGGTTTTCAGGGCATGATGAAAAGGGATCCATTCACGGCTTGGTAGAGTATGAAAGATCAAAGGCAAAAGTGGTAGTTTGAGTGAATAGTGGAGTAATTACTGAGGATATTACAAAATTTACACCTTAATTATACACTATGTTTCTTAAATAGGTGAAAATAACAAGTGAAAATTTCAAACCATTTCGAGAATATAATTTGAAAATTTAATTATTCAAAACAGTTATTAAGTATTTATAATATTCATGTTTACATTACATATATAATTGTGAAACATGGTATACATCAGGTAAAAATATCCCTACGATCCTCTAGACTGGTCTAGATATTAAATATTTAAACATTTTCATATTGGGCAATTTATATCTGACATCTAATCCAGTTTGAACGGTTCACATTTAATGCCAACTTTAAAACTATACCCAATGGAGTTTAAGATTTAATTACCTTAATTTAGAAAATGGAAGTTAATTTCACCAATAACTCAAATTTAAACTGATATGTGATCTCAATAAAAATCCTCTTCCAGTAATTACCTAATATGATATTTTATCACATCAAACAATTAAATCTGATATCATATTAAAATAGAAAAATAAAAAATACAAAATCAAATACATTATTTTAAAATCTAAACAGTATGAATCCTAAAGAAGTTTCTTGCTAAATTGAACCACTTAATTGCATAATTAGTTTAATTAAATCATCTAATAGAAAATGAATAATTTGACAGAAAATAAAAATCTATGTCAGTAACCGTTGTAATGTAATATGGTTAAAAAATGCAAATATTTTATCTCTTCAGGTATTTAACAAAAAGCAAAATATCCATGACTGTCGTGTGGTGTTTCGTAAGAATACCTTACAAACATATCATAAAGTGAAAGTTTAACACTAACCTTTTAAAACCACAATGACAAAAAGAAACTTGTTTATAGCCATATTTGCATCCTAGTTTTATAATCTGAATAAATATGTTTGAGAATAAACTATCACTAACAAGCCATCTATGAAGGGATAATTTACGAAAACCAAGGCATTATGTGTAATAGCTGGTGTCAGTTTATGATCATGATGCTGATAGGAAAATGTCAACAGCTTGTGAAATTTCAAATATACTTTTTATCTTATAAAATTCACAATCTTTGATGTCTTCAAACACACAGTGCCAGCACTGTTAATATTCTAACACTGAAATAGGCTCCATTAAAAGTGGACCTTGAAAGCTAGTCCATTAGAAATTTCATTGGTATATAACAATCATTATAACAGCGCTATAGCGATACTTGATTATAATTATTTATCCAATGGCCTATTTGACCAAATGATCTTTTTAATTCCTTGGATTATGTTCCATAAGCATTAGTGTGAAACTTACACTTTTTGAGCAACAAATCTTAATGCAAAACTTTAAAGGTGAAATGTGTGTCTTTTCCACACCCCCAAAAAACATACATTCTATATGCAGCAATATTACTCTAATAAATAGTAGCGATGTGCCCCTTCATAGAACTGATGAGGAGGGCACTATAATCCATTTGATCCCAAGGGACAGCACTCTAATCGTGACTACAAACCATAATTTCTGTCTAGCACACTGATCGACATACTATAGAGGATCTGAAATCCCTGATTATTGAACAGTTGACTTACTCCCCAGCATGATTAATGACAAAAGTTATCCGGCCCTCGCACAGGATAAATGCCGGTCCACAATGAAACACTCTTGTTTAGAGTCATGAAATATAGATTCATTTACGTTGAAATATTCATCACATACAGGTAGTGCTCTCTTGAATAATAGTTTCTGTAGCCTTTCATAACAGGTCAATTCCATTGATTTCCAAGCCTGTGATGCTAAAATCCACTTTGCTCCCGTAGATTTTAAAATGTTAGATGACATACGATACAGACCAATGATTGAAAGTTGGTTGATATAGTCCTAGCTTCAGGAGAGATTTACATGCTTTTTCCTTCCGGTTCTTTTTTCTGCCATTAGTGAGAAAGAAATGGATTTTTGAATTATATAAAAGCAATTGTTGCAGATTGTGGAGTATCAAGTAACACAAATCCTTGCAGTATTCTTGTATTCTCATAATATTGTTACAAAACATACAGGATAATCAGTAGCATTTCTGACTGAGAAAAGCATAAAGACAATCTCTTTATTAAATGATTTGCTTTACTGTAGAAATACTCTGTATTTTATATGAAGCCCTTTATTTTTTTTCTGTTTCATTTTAAAGCAGAGGGGACCCAACATCACAAAAAAGACCTTAACATGGCTAGACACTGGCCCATTGAATCAATTAGGATAACAACAAACACATTGAACTCATATCCGGCTAATCTCCTCCAAGATGTTTAACCATTTGACTTTATCCTGATATCAATACAACACAATGCTACAGATTCAGGTGAGATCTATTTTATATCTAGAATGAAAACACAACCTTAATAACCTTGAAAAATCATTCCACCAAAAGATATCTTATTGTACAAACCTCATGTAAGATTACTACTACCTTGGGAGTCTATGGGATTTTTGGTCAGAAAATAATAAAAGGTGAGCCCATTATCATAAACCTTTCCTTCTGTCCCTGAAAAACGCACTTGTCATAGGCCTGTCCTTTTATTCCATAAGAAAACACTCATTTTTGTGTTGAATGGAATAGGACATGAATCATCCAAATCTTTTCAAGAGTTTTGACGTTATCAAAATCATCACAAAAATTTATCGGACGCCTGAACGCCATCGAGGCAATAATATCTAAACGCGATCCGTCCTCTATACATACACATAGCCAGTTAGTAGAGATCTCTTGTTGGCTTTACCTGGACCAAAAATTCACTTGAATTATGATTTATGAGAAGGTTTTATTGGTGTGTCCTTTACAGTAGAAATAACAGAGTGTATCATGTATTATATTTAATCAACTGTGCTCTGTTGTGTTTTTATGCCCATTTGCTGATTACTGGGCTAACAAAACATTTTGTATACACCTACGACTTTTCCTTAAAATCTATGTAAAACAGAAAGTGAAATATCCATTTATAGTTAACTAATTGAATACAAGCCTACTGAAATACTTTCACCTAAATATAACTTATTTTTTGTACACATTTTTTCCCTATTTTTTTCATAGATAATTAATTGAAATATCGTAAATTTAAATATACTATCATCAATTTGAATATTATAAATTCTAAGTAAATATAATATCAATATTCACATATTATGGAAGGCATTGTGACAACCAACATATCCGAATAAAACTGTTGGGATATAGAATAAGATGTTCTATCTAATTAAACAGATTTACTGATCCTTTTAATATCTAATATTTGTGGAATTTTTCATAGTACTTAATAAGTAGTATACTGGCCCTGGGGCACGATCACTTCCCTACTGGCATGATAGGTACAGATGCTTTAATCACTCTTTGGAGTTCTGCATGACAGAAAACCACACATCTGCCAGCAGCAAATAATCCAATTTCGTAATTTGGTCATCCCATAATTCTCTCCCCTCCCCCCAACCCTTTTCGCTTATCGGGAGGCAAATTGCAACAAAATGCAATACTAGGTCTCACCAGGCCTTTAAACAGTAGATCTACACATGACTAATATCACCATATCTCATAATACTGCGAACACAACCCGGCAGAGCGGCTACCTTCAACACAGCACACTATATAATGGGTCATGCTTGTTTTACTTAATGACTCTTGATTCAATTTAGTTATAATTCTGTGTTGGTTCTAGCATATTTGAGACAATTTAGATATTTTTCCATCGGTTGGTTTATGTGATTTTATCTTCTGATCGGATTAGGACAAATATGGGAAACAGCTCTGGGGACAATATTGTCCATCAAAACGTGCCAATCAGATGGGAATAAACACAGATTAATGGGGAGGTAAACAGGGTGATAGCGGGTAATCTGGGTCTCCTGTGCCCTTTACCGGGTGGCTATACAGTACAGACAAGATAGTGACAGTGATCAGCTGAATATGGAGCGAATATAATCATTACAATGGCAGTCAACAACCACCTGATAAAAGCATTAATGCAAATCTAGATTAACAAATCGACATTGTTTTCTTTCTCTCATAACAGAAAATACAGAATAAATTACTGAAACATTTTCATAATAAACAAAAAAAATTAAGACTGAATTTCATTAGTCAACTTTCAGATTAATGAAGATTTTTGAAAATTAAGTTAAAATGACTCAGAAAACTCCATTTTCAATTTAGAGTTGTAAACCATGATCATTAATTCTCAGGTATAAAAAGTAAACTACAACCAGCATTTTAAAAGTCTAAAAAATACATCAAGTTAAATTTTAGAGATGACATGGAAACCCATTTTCTGTCTGTAACAATTAAGAAAGTGACCTTGACCTCAAACCTGAAAAACAAATTCTATAAAAGCACAACCAGTTTATAGGTCATATGAAGACTGAAGGGTGATTTTTATTATTCCCCAGCACTCATGGAATTATACTGAAAACTTTCTACAGATGCAAAATTCATCCATATTTTTTAATTTAAATATAAACTGCCGCAAGGTTTGACACCCATATTTTCACCTCACAACTGACAATGATATATTCTTCAATGTTCTAAAACAAAGAATAAAACTATCAATTTTTTTTAACAGCAATTTGAATCACACAAGCTTCATGTATCCCCTTTTTCAAATTGTAGCTATCACAACAAGCAGTCAACTGATGCTGTTATGTATACCACCAAAAGAACAATAGTATGATCTGACCATTGTTCTAGGCATATATAGATCTTTGCCTAAAACAATTCTTCATCACAACCAGTATCAAATGAAACAAAGAGAATATGTTTTGAACTGTCAAAAAGAGCTAGGTGTGAAGACAGACATGAGTATCTCTAACAACTGTATATCTAACACTATATAAACTAACCTTCCCAACACAACCTACTGAAAATCTGCAGAGTTAATAATCATGTGTCAGTGAAGGAAAACACATTTACAAAGTTGGCTATTCCATATGTTAATTTTCTGGTTTAAGTGTTATTTAAGAGGAAGGGGCACCTGCTTTCCAGCCTCAGAAGCACAGTCTTTTTTTCTGGGGCATGATAGAAATATTGGCACAACTTCTGGAATGCTGCAACACAGATCTACAAACATCTAGATATGAAAAATTATCATTTTCCTTTATTGTTACACCCAGATATTCATCTCAATCATATTTTTATTATATTCAATATATAACAAGCCATTTCAAAACTCATTTGCCAAATCCTAAAACAAAACCAGCATTTCAATTATCTTCACCTACTGGAAAAATACATTCCACAATTGTTTACAGAATACCTGAGGTAAAAAAATGACAACTTACAAAATTTTAAGTATATTGACTTCTTCAACATGAGCCTGAGTTGTGCAAATCAGAAATAAAAAATTTCTAGTCCCTGAACCTCTCAATCCTTTTACCACTTTCATTTCTAAGTAAGAAATATACAGCTGATTATGATCTTTTACCTTGCATTAATTTCTTTGTCAGTTCTTAGGAATATTACAACAAATATTTAGTAATCTCTTCATATCATGTTTCTTGAATGTGGCTAATATTTTGGTATGTTCCTGGAGTTTGTACTGGTAATGACATTAACAAACTGTCCTACCAACAAGAAAGTTAGTCATGGAAGTTAGCTTTCTACACCTGGACAAGTCCAGCTTTCCCTACCAGCCAGTACCCTGGCTTATACACACCATGCTACCTCTACTCAGAGTTCCTGAGGAGGGGGCTGTCTTCCATTTATTCCTCTTAGCCAGGCAGATAATAACACAGATGCATTCTCCACTGTATTCATCAAAATACAATATTCCTCCCCAAACCTGTGCTTTCTCGTCTATTCTCGTTTTTTTTTTGTTTTACATCTTTCTACTCTATATATCCTATATGCAGCTTTCCGACTAAAAACATTCCCAAAGAAAAAGGTGCCAATGTAATGACTGACTATTTTGACACCTACCAATTGAAACAGAAAGCAACACCCAAAAACTTATGAGTAACAGAAGTTTCAGAAACTTTGTCAAGTTTAAAATAGCAAACAGAATCAAATTTTTCCAAGTAACAAGATTAAATTCAGGAGTTTCGGAAAGCATTCTTCTGTTTTCAGGTCTAAATATTTGCATACCAGAAAGCATCTTTTTCAGGTACAAATTTTTTTAGGAAAATTTTCTGATTATTAAAACATCATCTATCCATGGCTCCCACAGAGAAGAACTATGAAGTAGCCAATATAAACTGCATGATGTAATGGAAATGAAATTTATCTATTTTAGCATTTATACAAGAAACAACAACACAAAATTAAGGGAGACCACTCACATTTTGTATGCTTGCACCAACATCATGAGTTTCTTTGGCACGTGCCTTCTTCAGGAGCAAGCTCTGCTGGAAAGCAAAGGACTTTTCTTTGTCATCATCCATGGCATTGACGCCAGTGTTTATTTCAAGGGGCGACGTGCCCATTGGCTCAGTCTTGATGCTCACTGCCGCCATCTTGAAGCTCCTGTCAATGAAAAAATCACTGATAAAACATAAATTGTTTAACTTCAATAATGGTGAAAAAGTAATGTTTCCTGGGATGCACGCAACACATACAGCAAGGCTGAATCATTTTATTATTAAATTATGGCATTTTAGCAGATCAAAGCTTCTGGACTAGCAGTATTAAAATCTAGCAATTTCATCAACAACAGAATGTAAGAATATAAGGTTTATATCATAAAACTCTGCAGTTATAGCTTTTAAAATGATCAAACACATTCCAAACATATCAAATATATAACACCTAATTATTTCATGATAAATCACATTCTGACCATTTTCATTAACAGTTTCTCTACTTCATACCTGTTCTAATATTTACACTGTAAATTATATTCTATTGCACTTTCATCAATAATCCATTGCATCAAACCCCAATGAAAATGAAAATTATATCCAATTATTCATCACTTCCACCTCAATCTTGCATCGAGCACGGTTAATTTTTTACTGAATCCTAACATCCAATATCATGCAGATCTGCATGAAAATATAAACAGATTGCCTGGAGTAGTTGTCATAATTACATAGCCTTGGACAGTTAATTCATTTTCTAATATCTGTTCCACAAGGCTTCAATCGTGTGAAAGTATAGGGAAAAACATATTCCAGCTGAGTACCCCAAAAAGAATTGAACCTGGATCACTGGCGTGATAACCCATGGCTCTACCAATGGAGCAGGAGCATGAAGCAGCTATGCTCCATCAGTTGAATACAGAGACTATTTACACTATGTACAAGTAACATTGATCTACTCCTTTTACAAAATCAACAAAGGAAAGGAACAATGACATAAAGATCATGCTCTGGAGTAAGAATTATATACTGTATACAATACATAACAAGAGTTTGTCAACATAAAGAGTAAACATAAGATCTCCAACACTTCGTTATTGATCACCATTAAATTGGACATTCAATCATTTGGTAATCAAACATATTTTACATTTTACTGACCATTTAAACAATATTTAGTGATCATATTCTTTTGTGTTCATTTTTCAATAGGAGTGAATTTGACCCACTCCAATACAAAAATTTCATCATGTTGATTTCTTCATTATTTAATCAACAGGCTTTACATCTGATATAATTGCCTTTTTGCAGACAAGCAGCATTTCTTTTTCTGTAAAGAACATATTGTCCCTAAACCAAAAATGTCTGGTTTTCATTAAATTTTCAAAGTTACATAATGTATGCTTCTGTTCTATAAAAGATAGTACCAATCCTACAGTTGATATAAAACAGTTCTAAGTAAACAGCTTCCTGATTTAAACTCGCTTTTTAATACAAAATGCAACCAAGTTGTACAGTTCACCATATTAAAATAATATTTTGATCATGTTTCATTTTTATACTTTATTTCCATTCTTGCTAGATCTGTTCAATTTTGAAAAGTTAAATGGATAATATTATTATGACAAACTGGATGTGGCAAAAACATTCCAACATTTCAATTCAATAAACTGGAGCCTTCAGACTATTTTCCTACCTCAATAATAACCCTTATCCCTACACTCCCATTGATTTTCAGGTCATGGCAATACCAAATGAAAAATGGCTGTAATCAATAATTATAAATGCAGACCTCAACCTTTTGCAGCATGATTTATGAAAAGAGGTAGTTTACCTTGCAGAAATAGTGAAAATTAATCAATACTTTACTAACAGTCATAACACAATAATATCCATTACACAACATAACAAATTTCTGCTGTGTTAAATATAATGTATCAATATTATTAAATGTAGACCTTTCTATATTTGACAAATGAAAGATCATTTTGAAATATCAATATTTGAATAGAAAAAGAAAGTAGTGCATCGCATTATTGTAATAGTTCAGACTCATATAATAATATCAATTCACATCTTACGTATCATTTTACACAGTTATCCATATAGAACACTAATTAATATGTGATTTACAACCAGACCTGCTAAACTAACACAGTAACAGCTTTTGATAATGAAAAACTGAAATGAATTTGATCTAATATTGGTTATTTTGTGGGTCAACATCACCTCACACTTTAACATAGTCTCAACCACTTTGTTTGACATTTGTGATGGTTGAAATGACAATGACATTAAACTGAAGTGGTCAAAACGATTTCATGACATTCTCAATGAGTTATGAAACAGAATAAATAGCATACATCATTTTATTATCTTATTCTTTCGTGTGTATGTGTGTACATATTTGTGATCCATTTTCATCCTTGCAAATCTGATTTCAACAATTCTAAAGTTACTCAACATCTGTTCCAAATTATTAGGCAAAAAGTGCCATTTCCCAACAACGAAAAAAAAGTTGGAGGGGAATAATCAAACTCCTTTCCCTACACCAACATCTCATTACCCCCAAAATATGGTTGCCTCAGGCCTAAGAGTGATGTACGGCTAGGAAAGTTGTAATTTGGAGGGAGGAGCTCTCATTAATAAGTCCTTCAATATTTGTAAGTAGTAAGTACATAATACATCAACAGCGTACATTTAAGCCTGTATATTAACAGCAATAATGGCAGTGTCAGCTCTAAAAGCTTCTACATTGTTGTAAAACAGAAAATGTTCAGACATTTTAATTTCCATTTTTTCCTTTTATCCATCTCATCTTTTCTGATTTTATCTATTTCTAAAACTTGAGACAAAATATCATCAAGTTACTATAACTTAAAAAAAACTTAAGTGTAACCTTTTCTGCACAATATATATATAGCATATCCAGCATACCATACAAAACAGAAAATGCTGTTGGTATCATTAACATCTTAAAGCTTACACAACTTTTTCAAAATACCATTTCCTTCTCATAATATTGGAAGTTTACTTCATCCACAACAAAATGAGACTAATTATGGTAAATTTGTTTTGCAGATGTTGCAAATTAGAAAAGAATATTTTTTTTAGTTGCACAATGCAATGATTTAGCCAGCTGTTACTACAATGAAACACATTCACCCCCTCTAGCAGATTACAACAATCCCAGTATTTATGTCAATTTTCATGCTGTGTTTGTTTATCACAAACAAATCATTTTTCAGAATTAGTTTTTTAATCTGTTGATGACAACATCTGTTCAGTCTGAATCCAAAATATTCTTCAGCTCAATGAAGTGATTTCTGTGAATTATCTTCATAATATATTAGAGAGATACTTTTTTTTCATATTGACTGTACATATCATATCTACCTACCAGAAACATACAATGTTATCTTCTACTTTATAATTGTGAATATGGATCCTCATGAAGAGAACTTCTTCATTCATAAACAAGGTATAATCTTAGTGCTGTAAGCAATGACATCAACTTACAGATTCCTTTAAAATTGTAACATAAGTAATCCAATAAAGACCAAAAGACAACGTGGAAGAGACAACTTAGGCACTCAGAAACAAATTACTGGTTTAGAATTGATGATAATCATATTTATAATAATTTAATATAGAAATCAACATAAATTTGACTTAAGTTGTCAAAGTACAGTAAACAAAAATCCAACAGAAGTGGATACCTGTATGTCACCTGCCTTGCAAAACCATTTGTAATTTTTTTTTAATTTTATTTCCTTCAACACAAACCAATTTGTTCAAAACCTAGCACATGAAAGGGCATAAGGGCCAATATATAATCATCATTCTGAAATTTATGAAGAAATATATAAAGATAACACCTAACACCTACATTCACTTTCAAAATTGATAGACACAGAAACCATTTCATTAACTAATAAAACTCCAGACAGCCACTCAAGCGATAAATTGAATTTTAATAACAAAATAAAAAAAATAAAAATGAATTTGACATGATTCGATCTACATCATGTAAATTAACTTTGTATAAGTTACATAATTCTGGATTACTCATGTACATTAACCCTCAAGAAATTATTGTAAACAAATTTAGTGTTATAAGAGCAATAATTCAAGGTTGTCCATCATAGCAATATTGAATTTCAAATCTGATATCAATATAAAGCAAATTGTAAGTGTTAGATGAAAGTATTTGTGAGAAGTTATAATTAAGAAATAGTGCTACCTTAATTCAAGATGTACACACCTGATCAGGGAGTTGTAATTGTGGTAGACTCAGTAAAGTAGGATACAATTCCTGTAATAAAGGTCTATTGCAAGCTAAAAATCAACATTCTATAGGATTGCAATATATATATGGCTAGCAGGCTACAGATTGATTTTGTTAACTTTTCATATATAGTCTTTTACTGTGTATTTTCATGAAATTTGGTGAAGCACAAATATGAAGCAGTCAAATTAAGTGCCTTTACCGTGATTCATTAAGTGTGTTACAATGGAAACAACCCTAACATTTAAACACTTAGGCCTGGTGACAAAAACCTGTGCACTTGAGTCAAAAGGTGGGCTGGATTTAACCTTAAATTCATCAGATAACAAGAGTTTCTCCACAAACAAATATAATATAAAGGCACACAATGAATACAAGTTTTGAAAGAAACTTATAATTTGATGTGTAAAAATTTACTTATAGTCTTAAGTGATATTTACATATTAGTAGAGATCCAATAACTAAACGAACCAAGTGACTTCTTTTCAACAATTACTTTCTATGCATATTAAATCAGTTTTAACAACATTGGGTATTTGCCAGGTAAAAATCCGCCTACCTGTATGAAATTGGTTTTTATATCTAGGGGTGAATATGATTTCAACAACTAGTTGGATTTATTTGTATTAAACCAATTTCTTCTTAAGGATGGATGTAATCAGGTGAATATAATTAATTGTACAGGGGTTATTTGTGTAGACAAATACAGTTTCAAATTATTGAGATTTCTTTGATAACAGAAATTACAATTAACATAAATACATACACAAGTTTTACTAACACATAAAAGAACCTGATGTCCCAGAAAATTCAATTTACCTAAAAACCCAACTATCTGTATGCAATAAGTTCTTTATACAATCCAAGAAATCAGCAAATTATAAGTTGTAGAGAATGGTAGAGAAATGAATGCCTATTATACCCTTCCTTCAATTAGATTACCTGTTGAAAGTTAGTTGGGGAATATTTTTTTCCTTATGGAATGACCCCCACTATTTGTTGGTTGTTTAACAGGTTTTCCCTCTCCCTGACTCCTCCAGTGTCCGGGCATCTACTCACCCTCAATAAATAAGCAGTACCATTTAAACTAATTCAGTAAACAAATACAAAATACCCAGACTCTGGACTGCCCTTAGTCAGGACTTGGTTTACTGTAGAAAATAGTTATAATTTATACAGTACCTTATACAAACATACTTAAATAAGATTTTCTCCTCATTTTATCATTAAATCAGCTACAACCATTTCATCCGTTTCTCGAATATTCAATAAAAAATGGTCATGTTTACTCTGACAATTGGAGTTTACAAAAGAACACTGATGCATTGTTTGAACTATCCAATGATTTTCAATAATATAAAAATTCCAACAAATAGTGGAACAATGAAAGAAGTTTCCACCATAGAGCAGTATCTAAATATCAAAGAATTATCTTGGCATTGGATTCTAGGAGTTTCCATTCTGCCCTAACACATGATTTGGAATACCTAAAGTGCAATGTCCATTAAAATGAGTTCCTTTAATCTAGATCGACAACAAATTCTGGGAGTTTCTGACCAAGAAATTTTCTCAACAAAGGGCATTGTGTGATTTTCCAATCAATCTAGTGAAACTAAAACTTGAAATTCTGAACCGAAACTCCATCCATTCTAACTAAGTGATGACAGTAAAGAGGTAAATACCTTTATCAACCAGATATAATGAAGCAATATTAATGATTGAAGCTTTCCAATCTACCATTAATTAGTAGTGTAATGATAGGGCAAATTATCAATGTATTGCGTTAGTTTTGCTCTCTATAGAAAGAGGTTGATAGTATATATTCAAGTCAATCACTATTATGATAATTTTTCAACTATCGATTGTTAACGATAGTTATTTTTACTTCAACAAAAATGCTACTTGAAAGCAAACTTTTTCACAGAACATTTGCGAAATGTTAGCATAACCATCATTTATATATGAAAACATAGTTGGGACTTTGATCAGGAATAGCATTAAATACAAGATTGGCACAACCACCTACTTAGAACAGAAACAGAATTTGAAGACAAGTTGTTACAATGATGAGGGATTATATCTTTAAAATGTGGCATATTTTTATTGTTTCCAAAATGACCTAGTTAAATTTACAAAGTATATGTTTAAAGGAGCTGGAGATTTCTTTAACTCTGGGTTCCTGTTTTAGATTTATCCATGAAATGACCTACTTCAATGAACAACATGGCTGAAGGTAGTGCCAATTCTAAAATTGTTCCCCAAAAAAAATACAAAAGCAGTGGTACAACTCCTGTTGGTGACTATAACTTTTTTCAACTCAGCTCTGCCAACAATAATGTGTGTCAGAATTACTGTCAAAACCAAATAACTATTTTATTGTCTGCAACATAAATAAAATAAATAAAATTTTAATAAAGGTGTAAAAAAACTATGACAAATAACATTGTACAGTCTTAGGTCCATCTGTGGTTCACCACAGATATCAGAGAATAGCAGGAATGGGTATAGAATATATAATGTAAAAATGTAACAAAGTATAACAAGTATCACATTGCAACATACTTGATGATATAACTCAATTTAAATAATTTTTTCTCAGCTGTAAAATTTGCTAAATTGAGTATTCTAATACATTTAATTGGTTAGTAACCTTGTTTTAATTCTGGTTTAGAAAGACATCTTTTATAGGTAAAAGTAACAATTGTGATAGTATCACAATGATCACTGGACTATCAAAATAATATAACGATATACTACTACGACAGCTTTTTTGGCTTTAATAGTCATCCCTACCATTGATATATGTGTACCGAGGATGAACATAATATAATGAAGTTCTTGGTCCCCTGTACTTTGGTCAAACATCCATTGGTATTCATTGGCATAATACTTGTACAAATATATATATACATCTGATCCCACTGCTTCAACTTCATGTAAGGTTTATCTGGTACATACTGAATGAACCTGAACCTTTTAACATGTTGAGAAACGTCTTAACACAAGTAGAGTTCAAAATAAGTGGTACATACTGAATATTTCAGTTGGACCTGAACAAGTTGAGAAATGCCTCTCTACCCTCCTAAAAACACTACGATATGAATCCATAAGTCTAACATACACAAAAATCTTAACAAATGGTGTTCTTAGGAAATAAAGTATGTACACACATTTCATAAATACAGCATTTAGATATAGAAAATTGCATACCCATGAGTCTCCCATTCTTGTTTTTACACATTAATCCACACCATGCCCCAGAACACTATGGCAAGGTTCATTCATTGACAGGCCAAAAAAAACTGTTCTGGTCTCGTTGAGGGGCGGTGACCCTTGACATAGAGGTCAGGGCACTGCTCCGCCCCCTGATAAGGGGTGACGACTTACAATAGTAGAGGGACTGGTGGAATGTCTCGCCCCTGCCCACACCGTTCATGATAACACCACATAAGCTTGACTACCGTGGCAAATATGATAATTTACGGGCAACTCAAAACTTCAATGTTTGCATAAAGGAAGAGAAAAAGTATGGAGTTTTAACCCATTGACGTGGTCGTAAATCGACCAATTTCTGGCTCAGTCAATCAAACACAATCAGACCTGACATCATACAAAGCTATTACACTCAGTATAATTATAAATGGTAAGTTTTCAGGTAGTAATACATTAACAAACTGGTCCAGCACATTAACAAACTGGTCCTGTTCATCTCAAGTATAATGTTTACCTGTTGTAGACAGCCAATATTGTATATTTCATAGGACTAGCCCAATTAATGAGATAAGCTCTACATAAACATAAAAGACATGTAAATATTCTGATGCTTTATCCATCAGAATGAAAAAAAAAAGTTTAATTGAATATACCTTCAAATAACATCATATTGTTTAAATGAAAATGCTCTTGATTTCAACACAGGTGTTGTGTAATTAACACTAGTGAAAAGTTATAAAGAAATTATAAAAACAAATTTTTACCAAACAAATCGCAAATCAATACTTTCTGGAATTAGTCACAGTTTTAGAAAGTATTTCAGGTAAACAAGTTCTTAACATGTATGTCTTACCAAGTTAACAAAGATAGATAGAAGTATCTTAACAATAAAACTATGTTCTAACTCTGATGATAGCAAATTAAATCCATTTAAACGCTGGACAAAAAGTTTATATCAATACTGAATCCTCTATAATAAGGAAAACATCTTACTAGATTTTATATATGGGTATCTCAAAACTTAACAAAAAGCACTTTCAAAAACCGGAACCAAAGTTTATGTATATCTCAAAACTGAACAAAAAGCACCTTCCAAAACTGTATGTACCAAAGTTTAGATTTGAAACAGATGTAAAACCTACCCTACATACTTCTATGACCGGAAATGTATCTACAGCTGGATACAAACAACAAACAGTCATCTAGTATTACTACAGCTCCTATGGAGACTGGGTAGGAGAAAACCCTGGTATAAAAAACATTTTTCTGAAGTTACATTAATAGGACTGAAGAGAACTTATAGTGAAATGCTGGCAACTGTATCAAAGCCAACTGGTGAATAGGTTTTTCTTTAAAACTGAAATTTTTAAACATGAAAGTTCATGCTTCACATGTAGAGCTTTCAGTCGACTTGTAATCTAAAGAAGAAACAGCATACCATGAAATGTATGTCGTCTGTGTTACAGATTTTAATATCCAATGGGTTGGATTTCCTGTTTTTAAGTGCACTTCCCCAAGACCATCTCAGGTGTCTGGCTAAGTCTTAACAAACACAGAGTTCCATACACTTCACCACATGTATTGATATAACATCACAAATCACACATACACTATACCCCAAAAACTGAAAATATGAATTAAAAGTGCCTTGCTGCTCAATTGAAAGGACTTGAAGCAGTCATTTTTAGTTGATCTAAACATATATATCTTTATTTTACAGAAAAATGAAAATTTCAACATTGAAAAGTTTAGACAAAACCAACATGCCAATGCATGAAGTTGACTAGACAAAATTCCACCAGTTTTTAATCGAAAGAAACCTCACAATAGAGGTCTAGGTAGGGACTTAGAACAATCAGACACATTATGTCAGACTTCTGTTCACCTGTACAAAATATACACATCCAAAACTAAACATCCCCTCTTCAAAAAAAAATTTTAAAATAAAAACAGGTAGGAAGAAGTCATTGGTAAACAAGGTTTTTTAAGATATGACTTAGCCTGCCAATCAAACCTACTGAGTTTTTATCATGATTAATCTGAAATAAATTGTTCAAAAGATTGCACTTGCTTCCCAGGGTCATACACAAGATATATATCAGAATACAGGGAATAATATATATATCCCTATCAGTTGACAAAGACTTCCATGCCTGATATCAAACGCTTGACACCATGTACAATACACCAGTTTACTGAATGATGATTTTTTTATTTAAATGGCAAAATTGTTTAATTATATGTAGCTGCACTTTAAGGCTGTAAGGTGACCTCAATCTCAATTCAAAATCTCACTATTGAAGGATAAAATTCAAGAACTGCAAGTAGGTAAATTGGGTGAGACATACAAGTTCCAAAAATAAAATATTTTATCCATTAGAAATGAAATACTTAAAAAAATCCATTTATATAGGCTTTATATGGCAAAACTATATTTTCATCAAAAATTAACTGTACAATTGTTACCTTGATTTAGTCCATATTCCTGCAAAGTACTTTCCGATAACATTGTCAGATTTTGTAAGTTTTCTTTTCAAACTCAGCACAAATCCAACAGCCAGTATAACAGGTTTGGTATAATGACGTCATAAGGAGCTAATACAGCACAGCAATTAAATGCCATGTATATGCTGTCCACAAAAAAATCCTACCGATATGATCATCAAACATTGTACCACAATCACTACCATTAAGCAGCATTTGCATATCATTGGAATAATGGTCTAAGTGTTTGTACATCATTACCTCTGTAACATTACAGTGTTCGTCATAACTACACACGTCTGACATGTTACAGCAGCTAATAATGCTCAATGTTTGCCTTGTAATGCCTCCATTCAATTTGAACAATATTTCATGTAACATTCAGCAAATCAACAGCTTGCAACATTGAATAAATTCTTTCATTTCAAAGAAAAAACAAAATTACAGAAAAGCTGCAGAAATATTCTAATTTAAACCAAATATGATTTTTTTTCTGAAATGTTGATTTCAAAATTGTTGAAAGCATGTCAGACATATATAAGCCTTATCATTATAGGAAGTATGAAGAAAAGTACTTTAAGCATCCTTTGCCACAATCTGGGTTTTCAAATTACTTTCAAAGTTTCAATATTGAGTTTATATAGGGATTTGGGTTGAAGCCATTTTGTAAATTTATCAAGCAAATTTTTATACCAATGAATCGGGTAATCTGTTCGATATCGCCTCCACTAAAATTTCTGTATACTTGTCCCACTTCCTATTTCATGAAATATTAATTTTCAGAATTTTGAAGAAACTTGATAAGCTATTTACTTAAACCTGACTGATCTTTATATTACCATTAGATGCCAAGATAAGAACATGGAATGTTCTTATTGAGATTGCCCTTTCAAAAAGCAGTCTTTCAATTTCGCTGATGATACTGATGACATCTTGAAAAGAAATTTTTCGATGATGTCCATCAGATATATCAACAAGAATCAGAAATCAAGGACAACCATAGTAGACTTTACACACAACCACTTATCAATAAGGGACAGCTTCACTTAAATCCATCAAGTGTTCTAGAGATTCAGGTAGATAAAGAAAGATTACGGTGAAGTTTTACAGTCGCCATCATGATCTCATTGGGAAACATTCTTTTTCATTGTGTAATTTCAAGTTGTGTTCATTTTTTGTTAGTATGGCAGGTGGCTTTGTTACTGTAAGCCTGGATCTCATTTAAGAACATAACATTATTTGTATCATGCCGACTTTCATTTACATGGCAAGTACTGTCAATGAAGTAGAAGACATTTAATACCCTTACAATTATATTGAAATACCATGTCTTATTGAAACTCTTGCACTTTTTTCAAGTGTCTCCATGCCTTCCTTTCATTCATATTTAGCCCTTATTTCCTCGATGATGAGTTTGAGTTATGATTTTGTTGACTATAATAAAGCAACAAGTACAGACATGTTTTTTTTTCCAATTCATGAATATCTACCAAATCCCAATTCCAGTACAGCACATGTTAAAGTAGGTAAGTATATTATATCTACTTTGAGTAAAATCCTTTTCCCGACCATTTCCAGCTGTGCATGATAACAATCTGTTTCCCTTATAAGAACAGATGTATTCAGATCTGTAAGTATATTAAATCAAACTTCTTCAACCTTTTCCCACAACACATTACTGGATAATCTTTTTTGCACTAATCAGAATTCAATGGACTCAGCTACCTGCCCTCATTCAATCATGATAGTAAGAACCTAGAAGACCTTGATCTGAGATTTGCAGCTTACGTACCACCCACGATTCCTAGCCACTGGGTCTTAATTAACACTTATTAGGACACAAATTCTATTTCACCTGCACCCCATCCTGAGCTCCCTGCTGGACACTGAGGCTCCTCTCAATGATCAACTCATTATGTAGGGTATTGGCACAATTATTTTTTCACACGCTCTTAGTCAATACCATCCAAACAGGAAGAATATGAAGGTTGGGGAAGGTTTTTCATGACAACGGTATAGAAGATCTAGTTTAGAATACACTTTAGATAATCACTGCCAATATATACACTAAAAACTATTTTCATAAGCCTCACATCAATACATAATTACATCTGTTGGAATTCTGCACTACATAAAGAGCTAAAATCAACAAAGTAAAAATAGTCTGTGAATTGAAGATGGTAGACAAATCAAAACATTATAGGATTTAGTATTAAGAAATAGCAATCATATCAAAATTTTCATAATTATTGAAAATCGTATTTCATACACCATCAAATTAGAGTTATTTAAAGACATTAATTTTCTGGTTTTGTCGTCATACTTCATAGCAAACATGCTCCTAACATTACATTTCCTGACTTGTAGACTTTTTTCTTAATTGTGTCTGCATGCTTGATAAATACAGCAGATTGTAAAACAATACTTTATCCAATACTGTTCCTTTCAGATGGTATTATCAATGCCTGGAATACACAATGAAATGGAGCATCACTTTTTGTACATATAGTTTTTTTCATATTATGACAAAATTGATGAAAATTGCTGTAATTTTCTCTGAACAAAATCCATCATGCTTTTTCGCAATATTTCTTGACCCAGAAGAATGTCTGTCTTGTTGTTCTTATATATAATTTATTTTGTTTTACTTTGGGTCCCAATGCAGAATAACTCAATTAATTTTGATGTACATTACTGCACCAAGTAAACTTTATCCTTATACTGTAGATATACATATTTAAGTGGTGATCTTATTTAAGCACTGAAAATATTGCACTAAAACATTATGGCGCTAATTATTGCTTCTGATGTGTATTATTGTGTAAAGCAACAATTGCAAATGCATGAATTCATCATTGTGCTAATTATCTTAAATGTGATAATGTGCTAAAATTTGATTACACTAAATCAAGCACTTTTACAATAATGGTCAGAAGTCAGAAAGAAGAAAACATAGTGCTGAAGTTTCCAAGTCAACTGGCTAAAAAGGATCAAAGTTGACAATGTATTTCAGCATCCTGTGCATGCCTATTGATTTATACTGTCCCTTATACTACTAGAGCTGACATGACATCAGGGAGATGACTGAAAATGCCTTATTGAAAAGGAAGTCATATCTAGTGTGGGATATACCCCTTTGAAGATATTTTGATACATATGAAAAACTTTTGCAAAATTGTACTGTAAATAAGTCTTTAGTTATGATAGACATAAAAAAGCAATTAAAGGAGAAAATAAAAGAATGATTTAAACCACTCCAAATATCATTTCTTTGCTGTTAATTAAGTCTAAATCCATGGTTTACTCATGGTATATACCTTCATTAGCTAAGGACAGCAATAAGGCAAAGAGAAATTGTTTTGAGTTGAAATTAAGTCAAGTGTTAGATATATACAGTTCAGTGTTATGGAACAGGTTATGATTGTGAAACAGAATTCAATTTATTTCCTCAATAGACAGATGCTTAGCATAGGATTACCTTTCCATGGCAAATTTAACTCAGCATCCTTTTCAATATTATCTTATTTCTACAGACCAAACAGTTCAATACTCTCTCATACACAATATTGATTTACACTTCCTTCAGTTCTATACTCAAAACATAACCACAGGATCACCACAAACATGAAATAAATAGGTAAGCTCCATACAAATCAATTAATAAAGTTACTTTTTCCCTGCATTCTAGTGTTATGACTAAATTGGAACATTTAAAAACAAGTTTGACAAAAAAATTTAATGGAAGACCATGTGCAGTACTCAATCCATTGGTATGTTTAACTGCATATAACTTTTGACTTTCTGCAGATGAACGCAACCGAACTTTAACTTTCAGCAAATTACCTAAACTTAACTTAAATTTCCTGCAAATGACCTCAACATAACTTTAACTTTCAGCAGATGACCTGAACTTAACTTAAATTTCCAGCAAATTACTTCACCATAACTTAGATTTTCTGCAATTACTTCAACCTAACTTTTAACTTTCTGGAATGACCTTGACATTAAATGTTTACTAAGTTTAATTGCCTGCCATTAGACAAGAACATTTTAATGCAGCTCCTTGTACTAACTTGTGACTATCTCAGTGAACCACATACAGGAGGCCCATCACATACCATCAATAATGAAGAATCTTAACGGAAAAAATCACAACCATGACAGCAAAAGGCAGTTTGTTTCCTGCTCCAAGTCATTAATATGTATTAATTGCACCTCACAGGCACACATCTCAGATCTTCATCTGAAGTTACATTTAGTCTGTTCTAGTAACTACCGAACTTTTGAGGCCTCCTTTCAGTTCATAAATGAAAACATATTGGTTAATAGGTATGTATACCTACAGCCTTAAATATCATTTTAAGAATTCAGTGATAAATCAATATGCTAGTCTGTACTCACAGAATGTCCATGGGACTCGTATCTGATAACACTAAAATTTTCTATTGTGTGATCCATTGTTTTTTAGCAATAAAGTTGAAAAAGACTCATGAAAACAAATTACAGATTGATCACTGAGAAGTTAAAACTTATTAGACAATGCATTCCCATCTGTCCCTTAATTATACTGAGGCTAATCCCACTTAACCTTAAGATAACCAAAATGAATTACAAGACAAGTTTTCATGCACACATACAGATGATACTATTTTGTTGTTGGTTAGTAGACACTTAGTGTTTGTATTTTGCTTTTGGGAGCAGCATAGACATGCCCGTGTTCATTATTACCCTCCATTAAAGAAAATGATAGGCCATTATTATTTAATTGCTGGATAAATTCAATATCTGAGCAGGTCGTAAATTACAGCATCAAATTTTGAAGGTAATTTTTCCACAGCAATGCATCTTTTCAATTCCACATAAATTATTTGTGTCTACCAGGTAGAAACATGCATATCCTTTTTTTCCACATACACAAGGGACTAACAAGCTAAAATAATGATTCAGCTGTTCAACAATTGATAACAAATTTCATGGTCCAATATCCTAAAAGTAGTCATTTAAATATATCCACAAGGTATTTACATGTACACAATTAAATGAGAGAAACATCATCAATGCTTTTGTCTTAAATAAGGTTTCATTTTGATGGTTATTTACACCATATCAATAAAGGCTTTGTGTTATTGTTCGGATAGTCAAAACTGATTGCCAGGGGTAAGTGAGGCAGAAAGCAAATGTCTTTGAGATATAAAAGAGAACCCACCTACAGATTTGTATTGATATATTTGTAGATTATTCATAGCTACATCAAGTAAACAGGTGCTAATTCATTGATTTCCCTCCAATAGTTCCTACTATAACGCAAACAAAAACGACGTCAGCATCAACAGCCATATGGCCTGCATGGAATCCTTCTACAAATATTTTTTCATTCCTTTTTCCTATTAAATGAACAACATAAGAATTACATACATGCAATCTTGTCTTGCTTGTACCACTTCTTCTGACATGTGAATCCGCAATTACTTTCCATTTAACTGCTATTCAAACTACACAAAAATCATGATGTTTCATGAAATACACAAATTTCTGCATAAAGCAAATTAGATAAATACTATCATTACAATTATGTATGTTGTTTTGATATTATTACTGCAGTTTCTCAAAATCTGTGGTCCTTACCCTCTTCATGTCAAAACGTATAAAAAATAAATTGGAAGTTATTCATATAGCAGGTTGGAATGTCCATACTATATCAGATTTGTTTAGAAATAGAGTTTGCATTTTCAGATTGACCTTAACACAAAACTTTAAAATCCGGTTTTCTAGCACCTCTGTAATTTCCAAAACTCTATATTAAAGATCAGTTGAAATGGACAAGTCCTTTATTAGCAAATATCTAAGATATGAATTATTGTAAGGTTGGACATCATTAGGAAAAAAACAATATGCTACAAGTAACCAAAAAAAAATACAATAAGTTTCAAAAAATATATCAATCCTGCATTCATTACGGTTGGTAACAAAGGTAGCTTTGCCTTCAAATGATCACAACTTGAAAAGTATTGTGTTATAAGAATACAGCTTACAAGAAAAATTTTGCCATCTCCAGTTTGTAATTCATTAAACCAATGGATACTGTAACTTACGTTAAGTGCACAGCACCAGGTGACATAATATGTTAACAAATAAAGTTGCCTTTTTTTTACAAATAAAACAATAATTATGTGAAAAAACACTATCATGTCCATATAAAGGCACAGACATACACATAACATGTGACTTCATTCCTATCCTGATCCATTTCAGTATGTCATTGATGAATTCTTGTTAAGTTCGAAAACTGGTAAATTTTGAGTATTTTGACTTTCCCTGAAAATTTCAACATAAAAGAGTTCGACTGTACTTGCAAATGACCTACTGCCGGTAAATCCGAGGAAACCTGCTTGCTCAGCTACAGGGTTTAAAAAAGATTTACCAGAAAGCATCTTGCAATTATATATTACCTATAATTATATCCAGAAAATACTTTAATTATTAACAAACCAACAATATTTTTGGCAATGTTTAAATTAGGTTTCTGTTAAGATCCAGTACCAATGAGAATAGCTGAAACATGGAATGACCAGCAAAAGCATTGTGACATCACAATACAGCAGGATGAGTGTAATCTCATTACATTGGCTGTCTACTACTGTTGTAATAACTATGATCAATTACTGGACGAGAAGTAAAAAAGTGCTTCATTTATGGCACTCTCTAATTCCTTTCCTATACTGCTTCTGTTTTTCGCATTTGTTTAAAAAAAAGCAAGAACTTTTTCACACAACCACTTTTAAAAATTTGATATGAATGTACTACATGTGTAACATGAAGTAATACACCCTGGGACAGATTTTTGTAAGAAAAAAATTGATCTCTGAACTAATATGGTACAACAATTTCATTGCTTCATAATTGGAATCAGTTACGATCTATTATATCATACAAAAGAATATCATATATATGTTTACATATTCAAATTTGACTGTGATCATGGGATAACAGTTGTATTTACCATCACAACATCAACAGAATCAAAAACAAATTTGGTCTAGAAATGTTTTTTCCGTTGATTACCATACAAAATGTACATGTATCTAGCTGATGATAGAATTCTGTCAGGGATGAAATATCACTGTAAAGTTACAATAATGATAAAAGTTTGGGTAATTACAAACATGTGTGATGATCAAAATATAGAAATAACTTTCCTTCATCTTTGAGAATTGTTGACCATTCAGTGTACATGTTTCCTGTTGTACCTCAGTACACATTTTCTAACCCATCCAATATTTCTTGGTACCTCTGTACTTGCAAAAGTCATGTTTTTTAAAAGAAAGTTGAAGGCATTTAAACTTCCCCAATTAATGATAAATGAATAGAACTCTTCACATTAAATAACATAATTATCATTTTACAGTGATGTTTTGATAAATAAACAATGTACTCAAGTACAACAGTATTTAAATCTGGTTGTAGTGTATAAGTTTCAATGGATCTGTACCACACAGGGACCAAAAACATCCATGACAACACTTAAAACATGTTTATCACTGAAGTTATTCCAACTCAGGGTTCCTTTGTTTTTGCACAATAACTATTGCATAAGATTCATTCACAAAACACATAAATGTAGGCCTTTGGCCAACATAATAACACATATGGAAATTAATTATGTTGAAAAATTACAGAAATTGGAATTAATAAAATAAATAACAAAACATATCTGATGGGTTTATTGAAGGAAAAAATTTGAGCCTAGTAAAGAAATAAAAAAATTATTCACCTAGAGAAGACATATATTTCTATGAGTCTCGCAGTCAACATTAGGAGCAAGATAAGACAGTATCAGATCCATCTGCAAGTTGTCAAACTTCAGCATCAAAATCTCCTACTTGATTCACATACCCAACCAGCTTAACTTTTTCAATTATGAAAACATATATATACATTTTTTGAGAGGTATAGAGCAGACACTGACTCTCCTACACCATGCGGTCTATGGTTTACAGCGATACAAATCACCAAGAAGCTCCCATAAGGAAACCAGTGTGTGCTAAGCTACATACCTGATAGAGAATCCATTAAAAAGTATTACAGATTTTCAATTTCTTAAAAAAATTATCGTGCCAATTTTCATGTTGATAAAGAGGTAAATGTTTAGTGTTTCCTTTAATTGTATAGACGTAAAAACAAATTTGTACAAAACACTTCTCTTTCACTATTTAACTTATGGACAGGATATACCCGACAAAAGAAATGCCAAAAATAGAACAACTTGAACAAGTTAAAAGTGGGCATACAACTTGGAAACTGGCACAGATTTATAAACCTATACCCACCAGGTGCCACTGAACAATATAGCCATTATTAATTTGGCAATTGGTACAAATTTCCCAGGTAATTGGCCAGGTACTTGTACCTAATGTCTCTTGTCAAGATAGCATCTACAGGTGTATAGAAGGTACAGGTGTAATCTACTTACCTGTAAGTTAATATACACTAACTAATTGATCAGGTGAAAATTAAATGGTTTATCTGTTATTAAGCATCGGAATATTCAGAATTTCACCGATATCTATCAACCGTAATGTATGTATTCATACATGTATCAAATAACAGAATTTCAATTTTCTTGTGCTTAAATGTTTCAATAATAAATATTTCACTAGGTCTACAGTTTGGTGCACTGTATATAATGAGAAATAGAAGGCTTATAACAGTTTTATGATTGAAACTAAAACAAAACAAAAAACTCCAAGTCATCTGATCTACCAATTTAATGTTACAGTTCAAATATTAGGGGAAAAATGCTGCATGGAAAATGTTGAAACAATTACATACAATACCAGCTCCTAGGATGAGGATATTATTTCCAACAATGCACACACTTTACACATTAGGTAGATATTATCATAGGTAGGGACCAACTACTTGCTAATCAGATGTAAGCTGGTAATCAGAAGGAATATCTGTGAAACTGAATGTCCCCTTATCACAGTCCAAATGTTATCCTGAGCTAAGACCCTAGGGACTCCCAGATAAAAGGGCCCTCAAATCACAAACCCCCTAAGGACACTTCCAGGGGGACAACTTCAAACAGCTTAACTACCAACACATACAAGGGATATTGTGTCCCTTATTTAGAGGATTAAGGAGATAAACACACCCCTGTAGTGTCATGATTACTAGAACCTACAACTTTCTGTGTCAAATACCCAAAACTGGACAAGTAAAAGACAAGCTGAAATAATAAGCAATGTAGTATTTGAGAAATTTATCTCATCTGCTACCCCATTGGCCCAGATAGATGCTGTTGACATAAAAACTTTATGGTTATTTAAAAGAGGCAAGTTAGAAGAATCTTTCTTATAATGAACCCTTTTAAAAAAATAAACGAAAGTTTAATCCATTAACTAAAAAAATCAGTTACACAATCAAGTAAATGAACTATATATACTAAAGAAAACATAGATTGTTTTGACTTACTCCCACGTCACAGTTGAGAAGCAAATTCAATAAAGGTGTTTTATTATCAGATAAATCAAAAAACATCGTCACATGACTATCCTTCAATTTTTACATCCATAGTAAAAAAAATAGCTTAATATGTGATAACATTAGCTTTTGCTGGCCTTTAGTTATTATGAAAATTCCAGATTCATTAGTAGTAACACTCATTCCAGCAATGACCTGAAGGTCTAATACAACAATAAATCAAATGATGCATATTATTCAGAAAGACAATACACTCTTTAATATACAGAATTTGTTTTGCCCTGGGCTAGAATATTTTACAGGACTGCCGAATATTCATGAGAGGTCCTCTTCATGATAAACCCTACATTTATCATTAAATCATTCAACAGCCATAACATCTTATAAAACATAAATCTAAAATAAATTAAAACTCTTTCAACTAGAGAACTGTATCCATCACTTGTAGGCTATAATGAAGACACCAATGTAAAAGTTTAAAATAAACATAAAACGGAATGGGTTGCCCAAAACCACGTAAATACACTTCAATGGGTCCGAGAATATCTATATCAGTAGGCCTACATTGTTGGTTTTTAATCATTCATCAAATATATCACGTCAATACTAGCTCAGTCTGGCCTTTGCTTGTGATGTTATTTCTCGGGAAAATCTGGGGCATCTCATCGACAAAAAACTTTCTTAACTTCAAGTTTACATAGACTGCACTGACAGCGAAACGTCAACGGCCAAATACAATTTTTTTCTGCAAGCAGCATGTACGGTTAATACTTGGTGTAGATTACAAGTGAGAAAATAAGATAAATACACAAAGATGAACCCTGATATGAATATCAACCCAGTCACGTCTGTAAAATTTAATTCAACAGACAAAACTGCCAGCTTATAGCGAGAAAGCGTTGACCTCAAACTTCGACAGTGCGATCTCTGCCCTGCTTTCGCGGCGGTGTAAACTAGCAAAGGAATCCACTGTTTGAAGTGAACGATCGAACAGAATAAGTAAAAAATACGTGTTAGAGTACTTACCCAGTTTACTACAAACTTTCCATCACTTGTTTCTACCTGTAAACTCCCATTCGTATATATTGTGTCCAAGGTAAAAATTCTGAGTTCCGGAGCTATTCAAAGATGGCGGTGAAATGTACCGGGTGACGTAATTGCAGCAACAACTCGGAATTCCGGAAGTAGTTGAAAACATTTGGCAGGAGAAAAGCGCGGGAAGCATAAGCACATTGTTCACCTGTGCAGCGGGCCAACGTATTAGGGAAAATACTTCAGTCACGATAAGAAAAGTCACTGTTATTGAATAGAGTCAACAAGGTTTTCCCGTACAGAACAGTTTGAAATCACTTTTCCTTAGAGAAAATTAGAAATAACGAGCGCTGTCTTCTTTAGATTTGGCACAGTGATTTGCCAGTCAGTCGTTGGAAAATATTTTTTAGAAGCCATTACTAACCACAATTAATGCAGACTTTTTAGTGGAATAGCATTCCAAATTACATTGCTCTTGAAGAGGAATATTTTTTTTGAACGCTCGGACACACGTGTAGACTACACGTGCTGGTAACAACATATTCAGAGTATGGATAGGTTGTCGACTTTCATTTTATGATGTATTTATATATAATATACATTTAAGAACATTTTAACGCAGGTAATAAGCATACATAAATAGGATATAGCAATAAAACTAAAACCATAACTTAAGAGATAAAATTTCCCATTATGTCATAAAGATTTTTTGTTTAATTCAATGGCGTGACTCTACCGTCAGGGAGGCTGCAAAATACAAAGCGGCGGAAATGATCCATAATTTATCCATGCGTGTAATCACTGAATCTTCTTGAATGAGCGATTTCAGATTTACCTATCACCCTAGAGTGCCTCGTCATCGCATATAACAGACACGTGTATTTATGTAAGCATCTTCGGGTCGTCCCTTGGTTATTCGTTAGTAACGCCGGACAATAATCTTCATATTAAAACACTTTCCTTATTTAGATCTCTATGACATGTTACAATTCAATTATAAAAACACAATGAATATAACCTGTTAGAACACGGAATAGCGAAATAAATTTTATTGAGTGTGTACCACTTTTAATAAATAGATACATAAACCGTAAATACTAAATCACAGACATTAGTATTTGTTATCGGACTCTGATAACACCCGTTATGAGCACACATGTAATGACACTACAAACATTGTATTATGAATACATGTATGATAGCACTATTTACATATATTCTTTGTGGCACCATCAATTAAGTCAAAGAGTGAAAATATTGTCCTTTTATGGATTAAACAATATTGTATTTCCAACGTTTCAAAATTTATACTTGTCAAGTCAAAATCCTAAATATGAAAGAAATTAAACTTGACATGAGTTTGAGGCCATGTCGCTTTCTGTATTTACGATTAACTGTCCATTACCGTGATAAACAGTACACTTTTTTATTTCTTTTTTTTTCTGCAATGACAATGAACCGTACTGATGCATGTTATATAAGTACACGCCCATTTTGTAGAACACGAATAGTTTATTCAAAGGTCCGTCGATCATCCAAATATGTATTATATTTAAAATATTAATCATACGATTATTGATAATCGATTTCGTAATAATCAGCAGGCCTTTTGATAAAGAATTTCAGCATAACACTCTTAAAACTTTTTACAGAAAATAAAACAGTTGGGTAGGTTAGGCGATATTCATAGTTGTAACTTAGTGTGACAAAAAGATGATTACACATAAAGGAAATATTGAACTTTTTGAAGGGAATGAGCTTCACAAATCGATGTTTTATTTATTTTGGTAGGAACAAAAACAGCGTTTTGTGTGGAATTTCCAAAGACTTCAGTTGATAACATATAGATTTATAGGTTTCCTTTGAACTATATAAATGTAACATAGAAAAAAGCCGAATTATGTTGTTGTTTTTTCTACAGCTGCGTTGCAGTTTCAATTGATTTATGGTGTTTAGGGTAATTTACGAAACTCAATGTACACCACGTTTATGCGCGCGTGTATATATATTTAAATGAGTAGGCTCCGTACTGTATTTGTGGTACAGCATACATCTTGTCAATTATCTAAGTAAAACACATCTTTTATTTACACATTAAATGAAGATTACGTTATTAAAGCAAAACTTATCCACACAAAATATAACAGTTGAAAAGTGGAATGAATTGTGATGTCTACGTCACATTTTCCGCTATATTATTTTTTAATTAATGTATTTCTTTTCAATGGATATCATGTACAATACTATTATGTATTTGTTGATCAATTTTTCGTCTATTGACATTAAAATTTTCACGCTTTTATTATTTCTAAATAATGTGCTTTTTTGTTTTTGTTTTGTTTTTTGTACATTTTTTTTATTGACGATACAACTGGGTAAGCATACTGCATGATGCTTGTCAATTTTCTCCTTAACAAACTTCCACGAAGAACACCCAGAAACCGGAAACATTGTGTTTTATATTTCTGCTGAGGGAGGGATGTAAATTTACGATAGTTTAAATTCTCATTTCTTCTCGTTGTTTGTTTGTGTCAAGCTTTAATCACGTTTATTTATTTATTTATTTTTGGATCAACAAATGAACAAATGAAATTATTAAGTCATTTATCAAAATTAATTTCAACACATTACTATATACATCACACTTAGATACTGAACATATGTTATATGTTAGATTACGTGTTTTTAGTTTCATTAGAATGTTCAAATGATACCGGACGAATTGATCATTGCAAAAATTTCTATTTTTATAAACTTCATTTATTTTTTTTCATGAAAAGTAAGAAAGTGCTACAATATTATTATTCGAATGTTAATATGCACATGTATCACTATGTGCAACTCTTTAGAAAGGTAACATACATATGTTAAAAGTAAATCTATTCATTGCTTCTCAACCCACGTTTTATTTTATAATTTTAAGAATGCCTGCACACATATATATATTTAATTTTTACCAAAAATATTACTGGCGGTTTTTGTCATTAATCACACAGCCTAGATACAAAGCTGGTGTCTTATGCTGTCCATCATTTCAGATTGTTTTGTGGGGTATTTTTTTTTAAGTGAAACATTCTACCTGTCACCAGTTTATATTTTGGTGGTCCATGTAGATGGATTACCTGGTACGGAGATCGTATCACGGAATCACACCCGTGAGGTTTTACAGTTGACCAGGCAGTATGTTATCGTAGAGTAATTCAGTGCAAATCTGCACGCCATGTTTATTTGTAATTTCGGAGAGGAGCCAAAACACTGCACGAGATCCCTGTATTTATTTGAACGACATACCACAGCATATAGTCATCTTTTATTCGTGAATTAAACTGCTTCGGGTGAAGCTCGGAGGAATTACCTCCCTTACCTAGACGGTGATGCGAGGTAAATGACACCTTCACCCAAATAACATAGGATGTATCGATATCATATAGTTAAGACAATGAATGCCATAAGATGCAAAGAGAAGAGAAATCGATAACCTTGATGGAATGGTATTTCCAAATGTTATGAATATCGCGTGAAGCACAAGGAAAAGTGTAAAAAAAAAAGTGATTAATGTCAAATACTGACTGTATGTACGGTGGTTTGATCGTCTAAAAATACAGCAAACTACTACATTATACATGAAAGTGTTTTATTTCGTTGTTGTGATATATTCCTCTTTATATAGATTTTATTGAAACAGAAAAAAATAATTAATTACTAGAGAAAAAACCCCTAATGTAAGATGATCGCCATTATCGGATTGTATCGTATCAAATGATGAATTGATTGGTATCCTAAACATTGTAGACAAAATGAACGATATTGACGAACGTGTGCTCTTTCCGACAGGTATTTGTCAAACCCACTGGTATGAGACATCACTAACGTAACGATGTTCTGTTGTTTTAGCTGTTATAGACGGACAAATAAGGATACATATGTAAAACGACAAGTAGGGATCTAAGTGGGATGGGCGATCTTTTGTTATCAGTCGAGGATTCAGCTACTTTCCGAATTTGTGATTTTAATTCTTTTATTTCCTTGTGTTTTATAGCACATCGGAAAGAAGAAATATTTACTTAAAGCACGTGACACAGAGTAAGAAGGTACAACACTATTGTACATAACGATAAATAATCTAACATTTACTTTGATAGTAATTCGTGTTAGAGTAATGACATAATGTTCTATCTTAGATAAATGCAACAACAAACAACACACTGTAAAATAATATTAAGATAATAATATAACACAGTTATCAGCACACATAATAACTGTATAATTATGATATAATATACTTATAATTTTCTACAGTGATAATTACTAATTACTGTTGAATGACTAGCGTGATAATACTTTAGCATTTTAATTGAATTACATACTGGTCTGAAATATCAGTGACGTTGTATATCGACATCACACAATGTATCTGAGCAGCACAGCGGATACTATTGATGTACAGTGTAATCTAGCAGTAAACTGGCATTTACATACACACTGGTTCCTTTAGTTATAATGACAGAATGATAAAATAAATATATACAAACATTATGGCAGACTGTTACATACATTTTGGATACTTTTTTTTCAATCTAAACACACTTGGCCATCTATAGTAATATGACTTAATATATGTACCTGGTATAGAGTGAAATTCATCCTAGATCATTTGTTTGACACAGTACACAGGTCCTTTGTTCTCTCTGCTGATTTCTATATCTTCCTTGTTCTATATTAAGATGCTGTGAGTTTAACTGAAACATGTCTATGTGTTTTTTTTACTGTTGAATTAGAATTGTGAAGAAAAATATCAATTATATATATATAAATAATATATCCCATTGATAAACGTAAAATCGCCAGATGTACATAAACATCTTAATTTCCCATTAAATATACAATATGTCATTCGTTCACAAGTTAAAAAATATCTGATTAATAGACAGCAACGTGACGTATTGGACGGTGTAACATCTAGCTATACTCAAATTAAAGCTGGTGTGCCTCAGGGTTCCATTCTGGGACAGTTACGGTTTCTTATATATATCAATGACATTGTATCAAGAATTGATTGTCTTGTGAAATAATTTGCGGATGACACGACATTAGCATATTTTGGTTATTGGAAATTACCCCAGGTCTTGGTTTAAATATGGATCGTTCAAAACTTCAAGACCGGGCAACCTTATTGTTAGTTCAGTTTAATGCAGAAAAAACAAAACACGTGTCAAATGACTTTCTTAACAATGAATAATACAATAACAAAAACTGTTACGTCACATAAACACATTGATGTTACTCTACATTCAGACTTTCTTTGGCTAATTAGATCACGTTTACTCAATTATTTCAAAAGCATTAAAACGTCTGGCAGTATTACGTAAACTCAAATTTAGTCTCGACCGTTTCTCCATAAAACGAATTTACCTCCCCTTTGTCAGGCCAATATTAGAGTAAGCTGATATTGTTTGGGACACTTTGCCATCATTTTTTAATAAAAAATTAGAAGACATTTTTAGAATCTGCTCGAATCGTTACCAGACTAAACTTGTAAGTGTTGACCTTCTGTATAAGGACTTATGTTGGGAATCTCTCTCTTAACGTCGTGAAAAACATAAAATTATACAAATTCCTAAAATGGTACGTAATATAACTCATCATACTTGTCTGATGTCTTAGACCCAAAACGTTCTGAAATCCATGGTTGGAAAAATAGTTAAGAAACTGATTTCTCGTTGACTAACATTAGAACTATGTAGTACAAGTATTCTTTTCTTACGTTGTCTATAAAGTTATGGAACAAGTTACCAAATGAAATAAAACCCTCTATTTCTCTGATAAAACATCACTTGGACAGAACTCAATCCTACGTACATAAATCGTCATTTTAATGTCGGAACAAAGGCGGCAAGGTGTTAAGACCGCATATCATAAACTTCTCTTTTTTTCCATCTTGTTTTTTTAGATGTACGTTTCTTGCATTTTCTTGCATTGTTTGCGAATTTTATAGATATTGGAATAAAAACTATTTCCTTTTATAAACACGATTTTGTACATGATCAGCAGTATTTCTAAAAATTCTTGTATAATTTCATGACATTCGCGGACTGGGAGTGGAATGAGAATTACCCGAAGTTAATTATTGTAGTTGTTTTAGTTATGTGTTATTCACCTTTAAAACATCTTAATGTTTTCGTACCTAGTTTGCATTTGTCAGGAAGAAACCTTCCACTGTTTCTTTTTTCAGTATTTTTAGAGTATTAGAAATTTACAAGAGTTAATTAATCTCTTTGAAATTATTGTAGGCGAAAATAAGTTGATAATGACTAGTATATCTGTCCATTTGCAATGCATTGTTAAAATTTATTAT
This sequence comes from Ylistrum balloti, assembly GCF_031769215.1. Taxonomy (NCBI): domain Eukaryota; kingdom Metazoa; phylum Mollusca; class Bivalvia; order Pectinida; family Pectinidae; genus Ylistrum; species Ylistrum balloti. Next base: position 1,928,705 of record NW_026782081.1, on the reverse strand, counting down.
TCTGTACCCATTTGTATGTGTCCGAGACTATATTACTCTTGAAATCGTAGGAAAAATAAAATAGATAAACAAATAAATACCCTGGCTACTAAAAAAACATCTGTCCAAAATGTTCTTTGATCTCACTTTACTGATGTTTATGGCCCGTGCTCTTTGCAGGGGAAGGCATACATGGTTCAGGTCAGGGTATTGGAATAAGCGTCTTCTGCTTCATGGACGACACTCGCCATGTAAATCTTGGTCAACAATTGGAACAGGCCCTTGAATATCGATTAATTGCGACATGTCAACATCATAGGCTGGGAATGCATGGTTGTTGATATCCAGAAGTGGTAAATTTAAATTTGGAAACTGAAATCATCACGCTTATTAAGTTATCATACAGTCTGGTGGAAATTTGACCACGTTAGTTTCATTGTAGGAAAGGATCGAAATAAGCGACTGATGCAGAACAATCTGTCGTATCCTTGATTTCCAACTCTGGTTAGTGAATACAGTGGGTCGGGTCAATAAATCTCATGCTTTTAAAAGACAAGACGTTAACATCAATATATCTGAAAGTGAAATTAAACGACTTTGCAAGGTCTTTGTAGCCTGTTTGGATAATCTATACGATAAATTTGACCTCGTATGAAAACAAAAACTTGACAGTAAATAGAGGGGCTCAGTTAGTACCCATAGTATGCCAAAAGGTTTTTGGAAGAACTTACCACAACAAAAATAGACGAAGATTTTGTCAACCAGAAACTCGATAATTTTTATGATCCCATCCTCTGTATATTTCTTTGATTTGGACGGTTTTTTTTTTTGACGAAATACGCTCCAGTATCTAGATAGAGAGGTGCGCTAGTCCAGTAATTAAATAAATTTCATCATTTTCACAGATGCGAACGGCAGAAGGGACGTAATTCTATCGTGAAACTACTCCGTTTTGGAAGATGACTGGAATTTTCGTGAGACTGCAATAGTTCGTAATGGTGTCTAAAATCAACAGCGCTTTAGGACTCGGCTGATTTGATATGTCTATTATCTTAATTTTGTGTATTTTCTTCGTCGATGGTTCCATGATCGGTCCTTCATTCTGGCTCGTGTATGGATTGATAACAGTACCCAAACAGTTTTGTTTGAGGATTAATAACCAATAACTGATTAATATCACACAAATATATATAAAATAATCAATGTAAAAAATCAAACATTGAAAAAAGTTGAATTTTCACGATATTACTTAAAAAGAATCGTAAGTCAAAAAAGTGTAACGAGACAGACAAAGAGAGAGAGGTATCTTCCACTTCAACAACAACACTTGTCAAAGGATTTCAGATACAAGCGTTACAGCAGAACCACCACGCACACTAACGAGCATTAAACAAGAAGATAAAATATTGTCTAACTAGTATCACAATGCCGCCGATAAAAAAACGCAAAACAACATTATTCTTCATGCCCAAACTTGATTATATCCCTCCAGACAATGTATTGCGAGTCCTCCATCTATCGAATTCTAACACAGAAATCATGATATTGGGAACAAACTATAGAATATAAAACAGCTACACGTGAACAGTGTAGTGAGATGTTACTATCAGAGAAACGAAAAACTGATATACGCCAATACAGAGACGTATGTATCACATATGTGATATATACGTCTCTGGCCAATAAGAAGTATTTTCACTGTAGTCATTGTAGGAGTAAAGATCGTCTCATACAGTTCTAGCATCTTGGTTTTCATTCAACCTCAAGGGACACAACGTTTCTTGAACTGAAAAACGACACGTCATCTGTTTTTGTAATGATAATTTTTTCAAGATAACCATTATCTATAAGTTTGTAAGTCTCTCACGATAATAACCTGGCTGAGGGATGTTCTCAGTTGGTTCCAGCAAACTTCAGGATGTTTCTGAATAATACGTATAAAAGTGTTGTTGACAGCTACGTGAATGTATCGCTGTTTTCACTTCCGGAACAGAAATATCTCAGATAAAATTAAGATAATTCAGTAGCTGAATGACGTAATTTCATCCTCCTCCGACATAATTACATAGGTTGGCACCACCCTCTGGATCCAACAGTGGACATATGTGAAATGTTCCATTTGATTCTGTAAGTCTATAAGACATCGTGATTTTTCTGTATACAGTATCAAGTAGTTTGATTCTATAAGTCTATAAGACACCGTGATTGTTTTGTATACAGTATCACGTATCTTCATCTGATTCTATAAGTCTATAAGACATCGTGATTTTTCTATGTAGAGTGGTGTGTATAATTCGATAACTACAGAATGCACAGTGTATATTTAAAACCTCGTTCCCAGTTTACGTGCCGACATATACGTAAATCGGCTAAATACATGGTATGAACTATACCTGACAGAGAAATACCTACATGTAATGATATCTCTAAAATGTCCACCTCATTTATAATTATCTATTTACAGATCATTCTATTGATTTTAATTGCTATCGTGATTAGTTTTACCCACAAATCTTTGATATTTGATGTTACGTTCGTTATCACTATTTTTTTCATTAGTTTCAATTTCCAAATTAAAAAATAACCCGAGAAAGCATTTTTCTGTTTGATGGACTAATGACTGTAGTTGATGTTCAAATATGTCCATAACATGAAACTTTGAATTGAAATATATTAGGAACGGAAATCGAAACCGAATCCCTTTGTTGTGAAAAGTCATTCGTTTTAATATTTGTGAACATTGATCTATATTTAAGTTAATTGTATGTTGTTGATTTTCCAGAATAAACGAGGTCAGTCATGCTATGGGGTTGTCTGTTAACATTTCATAATTACAGATGTATTGAAATACGCTACTTAACGGTGATAGATAGAGATATAAAATGTAAAACATGGAGAAAACCTGTGTTATCATATGCTCTGCCACAACTTCAATGAATACCAGATAGTGCGTCACAGCGTAGAAGGATCGTGGGTTAGTGTTTGTAGGATCTTCTACTTTCTTGACAGCTCTGTCTCTGAAAAAACATTGAGCATAGTACGTATGTACTGGAATGTGATCTATTGTACCAAGGACTTATTTACAGATATATCGAAGTCTGTGATTGTACCAATATGTTCAGTGGTTTTAATGTTAGTAGGTAAAACACCCCATGAAATCATTCTACAGTGAACCGCCCAGAGTGCCATAAGGAAGTCCATATTTTAGATAAAATTAACCATCACACTTACAGCCATATACATTTAATACTCATACCCTTTTTAACACTGATGCAATGATTCCGTTCATACTAATGCATTTTGGAGACTAGAGGTACTTCTGATGAACCAGTAACTTAAGACCTAAGATGATCTAAACATCACTAACCTCATTAATATCTTTCTGAACTAAAGCTTACTTTTCATTCAAAAATTGAAAGTTAATTGCAAGTCTAATTAAGCAGAATTTGGGAATAATATGTTTCATCTTATATATATATGATCCAGGTGGAGACTACTGACAATTAAGATATGGTTTAAAATGAACAGTAAGACCTTTGGATTTTCATGAATGGTACAATGTATCTGAATTTCAAGATACCACATTTGTACCAATCCCGACAGTGCAGACCTTGTTGGAGAGAAGACTAAACCAGGGAACATGAATATCAAATACAAATATATATTGGATGATCCTGTTGTTAAAACCACTCTGTAAGGTTTCCATCATAATTTCAGTTAAGCTATCCAATTCTTTCCTCTATGTTGATATGATTTCCACCAATATGCATTATAATCCTTGTACCAATTATCAATTGTATTAACAGTAAAACTATCAGTTTTTTTTATATGTCTTCAAATTCAAATAATTTAGGTGGATGCAGTTGTGCCACCTATCATGAAATATGTTAGTGATTTTCTGTAATTCTTTGGCCTATCCTACCACGCCTGAAGATGCATGCCAAGGCCTGTGGTAACACCCCCATCCATGACGGTTGGTATTTTGTAAGGTAGCTCAGATTCAAACATGTTTGTTTTATTGTTGTAGTGTCTTTTTACCTTGACTGCTCTGGATGACACACAACATAAGGAGATCCTATTGTATGACCCTGGCTGTTGATGAAACGAACAAAAATAAAACTAATGTACATTATTTTATATTGGACGGGACAAAATCAAATAAGTAAGTGGACTGTTTAGTTTAATGTGTTAAGTAAAAGTAATACAAAGTTCAGTTACAAACAATTTTATTGCATCCCAATAGAATCGTCCAACATAACAAAAAGAAATGAAAGATGAATGCCTTTGGCAAGCAAAAAATGAATATACAACAATTTCCTCACATATATATTTATTTAGTAATAAATGCATTGTATTAAAAACAAAAACAAAATAATTTTAAAGGATGATATTTTTTTTGCTTTGAGCAATAGTTATTTTTTCATTGTATGAAACATTCAATAGTTTTTAATTTATAGGACTCTGTGTTCAACATGTAACAATAATATCTACATTTAAACATTTAGAAAACATTCAACACACATAATCACATCTGCCTACAGTTCACACTTGGTATTCATACAAATCACCAACACAGTTAATCAGAGAGAGAAGGACAGTGTTGGTGCAGCGAGTTTTAAAAGCAGGCAATTCTTAGATGCAGGAGAGAAAAAAAACAAAACCAAGAGACGACCATCAGTCAGTGGCCCACTTAATGGAATTAATTAGCACCATGAAATATTCTATTTAAGACTTCACAATATACAATAAAGATTTTACCAGTCATGCATTTGATTTTACTGTGAAATGCTGACCTTTTAACATGCTTGACACAATTGTTCATTGTTGATATATGGCATGGCTATCAATTGAGATAAAGTATGAAAAATTGACACTTTCCTACATGATCTGAAAAAGTTCAAAGTTTCTTTAATCAAAACCTGACAAAAAAAATGGCAAAATATTTATTGAACAAAAATAACTAAAAGCAATTTTATGTCAATGATCACACTACCAATACACATGTGCTATCAAACATTTAAATTTATCACCAATCTGAAATAACTGAACAAGAGTGTTGAAATATGCAAAAATATTTAAGGGAAATAACTCTGCAATATGTGTTAGTAGCATTAAAAAAAACATCCCAGCTCAGTAGTATGTTTCCATCTTTAACCACAAATCTTTAAAAATTGTTCCATACTGTTTTGTTTACCTCTATAAAATCCGATGTTAATATTTTGATCTTCAATGATTATTCAACTCTTCAGAGCATCAGGAAACACTTGACCAGATTGAGGCACTAATTTGTTGTTTTTTAAACCAAGAAGGCATGAATCAATACTTGTAGTTGAGAGCCCACTGTCCCATTGATTTATAATAGTTCTGTAAGATCCCGCCATCTAGTACTCCTCTTAGTCCAGCAACTTCTCTTTCAGCAATGAAAACAACTGTGGCTTCATCAAAATATGGCTCTATATCATGAAAGGTCACAGAGGTGAAATGGTTCAATCTACTTCCTCTCCCTCCCATCAAACTTTGGTTTATCAACCTTCATCCCTAGTCTGAACCGATAAAGGTATGCCATTTATCATGTCTGGCAAATAATTCAGAACACACACTCTCTGTGACATGTCCATATCAAACATCTAGCACAAATCACTTGTGTATTACAACAATGTCCAACAGTTTTTATCTTATATCAAACATATCACAATATTACAGAATCACATTAATAAAAATCTATTCCACACAACTGTCCATGTATATACACAACACAAAATATTGTTTTTTTTTTTTCAACACCAATTTCAAAAGATTAAAAAAAAAAAAAAAAAAGCAGATGATCAGCCGCTGATGATGATGAAGTGGGATCTTGCCCCCAAACATTAGCACTAAATTGTGAGATACTAAACAAGGACCAGAAGTATAATGGTATCTTTGAACATCTTTTCCAATGGTTAACTTAAAGTTGGCTGGGTTGGCAATGTATGTACATAAGTTCTACCAGGTACATTTCTTTAAGAAAATAAACTTAAAAATATTTTAAAAGAAAATTTCAATTTGTATCTGTCCCCTATTTTCACATTTCAAGTTAAACATACACATTGGAAAAGAATACTGGTGCTTTAAAAAGAGGACATTTTGTTTTCTTCCTCAGGTATGATACCATTAAAAAATTCCATCACTGAAAATTTCCATATGTAATTATTGATAATAGAGATAGGATTATAGAAGAAATCCTACTGTATTTCTCCTGGATGAAGAAACAAAGCAATAGAATGTTTTTTTCATTGTATACCCTAATTTCAAGGGAAAATATTTTGCTGAGTATGAACCTCTGACCTCAGCCAGCATTACAAATTTGAAGCACATCAATATGTTGCCATTCAGTTATTGGTAATTAATAATTGAAAACAAGGAGGAATGATGGACACATTGAAATTTAACATGGAGAGTCAGCAAGATGTTACATCTTCATATATCCAACTGATTTTCTCCAACATAGAGAGTATAAATCATCTTCCTTGATCAAAATAAAAAAGACTAAATATTTTGACATCAACAAAGCCTCACAAACAATAAACAATCACAAACAACAAAGGCTTAAGGTCTTCTTCCATGATATATGCTTACACAGATTGAGAAAAGGAAAATGTTAACTTAGTTATTTTTATAATTACTTTTGAAATATCTAATCGAAGTTGAACATTTAATCCTCAATTAAATTTTACAGGTATATCAACTTCAACTTCAATAACAACTTAATAAAAAACAAGCTACATTCCTTGTCTATAAATTCTGAGTATATTTCAAATTTAAAACAAGTAACAAATGAATTCAGAATCACTTATTTGCAAAAAAGTACACCGGTATCCTTGAAGAAATTCTACCTTATATAAAATTCTTGTTCATGTTAAGTATTACACATGAAACACATCCCATATGTATATTAACTACAATATAGTTTGCAGTACTTTGCAGTAGGTGAATATTTTCGTTGAAAAAAATTACAAAAAATTACATTCCTTTCCAGCTCCACCTGTTCGGTGTTGGGTACCATACTCCTCTAGCAATAAGCCCATGTCTGTAGTAAGCCAGACACATCAATGATCAGTAAGCAGTGAAACTCCCCCCTCCTCCTCCCTGGGGTCCTGTAATAAGCCCGTTTACTTAAAAATGTTTTGGCCCTTGGGCTTATTGCAAGATTGATATGGTATCATGAATTTACAGTTAATCTTTAAACAGTTACAATGGCACTTCTCTAGAAAATCCAATACAACCACATTACCACTTTAGCACCTTTTATCATTGTTATGTGTTAATCAGTTATAAGGGAAATAACTCTTGTTATAGACCTGCCTAGAATGATGGGTTGGAAACATAGAGGTATCATACACTGGTATCTCACATTATGCTGTACTTCTTTCCTGTCATAAAAAGATGTGATACTGATGTTTAACACCAAGAAAACTAAAACATGCATTGTATTTGTTTTTATCACTATCATCACCTTAGAAGATCATGTCAGGTAAGTTATACTAGTTACTGATGTCATGCTGCCATTCCTTTGAAACAAATCAATGTCCAACATGAAAATATGCTTAGCTGTGGTAAATCAATGATCAATGTTTATAGAAAATATAAAGCGGCTTGGAATCAATCCCCTTCTTACTGATCAGGAAGATGTAGCTAATTTCTAATTATTCATTAGTTGTGAAAAGAAAAGGTTAATTTTAACACATACAGAGAGGCTGTAAATGACCAGGTTTTAAAATAATCCAAAACGCTTCAGACTGATATTGGCAAGGTTAGCACTGATTGTTATCCAAGAGATTAATTGGGTATTCTTCATATGTAAAATTTTCGATTATCAAATTATATCGTTAACAAAATGATATTTTAAGTCCAAGTACTATAATGAACAAAAGTTTCACTAGCCCAAACAATCTACGCCTGTCTCATGACAATATTCAGTATTTGTTGTATCACAAAATAATAAAAATATGGAAATGGTAATAATAAGTGCTTTTTGTCTGAACAACAAATTAAAACAATGTTTCAAAGAGATGGATGGAAAACTAAAAGAAATCTCTGGACAAGATAAAAACGCTGAAAAGAACAAAGGGTAATAACTCCTTGAAATATTGTTGAATAAAATGTTATTCATGAGAATTGAATCTCATGTGGTTTTCAAGCTGACCAAGTTTCAAAGAAATTGGTTGAAAACTGAGGGAGAAGATATCTGGACAAGATAAAAATGTTGAAAAACAAAAAAAGAGCATTAACTCTTTCCAAAATTGTAAAAATCACAATGCCAGTAAGGACAACACCATTTCTTGTAATGATCTTAAAACAGAACAAGTTTCAGAGAAATTATTGAAAAACCGAGAGAGGAGATCTGTACAAAATTAAAATGCTAAAACTCCAAAGGGTAATAATTGTTTCAAACATTTCATGTCATGGTGATTTAACCCTATCAAGTTTGAAAGAAATCCCTTGAAATCTGAAAGAAATTATCTTAGACAAGATTGACATTCTCAAAACAACAAAGGGTAGTAGCTCTTTCAAATACAATTGAACCAAATTGACCTTCAGGAAAACTTAACTTCATGTGATGGTGATTTGGAGAAATTGGTTGAACTTTGTGGAATGAGATCTCTAGACAAATAGAACTTTATGTCATACCAAAATGCCTCCCATCAAAATTTTGATGGGCATATAAAAAAGTTTCATATTTTGTATAAGCTATTATGGGACAGTTACAGACTTTCTTGGAAAAAAAAACTCAACAAACTTTAATTTCATAATAAACACCTATTTTGTTGTAATGCAACCTCAAAATATCAAGATTTGATCATTTTTTTCTAGAAATAAAACTGACAATGAAAGCAATGTTATTCTCTCAGCACAAGGAGTTTGAGTTAAGAGCAGAGTTTACTTACACCTAAGTCAGCACAGCCTTCTTTATGATAGACAGATAAAGACTTCTGAGACATTATGAAGAATTTTTTGCCTGTTAGACAAAATATTTAAAATTTGACAATCAGGTTGAAAAATGAATGATATCAATCACATCTCAGAGCCCTCCTGTCAAATGGCTTGTCATAAACCTATAGCACAGCCTTAGATCTTTTAAATGTATGAAATGTAGTAACTTATTTAAAGTTTAAAAATGCTACTTGTTAAAATAAAGATAACAAAATTTTCAATAGTTTGCTACTCTTTGTTGACTTGAGGAAAAATTTAGATAGATAGAAAATAACCTTGTAAAGAGAGAAATACATTACTTCATAGAGTTATCCCCCTTTTGCCATAAATCAAGTATTAGGGTCTGAATAATCTAATTTCTTCACTGAGGAGGTGAGCATTTAACCCTGTTAAAAGATTTTATTTAAGTCAGAACCCCAAGCTTTCCAGTTACAAACATACATGTGATAAAATTACATCTTTATTGCCTGAGAACACCAGCAGATCAGGCAATTAACCTTGCCCTATTTTGTTAATGAAATTTCGCAAGACAAATAGAGTAAACTCTTCTCATTTGGAGGAAAATATCTCCAAAATGTGACTCAATAACCATGAAATGATCATCGCCACCTGCGTTAACATTGGACTTGGCCTAAAACCTAATTTCTTCACAGAAATTATAGCAGTTACTGGGAATTAGGCTAATTAAATGTTCAAATCAAATTTCAGAAACATGAATCTCATGACACCATCTAGCTGATAATTCATGACATTTAATTCACTAATATGAAATGTTAAGTACCTATTCAATATTTCTGAAATCAATAAACTGCTTAAAAATTCTTTTTAATCAAACATTAAATATTCTAATTATTCAAATAAAAAAAAAGCACTTGTCCAATTACATTGTCAATGATGAAGAATTGGACACATCCTCATACCTCATTATCATTAAAGTATTGCATTTTTCTTGTGTAAATCTTGACTTAAATGGCCTCAGTAAAACTTTCAAGTACAATAAGCAGTGAAGTATTGGCCTGCAATCTAACAGTTGGAGACAGCTACTAATGCAGTCAATGTATCCTAACATCAAATATCCAAGAAAAAAACATTGAACATGAACACACTTACAGGAGACATCTGTAAGTAATGGGGATGAAGTTGCGTCATTAGATGACTGAGATACAATGTAATGACAAACATAACAAACACTTATGATAACAATGATCCTTACCAAACCTATGGTTTGATGAGTAGTCAACAGTTCATCTATTTGTAACAGCTCAAAAAATATTAAAACAAAATTTGTCAAAAAAGACGAACATCCATACACATGCGCTCTGACAACAACTGTATCTCATCTAAGAACATTGTATATAATGTTAAATTCGTTGAATTGTAGTAACAGCCAAAGCAGCAGATCTGTGACAGTCTATTGAGAGGATGACGTATTAATTATGGTATGTATATGAGTAGATTTCCAGTGCAATATGGCAGTTTACTGAAGAGTACTTCCAGTATAAAACTGATGTGTACTGGTTATACTTCTAACTTTACGTTGTATACAGGAGTATAATTTCAGTAAATAATGAAATTAACTTTTATATACAATGTAGAGTGCAGAAGTATACTTTTCATTATAGAACTGTGTATGAGAGTATGTATTCAACAGCAATTTACACAGGGAAACTGATTTTAATCAATATCAATGTATTGTGGACATGAAAGCATCATTCATGTATTGAATACATTCAGTATACCACAACATTGCCATTAAACTCTACTGGAGTAGCAGTATACATTCAGTATACAACCATGTACACCATTAACTACTAGAGTATCAGTATACATTCAGTATACAACCATATACACCTGTATTTACCGGGGTATCAGTATACATTCAGTATACAACCATATCACCTGTATTTACCGGGGTATCAGTATACATTCAGTATACAACCATGTACACTTCTAACTACTAGAGAATCAGTATACATTCAGTATACAACCATATACACCTCTAACATCTAGAGTATCAGTATACATTCAGTATACAACCATGTTCACATCTTACTACTAGAGTATAAGTATACATTCAGTATACAACCATGTACCCCTGTATTTACTAGAGTATCAGTAAACATTCAGTATACAACCATGTACACCTCTAATTACAAGAGTATCAGTATACATTCAGTATACAACCATGTACTGCTGTATTTACAAGAGTATCAGTATACATTCAGTATACAACCATGTACACCTCTTCTGTATACAACCATGTACACCTCTAACTACTAGAGTATCAGTATACATTCAGTATACAAACCATATACACCTCTAACTACTAGAGTATCAGTATACATTCAGTATACAACCATGTTCACATCTTACTACTAGAGTATCAGTATACATTCAGTATACAAACCATATACACATCTTACTACTAGAGTATCAGTATACATTCAGTATACAACCATGTTCACATCTTACTACTAGAGTATAAGTATACATTCAGTATACAACCATGTACCCCTGTATTTACTAGAGTATCAGTAAACATTCAGTATACAACCATGTACACCTCTAATTACAAGAGTATCAGTATACATTCAGTATACAAACATGTACTGCTGTATTTACAAGAGTATCAGTATACATTCAGTATACAACCATGTACACCTCTTCTGTATACAACCATGTACACCTCTAACTACTAGAGTATCAGTATACATTCAGTATACAAACCATATACACCTCTAACTACTAGAGTATCAGTATACATTCAGTATACAACCATGTACACCTCTAGCATCTAGAGTATCAGTATACATTCAGTATACAACCATGTACACCTCTTCTGTATACAACCATTTACACCTCTAACTACTAGAGTATCAGTATACAACCATGTACCGCTGTATTTACAAGAGTATCAGTATACATTCAGTATACAACCATGTACACCTCTAACTACTAGAGTATCAGTATACATTCAGTATACAAACCATATACACCTCTAACTACTAGAGTATCAGTATACATTCAGTATACAACCATGTACACCTCTAACATCTAGAGTATCAGTATACATTCAGTATACAACCATGTACACCTCTTCTGTATACAACCATTTACACCTCTAACTACTAGAGTATCAGTATACAACCATGTACACCTCTTCTGTATACAACCATTTACACCTCTAACTACTAGAGTATCTATAAATTCAGTATACAACCATTTATGCATCTACATGTAATTCTACTGGACACTACTAGCTCTCACTGGAGTATATTACGGTGTAGTATACATTAAGTATACACGTCTATTGGAGAACATGATACAAGTACCAGAGTATATGTCAGTATATAACCATGTACAACATGATTGTGCTTCGACTGCTTTCTTCATACATTTATATAAAACATAACAGAAATATTTACACAATTTCATATCTAACTATCTATCTATCTATAGGTAATGTATCAGACACTGATATATTATGAATCCATATTAATGAATGAAGGAAAATAATCACTTTCCTTGTTTTGGCAGTATCCGTTATCTGGTTACATAATCACAAACAGAAAATAGCACATAGCCCAGGAGTTGATCCTTCAATAGATACTAAGGATCCTTGGCAATCAAGAATCTGCACACTTTGTCCAATCCTGATCAAACTCTTACACTTTTCCTTATTTCAGTAAAAGGAAAGAAGAGGTTGTCTCCTTTTAAGATAATCCAACATCTGAATTTAAGGGATCATTTTTCAAGAATTCAAATTCAGATAATTAAGAAAAGAAATCACATATCAACAGAATTCACTATCTCGTTTAAGTAACCAGCTATCAAACTGATCATTACATTAGTTTGATGTATACTTTACAGAAGAAATAAAAGATTCATGGTAAGATTTACTTCCCTTGGGTAATGAAGTAATCACAGATGTTTCTCCTTTAAAAGAATCATTTCCCTTGTCTTGCAAAGTAAATGTGGTAACTTCCCATCAACTGAAAGTAAAATCCCTTTTGATTAGTGAAACTCATTTCTTCTAATATTTTTGCCCGCCTGGCTTCTCGTCACCCGGTCCCAGACAAAAGGAAGCTGATGACGTGCTTCAGCTCTGTTTTTACTTCCATCACATTTGATCTTTACCATCAGCTTGGAATGTTTGTCATCTGTACCGTCAATTTCTGTACCTAAGTCACTTTCGCCTACCTCATTTGAGGAAATCTCCATCATGTTTGAAGTTTCCGAGTCATAACTGTTACTAGAGTAAGCACTAGGACTATTTACACTCCCTGGACTTTTAGCACTAGATACAAAATCAGAACATATTTTCAATTGTTTGTTAGTAGTTGTCGTATCAGCAGATGACATACTGTTTTTTCTCTTATTTCGATGTGAACTGAATTTCTTGTGCATATAGCTGACATTGTCCATGGAATAATCGCAAGATTTTTCCTCAGTGTTATCAAGTAATGATCCTGATTCGCTGCTAATCTGACGCTCCACACTACTTTCTGGACTTTTTGTATTTTTGGAGTTACTATTCAGCACCTTTGTATCTGTTACCTCAGTTTTTGAATCACTTTCTATAGAACTAGTTGTTGATATTTGTTTCTTCAGTACAGGCATTGGTCTGTCCTCATAAGATTCTGATACTTTAGCGTCCTGAATAGACTGTGGTTCACAGCTACTATCAGGACTGACACTAACTGTGGCCGATTCTGCTGGAACTTTCTGGACGACAGAAGGTGTAACTGGTTTGATCACAACTGCGTCTAGACAATCACTATGATTACTACTGCTGTCCTGCTGTTGCTGATTTTTTGTTTTATCTGGATGTACATTTAAAATGTGATCTTGAAGGAAGGAAGGTGTAGCAAAAGGGATGTTACAAAACCTGCACACAGAAGACATATCTGTCCCAGCTTCCTGAGCATTGGAGGAACTAAGGTCACGACTTGATGAAACTTGGTCCGAAAATGATGCTTGACCATCATTAGCAGAGCAAAGTGATTGAGGAATTTTTGGCTGGCCATGTTGTCGACAGTGACGTTTAAACAAACCAAAATCATTTAACTGGAATGTTTGTCCACACTCTGGACATTCCATACGTTTACATTCTGTAGGACTTGTAATGTTAATTTCACTTTTGACATTATCTCTCAAAGCTTCATTGGTTTGACTTGGACTTGGCTTCGGTGTATTTCCATCCTTAGTCACTGACTGAACACTTTCCTTCACAAGCGATGGTTTTACATCCATGTTGTGAGGAGAATGAGTGTCATTGCTAGGCTCAGAGTTGGAGGAATTGGAGTCTCTAGAGGAGATTCTGCTGCTCTTATAATTTACACCAGCACTTTCCAGGGGAAGATTTTGGGTGGATTGCTGCATGGTTGTGTTTTGAGCATGGGGTCCAGTGACAAAGATGGCCGGTGGTCTAGGTGGCACAGGTGCTACAGATGCTGGTTCCATTGGATGACGTGGAGGTACTTGTTGTGGTGAGGCTGCCTGCTGCATACTGTATGGACCCACTTGTGGTGGTGCATTTAATGTTCGTTTGGTGGCAGATATTGTTTGAACAATTGTGTGTTCAGCACGGGGTTCAAATCCATGCTGATTGCGAAAGTGTTTTCTGAAACCATATGGACTGCCATAAGTCTGACCACAAAGTCTACAGATGAGATACAGTATATCATTGGGTGAATGATTGCCAATGATGTTCTGAATTGGTTCATGCTTTGAAACACTGGACCGTTTTGAACCCTGTCGTGATTGTTCATCGTTTGGTGACGATGTCTCTTGTCTGTTCTGCTGCATGTATTGTTGCTCTGTTTGTTGTGGCTGTTGCTGCAATGGTTGCTGTGACTGTTGATGATGTGTTCTGTGTTGCTGCAAGTTTTGTGATGATAGTTGTTGATTATGAGAATTTTGTTGCGAGTATGGCAGCTGTTGTTGCTGCTGTGAATATGGCTGCCGAGTCGAATTTGTGTGATGGTTTTGACTGATGTTTTGATGACGTGATGCAGGGGCAGTACCTTGGATTGAGTAATGTTGAGATGTGGTTTGTATTAGATGTTGGAAGTTCTGAGATGGCTGCTGTGATACTGGACCTCCATGTAACTGGGCTACAGATTGATGATGCCCACTGGACATATCTGTGTTTGATACAGGACCACGGGGCGACAAATCTGCCCCTCTTTGTGTCTGATTTGAACTGTTGTATGGACCTTGGGCATATATGGCTGGCAAAAGTGGCGGTGGCAACTTACTAGCATTGGCAGCAACAGTCATGGGATATGCAGAGCCTCTGTCTCTTTGAGCTTGGTGGTGACCTTGGTGGTGACCTTGGCCATGATCTATATGATGACTATTATTGTTAAATGAATTGCTGGCTCCTTGTTCCAGACCCCTTCCCTGCGGAGGGAACGCTCTCTTTGGACTCAAATGTTCTGCTGTATGTGAACTCTGTTGCGGTGGATAGCTAGTTCCTTCAGAGCTTCTGCCTGCTGGCTTGCGTTCCCGAATCAATCTTTGCACACTAGTTTCAAGCTGGTGCAGAAACGTGTTGCGTGATGGAGAATTAAATTTTGTGTCATTAGCTGCACTATATGGGACATTAGTACGGAGACCACCCCGATCACGTTCCCGTGAATCTTGATTGTCATCATAAGATGATTGTGATTTCTGGGTTTTGCAGGTCAGATCAAGAGGTTGATCTCCAGCAGATTTCACCTCCTCCTTTTTCTTGACAGACAGATCAAGGACTGGTGTAGTATCCTTAGGTTTAGGTGGGGGTTCACCATGGGAGCCATAGTGACTGTCATGGTTTTGGATCTCTCCTGGCTCTGGCTTCATCCAGAAGCCTTCTCCTCTACCGGGACCGTCTCGTTTATGATGTGGCGAGAGTTGTGGGTGTGAAGGGTGGTAGGGTTGAGGATGTTGAGCAGGAGGATATGGTAGAGGACTAGTCTGCTGCTGTACCTTCTGTTGAGGCATTGGTGAGAACTGTCCTGCAACAGATGGTGGCAGTTGTTGTTGCTGTTTCATTTCACGCTCAGATGCCTTCCACATACTTGGATTTCCACCTTGTGGGGACACCTGCGACATCGCACCTGGTGAATTCTGTGCCATCATTCGGCTGTATTCTCGTGGAGATGAGATAGGCGGATTTGAAGGATAAAGCTGTGGCATTTTGAAAGGATGCTGTTGCTGTGATTGATAATATGTCATTGGTGGATTTGGACCAAGTGCCATTGCAGAAGATACAGATATTTTAGAGCTGTTATCTTTGTCCTGTGGTTTCTGTACATTAGTGTGTGGAGAAATCTGGTCCGACATAGGAGGACGCATTGTTGTAGGCTGAGAATGATATGGAGATCCACTAGATATATGTCCTGGTTTAAGAGAGGCATATTCTGTCGAGTGTTGCGTATATCCCTCTTTTGGGTTGGGTTTATGAACATGTCTGGAATCACATGATGCACACTGACAGTCCCGCAATGAAATCTGTTGGCCACAGGCCCCATGATGGTGTTGTTGAAGCTGACTCTGGCTGCCAGCCATCTGCGGATGGACACCCACATGTGTGGCGCTGTCTCGGACTGATGCATTCACATGATGGGAAACATGATCTCGCAACATCTGATGTCCTACGTGATTAACAGACTCTCGTGAAGAGGACTGGTGACCCATCCCTGGGTGAGGACCTCCGTCACGGTGACCATCCCTGGATGCTGCATGATGGGGACTTGTCTGGAGGATAGAGTGATGCTGACCATACATCTGATGCGTGTCACGATTCGGTGACATCTTGTTTGGCACTTGAGAAGATGCTGAGGGTGATGGTTGTCTTGGTGATTGTTGTTGAGGAATTGGTTGTCTTGGTGACAACTGTCGTGGTAAACTTGGTGAATGCATCATGCCAGTGTATGGATAATGAGAGTTACTGGGATATTGTGAAGAGGCTGGCATCATTTCCTTTGGAGGTCTGTTTGCAATGCTTTGACCTCCACCAATGGGACCCCCTCCCATAGGGCCACCTGGCATGGATCCACCAACACTGTGGAATGGATGATTGGGCCGACCCAAATATGGTATGCTTTGTTTATCAATGGGATAGGGCAAATGCGGCCTTATGTGTCGCTCTTGTGAATATCCTGGGCTGTACCCATGTGGCAGCTCATGTATATCCTTCCAAGAAGATTCTCCATCCTTACTTGGTCGTTCCATCATTTTACGGCCCAAGTTAGCTACAGTTTCTTCCACATGTGTTTGAAGCCTTTCCATACCTTGCATCAGAGCTTTGTTCATTTGTTCAGAGTGTCGCGTACTATCATTAGCATAACCTGTTCTGTCCGAATCTGGCACACAACCATTCTCATTAGGTCGCCTTGTAGCACTATTTCCCATCTGGTTGTAGCTTGGGTGTACTTGTTCCTGATTAGAACTACTTTTATCTCCTTGTTGTTCACTTATCTCCCCTTTAGATACACTCTCTTTTGAAGGAGATAAAAGTTTATTCACAACTTTTGTTTGATCAATCACTGTGTCAACCATTTCTTGTGCATTGAATCCATTACTGTCTGTACTTCTCCCTTGTTGATTTGATTGACTTACTTCAACCTTTGACCCCAATTCAGGAGGTTGACCTTCGTCCACTTGGTTTTTAAGTCGTTCACTAGCATCTGAATGACCTTTTTCGTCCTTTTTAGTAACACTACTATTATAACTTTTCTCTAAAACTCTCTCGATATGGTCCTTTAAACACACTAGCTTACGTTTTGATATACTCATATCCTCAGTGCCATTTGATTGTCGAAGTTGAGAAGTAGATTTAGCACCACTGTCTCCTTGCTCCAATGGTGATGTGTCGTTGTGTTCTTTCTCCAACAAGCTTGGTTGAATAGGTGGCGAGTTTGAATGGTGGCCAGACTGATCATCCAAGTTAAGAATATTTGTCTTTTCACTGTTGTCTTTATTCAAATCTGGCAGAGAGTTATTCAATACTTTCTCTATCAGAGTCTGAAAAGTTGTCACATTAGTGTTCTGACTAGAATCTACAGAAAGGCTTTTTTTCCTGTCCACATCCTCTACCTCTTCTATTTTGCCGTCTCCTTTGCTAGGAGAAGCAACTGTTTCACACACACTCTTTGTATCTTTTGCGACTGAATCCTCTGTCTTGACCTCCTTGGAATCCATACTGACTGTTGAAGCTGTATCATTTTGAGTCTTTATTGATAATCCACTATCACTTTTTGCCTGAACAACTTCTGATAACTTTCGTACAAATGACCTAGGTGAGTCAATTGCCACACATTTTTCATTGGCTAATGTCTTCATACTTATTTCTGAGTTATCATGCTTTGGCTCCTCAGATCGCCCTTCCACTTCAGAGTCATTAGATACATCATTGTCATCTCTTCCTAGAAGGTAATTTTCTATTAAGTTGTCTATCTTATCCTTCATACATGGGCCGCCATCTGCTGTCCCTGACCCTGTGCCACTGTCATCACCGTTCCTAACTCTGTCTGCTCCACAGGTACTTGGCCGTTCCTTTGTGGCCCCACAGGAGTTGCCTCCCTTGCCCACCTGTGCCCCTATCCCCTCATCATCCATTGAAAATTGCTGCCCCATGGGTACTGCAGTTTCTATGGCAGGAGACAGCATCTGTAACACACAAAACATAAAATTGGTCAGCAAGTGTAAATAATTAAGTCAAGAAAAGTAACACCATATTACCATCAGCATTTGACATTATAGGTGTAAAAAGTTTCTCATACCAGCTCTTCAATAACAGTGGCATTACATGTGGATTATTATGGTGGTAGTATAAATATATTTAACTCTACACAAAAAATACCGAACATTTGTAGTTTCTATAATTACAAGTGAGAGCATAGAAAGAAAAAAAAAAGAATTTATAATTAATCATTTAAATATCTCATAAATGCGAATTATGAATTAATTTAATTCTTTTTTCTATTTTAACCAAATAACAAGGTTTAACCCTAAATACTGATTACAGAAATATTGCTATTTCAGATTCAAACTGGTCTTTATTTGTTCTTCCTTTAAAAGTTCAATATTTTTCCTTCTTTCATTTCTTTGATTTTGTTTTTAATTATATGAAATTTAAAATTTCCCTTTAGAAATAGTAATGCTTATTTTCAACTTCCAGGATGGTCACACTAGGCCATTTTGTTTTTCTGATCAGACCCAAAATTATAAAGGCAAGACTTCAGATCATGTGGAAATTACAGATGAAATTTAAGAAAGATCCATTTTATATTTAGTAGCAATAATAATTTTTCATTGTCAAAATCCAAGATGGATGCCTGTCAGTCATTTTACTTTTCTGATCAGTCCCAAAACTGAATGTGTATAACCAGTCCCCAATGGAAACCTATACTTTAGAAATAGGGATAACAAACTACCAATGTCAAAACCCAAGATGGCCTCCTGTCAGTCAATTTTTTCTCTCTCTGTCAGTCCAAAATTGGACTATGCACAACTAATAATCATCTCCCCATCCCCATGCATAATTTGCGAATGATTCATTCATTGCTTCTCCAGAAAAAGCAATAAGAAGTACTGTTTGAGAACAGAAGGATGGAAGACTGGCAACAGATGAAGAGCAATTTGAATACCAGCTTAACCATCTAATGATGATGGCAGAACAAAATTTTGTCACAGATTTATTCTTTTAAGAACAATGACTTAGAAACATGAAGTAAATGTCTAACACGTCAGTGTTAAAACAATCCTTATTCCTCCTTTTTATGCCAACCTTGGAAAAGCCGTATGGGAGTCGTTCGAACATCATGGAAAGATCACCTCAAGGGAAAGTTTGCCATAGCTAAGATAGTAAGTAATACATAAAGACAAGATAAAATATCTGATTTAGAAAACTCAGATTAGCAGAAGTTATCTCTTTACTCTGAGAATGTCTCATCTGGACTGTTTTATTAACATATTTTAGGTAGTGTTTCCAAGACAACTGGAAAATTCTTCATATCGGAAAGTTAACAATAACAAAGACGAGACAAAATCAGTAATGGTTTGAGATACAAGATAGATTTGTTTATGTTAACTAGGTTTATCACCACATGACTAGCCAGAATCATTTTCAAGTAGGGTCTCCTTTACGTAGATAGTGGCTACCTCACTGAGCAACATAAAGGAGGCCCACCACAAGCCATTCAGAGCTATTAGGATAAAGTGGTTTGCCCAAAGACACAACCACATAAGTACAGACCCGTCTGTTTTTCAGCTTCCTGAGAAAAATAAACTGCCATAGGTAGACTTTAAGGGAGCATGAAGTAATTGAACAACAGTGTGTTACTTTGGATATCTTAAACATTAAAAAAACAGTCCATAAACAAATTGTTACTCTGAATATTGGAAAGTGTGAGTGCAAAAACAAGAATTATGACACTGATTTCACAATGTGTCTTGAATATTAATATGAAATATCACTTCCTCGACATCACTTATTTGTCAGGTATGGTGAGTCACACATCATACAACTGTTTTATAAATTATTTCACAATTCATTGTATCACTGCTAAACCTAACATACTCTATTTTAAAATATCAATACCAAGCATTGCAGTATACCATATCAATCAAATCAATCAAAACAAGATCACATTCAATCCCAAAATAGGAAAGTATAGTACAGTACAAAGGGGTTAGATTCCAAGTATATAATTAGATACACAAGTACAGACAGACTTACAATAAAGCATTATACAGGCATGTAATACATTATACCTACAGTATAAAAACACAATATATAAATGACAATTCCACAAAATCAAAATTATCTTCCTACCTTTTTTCCTACACTTACGCCTCAAGCGTCTACCAGCTGGAATCACGTAGCATGAAGACAAATTTCTGAACTTTATGGCATGGATCATGCACGACACATTAAAATCTGTCATCTATTTACATACTCTCAAAAGTCTCATTGTCAAGGCTATATACACACAATGCAGCAGCGTTAAGAAAACGAGACAAGATTAGTCAACATCATCCCCTGTATAATAGCACTGAAAAATCCTCTCAAGGTAATCCACGCCTATTGTAATCCCCTTATACAATATATTCTTGAAGAAGTTAAAAAAATGGAAGGTCAAGGGTACAGAATCGTCCAATTACATTCACTGACCCCTGACAATAATATGTAGGCCGTTTTACTGACCATTATCTGTTAACAATAAACAATAGTGGTATTCCCTAGCTATTCATCGACAGTACTACCTGTGAACTGTGAAGCATGACTTCATATTCTCTATTCAATTTATAATTACAGGGTTTACAAATATGTTGATATATGCATACAATAGATGTTTTAAATGACGCATTAGATAAACTACTGCATCCTACAACAAATTTTAATAGGTAAATTCCCTTAGGCTATTATCCATAAACTTGACATTTTCCTGTTTAATCTGTGGATCAAACTAACCATGCTTTGGCAGTATGGGCAGTTCTGTCAACAGGACAAACTTTGACCAATCATGTGAAGGAAGAGGAAATGGTTCATAGGCAGCTTTCAATGAAGTGATTTGTGAATGGGTGAACATAATCCATCAGTATTTATTCCTTTGTCATATTTACAAGCCTATTGACTAGACAAACACACCAAATCAACTGCCCTGTTAAGCTTTATTCTCACCAACAGTCAACCAAATTTGGGATAGGTAAAGATTTGTTTGTATGTCAGATTTCTTGACTTACCTAGACATGTAATTTCTATGCAAATATAAAATCATCAGCATCAGAATATTAATAAAAATACTTCTTTTTAATTAAGTTCCACTTTTAGTCACTAATTCAAACAATTAATTCTGTCAAGTTGACACTACTTTCCAATGCTATTCCTGCGACTACCACCCTAGCACTTTAGTTGGGTGAAGGTCATATCCACCTGATTACCACGACTTCCCGCCATTTCTTTGTTTACCTAGCTTATCAGTCACGTTTTCAGCCCCTTTTTTTATGTTATAACTTTCCAGTAACTTATGACAGCTTTTTTTTTTTTTACCTGATAATATTTTATACTGAATGTCACAGCCATTTGTTTGGGATTTCCTCTTCCAACATAATATCTGCACATTCAGGAGACCACAGTATTTTTCACTGACCTTGTTTGATTAGTTAACTCTTCTTGCAAAATGTATCTTCAGTCAGTGATAGATTGTAAACAGTTCTATATCATTCATGATTCTTTGACGCTGGTCAAAGGTCAAAATGCCTTAATTTTGATATGTGACACAGTCTAACCAAGTATTAAGATTCAGTGATCAAGTAGTGTTGTGGAAGAAAGCCCCCCCCCACACCACCACATAATTTTTTTACTTTGATGTAGGTCACAGGTCAAAATGTAGGTCAGAGTGATAGTTACCATTATTATTTGCTATCAATGTCATTAAATAATGCATTCTCTAAATGATTCAGTTGATTAAAACACTGATCTGCGGTTACCAAAATGTCATAATACTACAAAATATTTCCCTTAACCATTTTAAAATTTCAAGCAAGATTCTGTTTCAAATGTCAAAACATGATCTTTATTTATTCATTTTCAACCCGGATATACCCAACAGGTAAAATCACTTCTCATACTATACAAAAAATCCCATTAAAACCTTTTAAAAAATAAATCAAGAGTACACAGTGAGTAGTGTTTGTATCATTATTTATTGGTTTACTGCAGCCCCTAGCTAAAGTAATCTGTTATGCTTTTGAATACAAAAAAGATATTGCTCTACTGTTCAGTATGAATTTAATAACCATTTCTTCAACATCAATATGATATTTCAATCATATTAATTAATCATTACTTTTCCAAACAAGAGGTCCATTGGCCCTGTACCACTCATTTGTCTTTCACAAATGAACACTTGGAGGTAACATAAACTATAACTATGTAGCAAACTATCAAAGTTGGTCATTAAAATGTTTGTTTAAAGGAGAATACACATGTAATTTGAAAGTATCTATAGTGTGAATGATGTGAAAGGACAAGTCTTGTAATGTTATATTGTGCCTTGACAAAAAAACCCTACCAAACTATTGTAGAGGTAGAACCTTTTTTCAATTTTGTTTTAATGAGTTTAAGCAAATCAAACCTGGATTAATGGGAGATTGCTGCTAAAATTATTCTTAATAATGGTGGATTCAAAATAGCCTTGAACACTCTCAACCAAATATTACAGGCAGAATTTACATATCAGACAGGGCAGACTGATAAAAATAATTCTATTATCACCTGCCAATCACATATGATAATCACGATAACCATGTAGATTCTGGTGGTGTTCACACAAATTGAAATAATCAAAGACTGATCATTCACCACAAGAAACCGCAAGCATTTGATAAATTTTTTTCCATAATCAAACAAACGATTATCAAAAACACGAGTTGCCATCGATTTCATTAAATTAAAGGAAAGTGTCACTTATGTATCCAAGTAAAAGCAAATTAACTGTACAATGTACTAAACATATGTCATCAAATCACAAAATCGTGGCTGTTTCCATACAAACTATTGGTAGTACATAAGAGCTGTTGTTATCGTGCTGGTTTATTTGTTAGAATTAATGAAACAGAGAACAATCAGCACAACTCTTTTATCATGTTGATTTTAAAAGCGGCCATTTGATAGGTGGTACAAAATCTGTTATTTTTC
Source organism: Ylistrum balloti (assembly GCF_031769215.1). Lineage (NCBI taxonomy): Eukaryota > Metazoa > Mollusca > Bivalvia > Pectinida > Pectinidae > Ylistrum > Ylistrum balloti. The sequence continues at coordinate 1,905,064 of NW_026782081.1, read as the reverse complement.
GGGTTTGAAAATACTTTTCATCAATAACAACTAATGATTGGAACCAAGAGGAACCAACACATGACGCTTGAGGAAGATCCATCTTGTAAGTCTCCAGAAATAACGATGGCTAAAAGTGTTTAAAGATGCTCGATGGATAGAGGGCAATTTAAATAGCCCATTATCTAGTAATGGTGGGCTATAAATAGTTTTTTGAATTCAAATCTAATTTTCTGTGTTCTAATAAATATTTGTTGGTGTTATCATTTTTATTTATGAATCCCCATCACGTGACATTTAAAGGCCATATTGGATACATGTACTGTCCCTTGTCCCATGATGTCTTTACAATCACTCAGATTCCATGTCAAAACAGATTAGAGTAACAGCATTCCAAGTCTTACTTCATGACTTACATATGTAGTGACAATATGAACACCTGCAATGAACCTCTCTCTTCAATATTTAGAAAATAAAACCTCAACGTTGCCAAAAGACATCTGTACATTGTAGTAAGATGACCAAAGACTTGAAAACTATTTCTTTCAGTGAACTAATTCCTCATTGTTATGGTACGTTAGGCAGCACAGAAAGTACTATGCTCTTGGTACAGCTCAAGTTCTGAACCAAGATCACAACATTGTTGAAACAAGTCATAGAAAGATCACAACATTGTTGACACAAAACAGAAAGATCACAACATTGTTGACACAAAACATAGAAAGATCACAACATTGTTGACACAAATCATAGAAAGATCATAACATTGTTGACACAAAACAGAAAGATCACAACATTGTTGACACAAATCATAGAAAGATCACAACATTGTTGACACAAATCATAGAAAGATCACAACATTGTCGAAACAAATCATAGAAAGATTATAACATTGTTCAGAAAAGCCTGGCAATATCATAGTATTGTTGAGACAAAATCAGGTAAGATTACAACATTGTCGGGATAAAACCTAATGGTTTTTAAATAAAATAACAGTTTTACTGTGAATTTTGTTGATTTGTACTGGTTTATATTTACTAGCAAGTGGTTTATGTGAACTTCCCTATATCTGAGGACTTAAAACTGTACATGTGTGCCTATATCTGAGGACTGAAAACTGTACATGTGTGCCTATACCTGATGACTGAAAACTGTACATGTGTGCCTATATCTGATGACTGAAAACTGTACATGTGTGCCTATATCTGAGGACTGAAAACTGTACATGTGTGCCTATATCTGATGACTTAAAACTGTACATGTGTGCCTATATCTGATGACTTAAAACTGTACATGTGTGCCTATATCTGAGGACTTAAAACTGTACATGTGTGCCTATATCTGATGACTTAAAACTGTACATGTGTGCCTATATCTGAGGACTTAAAACTGTACATGTGTGCCTATATCTGAGGACTTAAAACTGTACATGTGTGCCTATATCTGATGACTTAAAACTGTACATGTGTGCCTATATCTGATGACTTAAAACTGTACATGTGTGCCTATATCTGAGGACTTAAAACTGTACATGTGTGCCTATATCTGAGGACTTAAAACTGTACATGTGTGAAATCTGCCTCAAAGATGATTAGAATAGATTTTGTTAACTCATATGTCTTCATTAATAATTTCAATAGAACAAAATAAAAAGTTTCCATCAAAGTTTGAGAGCAATTAAAAGATCAAATAAATGAAAAAAATGGTGGAAAATGTGTATACAGTTTACATGCTTATTGACAATTCAGTCCAAAAGTTTGTTGACAGATGACTTCAAATAGTTATTGACAATTCAGTTCAAATGGTTTTTGACAAGTCAATTCATATGCTTATTGACCAGTAAATTCAAAAGTTTATTGACAAATCAGTACAGTAGTAATGACAGGGGGTATAATAAGAAGTTATTACTTTTATAATCACTTGAATCTGATCTGAATCTAATGTTTCAAAGCTTTTAAAACTTGAGGATTATTTAGAGAGAATTGTATTCCAGTACATAAAAAACTAAACAATTGTCAGTTCAGATGAGGAACTAGAAGCAGTTCGCTGTAAACAAATATATCTGTATATTTTTTTTGTATAGCTTCAGGTCAGCTACAGTACTTTTGTACATATCACAGTATGTCAATTTTTGTTTTCTTTTTTGGTTTTCCATTACAGCATATCTTTTATTCTTCTGATATTTATCAAACCTTGAAGCACTTAAGAAAGAATTTAAACACGAGACCACCATTAAAACCATTACCTGTTTGAGTATATGATTCATGTACTGCCCACACTACCACAGGCAATGACCTCCTGTTAACCTTACTGAGGGAAATAACCTGTTCCATTGGTAACACCAAAAAAAAATGAATAAATAAGATGTAGCGTCATTAACCTCAAAAATATGTTAATGTGAAAACTCCCATAACCCTATGACATACAAAAAAACCTTCAATATCTTTAGTAGAGGTCTTCAGACCGACATTTTCAAACAATTACAACTTAAACAAAGGAAATATTTGAATTATGTGAAGGCATACACTTCAAAATCATTTTTGTGAAAAGCTATGGAGTTCCTGAAGCTTAGCCTTCTACAGATATTTCCTAGTTTTTTTTTTACAAAAAAGAAAAGAATTCATCTTTAAAATTGTTAATATATTTTCAAAATGGCAGTGATATAAAAGGGGAGCAGTGTACACTCTCAAACTTTTTACCACATCGTTACTTAACATCCTGAATCAAGAATAAGTTTTTAATTTGCCTCAATAAAGAATTGGTGGTTTTCCACTGAAAGATGGAGAGGGTTCTGTGTAGGACATGCCACATCTATCCTCTAACAGTAACAGCTGACCAATTAGTCGATGTGGTGCTACCAATAAAGAAGACTTCCAAAGATTCATTGGATAGTTAACAAATCAGGCGGTATCTGAATACCAGAGGTCAAGGACTTTTTTCTTGAATTATGTAAAAACAGACAGATGTTCATCTAGGAAATCTTTGCTTTCCCTTTGGCATTTGCATTTAGTGGAGTTAATGGACATTTGGAAAGTAAGTGTGATGATAAAACCAATAATAAGAAAAAAAATCAAGAATCTTGATAACTTTTTACCGCAGCCTTAATGGCAGATAGATTGAGGAGGAACAAATTCTTCTAAAAAATTAGAATTCAAGTTTATAGAGTACTGCTCTCTTGCTACAAATCATAAGACATGGTGTATCAATAACCCTTGGAACCATATGAAATTTTTACATGATACGATGGCCCTGTATTATCCAGTATTAGAATGTTCAAACTTCATTATTCAGTAATGTATGAGCAGTGTGGTATTGCACTTGTCTTTTGTCATGCTGATTTTCAAATCAGCTACAAGTTATTTTAACTGACTGATCCAGTAATTGTTGCTGAAAATAACTATATCTTATAAAACATCTTTAAGGGTTTAGATTTCCCAAGCTAAGTCCCCAACACCACAGAGATACAAATTCTCACCCAATTCATAAGGCTCTTCTTCATATTTCTATTTCTGTCACATAAAAAGCTTACATAGCAATCTCTTTAGTATTTCATCACCTACAGCAACTTTTTTTTTCAGTCTTTATCTTACAATCTATTCTGCAAATAAAGACGTACAACAAAAGAGAGTAGAATTTCCTGTTTTCATCTACCACCAATTTTTAATGCTTACTCAATGAGAACAGGATCTAAGCCCTATTAAACCCTGTTTACTATTTCAAATTTGATTGTCAATTGACATGTTATCAACAATACCATCTTGAGTAGGACAAAAACATTTCAAGTTTAACAAAGATGTCATTGTTTTCTTAAGCATTTAGCTTCCATTTGAAATATGAGAACAAGTCCAGCAAACAAAAGCTTCTCAATGACGGTGGTAATAAAGCATTTGAATGACCTTGATGCACGCACTACTTTGGACAAGAATAATGCTAAAAATTTGAGTTTAACAATAACACATAAGGAGTTTGTATACACAAATATACAAACTTTTGTAAACATGTGATACAATAATATTTCTAATACAGAAGAACAAGGGGTGTGGAACAAAAAAGAAGGCAACAATATAAAAGTACATAAGAGTCTAGCCACCCCACATGAGACTAGATCCCAAATTGTGTACATTAGATTTATTGATTTTATTTTCAAGTCAACTTATTGTATACTTCCTGTTACTCACTATCTTTGTGAAAATTCCATTTAAAGTCGTTTAAATCTACAGAAATAAGGCTAATCACATAAGTAATATAGTCAGCAAATGTTACTTTTTCAAACTTTCCTCATCAGAAGTTCAACAGTCAGATCTTATATTCCTATTAAAAAAGATTTTTTACCTACAACATCACAAGTAATACAAGCTTTTTTTTTCTCTTTTACAATTACAGACGATCTCATTCATTGTGACATACTTCAAGGTCCAACTGAACTAAGTTATTGTTAACCTGGAGCAGATGGATGTTGTATACATTACGTCATGGTAGCATCTCTTATAAAGACAGTGACAACAGGACCTTGTTAAATATCGAACTTGATCAATTACTTTCCCAATTAAGAATGTCATTATAACTAGAAACATCCTTCACTGATCAAAGTAAGCTTAACATCCATTAGCCGATAATCAGGTACCAGGTAGAGGCTAGAACCATTAAGTTACATGCTGGGGAAGATGGAGAAAGAAATCAACAATTATATTCTCGTTAAGCTCAGCATCACTGCTTTCTGCTTCATTTCCATTGTATACAAGTTCTTTCTCAGTAAAGAGTTGGTAGTAATTGTTTATTTAAACAACCATCTCCTTCTGTTTGCCTTATGTTTCTCTCCAGTTTGGATAAATTCACTGTACTTGGATTTATTCCATCTGGTTTTTAATGCATTCTGCGGTACCCCATATAGAAGTAAACACAAACAGGATATGAAAGGACCTTCTGCTTAATTATTACACAAGTAACCTAAGATATGTAAATTAAGGGAAGGCTGTAGATCTTATACATTTTTGTTTGTCATTAGCATAAAGGGTGAAGCAAATATTATGTCACACAAGTGATATACAGTATGAAAATGCATAAAATATGGATATAACGAGCAAAACTGTCAAAACCAAAAGACCTTTATTGTTTTAATTCTTATGAATGAATTAATAATATAACGTAAAATAAGATTAAACAATATCAAATACCAGACATGAATCGGAGTTTTACACAGTTGTAATTGGATATAACAGCTCTTCAGTATAAGAAATTCCAAACTTCTAAAATAAAATAAAAAGCTTAATACCTTTTTTTCTATGTGAATCATCTAAATGTGAGGATTGAGAGAAATTACACTTCTTAAGATCTGTTCATCAACATTTCTTTTAATATTTTGATATCTGACCAAATCAAAAAACTATTTATGAGTTCCAATATTGAAAGATGAACATTAATGTTGGCCCCAGGGCAGTCATTTCATGTACTGGAATGGAGATAATGAACACAATAACTAATTCTCAAAAAAAAATGTGATGTCTGGCACAAGAATGTCATGGTGATATCTAGCACAGGAATGTCATGGTGATGTCTGGCACAGAAATTTAAGGGTGATGATGGATGGCCTAGAAATGTTATGGTGATGTCATTTACAGAGCATTATAACAAATGTTGCATAGTACCAAAATAGTTTGTGTGTAAGAGATTATGCACCCATTGCTATGGTGAAAAGTGTGTTTGAGACATAATGCACCCATTGCCATGGTGACAAGTGTGTGTGAGACATGATGCACCCATTGCCATGGTGACAAGTGTGTGTGAGACATGATGCACCCATTGCCATGGTGACAAGTGTGTGTGAGACATGATACACCCACTGCCATGGTGACAAGTGTGTGTGAGACATGATGCACCCACTGCCATGGTGACAAGTGTGTGTGAGACATGATGCCCACTGCCATGGTGACAAGTGTGTGTGAGACATGATGCACCCACTGCCATGGTGACAAGTGTGTGTGAGACATGATGCACCCATTGCCATGGTGACAAGTGTGTGTGAGACATGATACACCCACTGCCATGGTGACAAGTGTGTGTGAGACATGATACACCCACTGCCATGGTGACAAGTGTGTGTGAGACATGATACACCCACTGCCATGGTGACAAGTGTGTGTGAGACATGATACACCCACTGCCATGGTGACAAGTAAGTGTAAGACATGATGGCAAAAAATTGACTTACATTTTGCCAAGTTTTCTTTCACATATTAAAAGTTTGACTTGACAAGTAAAAAAATAACTGTGTCCTATGTACAATCTCAAGGTCATAAAGGGGTTGGGGTGGGGGGTGGGGGGGGATAGTTTGATAGGTGGGGAAAAGTTTGATTGGTGGGGAAAAGTTTGATTGGTTGTATAAAGTTTAATTGGCAGGAGAAAGGTTGATTGGTGGGAGAAAGTTTGCTTGGTGGGAGAAAGTTTGATTGGTGGGAAAAAAAGATGTGATTGGCAGTCTTACACCATAAATCAGGTTAAAAGTAGAGAGCTATATAACTTAAATGGATTAGAAATTAGTTGTCAATTTCAGAAATGTATTCTTTTCAATATGTATAATTTCATCAAAGAAAAACAAAATCACTTTGATTCCTTCTCAGTGAAACTTTATAGTTTAAACGAGACAAATCTTTCAAAAGCGCTACTGAAATGGGCATACACCCGTAAAAGGACACAAAACATCTAATGTGATAATTTGTTTTTTTAAAGGTATACCAGAGTTGGTTGAAGTCTATTTATATGGAGAATTATTCCCACACTTTAAGCAAGCCTGTAATTTGACATCAATGACAAGGCAGTTTGTATATCAGAACAACAAGTGTATATACTTTTATCACTGGTCTTTTTTTAATCTTAATGTCACACTGTTTACATAGCTTTACCATGAAAATCAACAGATATCGCAATTGCTGTAATTAGCGCCCACCCTTCTATAAGCACCCACTCCAATTCCAGCAGATGTATGAAATGATATAAGCCCCCTTTAGTCATGACACAACTTCTGAATTATTCTTATAACACAACCAGTACAATAGGACTTTCATAGGCAATGCTTGTTGCCCAATTCCTTTTGTCTATGCAATTAATACAATAAAATATGCTGAAAATTAGAGAGGGAGAAAAAAAAGGAGGAGATGTAGGTGTGATGTTTGGAGGAAAATACTGTCAAAATTGTATTATTGAGTCATAACACTTAGTGGTTTGATATAATGGGAGACAACTTAGTCATATCATAATGTAAGGTCATACAGGACATACTTACTATGACCATTTAGTGGTTGGATATAGGGGGCAATAGCTAAAGTCATGGGCAAGTGTTGACTAGGGAAAGGAGAGAGTAGTTTTCTACTGAATGGTTTAATAAAAACCAATGTTTTGTCCAGAACTTTTGTCTTCCTATAGCTCACTCCCTTGGTAACCAAGTTTTAGGTCCAATGGGTACTAATTACAACAACCAATGTAGCATATTCAGCATCCAGAAATTTTGATTGGACAAGCTTGATCTGTTAATTTGTGTTGTATTAAGAATCAGAAAATTATATGAAGGAGTTATTTCTTTCCAATACTTCAATTCCAATGAAATTTCCCTTTAATTTTTCATCTCCCAAAACAACTGGAGAAACTAAAACCTCTCATACTGTCTTGATTTCAGTTATACACTTTTATCATCATAAAATGTGACACTAACTACCAATTCTTGTTTCTGCGGTACATTGTTCTTCAACTATCTCAGAAAATCTCGCTAAAAAAAACAATGTTTATATATCATGTAAGCAAAATTTGGATTCAATTTTAAACATTTTTGAAGGAGTTCTAGCCCAGTCTAAAAATCTAAACCACTAAATTTTACCCGTAAATCTCAAGTTCCTGTCTTAATCATAGTCTTACATTCCAGACCTATCCATTCATCCTTTCTGGGAAACAGGTCTTAACAAAGTTACTTTTCCTTGCTGTCTGTGTCAACATCAACCAGTCGAAGTGCAAAAATCAGCTTCTGCAGGATTCAGCAAAATAGAACCTACTCCAATCAAATACAAGTTTGTATAGCAAAAATGGTAAAAAAAGGAGAATAACACAATTAATGTAGCACAAATCTGTAACAGCATTCATGAACATAATTATATATGTCTCACCTATAGTATTTTATTTTTATGGTCATTTATCAGCAAACTGCAAGATTGATGACTCCCCCACCCAAATACCAAATTTCATGTTAATTCTAATAAACAATATGTAAACGCCCATACATATTTGCACCACAGCTGTTGTCATGTTTAAATATTGATACACTGTTAAACATAAAAATGAAAATTTATTAAATCATCAGTTGTCAAAAAAAGAAATTATTATTCATGTACATGTAATCTAGTTTGTGGGTTTTTATGCCCATGTTACATTGTAATCATATTCCAGTATGAAATTGGAATAGCACTTGAACTGTATTTATAGTGAAACTTGGCTGAATGCGAGATTTTAAAATAAAGTTTTCTAGCATCCCTAATTTTCAGAGATGCTGTGCATTCACAACGTGATTTAGTTATATATCAAGTTTGGTTAAAGTTGGACTTAATGTGTACTATTTGATGAATATAAATGCAAAACATTTCAGCCACCAGAAAAGTATGCTCCTGTGATTTTCACAGCAGGAGAGAAAAAAACATAAAAAAAGGACAAACAAAATACAACACTGATATCTATATCTTGGATTCTCTTCCAAACAGATCCTCCCAAAAAAAGTGCCTGTTTGGAATTTTGCCTGAGTAGATGAGCAGAGAGGTTTGTTAATATAGTGACTTCTCTCTATATCTATCTATATCAAATGAAACGTGGCTCTATAAGAATTTACCATGATTTTATTTCGATTATTAATGTAACAACCTAAATTCGAATAAACCAAAACAAATTTTTTAGCACTATACTAGTGTGTTCGTTTATGTTTCTTTTCTTTACTAGTATGTACTCAGTCAATTAGGCCCAGAAAAAAATATTGTATCCCCAACTGGAATTTAAACGCTATCTACCAGCACCTGATTGTTCAATCTTAACATGTCAAGTAATCTCTATAGGGTATACCTACAAGCAACATTTAACACAAATACATAGGTTTATTTAACCATTTATGAAGCAATAGATTTACTCTGTAAAGTGCAAAATAAAGCATTCTACATTTTACTCTAATGAATTATAAATAGATCCAATGTTACAAACTGTGAAGGAGTTCTACTTTACAGACATGGAAAACTCAAGTGTTAACCAATCTCTATATAAATATAGAACAATTCTCACCTGACAGCTGCCTCAGGTGAGACCTGGTGACAGTTTTACTTCTACAGAGGAGAATAACATCTACAGTACTAGTAATAAGACAGGTTAGTGGGGGTGGGGGTGGTTATATTAATTTTCTAAAGACAGAGAGATCTAATTATCTACAACTTTAGACATGAACCAGGGTGTCTAAATTTGATCATCACGAACCAGGGTGTCTAAATTTGACCATTATCTAAAAATGTTCTATAAAGATAGAGATCACATTTTTAATAAGTGTTTGGTAAAGATTGATATCACATTATCTTGAAATGTTTCGTAAAAAAGTGATTAAATCATCAACAAATGTTAGTTAAAAAATATTGAATTATCTACAAATAAAATGTTTGTAAAGAAAGTGATAAAATTATCGACAAATGTTTGGTAAATAAAGAGGTCACAATTAATGACTACAAATTTTCAGTAAAGATCACATTATCGACAAATGTTCGAAAAAGACAGGATCAGGTTATCTACAAATGTTTGGAAAAGTCATAGATCACATTATTTACAAATGTTATGTAAAGACGGGGGTCATACTACATTGAAATGTTAAATAAAAGCTGAGTTCTGTCAGAGTCAAATTCACAGCATGTATGTGAATTACCAAAGAAGATCATTCTTGATTCCACTTGCACAGTTTTTGCACGTAACCAGGGAATCATCGTGCTTACAAAATTGATGTTGTCACCGGAGAGGCAGCTCATTAGCTCCTCAGCTAGCACAGGCATGCAGCGAGATATATTATTTTTCTTAACTAGGCCAGCTAATGAGATAAAATAGATTACAACTGATCTTTTTCCAGGTCACACATTTCCAACACAAACTACATAGAATGTAAGAGAATCAATACAATTATATCAAATTTTCAAATATTTAGTGTTTTACCAGGTATTAGACACACAATTATTTTCAGCTTTAGCCAGTCCACAACTAAACTGAAGATACAACAGACAAGTCCTTGTTCCAACCGACAACGTCACATTATTAGCAGCTAATCATTAGCATGCAAATTAACAAAACTGATTTTAATATTATGATGCTTTTCAGATAGAAAACAGAATTCAAATAACATCAAATTTGTTTGTAATATGTTTATATCATTACAAATGACAGACCTGATTCCATAGTAGATGACGCTACAAAATGCCAGAAGTACTATCGGAATGTTAACAGATTAATTATGTAAGTTATCTTTAATGAGGATTAAGCTCATTGTGAAACATGAGAACAACGATTACACACTGCTAGAACAGTATAGAAACAGATATAAACAAGCTTCCACTGTATATCTGGAATCAATGAATGGCCTAGTCAAGCCATAGTAGTAGGAACTGTCGAGATCAATTTTCCTAGCAATATGTTATCTAATGGGAATAAGAACGCCAATACATTTTGTTACAGTGACAACAAACATGTAGAAGAAACAGTCATGAGGACAATACAGCTAAATTCTAAACAAAGGGGTACCATCACTGTTACCTTTGTGATCTATCCCAAAATTTGGTTTCAGCCGCTGGGCGGTAATTAGTGTGAAAATCTCTCCATCGAAATCTGGGTCATTGCAGTGGTGCATAATGAATGCAATGCTGTGTCATAGCGTAAGGGCATCGGAGTAGAAGCAATGATAATGACGACTGATGAAGTATCTTGGCAGTCGTAGGTATTTGTTACCTGTGACATCAGCAAGGTGTCTTGGTCCCCGTCGTGTATTATAAAATTCAAATGTCGTAACACTATCACCTCGCAGAATCTGTCTTTCATTTCCTTTCTTTCCAATTAAAAAGAATTTCACACTTCCGTGATGCCCAGTGAAGCTCAGAGGTTTTTAATGAGTCAAATATTTTCATGAGTTAAATCCATCTGCAACATTCTGTGGGTATTTACCTATATATTTTTGTATTAAACAGAGAATTTTTCCGTCACATTACCTGATATGCTAACCTATACTGATCCACTTCAGCACAGAAACGGTATCACAAATGATACTCCAAGTCACGATAAATTTACACTACCACTACAGTGCTGGAATTTCCATGAAATGACTTGTTTGTAACGAAGACTTCTCACAATTCCCACATGCTGCTAGTACATCGAATGTGTTATGATTTCTATCCTTCCTAGAGGAAGATATGCTGATCCCTATTACACAATTCCTTGAAGTTCCATACAATCCCCATTCAACATTGCATACAAAAGACTCCTTACACCAGCTAAGGCCTATTGAGTAGAGACGTCATGGTTGGACGACTGTGTTAAATGCTAGTCCATAAACACCTTAAAATATGGGGTACACGTTAAGAAGGGTGTATCGTACACACTGCTTAAATCTGGGTGAGTGACCTTGAGTTTCAAAAGCGAATATTGACAAAACGAGGAGTAATATTCTGAATTGCACGCGATCGATTAATTGCACAACTTTGCAGGAAACATGCGCTAAAATTTTAACCTCTTTTTCTCACGCAGTCGTTGGTTCATTTGTTCAAGCGTGTGCAGGAGAGTGGTGTGTGTGTGTAGTTGCACTTGCAAATGACAACAACTGTTAATGGGTGTTGTTATTCAGAAAATATTTGTAGCACATTTTCTATTGAGCTCAACATAACCTACAAATGCAAAATGGATTTTTGACACATTGAGCTACAATACAACAGCTATTTTGGTATGCAAATTATTGTTTATTCTGATAAAGCTGACATTTATTCCAATTCCATGTTTTTAGAGCCGATAAATATATCACGCCCGGGGTGATCGAACCACATCAATACTGCTGTTACTGTGGACAACACAATCTACTTTAATGCAATTAAAATGATAAATATTCAAGGAAATGTCCTCTCTTTAATCAGATAAAGTCTCCCGTCAAGAAAAACCATTATGTAACTTCCGTGATAACGCTTTATCATTGTGTCTGTAAAACTTGCTTTCGTCAGATTTTCAGTTGGCTAATTGGTTGAAAAACCTAATATTAAAACAAAATTCATGATTATCTTTATAGGTGGTTTGTGTTCTAAAAAAAAGAAAAAGACTATTTCGACAGGAAATGTCTATGACGATGAAACCATTTACAGCTTGAACAAAAACAAATCATGAAATAACCTGGGCATTGAGATAGGCACACAACATTAAGTCAATAGATTTTAGACTTGAGGGTTTCAGGATTCAATGCCGAACAGCACCAATATCATTGATTTTATGTCAGAGACAAGATACAACTTTTGAGTCAAAAATGTTAATGTATGGTAGAAAGCTTTGTTACATTATCTATGCTTCAAACAAGTCTTCAGAATATTTCTCTATTCATTTGACACAATCTTAAAATTTAAAAATTCCTGAAAGACTAAAACTGTTTCAAGATCCTGGACAGGAATAACACAAAACTGAATTCTGATTCAACGATATACGTTGAATGAGCTTTGAGTACTGCTATTCATTAAAACGGTTTGATTGCAAAGGGAAAACAAACAATACTGTGTGAGATGGATGCACTTATAGCATGCATGCTGTTAACATTTTCAAACTACCTCCAGCGTGGAAAAACATGTTTATAGGTAAATGCAGTCAGGAGACCCAGTCTCACTGAGGTGACTTTGCCCGTGTCACGCGATACAATACTTGTATGAAATGGAGATCTAAGGATGTCTTTTCATGACACATGAAACAGTGAAATGCAATCCAAATAATTCTTAAAAAAAAAAAATAAACACAAAATTTTCTATGAAATAAATTCAGCTAAAGGACTAATGAGCAGGAAACAAAGTTACTATCCTATTTATAACAAAGAGACTCAATGTGTATTGCTCAATTTTCCACATCTAAATTCTGAGAATTTCGAAGTTGGAAAACATATGATTTTCTCAAAAGATCTTATTAAGTAGCTTCTGAAGAGACTTTTAGGCAAATTATACTCATACAACTTTCAAACTGGTATTAGTGAACTATTAGGATTCAAACTCAAATACACTTCATTCCAGTAATATTATCTATCATGATCTGGGGCTCCTAGGCCGCAGGAAGTGGGTCAAGGTCAATAAATTGAATAAATGTGGTAGTCCTTCCTTGCAGCATGCTACTGACAATAAAATATGTCTCTAAATATCTTTGTTAAGAAATATTTGTGATTGATATACTTGCATAACTATTTTGATAAAAAGAAATTTGTAAATTAATACACTTGCTTATTTACCACACATGCAGTTTGTCCTGGATCAATGAGAAAGAGTATGTACAAATGTATTGTGATTCATTAACCTGTTGTCAATTTCAGTGTCAATAAAGATTCTGAGAAGTCTGAGTTTTGTGAAAAGATCACTTGTATGTTTGAATTCAATGATTGGGTCAACTGTATGCAAAGACATACAAACTTTCAAATACCATAAAAATAGTCAAAAACGATCTTCAGGAGCTAAGAAATCAATCACCTGACACATCAGACCAATGATCTAAAAAGTAAAAATCTAACATGTATTCTCTTCAAAAGTTGTTTTCATCGCAATTATTGACTTTTAATTACCCTGTTCTCTTTAATTACTTGTAGAATGCTACTGAAGAATAAAAAAATCTGCCTAGTATTTGTACACTTTTTTATTTTCTTTGACATGGACACATTAGTTGCTGTACACTCACCTATTTAATTAACCTAGATTTATCTATCTTGCCTACAGAAATACTTGTCTTCACCCTAATCAACACTGTTCAGTATTATTATCACAGGTTCAAGTCATTATCTACCTTTTTAATGACCAAACCAGGTAATCACGATATCTGCAAAGTAAAGTTTTCTTTCACATCTTGCTGTCATATCGTGTGTGTGCCAGTTGACACAAACTGAGGTCCCAATATACTGTCAAAGAGCACTAGTATTTCATGACATTTTGTGTGAAGGCTATCCCTATTTACTGTAAATCAATTATATTTCATGTCAATTTTATTTATGCCTTAATATGTGAGGAGAGTTAATCACGAATTAAAATCCCTCACGATCATCTGTATGAAAATCACTCTGCAGTCATCAATGTTGTCAATTACCAATATTGGGATCTTAAATCTTCAGTCTCCATCCACACTCTGTAAACTAATACATCAATGTTACTTCCACCAATACAGGTAGTTTCCTGTCTTGCTATTTGCTATCACATTCCTCTTGTTTTTAGGATGATGATGACAAACACAGTTTGCACTAATATATACAGTGTATAATTATTATTATTCCTCATCAATAAATCAAATCCTTATTGTACCTGTTTTGTATACCAGATAATTCCGACAATCAATGATGGTGATCTATCAATGAAAACAAAACCACCACTTTGGACATCTAATTTTTCGAGAAACACTGCACACATTCCGTGAGATTTTGTTGTAACTTTAATAGATCTTCATATTGCTATGAAAACATAAGCATAAGACATTAAATTCATTTTGAAGTTAATTACACCGGTTTATTTGTCAGGGTGTTGTATCACATTCACTGTTAATCACTCAAATTCATTTCCATCTATGAACTTTGGTCTTGGACTGACCCCTGCCATATACAGTATCACAAACCTTACCTGGTGTGATCAAGTGAACTTCAGAAAATGAGGATCCCTCAGGTTTAAAAAAAAGTCTAAGCACTTTTGTATTTTACACTAGTGAAAGTATTTTGCTGCAAAGTTGTTGCATTGCTGAAATTCCAAAAGTAAGTAGAACCCAACAGTTGATTCATTAACCTCTGTGACTCTAAGAGTGGATTGATAAAACTCACATGCTACTGGTCAAGTATCAGGACACTGGGCCTGTTGGCTGTCCAGCATTGTAACATATATTGGTATTGTGTGGATGTTCAGTGTCACATGCCAATACCATGCTCACTGATAACATACTAAGACCTGCTACAGAATAGCCATGTGTATGGAGGGCCATAAAAAAATTGGATTTAGAAGTCATTTACATTTTTAGAGATCATCAAATAGATATTTTTAGAGGCTACAAATCCCTGTGTTTAGAGGTCAGAAAACTCTGTGTTTAGAGGTCATATGACCCTGTAATCCTGTGATAAATTTTGTGGCCAGGAACAACCCACTTCATATTGAGCCTGATGTAATACCTTATTTTGCTTCAGAACTGGAAAGAAATGGAATGAAATTTCCGTGGCATATTCATTAAACTCAGTTGAACTAATCATCAACATTAGTATTCTTGTAAATTATTTTGAAAGTGCACACATGCAATTTGGATTAAGCTAATGACACAAGCAGATTTTGCAGATTTCATCCATGATATGCTAATGGCCAAATCATTAAGCTTTTACCTCAATTCTCAAAGGTCCCCATTAAACAACATTTCTCAGATTTCTTCTGTATGTTTAGCAGGTCTTCCATCATTATGAAGGAGGCTACTTAGATTTTGTCTACCACATTTATAGTTAGATAAAATATTCAAGTGCATGTAGGGAGTAGTTAGCTCTTAGCAATTTTAATTTTTTTCTTAAATGCAAAGCTGAAGTCCAAAAGCGGCTGTAGAAAAAAGGGGCAATATATTAATGTTTCATTGCGGCTGTAGAAAAGAGGGGCAATATATTAATGTTTCATTGCGGCTGTAGAAAAGAGGGGCAATATATTAATGTTTCATTGCGGCTGTAGAAAAGAGGGGCAATATATTAATGTTTCATTGTGGCTGTAGAAAAGAGGGGCAATATATTAATGTTTCATTGCATACATGTAATTCCAGTGTTTGAGGAGTGAAAAATAAAGCTAAAAATATATGAAAAGCCATTGCTCTGAATAACCAGTGGCCTTATATTGTTCGAACAAGTGTTCATCGATACCAGTCAATCAATAACTCACAAATTCATTGGCCACCCATGTGTTCCATTCTTTCATTCATCCCTTTCCCAGGTCAATTATGGCTCAGAGTAATGACATGTAAAAACTGACATCAACACTATCATAGCCCCTATCAGAAAACTTTATTCCTAAAACCTTTCGGAAGATCAAAGATTCTAAAAATAGGTCATGGTCTGTTTATCTAAGTTTCTGTTCACTGCCGTCACTGTTGAGGTGAATCCTATTGCCCTTCTGCTATTATATATACCCCTAGTCACAGTCGAAGGGAGATAACTGATCAGTACAATAGTTGGGAGGAACTTGTCCTGATTTACCTGTACATAATTACACGTTCCTTTCCTCAGTATTCATTCACCATGCCACAAACACATGGTTTTTACAAGTCTCACAATACTATACACAATGGGCTGTCTCACCTTTCATCCTTAATTCATATCACCGAGGTCTGCTTCTGTCAAGGTCAGAGAGAAGTCGCAAGTAAGATCTTTAAAATCTCCGAACATGATACTGAACATTCACATTCCAACCATTGTTAGTATTTTTTAATCTTCATGCACCTTTGATCATATTGTAAACAAAAATCTGTTTTTGTCCTGTAAAACCTAAGGCATCTGAATAAGTTTCTGTTTACCAAGAAGACTTATAGGCCATCACGAGGTAAATTGATTAATCTGCTGTAATCTCATCTTTCCTTCCAGACGTCTTATCCCTTTTTGACAGCCAACTTTGACACAATTTTTTGTACAGGTAAATGACAATATTATGCAACATTTTAGGTATGAAAATCTACCCCCATATTCACCTAGAGGCCAATTGTTGTATACACATGTAGCTGTAATCCTAAACACAACTACCTGTAATTGAAGAACAGGATGTGTAGGCATGGATTGTCACTAACAAAAGAAAAGCTTTAAGTTATTGTTAGACAAAAAAAAGGAGTTCTGTCTGTCATGTAATGTACTCTTATTTCTTCTAGAATCTAAATAAAAATTTTCTTTTTTGTTGAATATGTCTTATTTATTGTAAGTAACACAATGTAAATCACACCTGCATAAAATTTCTAAAGCCACAGTGAGGTAATTAGATGTTAAGGTCTGCATTCTAAAGTCATGACAGCTAGAGCAAGAGAGTGTCAAAACTAGCAAACAATGTATATTGCTGTGGAAGACAGGTAGACAATGTGTAGGTCTGTAAAAGACAGGTAGACAATGTATAGGTCTGTGAAAGACAGGTGGACAATGTATAGGTCTGTAAAAGACAGGTAGACAATGTATATTGCTGTGGAAGACAGGTAGACGATGTATAGGTCTGTAAAAGACAGGTGGACAATGTATAGGTCTGTGAAAGACAGGTGGACAATGTATAGGTCTGTAAAAGACAGGTGGACAATGTATAGGTCTGTAAAAGACAGGTAGACAATGTATAGGTCTGTGAAAAACAGGTAGACAATGTATAGGTCTGTAAAAGACAGGTGGACAATGTATAGGTCTGTAAAAGACAGGTAGACAATGTATAGGTCTGTAAAAGACAGGTAGAAAATGTATAGGTCTGTGAAAGACAGGTAGACAATGTATAGGTCTGTAAAAGACAGGTAGACAATGTACAGGTCTGTAAAAGACAGGTAGAAAATGTATAGGTCTGTGAAAGACAGGTAGACAATGTATAGGTCTGTAAAAGACAGGTGGACAATGTATAGGTCTGTGAATGTATAGGTCAGGTCTGTAAAAAAGACAGGTAGAAAATGTATAGGTCTGTGAAAGACAGGTAGACAATGTATAGGTCTGTAAAAGACAGGTAGAAAATGTATAGGTCTGTGAAAGACAGGTAGACAATGTATAGGTCTGTAAAAGACAGGAGGACAATGTATAGGTCTGTGAAAGACAGGTGGACAATGTATAGGTCTGTAAAATACAGGTAGACAATGTATAGGTCTGTAAAAGACAGGTAGAAAATGTATAGGTCTGTGAAAGACAGGTAGACAATGTATAGGTCTGTAAAAGACAGGTAGAAAATGTATAGGTCTGTGAAAGACAGGTAGACAATGTATAGGTCTGTAAAAGACAGGTAGACAATGTACAGGTCTGTAAAAGTCATGTAAACAAAAATATTTTAAAGATAAGTTACGAATGTATAAGTACTGTTTGCAATTCAGAATTAAATTGTGAAAAATTTGATGCAAATTGACATGTCTTATGCATTTTAAGTTGCTGTTTTATTGTTGACAAATGAGTGAGTATAACTTTAATCAGTGTCAACAATGACAGAAGACAGAATGATTCCCATTTTGATAGTTATCCTGGTATACATTTCAAAACCTGGTTACTCCTCTAACAATACTGGAAAAACCTAAAAATTATAAGCCAAATTTTCATAGGAGCCAACAATCTCTGAAGATTAAGAACTGAGAAAAAACGCACAATGCAAATTGTTTTATCAATAAAGGAATAGTTCATCATTTAATTTGGATTTCATGTATTCCTGACACCCCTTTGCCATAATGATATGACCCAAATCAATATTTGGTCAAGTCCATTCAGAGCTTTGAGAGACTTCTGCTTGAAATTGAATTGTGATTTAGTTTCAAGAGATCTTGACATATTTCTGCTTTTGCTACATTGAAATTGTACTAGCAATACCACATGTGCTCGGTGTTCAACATTCATCTCCAATGCAATTTAATTTTAAGAGGACATTTGCTTAAAATATCCCTTGACATTTTCAGCACTGAATGGTGAATGATTTGTCAATAAAATCAGGCTTTTTTCATTTAAACTACTAGTAAGTGTATTTGGAATCCAGTATTTATTAGCAGGAGTTTGAGTCTCTACATGGCTGGACTTAGAAATCTCTTAATCTGGTAGATTTATATCTTTTAATTTTATTAGTTTTCCGTGAATTAATATATATTGATGCTGATAATGTTCTTTACCACTTGTACTACTATGAAAGGTCTGTAAAATGTCTTAAAAGCCTCTTGGTTGTTGTATCACCATTATAGTTCCAGAAACAAATTCATGTAAAAATGGCCGACTGTTAAAAGTGTAGTATTCTACCTAAATATGGCAGCGAGCGCTAGAGTCAGGTGAAACTTGATCTTATTCCAATGAATCTGGCACTCTACAGACATTTTAGAATTCTTATCACAATGTTATCTGAGAATTCTCTGCTGATATTGGGTTACAATGTTATCCTGGTGACATTTGGTCACAATGTTATCAGGTAATATCCTGCTGACATTTGGTCATAATGTTGTTGGGTAATATCCTGGTGACATTTGGTCTCCATGTTGTCGGGTAATATCCTGGTGACATTTGGTCACAATGTTGTCGGGCAATATCCTGGTGACATTTGGTCACAATGTTGTCGGGTAATATCCTGCTGACATCTGGTCATAATGTTGTTGGGTAATATCCTGCTGACATATGGTCACAATGTTGTTGGGTAATATCCTGGTGACATTTGGTCTCCATGTTGTCGGGTAATATCCTGGTGACATTTGGTCACAATGCTGTCGGGTAATATCCTGGTGACATTTGGTCACAATGGTATCAGGTAATATCCTGCTGACATTTGGTCATAATGTTGTTGGGTAATATCCTGCTGACATTTGGTCTCCATGTTGTCGGGTAATATCCTGGTGACATTTGGTCACAATGTTGTCGGGTAATATCCTGCTGACATCTGGTCACAATGTTGTCGGGTAATATCCTGCTGACATCTGGTCACAATGTTATTAGGTCATATCTTGGTGACATTTAGTATGAAGATAATTGCCTGATGTGTGAACTTACTTTCAGATCAAAGAAACTCATATTTCCTATACATTCACAAATTTATAATTTATAAATTTTCAAAGTCAAAATCTAAGATGTCCATCTGAGTGCCATTTTATTTTTCTGTTCAGTCCCAAAATTTCATGGGCACAACAAGATACCAAGGAGAACCTACATAAGAAATTTATGAAAGGGCCATCCAGTACTTCTCAAGAAATAGCGATAACAAAACTTTATTGAAAAAATCAAAGATGACTGTCTGTAGGCCATTTTGTATTTTTGATCGCGCCCAAAATCAAATGGGCACTACTAGGGACCAAGGGGATCCTACATATGCAATTTGAAAAAGATCCATCTAGTACTTCTCAAGAAATAGCGGTAACAAAAATTGTTAATGGACCGACAGGCGGATGGACCATGGACACAGAGCAATTTGCTTAGTTCACCATATGATGATGGTGGGCTAAAAATGCTAAAGTGTGGAACAACTCAATGAACTATAACTCAAGCGGGCACAATATACTAATCAATAAACTAGTATGTTAATATATTAACAGAATATTTATAACCAAATTAAAATGATTTATAACTTGTGCATTGAAATTCACACATACAAGGTAAGTCATTGTTATCAATGTTCCAAACCAACTGTACACAGTTCCTCAATGTCACAGCATATAGAATTCAATGTCATGTTAAAGTCTCTTGTTAAATGTTCAGTAATGACTTTCAGAAATTTTAAAAGATTGGAATTTTTCTCAAGGCTAAACTTGAAGCAATAATACACAAACATTTAAACAATGATATCTAGTATGTTTTTAAAAGTCAAGATAATGCAGCATAATTAATATTCCCTATGAACCTGTCAACATTATGTATCGACAGGAAATTATAGCATTTGTGATAATTTCTAAGTGACAAGCTTGTCAAGCTAATCAACCATATAGGACACATTGTAAATTCCAAACAAACTGTGAATGAATTAGTGCCTTGAAACACTTAAAAAGTTTTTTCAATTTTTTAAAAGGATAAAATTTACAAAAATTACTGGATATTTGCAAATCCTAAAATGAGAGCTATAACAATCAGTCAGTACAACATAACACTCCTTACACCTGTCAGTCTCTGATCTAAACAAATAACAGCCAAATCCATTAGCCAATCTAAACATTTTCAATTGTTGCACTACATTAACCTGTATCTACAAAAATACATTGTAAATGTTCCAAAAGTAATTTCTCTTTAATTGGGAAATAAATTATTAACAAGCAAAATTGGTGAATGAATTCTCAAACATAATTCCACTTTTGACATTCAACAGAGAACATGTTTATATATTATATAATAGCTTCAGTTAAGAGATTATTAGCTTTATGAGACATGAGACAATCATATTCAAACCTGAGTTGAAACATTCAGACCCAAGAACGAGACTATTATAGTGCATCTATAGATCAGCAGCTCATTGTTTTCTCAATGGGAAAAAAGAAAGACTGTTTGGCCAAGGACACAACCAAATCAGCATAGACCTAGAGTTATAAGATTCAATGTCAAGAAAACCCTGTAAAATGACACAACCGAATCAGCAAAGACCTGGAGTCACATGATTCAACACAAAAAAACCTGTAAAATGACACAACCGAATCAGCAAAGACCTGGAGTCACATGATTCAACCTCAACACAATCCTTTAAAAGGACACAACAGTGAAGCAGCAACGCCTTGGAGTCACATGATTCAACGTCAACAAAATCTGCCCATATGAACATCACATAATGAATCAAATGTATGCGGTACCATTCATATTTAGTTGTATCATATACCAAATCATTGTCCTATTTAGATGTTTGATGTCACACT
This sequence comes from Ylistrum balloti, assembly GCF_031769215.1. Lineage (NCBI taxonomy): Eukaryota > Metazoa > Mollusca > Bivalvia > Pectinida > Pectinidae > Ylistrum > Ylistrum balloti. The sequence goes on along the minus strand of NW_026782081.1, from coordinate 1,883,308 downwards.
TTACCCACATGGAGTTCATCAAAGCACTATCATACAGGCAACAAATTCCCTGATAATGTCACCCCAATGATAAACATCTTCAGCTCACACAAAAGTGGGAAATATTAAAGTACTTTTCAATTTCAATAAAATTATAATGCAAGATGCTGTAAAGGATGATTTTTGAAATAGAAGGTAAAATAAACACAAGCGTAGACTATAGAATGCATTAGGCACATCTTACGAAAGGGACTAATGCCTATTTATGTGTTGTACTATTATGATGTTTTTAGATTATCAAGGTTAACCTTACTTCAAACACTGACAGCTGTGACAAGGAAAATCTTCCCTACAATAACTGACAGAAAAAACATTACAATGCTTTAACTATACATTTATTTTTAGCTTAAAATATATATATTCAATATAAGACTAATTGTCGTAATAGCTCACATCTTTATCATGGATATCTTGTCATTCAGATAATTATAAAGTTTATTGATCCTTGTCACAGTATACCCATCCCAATGATTATACACCTTTAGAGGTGTCCTCTTTTAAACCTCTAAACCTTCTATAAATATCTCTCCCTTGCTTCTCTCAAATACTACAAAATCTCTCTACCTCAACCAGTTTTCTTTGAACATATCATAAAATGATATCAGACAAATGTAATCATAAATATTAATTGGTTTCATTATTTCTGTTCTGAGAAGATAAGATGATTAGAAATAGATATACATATATATATGTGTATATATATATATATATATATACTTATACTGTGTTAGCACTTCAGACAGAATACAAGATACAATACCAATCTATTATTAATCAGCCCAGGTATTCAACACTGTTTATATACAGACATGATTATATCAAATATAACAGCACACTCAATGCCTAAATATATCTTATACATGTTATAATGGATCAAAATTGACACTGAAGTTTGACATAATGACATCAATTATAACCTCAAACTATTACAGTTCTCTCAACTACTTTCAATACTAACTAATATCCATATTCTATTGTTCTTACATCAAGGTATTACCTTTAAAAATATGTAATAATTTCCAAACACTACATTAATACACAATACTGCACTTTGCCCATTGATAAAATGTGTACATTAAAATTGTATCACAAGGTAAATAATATTGTTATACAATAGAGGAATTTAACACAGAGTATGTGGTATGATATTGTAATACAACAGAGGAGTTTTATACAGTGAATATGGTATCATATTGTAATAAGAGGCCCACAGGGCATGTATTGCTTATGTGGTTAAGTTTGCTGAAATGGATTCTTTTAAACTAAAGGAAATGTATTGAAAAGATACATCATTTATACACTGCAAATGGGGGCAGAGAGCCACTGTTTATACCAAATTGATTCTCCTTCAACAAAGGATGCTTCAGACCAAATTTGGTCAAAACCAAATCATTCCTATGAGAGGAGTAGGATTTCAATGAATTTGCTCTATTTCACCTATTTCGCCCTGTCGTTCCTGTCACTGGGAGCCAAGACCCCCCCATTTATACCAAATTGATTCCCCTTCACTGAAGGAAGCTTCACACCAAATATGAACAAATCCATTCACACCTACAGGAGTAGGAGTGTAAAATTTCCACTTTGGGTTCCACCCCTTATGTCCCTGGAAGCTGAATTCAACCATTTATATAAAATTGATTTCCCTTCATCAAAGGAAGCTTCAGACAAAATCCATTCATTCCTACAGGAAAAGTAGAATTTTAAAATTTCCAGTTTTGAGTCCCCTGTACATGTACGTGGCAAATGTGATATGATATGTAATAGAAAAGAGGATTTTTATAAGGCAAATGTGATATGATAATGTAACACAAATGAGGATTTTTATGAGGCAAATGTGTATAATTTTTTTTCATCAAGAAACAAGCAGTATTCTTTTTACGATGTTTTTGTCATCCTTCCTTAATGCCAGTTTGAATTTGTTGCTGTTAATTATCATTACTCCATCAAATGATATATAGTTTCAAATCGAAGATACAAGGTTTCAAATAATCTTTGATAAAATAAGTAAATATAGTAAATTGATTGAAAATAAACAAAAACTTTATGGGGCTATATTTTCACAATTTTTACCAGAGTTGTTGTTCCTTATATTCACTGGATAGTGGAACTAACTACAGGAAAAACCTATATTTTCACTGTAAAACTTCAAAGTGCCAAATATAACAAAAGTCTATCCTGATATTTTGTCTAACAGTATGATAGTAATATATACAGCTAAAAATTTCAAAACTCTAATTATATCTCCAGACACATTGACATCAGACAACTGTAGCCTGATAATGAGAAAATGTTAACACCCATAGCTAACATCATCCCTGTCTTAATACCAATACAAAGAACTCATTCACAATGCTGTCACTTAATAGAATATTGTACATAGGAATTAAATGTCATCTCTGGATTTGTCATTTTTAAACAAATGAAAAACAAGGCAGCAACTATATGCTCCAGAGAAAATTTTTGAGCAGCATAATGATAATTAAGAAAATAACGAAACCAGTGACACCATTGTGGTAAAATTGCAGATCTATACTATCAAGAGCTCAACTAGTAAATAAGATGAAGTATTATACATACCTTCTGCATGTCCACATATGAGGACTATAACAACTCATTCTCCCAAGAGTTGTTCAATATTTTGCAAAGTGAGAAAAACAACACTATAACAACATTATAAGCAAACTGCCATTACTTTAAAACATGGCTAAAACTGCACAAACCTTGAAGATTGTATCATTATGAAGTCAAGAGAGATATTAATGGATTGTCATTACCATAAATTCTTATTGTACTTTTGCACTTTTTAACAATTTATGCAAATTTTGCGGAATATATAACAATGATGAACAATGATTTAACATCAGGGAAGAAACCTAATTATAACTGTTAGAGAGAAAGCTATCGTTATTTATGGTATGTTCATATGTATTATGTAAGATCCTTTGTCTCTGACAGATCCAGTCATCATTTAACTAATTTTATTAGAGTAGCAAAAAGGTCAACACTCCCATAAAACATTTTCTCTCCCAAACTTTAGTACCAAACTTAATCAAGCAAGGTCATTATTTGTAAAGTTATCATTGGTCTTTGAGAAATTATCCCTGACCATCAATCATAAGAACTGTCTTTGACATTACAAAGTTGTCCTTGACCATTACGAAGTTGTCCTTGACATTAGTGGAAGTGTCCTTGACAATTATGAAGTTGTCATTGACATTTTTGAAGCTGGCATTGATCAATGAATTTGCCACCCTTGCCTTTCCATTGTGAAGCTATTATCCTTGTGAAGCTGTACTTCAATTTATGAAGTGGTCTGACCTTGAAGCAATGAAGTTGTCCTTGACCACTGTGAAGCTGACCCTGCATTTATGAAGTGGTCTGACCTTGAAGCTATGAAACTGTTCTTGTCCATTGTGAAGCTGACCCTGAATTTATGAAGTGATCTGACCTTGAAACTATAAAGATGTCCATGTCCATTGTGAAGCTAATCTTGAATTTATGATGTTGTTGTTGACCATTTTAAAGCTGACATTGACCATTGTATGTTTTGTCATTTACTCATCATGTACTTTGTTAAACATTGACATTTGAGAAGATTAATAATATTTGATACTAAGAATTCCACATTAAAAAAAATGGCAGTTCCATCTGCATGGTCATCAGTGTAGAGATTATAGAAACACAAGAACACTTTACAAGTAGACAACAATCTTAAGAAGAGGTCAAATTAACAGAAATTCTAGTATATATGGGGGTAGATTTATTACACAGCACAAAATTATTGGTAGATATGTTTGGAAGCCGGAGACATAAATACTTAACTTGTGTAAAAAAAGATTCAAGAAAAAAAAATTGGTGGTTTGCAGTAATAGAAAAGTTCCTATAACACAACCATAGAAGATCTGAGTGTGTTGTTTCATTGACTACACAGTCACCTTTATCAGACAAATGATCAGTGTGAAGTGTACTTACACTGACGTAGGTAGAGTACAAGATGCATGGTAAGGAATTAAACTTTTTTATTGTGATAAGATGGTAAACAGATTATAGGAAAAAATGCTCTACTTTTGTCACTAGTGTAATATATCCTTGAGCATTTTTCATTGGCTACATCACTCGAAAATTGATGGTGATGTCATAGTAAGGACAATGATGTAACATTTTTAATTGACAATGGCACAACCAAATGGCTGCCTCTTGATTTTGTTGTCAACATTTCAAAACCAGTAAAAATTAAACTTTTCTGAGTTATGTGATAAAGAATATTTTAACTTTGTTTTCATTTAATACACAAAGTCTCACAACAATAAAAACTGTGAAGATTTGTTTCCTAAAATCTCATTTGAAATAAAGACTCCTGTAAGACCCTATATATAAGAAATTTCAGTGTAGAATTAACATGTTGTAAAATTGTTTCTTGGTTTCATGACACATAACAAAGCATTAAATGAAAACACGAAACTTTCAAAAAATGAAATCAACTTAACCAAAACCTTGAGAATACTTGCTTTGCTGTTTCTTCCAAAACCTTTGGAAAGACTATTTTCCTCACTTAAGTTCTAGAACTAATTTGTAGGGATGGGAATGGTTACCAAATCATGATCAGTTGCCATGGAAACAATTTGCTTCTGAAAGAGTCAATGAGTGCAAAGCATTCAGATGAAATTGATCAGTTAGTTCGAGTGGAAACACCATACCTAGCAGCAGATTGTGGCAAATGATTTTTTAGAATAAAAGGGACATTCTTGCCTCTGTAATAAATGTATCAATTATCCAAGCTGTTGGTTGTCTTAACAAAACATCTCTTCTACCAGCTAGTTTTGTTTTAATGTACTGATCCAATTGTTAAATTGCTTGTGTATGTATAGGTTGTGTCCCTGATAAAATCTTACTGTGAAGTTATGTTACATAGCAAATATCACAAGGGGATATAATTCCTGTGATAGCTTTTACTACTGACTATGTAGCTAACTTTATTTCAGACAAATTTCAAACTTTTAATTTCATACCTGTGTTCATTAGCATCGGAAGCTTTGGTTTACAAGCTGAATAATGGAGTGAATTACAGTTAATGTTCATGACTAGAAAGAAAATCCACTCACTTGATTAGCTAACATTGTAAAGAAAGAGGTTTTGTCAACAAAGCCAAAATCACACTGAAGCATAAGAATTAACTAGGATAAAGCAATAACTTGTTAACACACTTGCCTTTCACCTTTTTAAGCCACTGCCATTTGATTTTCCTACTTAGATGTAAAGAGGTATGACATCAATTATCCGACCACATAAGGTTTCTCCAGAGCACTGTCTATACCACTAAGTCAACTGCCTCTATATCAAGAACATGAAGTATAAGCATTCTGAATGGTCAAAAGAAAAAAACAACCCACAATGGACTGAAATAAGTATTTCTGAAATTCCAAAAAAATAAAAGCTACAAATGAGGAAACAAAATATAAAAATTTTATAAATTCTACACAAACAGACAATCAAGCTGACCGCAGACCTCAGAAGTTTCCTCGTAGTCCACAAACACTATCATTACTGGTTCAGAAGTTGCTTGAACAAGAGAACATCAAAAAAATTAATCAATGGCAGATTTTTTCCCCGTGTTTATGAATTTATAATAAATTCAACAGTGCTTTATTAATCTTATGCTGAAAATCCCTTTTCACTTCAAACACCAATCTAAGGCTGAAATCCTGGATTGCTGGTATATTTTGATATACCTCTACTCTATTTACTCAATACAACTAAATGGTTAATCTGCAACTGTTACCTTATGGGGGTCGAGTGGTGCAGTGGTAACACATGCATTTCACCCAGTTTTCAGGGGTTCAGTTCCCTGAACAAACCTGAAAAGGTAAGGGGTCACCTGCTTGGGTTTTCCCCGGGTACTCTGGTTTCCTTCTACAATAAAACCCCTTGTGCACTTACACCTGAGTCAAAAAGAATGATTAGAATAAATTGAAATAACTTGTTGTCTCAGGAAAGAGACCCAGCTAGGTCTCAAGAAATCAAAAGCTTGCTACATCCTGTACCTTAACTGTACAACAACTTTTGCTGAAGATCGGACAAAATCAAGACATGCTCATCAACCTCATAAATAATAATCTCAGTTAATATAAAGTATTCAGTAAGCATTCTATTATTTGAAACATAGAAATATCAACATTAAAATATTTCATGAAGTATAAAGTAAGCATTCTGAAGGATCAAAAGAAAAAAAAAAGAACCAAAATTTACAAATTAAACTATTTTCAAAAGTCCAAAAACTTGAAGCTAAAATGAAGCTAGAAAAAAAAAATAAACTCAACACCAGCCGATTTCCAACCTTGCTGACAAATCTACTGACTATGAGTGCTATGTCTAAACTGGATAATACACAATGTTTATAAATATAGCTTTATCTGCAACAGACAGAAATAGACTATCATAAAATATGATCTGAAATCTATAAATTGATTACTGTAAGTCCTCCTGATGGCTTATTACAAAGGTCACTTAATAAACCTTCAATGTATACAATACAGCATTGTCTTCACATTGTTATAAGTATACATACAGAATTGGCCTCCTGACAAATTTATTTCGAAATATTATATCATATGTCTAATACAAATCTACTGATAATATACCTACACAATATCTTATTGTTTTCCTATTGTCGATACTTGAACAATACCTCCTTGGCATGGACACAAGGCTTAACAATACACATTTATACATTATATCACACATGGTATTGGCAGATTGTATTGATAGTATCTCCTAAACTTAAGGTGCTTATAACAATGGTAATTGTCTAGCAATGGTTACACTAACCTTGTCAATCAGACTTTCCAAAAGGGGGGATAGGAAGGGGGAGGAGCGGGGGGGGGGGAGAGAACAATCAATAAACCAATACTAATTAAAGGTTTTGGATTCCAAAACATACGGTAAGCAAAAACAATTTCTGTTCACAGCATAATTAGTCTCCAGTAATTTATCTTTTAACTTGTTATACATATCATTTACACCTATTCTGGGCTGGGCTGTTAAAATAACTAAGGTAAAAAGTGCCTGGCAAGAATAAAGCATTTAACACCTGAACAACATTGCATAAATTCATACGACTATAGGGTAACTTTAAGTAATAATGGTTTATCATTCTGATCATTCATCATAATAGAGGTAAAAGTGATCCAATCATTTGTGTATCAGATACAGTAATGGTGTTACAATTTTTACACCATGATTAAGTGTTTATCTTCACACAATGTTTTTGCTAATAGTCATCCGTCACTTCAAAATGAGATCTAATAATTTACATTTGGTTACAAAACCACTTCTATTAGATAAATTTTCTTTCCATAAAAATCTTTTACATCGCTAATAAGCTTTTAAAGATAATGTGTGTCTAGAATTGAAATCTGTAACTTCTTTACGAAGACCATGTCTCTTTCTGTGTGCCCAGAATTTCAACATTTCAGTACGACTTTATGCCTTTAAGTTTTCAGTATACTTATATATAGCCCTATTTATCACACCTGACAAACTTCATTATCATGTAACTTTGTCTGAGATTTGTTATTAGGCGACATGGCCAGCAATGTCAGAGGTATGACGTCATTGTTTCAGTTATCAGAAATTCATTGTCCACTATCTTTGAAAAGATTCCAGAAAAAATGCATGGGTCTTCTTGTTGAAATTCTTCCGGAAATACAAAGGACAAAACCTGCCAAATGTAATGATAACCCAGACAGTGTTCACATAAAGTACACCTCATACAAGATATATGACATACAAAATATAACGTAAATTTTCCTTTGGAACAACATTTCAAGTGATTTTGGTGTAATTTTAAAGTGTTTTCACTATTTTTAATCAAATACTCACACTCTATGGTAACACAGCACACCAATTTATATTCTGCAAATAAGACCCATGGTGTAAACATCAAGATGTCTCACAGGGATCTTGGAGCCCACCATTGTTTGATCTTTATTTGCTATTTAAAATTTGGATCTTTTTTGTTCTTTTCTCTTCTCTGTTCTTGCTCTTAATAACAGACATTTGAACATTCCTTTGCAGAAATTGCAATGATAATCTTTACCTGCCAAATCCAAAATGGCTACCTGGTGGCCAGTTTGTTTCTTTTGAACATTCCCAAAAGTAAACCAGTACATGGAGTGACCAAAGGAACATATGTGTGAAATTTGAGAGATATCCATTGAGTACTTCTTATGAAAAAGGGATAGCAATCTTTATTGAGCAAAATCCAAAGTGGCAGCCTGTCAGCCATTTTGTTTTTCTGATCAGTCCCAAACTTTAACAGGCACAACTAGGGACCAAGAGGAACCTATACATGAAATTTGAGAATGATTTATACAGTGCTTCTAAAGAGATAGTGAAAACAATCTTTCAAAGTCAAAATCCAAGATGGCCACCTTTTGGCCATTTTGTTAATCTGATCAGTCCCAAAATTAGATGGGACCATTAAGGGATCAAGGGGAACCTATACATGGAATTTGGGAAAGATCTATACAGTACTTCTTAAGAAATAGTGATAAGCTATCAAAGTCAAAATTCAAGATGGCTCCCTATTGGCCATTTTATTTTTCTTAGCAGTCCCAAAATTAAGAAGGCACAACTAGGGACAATGGGAAACCTACATTTGAAATTTGACAGTCTTCAAGTACTTATCAAGAATATATGGCAATAAACAAACTTCATTAAAAAAATCCAAGATGGCCATCTGTCAGCCATTTTCTTAATTTGATCATTACCAACATTAGATGGGCACAATGAGGGACTAAGGGGAGCCTATACATGAAATTTGAGAAAGATCTATACAGTAGTTCTCAAGAAATTGCGATAACAAAAATTGTTTAACAGATGGAAGAAGGTTGAACAATGGATGATGGTGGGCTAAAAATATGAAAAAAACGAAAAGAAAAGAGAAAATGTATCTAGAACTGAGAAAAATAACTTACAAGATTGCTGCCTATCTGCCAAGTAAGAATATACTCCATCTTGTTATCATCACCTGATTCTGATGCACCACTTCCTTTTTAAGAAAATTTTCTTGTGTAACAGTAAGCCTCCATTCCGTTATGGATGGATAAATTCTCGATGATTATTGTTACTGTTAAAAATCTAATCTGATCTCCAACTACTAATAAATTAGGTACTAGACCAATTCTTGACTGTCCTTGGGGGTTTAATGGTGAGTTTCGAGTTGTCTTTGACTAGTACGCCTCCACATATTATAAGGAGTTTGGTGACATTGGAAGGAATTGAATACCAGTAAGTTTTTTTGTGGAGATCTTGATCTCAACCCCCTACACAATCTACAACCATTCCTTCGCTGCCAGTTTCGACATCCATACCACATTTGGTTTCTCAACAGATCTAAATGTGGTCGTGGCTGTAAATTTTCTGATAACTATCACCTAGTTTGTTCACACAAACAGCACCTAAGCAGAAAACGTTACCATGCAGTAATTTTCAACATTTTTCTATTTCTTTTTCCCTCCATATAAAAACATTTTTCTTTACAGGTTACTATAACACTACTCTATAAAGATAGCTACAACTTAATACTCTGCCTCAAATCATCTTTATTTACAAACAATTAACTATAAACTGCTTTGTAAAACTACCTAAATGTATTCAAAAAGCAATTAGACATGCATGACAAATTAACTGTTTTGTCTAAACATGTGTTTTTGCCCACTGAAGAGAGGATGAATCTATAAACAACATAAAACAGAATTTAGCTTTAGCTGCGTTATATATTAATGAGCGGTAACAGACAATAAACTTACATATCACACTGATTATTCATCTCTGTGCTATCAACTTAAAAATTTTAAACAGTGTACCTGGGGAACTTGTAAGTAGTACTAATCAACTGATCACTTGTTATGATTAGATGTGATTAAAATAGCTCGGATTTTCCGGTAAACATCTAATTCTAGTGTTATATTCTCTTCCTCATTTAGCAATACCTAATAATCATACATATTTATATTCGTAGAAGTTTAATACTAATAGTTGTATTCCATTTTCTGGATTAAAAGAATCTTTGATCACCCAGAGGTGAGACAGGTGAATATCAACCCAAGGGGAAAGATGATTAAGTTAACAAACACAAGGCTTGTCCAATTTTTGGCAACTTAATTATCTTTTGTCAGAGTTGAGATCCCCATATCTCACCAACAAGGGGGTGAATGAATAATTTTCTCTAATTACCCTGCTTGGTTTAAAAGGTACTTGTATGTGTTTTAGTTGCCCCTATACTTTGCATCACTGATGTGATGTCTGTGAATTGTTACTGTGACATCCTCTCAATGTTTTGACTGGGGGGAATCCCTCCATCTTAATCCCAGGACAATACCAGGAAATTTCACATAAAAAGAAAGCCTGGATTGACCTGTCCAGGGTAAGAGAAAAGTCACTTCGTTCCTCTCTCTCCAGGGTAAGAGAGAAGTCACTCCTTTCCTCTCCCTCCAGGGTAAGAGAGAAGTCACTCCGTTCCTCTCCCTCCAGGGTAAGAGAGAAGTCACTCCTTTCCTCTCCCTCCAGGGTAAGAGAGAAGTCACTCCGTTCCTCTCCCTCCAGGGTAAGAGAGAAGTCACTCCGTTCCTCTCTCTCCAGGGTGATAGAAGTCACTCCTTTCCTCTCCCTCCAGGGTAAGAGAGAAGTCACTCTGTCACACTCCGTTCCTCTCCCTCCAGGGTAAGAGAAAAGTCACTCCGTTCCTCTCTCTCCAGGGTAAGAGAAAAGTCACTCCGTTCCTCTCTCTCCAGGGTAAGAGAGAAGTCACTCCTTTCCTCTCTCTCCAGGGTGATAGAAGTCACTCCTTTCCTCTCCCTCCAGGGTAAGAGAGAAGTCACTCCGTTCCTCTCCCTCCAGGGTAAGAGAGAAGTCACTCCTTTCCTCTCCCTCCAGGGTAAGAGAGAAGTCACTCCTTTCCTCTCCCTCCAGGGTAAGAGAGAAGTCACTCCTTTCCTCTCCCTCCAGGGTAAGAGAGAAGTCACTCCGTTCCTTTCCATGTCCTTCCTAACTTGAATTTGACATACATATAAAGCTTAACTGTAAAACATACTTATATTACTATCCACTGTTGGCCCAGATGAAAGTGCAACCTTTATGTAGGTGACAATACCCTGTCTGCTCTGGGAATCAAGCCTCAGCCATCTTGTTGAAAGGTGATTGTGCACTTGATAATTTCTGTATCTGCACTGCTCCACCACTTACATGGGTTTGCAGTGAACTTTCAACTTATTGATAAAAGTTACCCGATATCCCATATTATAAACCATATTTACAAACAGTGACTTGATTAATGGTGTGCCAGATGAATAACTTATAGTTCAAATGTTATTTGCAAATTAACACAGAGAGTTACGAACATTTATGCATCATCATCACTTAATATCAGATGCTCAATGATGTATAGCACAAACACACCTGTTGCCAGTGTCAGTTGAAAATCATCACTGCCTACTAATAATTGCATTTCTGTCATCACTTTATTATATGTGTTTTGTTAGTGTCTCAGTAGAAAATCATCAGTACCTAATTGTACTTCTGTCGTTGAGGGGGTTAGTCAGTAGATAATCATCAGTACCTAATGGTACTTCTGTCGTTGAGGGGGTTAGTCAGTAGATAATCATCAGTAACTAATTGTACTTCTGTCGTTGAGGGGGTTAGTCAGTAGATAATCATCAGTACCTAATGGTACTTCTGTCGTTGAGGGGGTTAGTCAGTAGATAATCATCAGTACCTAATTGTACTTCTGTCGTTGAGGGGGTTAGTCAGTAGATAATCATCAGTACCTAATTGTACTTCTGTCGTTGATGTGTGTATCAGTAGATAATCATCAGTACCTAATTGTACTTCTGTCGTTAGTGTGTAAATCAGTAGATAATCATCAGTACCTAATTGTACTTCTGTCGTTAGTGTGTAAATCAGTAGCTAATCATCAGTACCTAATTGTACTTCTGTCGTTAGTGTGTAAATCAGTAGATAATCATCAGTACCTAATTGGTTAATCAGTAGATAATCATCAGTACCTAATTGTACTTCTGTCGTTAGAGTGTAAATCAGTAGATAATCATCAGTACCTAATTGTACTTCTGTCGTTAGAGTGTAAATCAGTAGATAATCATCAGTACCTAATTGTACTTCTGTCGTTAGTGTGTAAATCAGTAGATAATCATCAGTACCTAATTGTACTTCTGTTGTTAGTGTGTAAATCAGTAGATAATCATCAGTACCTAATTGTACTTCTGTCGTTGATGTGTGTATCAGTAGATAATCATCACTACCTAATGGTACTTCTGTCATTGAGGGGGTTAGTCAGTAGAAAATCATCAGTACCTAATTGTACTTCTGTCATTGAGGGGGTTAATCAGTAGATAATCATCACTACCTAATGGTACTTCTGTCATTGAGGGGGTTAGTCAGTAGATAATCATCAGTACCTAATTGTACTTCTGTCATTGAGGGGGTTATCAGTAGATAATCATCACTACCTAATTGTACTTCTGTCGTTAGTGTGTAAATCAGTAGATAATCATCAGTACCTAATTGTACTTCTGTCGTTAGTGTGTAAATCAGTAGATAGTCATCAGTACCTAATTGTACTTCTGTCGTTAGAGTGTAAATCAGTAGATAATCATCAGTACCTAATTGTACTTCTGTCGTTGAGGGGGTTAGTCAGTAGATAATCATCAGTACCTAATTGTACTTCTGTCGTTAGTGTGTAAATCAGTAGATAATCATCAGTACCTAATTGTACTTCTGTCGTTAGTGTGTAAATCAGTAGATAATCATCAGTACCTAATTGTACTTCTGTCGTTAGAGTGTAAATCAGTAGATAATCATCAGTACCTAATTGTACTTCTGTCGTTGAGTGTGTAGATAATCATCAGTACCTAATTGTACTTCTGTCGTTAGTGTGTAAATCAGTAGATAATCATCAGTACCTAATTGTACTTCTGTCGTTAGAGTGTAAATCAGTAGATAATCATCACTACCTAATTGTACTTCTGTCGTTAGAGTGTAAATCAGTAGATAATCATCAGTACCTAATTGTACTTCTGTCGTTGAGGGGGTTAATCAGTAGATAATCATCAGTACCTAATTGTACTTCTGTCGTTAGTGTGTAAATCAGTAGATAATCATCAGTACCTAATTGTACTTCTGTCGTTGAGGGGGTTAGTCAGTAGATAATCATCAGTACCTAATTGTACTTCTGTCGTTGAGGGGGTTAATCAGTAGATAATCATCAGTACCTAATTGTACTTCTGTCGTTAGAGTGTAAATCAGTAGATAATCATCAGTACCTAATTGTACTTCTGTCGTTGAGGGGGTGTAAATCAGTAGATAATCATCAGTACCTAATTGTACTTCTGTCGTTAGAGTGTAAATCAGTAGATAATCATCAGTACCTAATTGTACTTCTGTCGTTGAGGGGGTTAGTCAGTAGATAATCATCAGTACCTAATTGTACTTCTGTCGTTAGAGTGTAAATCAGTAGATAATCATCAGTACCTAATTGTACTTCTGTCGTTAGTGTGTAAATCAGTAGATAATCATCACTACCTAATTGTACTTCTGTCGTTAGAGTGTAAATCAGTAGATAATCATCAGTACCTAATTGTACTTCTGTCGTTGAGGGGGTTAGTCAGTAGATAATCATCAGTACCTAATTGTACTTCTGTCGTTAGAGTGTAAATCAGTAGATAATCATCAGTACCTAATTGTACTTCTGTCGTTAGTGTGTAAATGTGTAAATCAGTACCTAATCATCAGTGTGTAAATCTAATTGTACTTCTGTCGTTAGAGTGTAAATCAGTAGATAATCATCAGTACCTAATTGTACTTCTGTCGTTGAGGGGGTTAGTCAGTAGATAATCATCAGTACCTAATTGTACTTCTGTCGTTAGAGTGTAAATCAGTAGATAATCATCAGTACCTAATTGTACTTCTGTCGTTAGAGTGTAAATCAGTAGATAATCATCAGTACCTAATTGTACTTCTGTCGTTGAGGGGGTTAGTCAGTAGATAATCATCAGTACCTAATTGTACTTCTGTCGTTAGAGTGTAAATCAGTAGATAATCATCAGTACCTAATTGTACTTCTGTCGTTAGTGTGTAAATCAGTAGATAATCATCAGTACCTAATTGTACTTCTGTTGTTAGTGTGTAAATCAGTAGATAATCATCAGTACCTAATTGTACTTCTGTCGTTAGAGTGTAAATCAGTAGATAATCATCAGTACCTAATTGTACTTCTGTCGTTGAGGGGGTTAGTCAGTAGATAATCATCAGTACCTAATTGTACTTCTGTCGTTAGTGTGTAAATCAGTAGATAATCATCAGTACCTAATTGTACTTCTGTCGTTGATGTGTGTATCAGTAGAAAATCATCAGTACCTAATTGTACTTCTGTCGTTGATGTGATAGTATAAAATCATAACTACCTTTTTGTACATCTGTTGTCAGTGTGTCAATCAATAGAAAATTATCTCTACCTAATTGTGTTATAAATAAATTATTTTACCTAAAATTATTCATGATGTATTACACTAGAAAAGATTATACATGTTTCTGATACACTTGATAGGATAATTTCAATGAGCTGCCAGCATTAATGGGGTCCATCAATAATGAATTTCCAAAACTTTCCAGTTCATTGCATGGCTATCCGAATTGAGATATATTATTTAACAAGAGGCCTAGAAGCCTTGACGGTCACCTGAGATAAGCAATATTGAATATAAAGGCTAAAGGTTAAGTACAAATGAAATTGTGACATTGATGATAGTAAGCCAGTATCATACATGCATGCCATCAAAATGTCATCCTACACTAATAGTTCTTGCAAAGTTACTTCCAGTGGGAAATAAACAACATTATGCTAAAAAACACAATTTTTGGGTAAAAATTACTATAACGTTAATTTCCTCCACCGGAAGAAAAGTTAGACCCATTTTGGTAATTAAAGCACCTTAAGACGCTTCCATCCATGAAGAGCATTTGATTCTACCACACCTGGGTGTTGAGAAGAAGATTTTTGAAACTTAAGTCAATTTGACCCCTTTTGGCCCTGCCCATCAGCCCCTGGGGGTCAGTCAGGATCAATATATGCATACCATCTTCCTGTCATCCTTTATTCATAATCCAAGCAAGTTTGAAATATTTCTGAAGGAAATTAAACAAATTATGCTCAAAAATCTATTTTTCCTCTATATAATATAGGAACCTTTACCCCTTCCACAAGGGGCCATGAAATTCACCATTTTCGTAAAGCACCTTAAGAGCTCCCATCGACGATGAGCATCTAATTCTGCCATAATTGGATGTTGAGAAGATTTTTGAAATTTGTGTCAATTTGATCCCTTTTCGCCCCATTCCTCTGTCCCCTGCTGGGTGGGGACTGTATAATTCACTAATTTGGTTTATCTTAAGCCAGGGAAGGTTTCTGCAAAATTTTCATTAAATTTGGTTGTAGGATTTTTGAGAAGTCGAAAATGTTAAATTCTTTATGGACACATGACGCACAATGCACGACTGGGTCACCGTGAGAATTTGTCTTAAGTGACCTAAAAACTTTTTGTATAGACTCCTGCATACTGAGTGTAATGAAATTGCTATTTTTTTCATCACACCAGGAGACAAAAGGTTAATTTTCACAAATAACCTTCTCATACTTCTGATGCACTTCCACTATTCAAATTCCATGTAAGTCACCTAGCAGTCAGGGGATTACAGTATATAATACCTTTAATTCTTTGTTATTTAAATTCCTTATTATATGAAAATTTCATGTAAGGAAATCAAATCTCGTAAAAAAAACATTCTGGTATAGTTTTGTATATTGTAAACATAGAGTGTAACTAAGTTGGTCCTCTGCTTTGGTCAATCTTTTATCAAGAAGCATGAAAATGAAAGGAAGAGGAGAACAGTCAGGTGGAACTGAAGTAAATATACTGCCTAACTTATAAAGCTACAGAATTATGATCTCTGCTGTTTAAACATTGTCCTCATTTTTTAACATTAGCATTGTCACAAGACTCGCAACATGGGATTGCCAAAGACACATGATTAAGTGTTAGCTTACACTATTTAGTGTTAGTAATTATGACAGCTTTAATCCTAATGAGTCAAATTATCATGGAAGCTTCGTTTTACATCATACTTAAGATGAAGTTTTTAACCACAAACCTTAAATAAACTAGTTCTGACAGAATGAATTTAGGATGAAAAAAATAGAAACTTTACACTAAAGATGAAGGCTTCATCCAAAATTGCTTTGTCAACAAGGATTGGATTATTCTTGATTTGCAGGAAAATCTTATAATTGACTTATAACACACAGTTGTTTGTAAAGAACAACAGGACTGTTTTTTTGCTTGACTTAAACCGGAAGAATTTGTCTTTGATATCTGTGGGATTACTCAGCCAAAATACCTAAGTAAAGTTTGCCTCATACCCTAGGATAACCTGATTTACATACCTGTCATAGTAAAGTTTGACTCATACCCATAGGATAACCTGATTAACATACCTGTCATAGTAAAGTTTGCCTCATACCCATAGGATAACCTGATTTACATACCTGTCATAGTAAAGTTTGCCTCATACCCATAGGATAACCTGATTTACATACCTGTCATAGTAAAGTTTGCCTCATACCCATAGGATAAACTGATTTACATACCTGTCATAGTAAAGTTTGCCCAATACCCATAGGAAAACCTGATTTACATACCTGTCATAGTAAAGTTTGCCTCATACCCATAGGATAACCTGATTTACATACCTGTCAGAATAAAGTTTGCCTCATACCCATAGGATAACCTGATTTACATACCTGTCATAGTAAAGTTTGTCTCATACCCATAGGATAAACTGATTTACATACCAGTCATAGTAAAGTTTGCCCAATACCCATAGGATAACCTGATTAACATACCTGTCATAGTAAAGTTTGCCTCATACCCATAGGATAACCTGATTTACATACCTGTCAGAGTAAAGTTTGCCTCATACCCATAGGATAACCTGATTTACATACCTGTCATAGTAAAGTTTGCCCCATACCCATAGGATAACCTGATTTACATACCTGTTATAGTAAAGTTTGCCTGATTTTTAAATTTGAAAATTGAGTTGTTTTTATTTTTTCTTTTGCTTATAATGTAAATTTGTCCTTGACTTTCTAAGAATACATAAATCTACCCTTTTCTAAAAGAAAAACTTTCAAGAGATTTTAAATATGTGTGCTAGAGTTAAGTTGAAACACTGCTGAGACATTCTAGAGCATTTGACTACATAACAATTAGCTGGAAAGTGATAAACTCATTCATAACAGAAAATATAACAAAAATATTTCTTGTTTATCGAAAGTTCCTAAACATACCTACAACCATAGCAACCATAGTTACCATCATAGTAACCAATCTGATCATGTTTCTCTTTGTTCTGCCTTTAAACTATTTGCGGGGCATCAATAAAAAGATTGAAGGTCCTTTTGAAATAACAACAGGTGTCCATACTTTGTAGTATGATAATTTCAATTTCCCCATTCCTGGATAGCAACATACCTATGGTGGTTACAAATCACATTTAATTCAATATTCAAGGCCTTGTTCCCAACATTATGATTTTCATGCAAGATGTCGGAAACTGACAAACACAGTATTTCAAAAGATGCGGGTTAATGAAGATTGTGGCGTAGTTTTATGGTCATTACAATGATCTCATTGGGAATTGTTCTTGTGGGATATAAAGTTGGATGCATTTGATGCTCATTAGACGCTTACCCTTTAAGAACACATGGTCTTTATTTCCTGTGCTTTTTCAAGGGTCTCTATTTCTTGTTCATATTCGGAGTTTGAAAGGTTGACATGTTGGTATTTTCTTTGTTATTTTCACACAATAATCACACAAATCCTAATATTACCTCCTCACAACAAAAAACCCCAAAGACACCAAAAAAAAAAAAAAAAATGAAAGAAAAAAAGACAAAAATACCGATGAGAGAAATAATTTGAATACAAATTATAAACTAAGTAAAGTTAGCATACCAATCCTAAAAGATAAGTGAAATTAATTTAATATTATATCAATCATGTCAGGTGTAGAATGGCTTTTCGCCTGCTGCGACTTGGCTTACAATGTCATTTTTTTAGTGACTTAGATGCTTATTGACAAGTGAACCTGCAGTTGTTTTGGCTTTCACTAGGTGTACGTACCCTTAGTCGCAATAGTAGTACTCTGGGGGGGGGTTTAGTCTACAGTTTATGGAGGACCGTGTCTGGTCTGATGTGTCTATTTTGGGTTTTTATGTCAGCAAGTCACGGAGTCTTATAGCTACTTTCTGTTTCAATCTGGGTAGGTTCATTGGGGTCAGGGGGTATAAAATTCACACATGTGTGTTGGTCCTGGTCTTTCCAGCCAAGACTTGATGAGTTTCAGCAGGTTTTCCACAGCTATTTGTGACGATATGAAATCAGAGCAATTCTAAATGGCAGCACTAACATACCCATTTATGCTTCAAAAATGAAGTATTAGTTATGTACATTCAGGCCTATTTATTTTGCTGAATCTCTGAAAACAGAGACACATCTCATTTGTTTACAGTCACGTCGTAATCTTTCTCCAAATATTGTATGCTCTGGAACCAGAATGACAGACAGGAATTTACTTGTTATTAGATTAGTGACTAGTTAAATCATGTAGTTTGAACATTTTAGGCTGCCTGTTGACAAAATACTACAGGGTTATGTAATACTTTACATGTAGGATTTCTGACATAGGGGTTTGGATATTTAACATCTTTTGAAAACAGTTATTCTCTAGGCTAGCATTTAATTTTGGCCAGGCTGCTATTAGTAATAGCAAAGTAGTGCATCAGTTATCAGTGCAAAGACTGAACCACAGACCTATGTGATGGCTTTATTTTCATCATAATTTGCATTTTATTTTCACTTCAGTATACTTTGTTGATAATTTATTGAGCCACGTATATTATATTGATAACTAAATTGTGGAATTCAAACTATGGTGGTGTTGTGGATCTTTCCCAATACTTCAACTCATCAGGAGAAAAGAAGTGCTTTAGTAAGCTGACTGCTGGAAACTATTTTGTCTCTAGTTACTTCATTCTGGCCCTGTACTATTACAGCACCTAGAATATTACACGGCACAGTCTTTCATGAGGCAAACTCTCATCTCTTGAACCTGCCTCCTACACATGAATACTAATGAAGATAATTGGTTATTAACTAGCATTAAAGACAGAAAAGGCAAACAAAGGCGTGATAATAAGTATAACATACCAAGTGCCACAGTAGGTAGTTGTGTGGTGCTCCCCATTACAGAGGCAGGGCTTGGCTGGGGCTAGCCCCATTTTCTTCTGGGGTTCGAGGTCCAAATATAGGAGTTTTTATTATCTTTTGGTCTGAATATCAGGTGTTCAACAGTCTGGTCCAATGGTCCAGACACCTGATTATTTTTCAGTGTACTGGTCCAGAAATCAGAAAGTTTCTCTCCATGCTCCAAAGCCTACTTGATAGATGATTGTCCAAATGTTTGTGATTATCACATTGTTGTAGTGGTAGAGAGTCCTCAGTTCAATCTATTTTTGTACCAGGGTCAGGAAAGCTGCAAAGAAAAAAGAAAGTTCAGTAAGAATTATATATGTTTTTAAAATCTGTGTAATTAAAAATTGTCATGCCATCAACACTTTCATATTCTACCAATATGTCACAAAATACTCAAAAACTCCAGAAAAAATGACCAAATCAGCAAAAAATGTTTTAAATCTTCAAAGTACATTTTCAGGTGTCTACAAAAGTGGAAGTCAATCTGAAAATTATTCATAGAGTATGCACAATTCTGACAATTCAGAGAAAATGATTTCAAAGTACTGGATCTATAGGTATTCCTAATCTCTAAGTCTGTCATAATATGAGTTGTACTATCTATGATACAAAAACTGTAAGGTTGGTATTGATATTAGCACCTTCCAGGTTTTGAATCAAACATAACTTTGCAATGTGACAATAACTGAGAGCAACAAAATAGTGTTGCTTCTGTTCAATCTTTACCACTAGACAACAGTTTTGGGTTTTTTTCAAAGCAAATTCTTAGAAGTTATTGAAAATTTTGTATCAAAAGATGGTCCTGTGTTCCAAGTTACATCACGAGTGACCTATTTGCTGTTATTTGCCAATAACCAGTCATTCAACAGACAGTCCTGTGTTTTAAGGTATTTGCCCACAAATATTCAGTCATTCAACTGACAGTCCCGTGTTCTTAGGTATTCACCCACCAATAACCCTTACTAAACGGACAGTTCTGTGTCCTGATCATTCTAATTGGTAAATAATGGCAACTACTCAAGATCTACTTCTGGTTACCACTCAGATACATTAGCATTTTTCAAGATAACTATCATGAATTGAGCAGCAGAAAAATTGGGTGTACAGGGATTTTCAAGATAATTTAATCTTCTCAAATGAAAAAATATCCTTATTTTGTTTATATTGTTTTAATTCAGATATATAGAGTATCAAACTGTGTACTTGAACATTTTCTATACAAATTCTGATCAACATTTAAAAAACCTGAGATATACTCATGTACACATCACATAAGTAAATGCAAACCGAATGTCAGACTGAAAAAACAGCTTAATTTCAGTATAAGATTTAAGTGTACTGTAGTACACCCACATCAGATATTCCAATTTCTATTTTCGATCTTTGGTCACAATGCTGACGGTCACATTGTCTCTAATCCATGTTAGTGTCACAATGAAAAGATCATGTACTAGAATTGTCTCCCTTCAGCCTTGAAAACAATATGCATCCTCCTGAAGTTGTGGGTGCATTATGAATGAGACAACTATTCTAAGCTTTAACAGATCTATATATCATGAACAAACAGTTGATATGTGTCATGGCATTCTAATACAAGTTGATTTACCAGCACTTTAATAAACAAATTAAAATCTGCTAAATCAGATAACATTTACAGCCTATATTCAATATTTCAGTTACATGTATTTGAGTAAGGTACATCAAACATGCACATACAGATTGATATAACAAATACTACATATAACATTAATTTCTCATTTTACTTTCTTGATAAATTATCTAGAATCATGGCATGTTTAACTATGAGAGGTTTATCACAGGCTAACAAAATACAGTATGCCATATATGGTTGGTCATCTTGCTTTGAAATGTATAAGAACAAATGACCTGTATAACAAATGCTGAGAATATGTTAGCATGCAAGTTTATGTCCAGAGAGATTTGAATTAAATTACACACAAAAGTCATCAAAAATCGATATTACTATCAACATCATAGCCAATGAA
Source organism: Ylistrum balloti (assembly GCF_031769215.1). Taxonomy (NCBI): domain Eukaryota; kingdom Metazoa; phylum Mollusca; class Bivalvia; order Pectinida; family Pectinidae; genus Ylistrum; species Ylistrum balloti. The sequence continues at coordinate 1,861,878 of NW_026782081.1, read as the reverse complement.
ATGGCTACTTGCTGCTATTTACATTTCAAAGTAAGCCTTTAAAATGATTACTCTGGATCACTGTTTATTGGTATAGATAAAGTGCCACAATTTTTTCTAAAAAAATTTCCAACCACTTTCATAACCTCATTAGCCACAAGGATTGGTGATTGAAATTTACAAAAAAAAATAAGGTATCATAATTTAGACGAGAGTAGTTCAGCTTTATTTTCCCAGAATGTTTGTGAAATATCTTGTGTACTACTATAACAAAGATGTACTCTAACAGACGTCATAGTTTTGTCTGCTATGGAGGAGGGGGCATAACTCTTGTTGGTTAACTTATTACCTTTCATCTGTATACAGAAAGAACATTATGCTACTGACACAGGCAGCTTTATGAAACTCAAACAATTTAAAAAAATTTTGCCTCACTTGTTTCATGATTAAATCTTATATGAAAAGACATTCATGTAAGAGTTTATTCACAATTTTTAAATATCACTGATTCTTATTCCTTAAAGTTCAACTTATAGATTTATGAAAAATTGATGACAGATTTAGCCAAGCAATGTTGATTTTTTTCAAAATGTTCTCTTAAATGTCTATGTCGCTGATGAGTAAAAGACACAAACCAACCCTCAATCAGCATTCATAATAAGGGTTTCAAAACTAGTGTAAACTCAAGTTTGTTAAATTGTATATTTTTCGTAGGTAAATACATTTGTTGAAGTTGTAATAATAAGCCAACCTGCTGGACATATGATGTACAGGTAAGTTATTTTCAAGGAAACCACAGAATGCACAAAATAATATCATGAAAAATTTTAATTTTAGATCTCTTTTTTAACTTGTGCAATCATCAACATTGATCAAATTTGTGATTTCAATTATGGCCTGCTATTTCACAGTGGAAATGTCTTCTTCAAATATAATACATGTCATACAACATTGCTATGGGGTCATTTGAAGATCAACATCATTTTGTTGGTAGATAACACTGAAACTGTGCAGCACAAATTGTATCAAGTTTAAGATCCATGACACAAAAACACCCTGGTTCTATTTTGCTGAGAATCTTCTGGAAACCATGCTAAGATTGAATAAAAGACTTACAAGTGAATAGCACATTTTGATACAGATTTTGGTAAGCTACAGTGGTGCCGAACAAAGAATCAAAAGACTTAAAACTGCATTATACAAGATTTGTCTGTGATGCTAAGGGCCTATATTTTAAACATAAGAGGTGACATTATATATCAGTTAAGCCATTTCAACACAATGTTATACCATACACAGAGAGACAAAATCAGAAAACAGGAAATATAACAAGAGAATCCCCTTCTGAATGCTACCCAATAATAAATTTATTGGACACAAAATTTAAAGAAAAAACAACTGCAATTCTGTAATTAAGGGGCTGCAGGCCCTCAAGTTAGTATTCTACTCATTGTCTTATTCTGACAAAGTTTCAAGAGCCTAGTTTTAATGCATGCAAAGCAATGCTCATGACATAAAATTTTAACAAAGGCCGTGGCTTCGTAAACAGCAGTGTCTTAGTATTGTCAACATATACACAATGTTTCACGGTCCTTGCTTAACTGTTGGCATTGTTCAGAAATTTAAACTTGAGCTCTAGACACGAAGTTTTATCAAAGGGTAATAACTCTGTATTTAAAGGATTGTGGGCCCTGAATTTGGTACCCTGCACATCGACACAGTATGATCAATGAATACACCAAGTCTCATTATCCTAGTTTAAATGCAAGCAAAGTTATGCTCTAGACATGAACATTTAACGAAGGGCAAAACTCTGTAATTAAAGAGTCAAGAGCCCTGAATAAGGTACACTACACAATGCTTTATTATGACCAATGTGTACACTTCGTTTCATGGTCCTTGCTTAATTTTGGTTAAAGTTATGTTCTGGACATGAAAGGATGGATGGACAAACAGATTGACAAGGCAGCAACTCTATGCTCTCCCCCAGCATAATAAAAGTAAATTATTTAAAAAGCCAGCACAAACCACAAATGTGGGATTGCCAATGGTTCTTATTCTTTCTAAATCTGCTATTTCACCATGAGTCAATATATGTAGGGCAGTGTGTATTTACTATAATTCTGTCATCTACAAACTGTGTACACTATGACATCACCAAAATCCAAACTATATCTGACATCACATATATACATCATATCAAGTTGCTAAGCAGCTGCATCACTATTACCATATCAGTATACAATATGCTTTGAATAGTTACACTGTTTGGAAGTCGGCATACCTATTATGCCTAAACATGTCAACTATTTAAGTTTGCTCATATCTTCCATCAGATGTTGTCCAGCCATCTCTACCTTTAACTTAAATTGTACCTTTGTTCTTTAGGCCCCCTCACCAGTGCCAAATCTTGTAATTTAACATGCAGTCTATCACCACGCGCGTATATTATCTAAACTGTCTTGCTATTGAGCTATAGTATTAGCTGAGTGTTTAAGTTGGTAATTTCTTTTTCAAATTTAAGATCCATCAGCTTTGTTGACAACATCACATTGCTTGTTTGTTCAAGCCTTCAGCTTTGTTGACAACATCACATCGCTGGCTGGTTGAAACCTTCAGCTTTGTTGACAATATCACATCACTTGTTTGTTCAAGCCTTCAGCTTTGTTGACAATATTACATCGCTGGCTGGTTGAAACCTTTAGCTTTGTTGACAATATCACATCGCTTGCTGGTTGAAACCTTCAGCTTTGTTGACAATATTACATCACTTGTTTGTTCAAGTCTTCAGCTTTGTTGACAATATTATATCGCTGGCTGGTTGAAACCTTCAGCTTTTTTGACAATATTACATCACTGCTTTGTTTACAATATTACATCGCTGGCTGGTTGAAACCTTCAGCTTTGTTGACAATATCACATCGCTGGTTGGATCAAACCTTCAGCTTTGTTGACAATATCACATCGCTGGTTGGATCAAACCTTCAGCTTTGTTGACAATATTACATCGTTGGCTAGTTGAAACCTTCAGCTTTGTTGACAATATTACATCGCTAGTTGGTTGAAACCTTCAGCTTTGTTGACAATATCACATCGCTGGTTGGTTGAAACCTTCAGCTTTGTTGACAATATCACATCGCTGGTTGGTTGAAACCTTCAGCTTTGTTGACAATATCACATCGCTGGTTGGATCAAACCTTCAGCTTTGTTGACAATATCACATCACTGGTTGGTTGAAACCTTCAGCTTTGTTGACAATATCACATCGCTGGTTGGTTGAAACCTTCAGCTTTGTTGACAATATTACATCACTGGTTGGTTGAAACCTTCAGCTTTGTTGACAATATTACATCGCTGGCTAGTTGAAACCTTCAGCTTTGTTGACAATATCACATCGCTGGTTGGTTGAAACCTTCAGCTTTGTTGACAATATTACATCGCTGGTGGGTTCAAACCTTCAGATTTGTTAACAATATCACATCGCTGGTTGGTTGAAACCTTCAGCTTTGTTGACAATATCACATCACTGGTTGGTTGAAACCTTCAGCTTTGTTGACAATATCACATCACTGGTTGGTTGAAACCTTCAGCTTTGTTGACAATATCACATCACTGGTTGGTTGAAACCTTCAGCTTTGTTGACAATATCACATCGCTGGTTGGTTGAAACCTTCAGCTTTGTTGACAATATCACATCGCTGGTTGGTTGTAACCTTCAGCTTTGTTGACAATATCACATCGTTGGTTGGATAAAACCTTCAGCTTTGTTGACAATATTACATAATCTATGTTGTTCCTATATTTTTGGCAGGTGTTGATATTGCCAATCTTTAGAATGTTCACAATTCCTCTCCCTTTTTGTTAAAATATAACACCTTTACTGAACAGAAAGTATACCAACAAATTGCTTTGTTAAGATTATAAATTCACACATGAGATGTAACTGATTTTTTTTTTAAATGTAGAACACTTCACTGTGATGTTGTCAGCTTACCTTCCAGTCTTCTTTACTCATAACTGCAGGCAGGCGCTTCAAACTGCTTAATCAGGAAATGTTTTACTATAGAGTGCTATGCCAATGTACTTCTCATAAGCGGCATCCAGAGACAGATGTAACACATTACAGCAATTATTAAACATATACATGTTCAACCTTCACCTTGACACAGAACTTTTTTATTTTCTTCTTTATATGCTGTGTCACATAAACTCTTCATTAAACACTACAAGAATACTACCTTCGATCAGTTTACTGTTTCGTACATACATGTACTAGGCATGTAGAACCTACAGACACCTGCAAAATACCTATGTTGTATCACTATTCCTGCTTATTATAATATGTAATGAACAATTCATAAACCTTCATAAACAATAATTAAACAAGACATGCAATGACAATTTATCACAAGGTCTGAAATCCCAGCAATACTTCTATATATCTTGTGTTAGTATTGATAAAAAAAACCCCAGACAAGGTTAAAATGGGTGTTAAATTTATTTAATTTATGCTTGTTTATTTCAGGCCAACATATACGTCACAAGGTGACTTGATGACCCATGTGATAAGCTAACAATGTGTTCCCATTTCATACTATGACCCTGGTAGGTTGATATAGGAAGCTCATTATCGACGCCTATCATTTATGTCTGCCAGACTAATATAGTGGCAATCCTTGTATGGTATATTATTATTGTGACAAATGGCAATCCTATTATTTGTTCATAAAATGTTACCAATTCAATACCATGTATTCATCTTTTATCATCAACATGAACATAAACTGTATATGACTACAGCTTCATTTCCATAGATTGATTCCAGCTATAGAAACAATAAAATAAATGGGCTGATACATAACTCCATGTTGAGAAAACATGCTTCAAATCAGTTACTCTTGACCATGGAATTAAACAGTTCCTGTAGATCTTTGGCAAATACAAGTTGTTAGGTATCCTTGTTATCAAACAAAGGGAAATAAAGTATTGCCTTACCTACAATAACATTTCCAAGAATAAATCAACTTAATGCTGACATCATTTTCCAATATTTCCAATTTAATATAGATCCTTCTCCCACCTTTTCTATGTGGGACACATGACTCTCATGTGGAATACCCATGTGGTATTGAGAGTCAACCATGGTGTGTTGGACACGGACATTTTACTTGAGGGTACAGAATTTGGGTTCAGAACTAAGCTTCCTTTACTATATTCAACAATGCAGTTGCTCAATCAACATTTTGTTTCTCAAAAATTCACGTAAGAGGTGTGAGAAAAATTAAGAATACCCTGATACCGAACTCTTTAAAAGAAGCTATAACCAGTTTCAAACGTCAAGAAAAATGTTTGAAAAACAATATAGGCCCCGAAGAGAAGCCATTAATGACAGAAATATTGGGTTTAGGACATTCAATTAAAAGATACTTTTTGCAGTATATCAAAGTTTAGGTGAACAAATGTGGTACAGTTGAGTGACAGGTCATCAGGAATGTATTTGTTAAATGAAAGAGTGTTTTTTGAAAGGGTACAAGATACTTATTGGTATTGAGACAATGGGACATACTCTTCAAATAATGTAGTTCAATCTACCGAACAAAAGTAGGGGACTTGGTTTTTACCACGTCATTTAATATTTCCTTTATAATTCATGTCCTGCAGCTCTGACAAATATTGACAGAATTTGACCTATTCAGACAATATCCATCTCAAATAAATCAACATACCAAAATTGGTTCAACTTTGACAGAACATTAAAACCAATTTTGATTCAAAACTAACAAGGTTTGGTAATAAAATCTAGTCCTAAAGGCTGTGACAATAAGCTGAAACTGTTATTGTGATAAGTTTAGCCTAAAACTATAGTAATTTGATTGAAACAAAGACATCATTTATCATATAGATTTTAAAGTCCCATAACTCTGGCAAACCTTAACCAATATCCAAATCGTCTAAGATCTGACTGTAAAATTTGGAGTCAATTGACGGAAATTAAAAGTTTATCTATTTTAAGGACTTTTAAAGTCCAGTAACTCAGACAAATGTTGAAGCATTTCTATCAATATCAAACTCATGCGAGATTTAATGATATAAAACAGCATACCAGATTTAATTCAAATCTCACAGTAAAAATTAAAGCGATTTTTGGTAGAAACAAAAAAAAAAAACAAAACTACTAAGGGTTTTGAACTTTGGTAAATGATAATCAATTTTTCCCAATGTTGAACTCATGAAAGATCTTATAAATACCAAGCAATATACCAGATTTGGGTTAAATCTGATAAAAACTAGATATGTCAGAATGACATTAATGCATCTGCATGGACAAAACTGAAAATGTGCACTGTTTGAATTTTTTAAGTCCAAGGGGCATAACACTATTAAATATCATCTAACCCTACCCAGCTGGGAACAAACATGACCTGCATTTCTCCATAATACATTAAAAAATACCAAATTTCAGTTAAAAATGTCTGACTGAAATAATGAGCAGAAGTTGTAAACTGCTTGAAATTTTCCAAGTGCATGGGACATAACTCTGTCAAAACAAGGTCTGTCAGAGATGGATTATGCTCACCAAATGGGATAAAATTTAAGTATGAAAAATAACAAAGTTATCTCATTGAGATCTATCTATCTATGTAATTTCAAGTTGACATTTTTTTCTTATAGTTTTAGTGTAATGCCCTAGACAAAATTATGAAAGATGGACGGAATGAAAACAGAAATGGGTAACACTATATGCCATCCCATTCAAAAAATAACCTCAAAGATTATTCAACACAAACCTTCACAGACAAACAGATAAACCAAAAACAATATGCCCAATCTTCAATCTCAGGGGCACAAACTTAGAAAACCATCTGCAGAAGACCATCAATCTCGTGCCCCGCTTGGTACAATACCCTACAAGTCTTATGTTAAAAACATTCTCTCCATTCAAGTTCTTAATCAACAGCAGCAATGTTCATAAAAGCAACTAGCGGTCACATGTTGAATAACTGATCAATGTTAAGGCTGCTGGCAGCCATGTTGAATACCTGTTCAAGCTTTAGGCCAATGGCAGCCATGTTGAACACTTGATCAAGCTGGAGGTCAATGGCAGCCATGTTGAACACTTGATCAAGCTGAAGACCAGTGGCAGAAATATCGAATATCTGTTCAAGCACTTATGCAAGTTAGATGTGTATATATATTGAGCATGCCCCTGAAGGTTTTTAAAGCTCCTTTCATCCATTTTAGTTCTTGCAAAAATATTGATAACAGCAACAGTTTCCACAAAGGCTTAAACTACAGCTGTTTTCTGCACAGGTATTTTTATTTTGTTTGGTCTGCTTGAGTGGGCAATAATCTGACATCTCTAAAGACTATGAGAAAAGCAATAGATAGTGTTATCAAAGTCTTTTATATCATAACATCAACATGAACTTAACAAAGGGAATAAAGATTGTACATTATGTTAGGATTACTACATGCCATTGTCGGAATACACCTGCCACATATATTTTTCCTGTATTCAGCAGTGACAGAAAAAGATGTATTTAAGCATGCAACTTTATTCTGGCAGGCTTACTTACTAAAATTATATTGAAAAATAAAAATAACTGTTGAAAAAGGCAATTTTATATGTTGTTATTTACATGGTTGGTCATATTCATTTAAGTTTGGAACTATATTTCTGCGTGGATCAATCATTTTGGCATATGTCATAAGGCAAAATTCAGCGTAACGTAAACGTCAGGTAAACAGTAATTAAATAACAAAACTGTTGAAATTTTTGATAGTCAGATTTTCAATCAAAGTTGCAGAATAAACAGAATAAATGGCCAGTGTGTTGAAACATAAGCTGGATGTTGGCTCTGGACAGCAAGACAAAAGTGGTTCGCGACTTTTGTCTTTCTTCACCCTTGCCAAAATACAGCTTATGTTTTAAGACACTGACCATGTATTCTCTGTATATTCTAGACTCCTCCAGCAATACTACAACACATATATGCTATTACTTTTCCTAATATCCTGTGATTTATTACTAACACGTGTGCATGTATCACCATTAGATGTCCTAATTCTGAAGTTATTCAAACCAAATTATGCAGTATTCATCTTACATATTTCATATTTCAGAAGTTCATGTTAGAAATTAATGTTATCTGTCCCATATGAAAGACCAGCTTTTTTTCGACTCTTTTGTACCTTTGACATGTACAGTATGTCATCCATCCATGCATATCTCCTCATAATTAATGGTTCCCAGACGGTAAACATGAAGATACATAAGTAATGAACTTTGTAAGCATCCAGGTAAAAAAACACTTGAGTGCAAATGTACCATGTTTCTATTTTCCACAGGGACATTAACATACTAATTTCTGTTTGTGATTGACTTCTGGTAATGAAAATTATTGATTTGTATGTATATGGTTCCAAAATGTCAAGCACTCCATATCTAACAGAATTCATGATCTAATTTTAGCACCTTATCACAAAAGTTACTCATGGACGAAATTGGTATCTGTAGGAGAATCGTATCACACACAGTAGGTTATAATGTATAAGTATAAATCTGCAGAATTTGGCTCACCATAAATATGTAACAATGGAACAACATACTCAAAAATCCATCCTTTGAATCATCACTACCTTTGTAAAAGAGAAAAGGAAGAACATGACAAACCTAGCAAGATACTATTAGGATTCCTCTTCAAAATAAATAATCTTAAATTTTTTATTTAATACCATTCCTTTTAAAACTTGTATTATTGCAAAGAAACTTCATTCAGAGGTCAAAATACATAACTTTTATAAAAACAAGAATGATGTCTAATAACACCTTTTTTCTCATTGACCAATGAAAAAACCAAGAGAAAACTCTTCTACACAAGAAGTGTTTTCATGGTGACAAAATCAATGACCATGTTAAATATCCAGACTATTTTTGTTCTGTTTAGTTGTAATACAGTATTAAAGGGAGGCTTGTCTCAATCAATAGTTGTAATGGACAGCCAAGACCTTCTGAGACAGCAATTGTGTAGAGTTCAAGGTCATTCCTAGATAAAACAGCTGTAATGTTACTTTTGTGTCACGTGAGTCTATCAGACTTCAATTGATATTGACCTCCTCCAGCTCTGTTATGTTTGGGTTATTCAGTACTAAATATACATGTAGATACCATTCATTCCCCATCATACAATACCTTATAAATCAACAAGCACCAGCTCCAACAAGCAATCACATACTTTTTTTTTCACCTCTACCTTATCAATGACTACTCTACATAACACTAATGAGATCATCTATTGATCATTTTTTCATAAATTTTAGGTATATGGAACCACATAGGGTCTATAGCATCAATTAACCTATTCATAGCAAAAGTCAACTCAGAAAGGTTGAAACATGAATTCATGAAAGAGGATAATGCAATAAAGCATTTTTCTCAAGTTTGTTTAAAAAGAGATGACATTAATGAACATATTTCAAGTTTCAAATCAATGAGCGATACAGACAGTTAGGCTCATTATAACCTTATCAACCACATAAACTGCACTACAATATAGTATATAATCAAACATCAAATTATATGACCAATTATAGGATGCTACAGTGTCACAAGGCCGTCTCAGCTCAGCTGGTAAAGTGTTGGACGAACAGCACCTTTGGTAAAGATCCAAGATGCATGGTAAAATGCTCCTTACCATTTTTGTGTTTCTTAAGAAGCTTTTGTGTACTGTTGTGGTTGTGTTGTTAGGCAAGCTATCTTACCTCCATTGCTCTGGATGGCATAATATGTGTTACTTACCAGAAACATATGGATGACACTCGTTAGAACATTAATTCTGAGTTATAGATCTGTAGATCGGTCAGTCTGAGAAATTCTCCATCACCATGGTTTGCAGATGAATCACACCTGGAACAAATGGTAAACAACCCATTACTGTAAAGGGTTTAACAAACATATGTAGTTACCTCTGACCACCTTGAAATCTCATTTCTAAGTAATTAAATCATGGTATAATGTACATTATATATGTATAAGTAGAAAGTAGGCTAAAATTATGTTGAAATTACCATAAATATCTACTTTTTTTTTTTAAATTTATTTCAAAACTTTTTCTTTTCATTTTCATTTAAGGAAAGGCAGCATCATGCATGTACAAGACCTTGCTAACAATATTCATTAGTATGCAAATCAGTAAGATATTTCTTAGACAATAAATTTTTAATTCTATTCTATACAAGAAAGGTAAATGTCATAATTGACCCAAAAGAGTGCAATAAAGTCTAAAGGACAAGGTAAGATTGAAGAGAAAATAACAAAACAAGAGGGCCATGACTCTTCACGAGCATCTGACAATCAATAAAAGGATGGACAATCCAAAGAAACGGTAAGTCCTGTATATGAAAAGCAGTTGTGCAAACATTTTACAAAATGGCTACTATGGTTTAAGTTTTGATCAAACTGAAAAATAATGCCCCTTGAAGTCAAATCAATTTTCTTTTATGAACTCATTTCCCACCTCCCCAGATGTTTCCGACAAAGTTTGAATGAAATGTATTTAAGCATTATGGAACAGCAGCATTTTGAAACAAAGTATTGTCGGATTACCCTTTTGGTACCCCATCCCCAGGTCCCTAGGGGTCAAATCAACTTCCTGAATTTGAAGGTTTTTAAAGGTCCTAAAGGAAAAGTTTACGGATGGTGAACAGTGCCCGACAACAAGGGACGATGCATGATAACAATAAGTTATCTTGACCCTTCAGGTTATATGACATAAAAAGGGACCAAGGAAACAATGACAGAAACAATTTAAAAAGTATCACTTGTATGTTAATTGTTCACAGACTGTCAGCCTGATAAAATACTATCCCACTAAGAGTGTCACTCTGATAATATACTGTTACCATAGTAAATTACATAGTACTGACAATCACCATTGCAAATTATAGTAGTGATATAGTACTGACTGTCGCCATAGTGAAGTATATAGTACTGACTGTCACCATAGTGAAGTATATATACTCAACAAAAAAAGAAAGGTTAACATGTTTCCTTGGCGAATACCTGTAAATGAGTGAAAACAAAATGACGTTTGTGCAATATTAGAAAATGGTAATGTTTTACATTACAAAATCCAATGGGGTTACCAAAATCATTCAAGCGTGAAAGTCTGTATTAGCGAAAGAGCTGCACGAGGTTTTCTGTGACTAACTTGTATCTTCGCTTGAATTTCATAAACATTCAAACTGACAACTGTTCCTTAGATCCTTAGGACTTAGAAATCATCGAATCTTGCTATCTATCGACTTTATCATTATGCCCCGGCTGTCACAAGTACAGAGAGAAAGGGCTGTAGGCATGATCCAGGCTGGGGAGTCTCGCCGTCGAGTTGCACGGCATTTTGGTTGCAGTGTTAAGACAATTTGCCAGTTGGTGAGTCATTTAAACCAAACTGGGTCAACATCCGATCGTCCCTGAAGCGGCCGACCCCGTAAAACTTGCGCAATTGATTCGTAACCGCAGCAGAGACTACAAGGACATTGTTTGGGCGTCATGTGTCTCCCCAAACAGTCCGCAAAAGGTTGAGGGCCTACCAATTGAAAGCGCGGCGTCCCTACACTGGACCCAATTTGTTGCGACGTCACCGTAATATTCTGCGTAACTGGACCCGTGTTCACCATCGTTAGGCCTTACGACAATGGAACAATGTTCTGTTTTCAGATGAGTCCAGGTTTTGTCTGCAACACAGTGACGGAAGGCACAGAGTGTGGAGGCGACGAGGGGAGCGTTTTGCAAACTGCTGCGTCGCAGAACGGGACCATTTGGTGTAAAGGTTTGGGGTGGTATTTGTGGGGGGACTCCTACCAGGCTTGTTGTGTTAAATGGCAATTTAACTGGCATTTGATATCGGGATGAAATTTTAAGACCAGTGGTTCTGCCATTCTTAAGACGCCATGGCGTTGGCGCCATTTTGCAACAGGATAACACACCAGCGCACACCAGTCGCGTCAGCAGAACTTTCTTGCAGCAGAATAACGCACAGGTGTTAGATTGGCCATCTAAATCACCTGATTTGTCACCGATTGAGCATGTCTGGGACGTTCTTGGGCGACGTGTGAGAGAACGTCAAAATCAGCCGTCGAACTTGCAGGAGCTGGCCCAAGCCTTGATCGCTGAATGGAACAACATCTCTCCTTGAATTATCCGCCGGTTTATGAGTTCCATGCGACGACGCTGCAATGCTGTTTACTTCGCAAATGGTGGCCATACCCGTTAGATTAGTAAGGATTTATGAAGGGGTTAATAAATTAATCACAGAATGAAGTAGTGTTACCTTTTTTTTGTTTAGTATAGTACTGACAATCACCATTGCAAATTATAGTACCGATATAGTACTGACTGTCGCCATAGTGAAGTATATAGTACTGATTGTCACCATGGTAAAGTATATAGCACCGACTGTCGCCAAAGTGAAGTATATAGTACTGACTGTCGCATGGTAAAGTATATAGTACTGACTGTTGCCATAGTGAAGTATATAGTACTGACTGTCACCATGATGAAGTTATGTATGTCACCTTGTTAAATTATGATCATTACCCTGATAAGAAAGGTCTTTAAATGTTAAAATACTTATTGTCACTCTAGTTAAGAACTGTATGATGTGTCAGAATTATAAAGTCCTGAATGTCACCTTGGTAAAGTTATCAATGTCACCTTTGTAAGTGTTATCTGCGAACTGTTACCCTGGTAAAGTATTGACTATCACCATGGTGTAGTAATAACCACTACCCCAGTGAGTATTATCTGTCACTATGGTAAATCACTGTCACCATGATGCAGTAATAACCACTACCCCAGTGAGTATTATCTGTCACCATGGTAAATCACTGTCACCATGGTGCAGTAATAACCACCACCCCAGTGAGTTATATCTGTCACCATGGTGCAGTAATAACCACCACCCCAGTGAGTATTATCTGTCACCATGGTAAATCACTGTCACCATGGTGCAGTAATAACCACCACCCCAGTGAGTATTATCTGTCACCATGGTAAATCACTGTCACCATGGTGCAGTAATAACCACCACCCCAGTGAGTATTATCTGTCACCATGGTGTAGTAATAACCACCACCCCAGTGAGTTATATCTGTCACCATGGTGCAGTAATAACCACCATCCCAGTGAATAGTATCTGTCACCATGGTAAATCACTGTCACCATGGTGCAGTAATAACCACCACCCCAGTGAGTATTATCTGTCACCATGGTAAATCACTGTCACCATGGTGCAGTAATAACCACCACCCCAGTGAGTATTATCTGTCACCATGGTAAATCACTGTCACCATGGTGCAGTAATAACCACCACCCCAGTGAGTATTATCTGTCACCATGGTAAATCACTGTCACCATGGAGCAGTAATAACCACCACCCCAGTGAGTATTAACCACCACCCCAGTGAGTATTATCTGTCACCATGGTGCAAATGGTAAATCACTGTCACCATGATGCAGTAATAACCACCACCCCAGTGAGTTATATCTGTCACCATGGTGCAGTAATAACCACCACCCCAGTGAGTTATATCTGTCACCATGGTGCAGTAATAACCACCACCCCAGTGAATATTATCTGTCACCATGGTAAATCACTGTCACCATGGTGCAGTAATAACCACCACCCCAGTGAGTATTATCTGTCACCATGGTAAATCACTGTCACCATGGTGCAGTAATAACCACTACCCCAGTATTATCTGTTACCATGGTGCAGTAATAACCACCAATCTAGTGAGTATTATCTGTCATCATGGTAAATCACGGTCACCATGGTGCAGTAATAACCACCACCCCAGTGAGTATTATATGTCACCGTGGTAAATCACTGTCACCATGGTGCAGTAATAACCACCACCCCAGTGAGTTATATCTGTCACCATGGTGCAGTAATAACCACCACCCCAGTGAGTATTATCTGTCACCATGGTGCAGTAATAACCACCACCCCAGTGAGTATTATCTGTCACCATGGTGCAGTAATAACCACCACCCCAGTGAGTATTATCTGTCACCATGGTGCAGTAATAACCACCACCCCAGTGAGTATTATCTGTCACCATGGTAAATCACTGTCACCATGGTGCAGTAATAACCACCACCCCAGTGAGTATTATGGTAAATCACCATGATGGTAAATCTGTCACCATGGTGCACCACCACCCCAGTGGTGCAGTAATAACCACCACTGTCACCATGTAATAACCTGTCACCATGGTGCAGTAATAACCACCACCCCAGTGAGTATTATCTGTCACCATGGTGCAGTAATAACCACCACCCCAGTGAGTATTATATGTCACCATGGTAAATCACTGTCACCATGGTGCAGTAATAACCACCACCCCAGTGAGTTATATCTGTCACCATGGTGCAGTAATAACCACCACCCCAGTGAGTATTATCTGTCACCATGGTGCAGTAATAACCACTACTCCAGTATTATCTGCCACCATGGTGCAGTAATAACCACCACCCCAGTGAGTATTATATGTCACAATGGTAAATCACTGTCACCATGATGCAGTAATAACCACCACCCCAGTAAGTTATATCTGTCACCATGGTGCAGTAATAACCACCACCCCAGTGAGTATTATCTGTCACCATGGTGCAGTAATAACCAACACCCCAGTGAGTATTATCTGTCACCATGGTGCAGTAATAACCACTACTCCAGTATTATCTGCCACCATGGTGCAGTAATAACCACCACCCCAGTGAGTATTATCTGTCACCATGGTAAATCACTGTCACCATGGTGCAGTAATAACCACCACCCCAGTGAGTATCATCTGTCACCATGGTGTAGTAATAACCACCACCCCAGTGAGTATTATCTGTCACCATGGTAAATCACTGTCACCATGGTGCAGTAATAACCACCACCCCAGTGAATATTATCTGTCACCATGGTAAATCACTGTCACCATGGTGCAGTAATAACCACCACCCCAGTGAGTATTATCTGTCACCATGGTAAATCACTGTCACCATGGTGCAGTAATAACCACTACCCCAGTGAATATTATCTGTCACCATGGTAAATCACTGTCACCATGGTGCAGTAATAACCACCACCCCAGTGAGTATTATCTGTCACCATGGTAAATCACTGTCACCATGGTGCAGTAATAACCACCACCCCAGTGAGTATTATCTGTCACCATGGTAAATCACTGTCACCATGGTGCAGTAATAACCACCACCCCAGTGAGTATTATCTGTCACCATGGTTGTCACCATGGTGCAGTAATAACCACCACACCAGTGAGTTATATATGTCACCATGGTAAATCACTGTCACCATGGTGCAGTAATAACCACCACCCCAGTGAGTATTATCTGTCACCATGGTAAATCACTGTCACCATGGTGCAGTAATAACCACCACCCCAGTGAGTATTATCTGTCACCATGGTGCAGTAATAACTACCACCCCAGTGAGTTATATCTGTCACCATGGTAAATCACTGTCACCATGGTGCAGTAATAACCACCACCCCAGTGAGTATTATCTGTCACCATGGTGTAGTAATAACCACCATCCCAGTGAGTATTATCTGTCACCATGGTGTAGTAATAACCACCATCCCTGTGAGTATTATGTCACCATGTTAAATCACTGTCACCATCTATCAGTTTCTTTCTCAAAAACAAGGACACTGACCAAGTTTTCATGTACCTGCATGCTAATGTTACAGTTTCATCACCTTGTGTGTGATCCTAAATTTAGGAAAAGCATTAAAAATTCAGGTCAAAAGAACCGTAACAAAAGACATCAATTACCCAAACTGGCAGACATGTCCATTAAGCTTTGATGCACAAGCAGACAATGACTACTGCTTTATAATATCTATAAAGTGGATGTTATGAGAGTGCAACTTTGATAAAAGGAAAAATGAAAATTAAAGTAAAGCTGATTCAATGCATAACCAAATGATACTTTTACTTGTATATATATATATATATCTATATATATGATCAATGACGTATATATGACAATGACCGTACGGACAAGTGAATCGTCAAATTTTTTAGGCAATCTACCGATTTTTCCAGACACAAACATCAGTATTACTAAATTACATCACATACAAAGCTATAAACTAAAATCGAGAATGGTAGTGCAAATTTATGAGTCTTGATAATCTTTTCGGCTGATGGATGCCAAAGACCCTTTACATGGGACAAACAAGAGGGCCATGGCTCTAAACAGTCATCTGACAATCAATGAATGGATGGACAAACCACAGAATTTGCTGTTGATTGTCTGACAAATCTGATGAATACAATGCTGAACATTACTTAAAAGTATTAGAAACTCATCAATGGTAAGTCCTGTACAAGAAAAACAGTTGCGCAATCATGTAACAAAATAGCTACTGAGGTCGAAGTTTTGATCAGACGAAAATAACAATGTATCGTCTCTTTCTTTTCCTTAACAAATCAAACCCCAAATATTTTTGTCAATGGTGTGAATAAAACTTGAGAAGTAGTTCTGACTATTTGTTCCAGATGAGCTATGTTGTATTTTGGACCAAATTGAAAAAATAAGACTAATCAGTACAACCTCAGGATCACTTTATGCACTTTTGATATCATTGCCACTCCCTGATAATGTTTCAGGCCAAATATGGTTGCTTTAATAAGGAGTAGTGTTTTGGAGCAAAATATTGTCTAACTTCTCCTTTTGGAGCCCACCACTAAGTCCCTACAGGTCAAATCAACTCTCTGAATTTAAGAATTAATTGCCCACCTCTACTGATGTTTCAGATGAAGTTTGAAAGAAATCCATTTAAGCATTAAGAAAGATTTGCGTTTTGAAGCAAAATAATGACAAACTTCCCCCAATTGGGGCCATGCCCCCAAGGTCCCTAGAGGTTGACTTAACTTTCTGAATTAAAGTAATGATAATCCAACTGCAATAACATTTCAGATCAAATTTGGTTGAAATCTATCCAGGCATTAAGGAGTAGCATTGGAAGCAAAATATTGACTAACTTTCCCTTTTGGGGCCCACCCACATTTCCTTGTTATGGAGTGGGGCTGAGATGTATCTGTAAAATCCTTTACTCGGAGTGTAACATGAAAATTATTCTTTCTCTACAAATCACCGTGCACAATGTACCCAGATTTATATTAAACAATTTTGACATTTGAATCACCATCTTTCATATAAAGCGTTCAGTGTCCATCAGCCGATAGGATCATCAGGACCCCTAAATTTGCACTACCATTTTTTATTTTAGTTTATAACTTTTAATTTTGTATATGTTTTATATACTATGAATATGATGTAATTTAGGTAATATTTGTGTCTTGATAAAGGGGTAGATTGCCTCGAAAACTTAACAATTCACTTGTCTGTACTGTCGTTATTACTTCATTGATCATATATCTATTCCAGTAATATGCATCCAACAAACATTTGTTAGTTAGGATCCAGTACCAATATTGGACCATACTCTCGATAGTACTTACTAGATTATATATATATGTATATACTTATATATAATGACACTATACAATATCAAAACAAAAGGTCCAGTGGGTTTGAATCACTCACTTGTTCCCAGGCTTAAATGTCAGTTTGTATAAATTAATTTCTGCAGACTTAAAGTCATTTCCCCAAGCATGCTACCATAAAAATACCATGATCTAGGGCCTATTGGTTATTTAAAAGAAGTTCAAAGTTCTTAAGACATTTGGCCCCTGTGATCTTGAAAATGGGTCAAGGCCATTGATTTTAACAAACTTTGAAGCTCGCCTGAACCTTTTTGGTTGAAGTTGAAGATGGCTAATGAGAGAACTTGATGCAATATGACTGACATAAACCTTCTAGAGACTAGTACAAAAAGATGTTGAGCAGATATGACAGACATACCACAAAGGCATAAGCTCATGATCATTAGACATTCTAATCAGGTGTACTAATTCAAAAATAACTGCATTATGGAAATCATCAGAGTTCAGCAGCGTGACGTTGAGAGCCTTTACACTCACCTTGATATTTGAGCAATTGACTGAGGCCAACACAACATATCAACAACATTTGAGTTTTTTCCTTTCTACATGTAGATCTCTTCACCGATTATTTCAACCAATTTGCATCAGGTTTCAACAATGTACCATGAACCAGTCCTGGAAGGACAGAACAGCCGTTTGTGTATAAGCATTTTATTATAGTAATTCATTATTTGGTAGTAAATTCTTTAATTTGTATTTAAATCTGAAAGGTTCTATTCGTTAGAATATTTTTTACACAATCTACAGATGCCAATAACATGAGGGAAAACATATTTTTCTTCACTGATATCACAAAGACATAAAAAGATAATATCTAAATATCTTTTAAGTGTGACATACTAGATCTATATTTAACAGGAGGTGACCGTTACTTAATGGACCATGAATAAGGTCACATACCAAATATACCAATCATAAATTACCCAACACACCTGCTAAAAGCTTGACAGGACATTCATGGCTGAATAAATTCACACTGTAGAGTGCCAGACATTTTTTTATTCATGTTGATAACAATAAACTTAACATTGGTAATATATCTACATAAAATTTCAGTTTCAAAATCAGTGACATTTTAACATTCATAGATCACTACTACTTCAGATATAAAGCTAAAAATAGTATTTCCATATCTTTTCAGCTGATAGTTTATCAAAGTTTTCTATACTAACTTCACATATAATCAAATGATGGGTTAACCTATGTCCATTATACATTGTAATTAGCAAATTTCTTCCAAAACATTCCAGTTCTGAACCTATAGACACACCTCTCATGTAAGCTGAAGTCTAGGGCTTTATACCAAACCAAGTTTATAATTTCTTCAACTAACAAAGAACTTAAGATTTGACCCTGTCCTCTGCACCATAAAAATGAAAAAGTGACTTTTTTCCATTATTCAGATTGCAGTTGTAAAATATCTTTTCCTTTTCATTACAAATTTTGAACCAGTAGAGAGACAACTAAACTTTGATATTTCTTTCTCTGTTTATTGATGCTTTACATTCTATAAACAGCATGTGACATTTAAGGTCATGCCAGATTTGGGTGGTAGAGGAAAGCCAGAGTTCCCAGAGGAAAACCATCAACCTGCTGCCAGTTCCTGGCGACTGTCCCATGTAGGCCTCGAGCCCGTGACCCAGAGGTGAAGGGCAAGTGAAAAGATGGTCAGGTGCCTTAACTACTCAGTCACAACAGCCCCTCTTTGATAATACTCCCACAATCTTGTCCAATGCTTATGAATATAATGTACTGGAAAATTGCACTTGTTTGACCTCTGATAATCAGGTGACATTATTTCATTTCACTGCACATTGTTGGGGGTGCTGTAGTTATGTTTCAGATCTCATGTAGATCCAATGGTTCAAATATTAACTGCCTTGAAATCCTTATACATTACATCTGTAACAATTTTCATTTAAGAAAATGTCTCATATTTGACCTATCAAAAGCCTCCATTACTGTTTCCACAGAAACAGATTATTTGAAAACATCCATGTGTCAAGTAATAGGATATGAATTATTACACCATTTGACTAAGTGTGAATAAAATTGATCAAAGGACTACTGATGACCTAAGGGCATTTATACGAAATGTGTGAATAGTGACCTGGTTACCATGGGAATCAAAATTAAAAAAAAAATTCAAACCAAGTTGAAGAAGAGTACCTAACATGGAGTTGAACTAGATCGAAATTACTTTTTATTGATCCTTGAATCTTGATTTATTTTTAAAGAATTTCCTTCATCTCCCATGCATAGCTTTAAGTTTGGGTATATATATAGGTATAGCCTGCAGATAGAGATGAATCAAAATTTGTACTCTAAATGCAAACTCCCGGGGGACAAAAGGGCAGATCTACATATTATGCAAGATCTAAAGGTAACATTGTATGTATATACAAAAACTGCAAATGGAAACCCCCTCTGCTGTTTTAGTCTTAATAATAGACACCATAATTATGTAAAACAACTAAATAGTTTTAAAATGAACCTGGAGAAAACATGCAGCTATAGTTCTTAGTAAAAAAAAATGCTGATATTTGATTGATAACAAGAACAAAGGATAAACATCTGGAGTCTCTATTACGACATTTACATCATACACATACTAAATGACATTTTGAAACAGTGAGGGAGATGTTCTTGACCAAACAGCCAATCACTACTTTGTTCACAAGTAGAGAAAATGTGGTCTCATTGATCAAATAGCAATTGAATGGTATAAAGCTTTACTTTCACACATACGGACACCAATAGCAATACTCATTTCCAAGCAAGACATAATATCTGCACTTCCATAGATATAAAGGCCAGATGATGTTGTCATATTAAGGGGACATCTCAGAAACACCCTGAAAACTGAAATTTCTTCATCTTTTTATTTTAATCTCAAATACAGGAAGTGGTTATTGTCATAGGAATATGTTCTAGTGCCTTAGTTTGTCCATTTTGGAAAAACAGATTTGTCTGATTTGTTCCAGACACAATTTATAAGTTACATTGTAGTGTGCTGAAACAATCCTATTTGTATGGTTTTAAATTTTTCAATAAAACATGAGTTGTTGTTTCATTTCAAGCTAATTTCTAAACTGGAAAAATTTACACCAATAACACTAAACAGAACAGTAAATCAGCACCTCTTTTTGACGTGTGTCAATTTTGATCCAATTCTCCATAGAAATAAATTCGCAAGATTGAAAATTGTATGGCTCTAGTCCATCTATACATATGACTTTCTTTATAATAAAACCATTCCATTGATATCCCATCAAACCCTGTAACTATCATACTTTTTCCTGTTACAGACTTTTTTGCCAGTGGTAAACTGTACAAAGCTTCAGTAAACTGTAAGGTTTTGTTTGATGTAAGGTACAAGTTTGTGATCTTTGAATGAGGCCAAGTACCTTATTTTCCTGGTTATAAGCTGCAGCTTTTTTCCATGACAATCGGGCGGGTGGCTTATATACCAGTGTGATTTATATGTGGATGGAAAAAATTGGCTAAGAAAAAAAAAGAAATAAAGCGTACCAGTACGAGACGGTACAAAATTTTCTGCCAGTACCATCACATGTTTGTGACTGAAACAGATCACCCAGAAATAATATGGGATTATAAGAATTTTTATCAGCATGCAAGGGCCTTCGCTAATATATAATCATAATAGTAACAGTACAGACACTGATTGAGATATTGTTAAATAAACTGTACGTAGCATAATGCCCTACATCTGTGCATAGACAATCTTAGGAAACTCCCAAGCCAAACAAGTTTGATAATTGCTTCTTTACATTTTTGAAACATATCAATACAATAAAGGATTATCTGTGTATGACTCATTTGTAAACTTGAAATAAATGTTTCACAGATGATCTTCATGAATTGCCTTCCATTGTCTGTTATATCAACAAACTTTGGTCAACATAACGGTTACCACATCGTAAGAAAGGGTGCAGCTTATATTTCGGTGCGGCAAATATGTGGATCAATCAAAAAAATTGGCAAAAGTAGGCTCTGCAGCTCATGTACCAGTGCAGCATGCAACTTGGAAAATACAGTAGTAAAATTTGGGAGTATACTGGGCACAAAAAGTTAGTGATCAGTTTTTAAAAATTTATTTATCTGTATCAAAAGGCAAAAACTTTTGGAATATATGAAATACAAGAGTGAAGTCAAACGAATAAGAAAAAGATTTTGACCCACTTTGAATCAATTTCATTCAAGCCTGTCGTGTATGATAATATAACAATTTCATAACCCTCTAAAACAAAGTTAAAAGTCCTAATGGCACTGAAAATTCCAAATGTTCACTGGGTATAGCAACACTATCAATGGTGAACCAGTCCTCGATTGGACACAATAATGGCATGATATTGGCTTGGCATGCTGCGAATCAGGTACTGTATTGTCATTTGTTGAATTTGTCCATTGACAAGAAGCCACTGACGATCGGTAATGCGTTGCTGGTAACATGTCCCACACATGCTGGACTGAGTGAAGGTTGGGCAAAAGACTTGCCCAGTCCATATAATTAATACTTTCTGCTTGAAGATAGTCATTCACCAGCTAGCTCTACCTGGTCATGCATTGTCATCCATCAGTACAAACTAAGTGCTGACAGCATCCGCAAAGAGTCCCACAATTGGGTGAAGGATTTCATCCCGGTACCATAAACCTGTGAGACTACTGCTTACAATCCTGTACAAGTCAATCCAACCATCAATACTGATCCCTACCAAAACTGTCATGCTCTGTGACGCAGCAGACAGCATACCTCTTACCCATCCCATGCCAAACGTGCCTCCTGCCATTATGAAAGTCCACACAAAACCTGGTCGCCACTCGAGCAGTTGTCAATTCACATCGTCAGCAGCCCAATGTTGTTGTGCTTGACAAATTTTGCCTAGTAAGAATTCTTATATAATGACAGGCTGTTGTACACCGTGGTCTACCTGATAGAGGTTTCTCTGTGACATTTCCTGTCATCTAGAATCAATTCCATAATCGAGAAATGACACTCTATCACACATTGAAGTGTGCAGCCACAGTTTGTTGTGATTGTCCTGTCTGCAGTGTCCTCACTGCTCGGCCAGCCTCTGCAGCTGTCATGTTTGGTCTCATACTAACAAGTGTTCAAAACAGGATAAAAAATGATAAAGACATTTAAAAGAAACACAATCTGTTGATTGATTTAATGCTAAGTCCATACAGACTTGAAATAAAACCACAATTGACAGTTTTATTTTAACCCTGTCTTACATGATGTCTTGCCACACGTTTACTATAGGCAAATTGTAACCGAATAGTTATTGTGCATATGTTGATGATAAAACAGTGGTCAAGGAGTGTCAAGCTTATTTCAATTTACTGGCAGAAAAACTCTTATATATACATGAACCTTTTTGTGTCCAGTATATATTAGTGGGAATTTCCATCTCAAAATTGAATGTGTCATGGGCTAATTGCTGAGTAAACAACTAGGTTTACTGAACAACAAACAGGAGGCCCAGCAAGGGTAAAGTGTTTTGTCTAAAGTCACAGCCATGCCAACAAAAATAAAGACCAGTCTTTTAGTTTCCTGAGAAAGATAAACTGTCACGAGTAGAAAGCATCTAACCACACACATATGATCTTTACCTGAGGTTAGGGGGGGCCAATGCTCTACTGACTGAGCTATTAAGCCCCTTCCCATCTAGCCTATGAAAAGGTAATATTTTTGTCTTGAGAGCCTGAGATTAATCATTTTTCAGAACTCCTTCCCGTTACACAGTAATTTTCAAAGGATGCAATTTCCAAATTTTTCCATTGTACCTGGTAGTGGGTCCTGAAAATTTGGGTGAGTCCAAAAAGAAAAGCATGAGTTCAGGACTCAAACATTGAAGTCCTAAAAATCACCGACATATTATGTACTGTAAGGTAAATAAACTATGATGTTTTATTCACAGTAATCTGTAGTGTGGTTGTCTGCTGGGAGATGGCAGGAGTGGTTTAGAACTATGGAGTAAAGGTCATCTCACTAGCTCTAGTGTGTCCGTTTACATAGTGAGAGTTTGAACTTGAAGTCTGGCAGGACATTCCCTTTATGCATTCCTTCAAGTTACGAAAATACATTTTTTTAATGTAGAAAAAAAATAATGATAATAAAAATTACAAGAAGTAATTAATATGCTCAGACATCAACATCTTAATAACTACTGTTTGTTATTCTTTGTAAACAGACATCCAAATATAGTATTTGTAATAACTTCAGCAGAATAACAAATAAAATCCTTATATTACAGGCTGAAAGAGTGACATGTATGTGCGACAACTACAAAAAAATCCAGATATATATTATGCAATACACAGCCTGTGAAATATGCAAGATAGTGCACTAATGCAATTGGGATTATGTTGTATGGATCCGCGTGTTAATTTCCATTACTTGAGCGACAAATGTTTCATTCACACGTACATTTTACTCTTTGACATCATGAGGCAGGTGATAATTCACACACTTGTACACTTTCCCGGGGTGAATGATCGCTTCTTCACCAGACAACATGTGCTTGCAATAGTAATGTCCCGGATATCGTAAAGCAATGGATGACTTCACCGAAGACAGCACCGCATTTCTTTATGATAATGCACTGTTTTGTTAAGATATCATAATTTTATCCAGGTATATGTATTAGAACCACTCCCATGTGTGTATAAAGGCATTTTACTTCTTTCATCGGGAGTAAACAAACCTGAATCTGTTAGTTGTAGTCCTCAGGCGCTGCAGGCCGCCATCTTGAAACTCGTCATAAGCGTGATATGAAACTCACTGGGTTCGAGAGTACCAAAGCAGACGAATCTATTTTGACAGTAGGGGTGTTTGGCCTGTTATATTACGTGTATTAAATAAGGGCATTCCCCCTATGTTTACAACCATAAGCCACCATTGTGACAAACGACTAGACCTATCATAAAAATACTTACCCTTGACCTTTAGATAAAGAATCGTCTCTATATATAGTCTGTTAAACAACCGTAACAGATGGCCTACATACAAGAAGCCAAACTGATTCGTGCTGTTCAATCATTTCAGTCAGATTTTGACGGAGATTCTCATTTTCCGACGTTTATAACGGGAAACCAATAATGATAAGCTTGACAGCCGATGGGGTCGTTCACATTTGCTAAAATTACATTGTCCATTGGGCTGAAAAGCAGAAATTGCAATGATCATATTGACACAATGCTGCATACCAAATTTTAATAAAAAAATCCAAGCCATGAACATTTATCGTGTTAACAAGGTCCAATAATAATAAAACTTCAAAGGGACATATGTTTTCATCAAATTAGTACATTGTCAAACTCTTCTAAAACCTCATCTATATAAGGCAGCAGGCGAAAATTTATCCAAATCTATTTATTTTTACTCAGAGTATCGCTTTCACATGGTCCAATGGTAAAAAAAGGCAAAGGGCCATAAATTGGTAATTTAATTAAGAATTAATCATATTGATGAATATATCTCAGATCTATTAATGTCAGACTGAACACCAAGTTTCATCAAATTCTGTTCATGTTCACGCAAGTTATATTGTTCACAAGGTGAAAATTGAAAAGGGCAATAACTCTATAAATTACAAACGAATCGATCTTATTGTCGAACATAATAGAAATTATCGATACAAACCTTCACGATATGTTCATATCTATTTACTGAAGTTATCAATTCACTTAAACTTCAAAGGGCCGCCCTTATGGCATAACTCAAATTTTGCTTAAATTCGTCCTATGTCGAACACATCTGAGATCTTGTTCATATAACTAGGTTGCATACGATGTTTCACAACATCCATTCATATTTGCTAAAGTTATCGTTTTTACAAAGTCATATGACAAATAAAACTGCGAAGGGCCATAACTCTGAAAATTACAATTTAAATCGACAATGACATCTCGGATATGTTCAACAGTGGGATCGATTCAATTATAATTTACAGTTACGACACTTCTCATTGAGGACATATCATTATCATTTTTTTCTGTTACCATCAAATTTTCCGATTTCTTGTGACTTCTTGTACTACTTCAGAGCTTATAGAGTGTTGCATAAATTTGTTCATGGACAATACCAAGCCCTATTTAAATATCAACAATCAAACACACAGGATCTACATCAAGATTTAAATTCTTACTATAAGGTTGATATATAAGATATGTATATATATAATATTGAAGTTGAGGAGATGCAAAGAAATTGAATTGATAATTGACAAAAAGAAGACATATTTTGCACCAGCGCTTTTACTGTAATAGATCTTCAAGTGATAGTAGCGGCACATAATTGAGAGACGTCACAAATTGTTATACCGGTATATAGACATCATATTTGGGTTTAACACCAACGGCTGGGTACGGAGGATAATGCTTCTCTTTGTGGCTCCCCTTTTTATTACCATTGGGACTTACAATAACTAGCGTAGATATGAACGAATTTTGATAAAAGTTGGTATGCAGCCGTATGTTAAAAAGATAAGTTCGACAATGGGATTAATTCGCGCGTCTTTTACTTACGTCTGATCATTTAAAGCTGTACTACCATGTGACCATGTGAATACGATAACTTGAATAAATAGAAATGGATTTCAGTGAAACTAGGTGTGCAACGTGATATGAAGAAGATCTCAGATAGTTAAGAAGAAATAGCAAATTCGACTGTAATTCACAGAGTTATGGGCCTTTGCACGAGAACTTCAGTAAAATGAAAAGTTGTTAATAAAACGTGGCATGCAGTCTTTTATCAATAAATCTCCCACGAGTTGAAAAACGAGACCCACTTGAATCTAATAAACAGAGTTATGACCCTTTGCATTTTTCACCATGGGACATTGTAAACACGATAACTTGAGTAAATTTAAACGGATTGAGTGACTGATTTGATCATGATTAAAAGGTTATAACCCTGCGCATTTTTGTTATTATCGGACATTGTGAACAAGATAATCTGAATAATATGAACAGATTTTGATGAAGTTTGGTGCGCAGCTTTACATCAATAAGACTGACGAGATGGCATTTGCAGCTGTAAAACATTGGACGTTGTGAACCTGATAACTTGAGTAAATATGAGTAGATTTTGATGAATTTGGTATGCAACTTTACATAAATAAGATCGATCATAAGCTAATGAATGAAATTTACCGGTTTAAAAGAATTGAACTTAAGTTTAATAACATAATGATACGTGCAATTATTTGAATTCTTGGACTCTGCTTCATTAGCATACAATCTTGGACAAATCCGAAAATATTTCCTATTATACAGTAACCTACAGAAGCTTATGCAAAAAAGAATTTTAGGTCATCGTCGAATTGCTGACTGTACCCAAAATGACAAATTTCTTTTTCAAGGTCACGGATACATAACCATAATGAAATGGCTTACTGTTTTATTGAAAGATATTTGATATACATACATTACAGTTTTGTCAATTTTAACGAACATTACTGGCAATCGTAAACAGTTTTAATATTTTATTAACACAATGAAGCAACGTGAAAAGATACAACAAAATAAGTCGGTTGAGATTAGCCAGGTGACCTTTTACAAAACATTTTGTATTTCCTCTGAGACCCGAGAGTTATTTCCAAAACTGAAAAAAAAATCCGGTACCCACTTTCGGTCAGATTATGACGTCATATATGTAGTGGAGGACTCTTTGAATGGTGAAGAAAATGACTTCCTAAAAAGTGGTATTGAGGCCCTTGAACATCGCCAGCAAGTGTATAGATACCGAAGGGGATTATGTTGAAAAATAAAACAATATGTCCGCCAAAAGACAAACCCTTAAATATGAGGCTCACAGCTTATCAATCAGTCCTCGTACGATAATGGTACACATTTCATTTAACATAAGATTTGTTGACATGAAACACATAGAATGCTATTACATTTCTCAATACACATTATATATAGTTTTACATTATCTGTGAGATACACATTACATACAATAACATAACATTGGCCGATATATAAAAAACATGACATACATTGGTTGATATATAAGTACAAACACATGATACAGAGAGGTATTTTTAGCAGTGCAGCGTATTACACATTATAGTAGACACTTTTGGAGAAATTCGTTCAAGGTGAAGAAGAATATGTGATGCTTTCGCGTACTCACTCCATGATGTCGATCCTCCGAGTCCATTTTTTAACCTAGGACATGCAACCATGACGTGCAAGGTTACTTCCATCATGTTTTTTTCTAAGAAACTTGATATGTATAAGTGTATTGGCCATTGTGTAGTGTCTCGAAGTGGATGGCTTTATTGGGATGGGTTGTTGTCCTGGAGAGAATAGCAGTGGGTAGTTGTCCTGGAGTGGGTAGTAGTGGGTAGTTGTCCTTGAGTGGGTAGTAGTGGGTAGTTGTCCAGGAGTTGGTAGTAGTGGGTAGTTGTCATTGAGTGGGTAGTAGTGGGTAGATGTCCTGGAGTAGGTAGAAGTGGGTAGTTGTCCTGGAGTTGGTAGTAGTGGGTTGTTGTCCTGGAGTGGGTAGTAGTGGGTAGTTGTCCTGGAGTGGGTAGTAGTGGGTAGTTGTCCTGGAATGGGTAGTAGTGGGTAGTTGTCCTGGAGTGGGTAGAAGTGGGTAGATGTCCTGGAGTAGGTAGTAGTGGATAGTTGTCCTGGAGTTGGTAGTAGTGGGTAGTTGTCCTGGAGTGGGTAGTAGTGGGTAGTTGTCCTGGAGTTGGTAGTAGTGGGTAGTTGTCCAGGAGTGGGTAGTAGTGGGTAGTTGTCCTGGAGTGGGTAGTAGTGGGTAGTTGTCCTGGAGTGGGTAGTAGTGGGTAGTTGTCCTTGAGTGGGTAGTAGTGGGTAGTTGTCCTGGAGTAGGTAGTAGTGGGTAGTTGTCCTGGAGTAGGTAGTAGTGGGTTGTTCTCCTGGAGTGGGTAGAAGTGGGTAGTTGTCCTGGAGTTGGTAGTAGTGGGTAGTTGTCCTGGAGTGGGTAGAAGTGGGTAGTTGTCGTGGAGTAGGTAGTAGTGGATAGTTGTCCTGGAGCTGGTAGTAGTGGGTAGTTGTCCTGGAGTGGGTAGTAGTGGGTAGTTGTCCTGGAGTGGGTAGTAGTAGATAGTTGTCATGGAATGGGTAGAAGTGGGTAGTTGCCCTGGAGTTGGTAGTAGTGGGTAGTTGTCCTGGAGTTGGTAGTAGTGGGTAGTTGTCCTGGAATGGGTAGTAGTGGGTAGTTGTCATTGAGTGGGTAGAAGTGGGTAGTGGTACTGGAGTAGTTAGTAGTGGATAGCTGTCCTGGAGTGGTTAGTAGTGGGTAGGTGTCCTGGAGTTGGTAGTAGTGGGTAGTTGTCCTTGAGTGGGTAGTAGTGGGTAGTTGTCATTGTCCTGGAGTGGGTAGAAGTGGGTAGTGGTACTGGAGTAGTTAGTAGTGGATAGCTGTCCTGGAGTGGTTAGTAGTGGGTAGGTGTCCTGGAGTTGGTAGTAGTGGGTAGTTGTCCTTGAGTGGGTAGTAGTGGGTAGTTGTCCTGTAGTAGGTAGTTGTCCTGGATTGGGTAGAAGTGGGTAGATGTCCTGGAGTAGGTAGTAGTGGATAGTTGTCCAGGAGTTGGTAGTAGTGGGTAGTTGTCCTGGAGTCGGTAGAAGTGGGTAGTTGTCCTGGAGTAGGTAGTAGTGGGTAGTTGTCCTGGAGTGGGTAGTAGTCGGTTGTTGTCCTGGATTGGGTTGAAGTGGGTAGTTGCCCTTGAGTTGGTAGTAGTCGGTAGTAGTGGGTAGTTGTCCTGGAGTGGGTAGTTGTCCTGGAGTGGGTAGTAGTGGGTAGTTGTCCTTGAGTGGGTAGAAGTGGGTAGTTGTCCTGGAGTAGGTAGTAGTGGGTTGTTGTCCTGGAGTGGGTAGCAGTGGGTAGTTGTCCAGGAGTAGGTAGTAGTGGGTAGTTGTCATTGAGTGGGTAGTAGTGGGTAGATGTCCTGGAGTGGGTAGTAGTGGGTAGATGTCCTGGAGTAGGTAGTAGAGAAGTAGTTGTCCTGGAGTGGATAACAGTGGGTAGTTGTACTGGAGTAGGTAGTAGTGGATAGTTGTCCTTGAATGGGTAGTAGTGGGTAGATGTCCTTGAATGGGTAGTAGTGGGTAGATGTCCTGGAGTGGGTAGCAGTTGGCTGTTGTCCTGGAGTGGGTAGCAGTGGGTAGTTGTCCTGGAGTAGGTAGTAGTGGGTTGTTGTCCTGGAGTGGGTAGCAGTGGGTAGTTGTCCTGAAGTTGGTAGTAGTGGATAGTTGTCCTTGAGTGAGTAGTAGTGGGAAGTTGTCCTGGAGTGGGTAGTTGTCCTGGGGAGTGGGTAGTTGTCCTGGAGTTGGTAGTAGTGGGTAGTTGTCCTTGAGTGGGTAGTTGTCCTGGAGTGGGTAGTTGTCCTGGAATGGGTAGTAGTGGGCAGTTGTCCTGGAGTGGGTAGTAGTGGGTAGTTGTCCTGGAGTGGGTAGTGGTGGGTAGTTGTCCTGGAGTGGGTAGTAGTGGGTAGTCGTCCTGAAGTGGGTAGTAGAGAGGTAGTTGTCCTGGAGTGGGCAGTAGTGGGTAGTTGTGTCGTAAGTAGCAGCAATAGTAGGAAGTGATGTGGGTAACAATTTCACAGAAATCTCGCCGAGAGCAAAAGTACATATATGTGTATAAACGGTATTACTATAGGAGCTGAACAGTTTTATACTGATTACTCGTACTTACCTTGGCTAGGAATGCCATTTCTTGGTAATTTAGACTTAATCAAAATTAATATAAATGAATATTTTGTCTTTATGTAAAAAACATAGATAGTTATATTATTTCAGCTTCATTATTATTTTTTTTTATAAAATCAGGACGTATCGTGTATCAAAGACATTGTAAAATTATACTTTTTTTTTGTCATTATTTTAAGTGTCGATTAAAGTAAATAAAGAATACATGTATGTAAAACTTGAGTTAACTTCTAACTCTCAATAAAGAAATCTTCATCATTTTAATTGATATCAGGCTAAACACAGGTGGTAAAATACAGTTGCTAAAACACAGGTGCTATAATACAGGTGCTAAAATACAGGTGCTAAAACACATGTGGTAAAATACAGGTGCTAAAACACAGGTGCTAAAATACAGGTGCTAAAACACAGGTGCTAAAACACAGGTGGTAAAAAACAGGTGCTAAAACACAGGTGCTAAAACACAGATGCTAAAACACTGGTGCTAGAACACAGGTGCTAAAACACAGGTGCTAAAACACAGATGTTAAAACACTGGTGCTAGAACACAGGTGCTAAAACACATGTGCTAAAACACTGGTGCTAGAACACAGGTGCTAAAACACTGGTGCTAGAACACATGTGCTATAACACTGGTGCTAGAACACATGTGCTATAACACTGGTGCTATAACACAGGTAACACAATGGAAAATATAGATAATAATGTAAAATAGACTATAATCCTTTTTACAACGTTTCTCTGCCAAAGCACGCTGTACCGTTAGTCTGCAAATCTATAAGACCTTCCCAGACCCGAGACTGCTGAACCTTTTGCCTGCAAATCTTTCTGATCTTCCAAGACCCGAGAATGCTGTACCGTAAGTCTGCAAATCTATCTGATCTTCCAGAACCTAGAATGCTGAACCTTTTGCCTGCAAATCTATCTGATCTTACAGAACCTAGAATGCTTTACGGTAAGCCTGCACATGTATATGACTCGAAAATACAGTGCCGTAAGCCTGCAAATCTATCTGGCCTTACCAGACCACAGACCCGAGAATGCTGTACAGTAAGTCTACAAATCAATCTGACCTTACCAGACCACAGACCCGAGAATGCTGTACAGTAAGTCTACAAATCAATCTGACCTTACCAGACCACAGACCCGAGAATGCTGTACAGTAAGTCTACAAATCTATCTGAACTTGCCAGACCACAGACCCGAGAATACTGTACAGGAAGTCTACAAATCAATCTGACCTTACCAGACCACAGACCCGAGAATGCTGTACAGTAAGTCTACAAATCTATCTGAACTTACCAGACCACAGACCCGAGAATACTGTACAGTAAGTCTACAAAAATCTATCTGACCTTACCAGACCACAGAATGCTGTTCTTCTTTGTCTTACTTCCTTATCGTCAATCGATTAAATATATTTACAGTACATAATTTTAGCTTCTATTTGCTTATATTTTTTAAAGTTAGAATGATATTACCGCATCCATATAGCAATCTCGTAAATGATCTAAAGTAAATAAGAAAATTACTATCAATTTCCACCGGAGTGACTAGACCAATAACGAATTGCTGTCTCGGATGCTCGTTAGAGGCGTGTAATATAGTATTATACATCCCTGTATAAACATGTATGTCTTAGATGAAATCAGCAAAAGATGGCCATCAGTGGACAAAATATTGAGTTTGTGAGATGTTGGTTTTCCCTTTATATTATACCTTTACACTATGGTGGCAAGTAACTGCTATCTTCTTGTTGTGTTGCCACGATAATTTATTGCGACAAATTATCATATTAACACGACTTGTTCAGATTAGTCATGATAATCATTTAAATATATTTTTAAGTTCCCTTAAGTATAACGAAAGAACGACTTCTTGTCGCGATAATGCTTGGAACTTGCATGGGTTAAAACTTCTCCAAAACTTTCTCTAAAAATAGGCTGAAACGATATTCAGGATACCTCATTAAGTTTCATAACAACTAAGGGCCTTACAATGGCTACTGTCACTGCGTGTCATATCTTCTCTTCATCAGTCTAAAAATCTAAAACAACGTGACATTCCGAATAACGTGTAAATATATTTGAAGTACATGCCACCATATGTGTGTTATTTTCTGACAAATTTTTCGGCAAAATATTGTAATACATGACTTTCTAGCATTTCAAGTCTTTTTTCTTTAATAATAAGACTTTTCCATCCAAAGCAGTGTGATATTTTATTAAACATGGATCAAAAGTATGAAATGAATTAGTGAAAGTAGCGACATAAAACACGAACGAAGTCAGTTTGTATTAAAAATCAGTGAACATTCTGCTCGGTCACCTGAGGACACGACATTCTTCGCTGCATAACTATATCTTATAAGTCAGAAAGTATTGGATGGGGTACAGAGGAGAAGACCCTTGACCTCCCAGTGTCTAAGTATATAAAGACTAACGGAATGATCAGGAGTAATCTATCCTGATTCAGTCTCCAAAGATATTTTTTCCGGGCGGTGTTCCTGCCATTCCTGTTTTGTAATTATTTTAACGGAGTAGCTACAAGGAAATTTCTTTAGAAGACAAAGGCACGTGAGGCAGTCCCAATATTTGCATTCTTGATACTTTGACCATCCATTCTATACGTACAGGTACATTTTTGCTATGTCAGAGTTGCAAATGTTAATTGTTATGTATTGTTATGTGTCTTTATAATGTGTTAATACAGATCATCACTTTTAAGACGTGCGCCTGTATGAACATTTGAGTGTTTGTTATTCAACAGTTTCACGGAGACTTATTTTGTCTCCACTGTCAGAAACAAATATCCCTTTGATGTGTTCATATGTTTGGTTTTTGTTGTTGTCGCTTACAGATCACCACTTAAAAAAAGAGCACCTGACGATGGTACGAATCTGCATGATACATAATGTATATGTTCATTCGTTATGCCCCCGGATAAAAAGATCGTGTGCATATTGCTTTTGTGTTGTTTGTTTGTCTGTTGTCAACTTTAATATTGGCCTTAGGTAGCAGGAAAACAGTTAATTTGCATTTTCCCTGAAATTATCGGTCATGTTTGAGATATACAGGTATAACAGTTTGGTTATGAAAAAACAAAATTACACGTATATATATAAACTACATAACAATTGCATTACTAGAAGAGAGATGAAATTCTTGTAAATCATAAATTTCCTCTGATTTCTGACACGTGATTCCCATGGTTACCAACTGAAAAAAAAATGCTAAAAATGCAAAAAAAAAAACTGTTTATTTCAACCAAACACTACAACTTTATAGAAGAAATTTATTTCTGAACACCTGTCTTAAAATCAAGAACACTGTTATGGTAACAAACTACTTACATTTCAGCAAATTCCAACTGGGAAATCCTTCAAAGCATGACCACATCTAAACGCTATGAAAATTTGACTTCCTGTAAAGCTAGTTTTTGGTGCGTAGACACAGATTCGAAGACCGCCCAAATACAACACAAAGCTAAAATATTATTCTGAAAAAAATGAAACCACACATTGTCCACTTCAGCATGACAAGACAAATTTTAGCAAGGATTTATTTTTTTTTAAATTTTAATTAAAACCTTTATAATGGGATAATCTAATGCACAAAAATATCACCCATGGCCACACCGAGAAACTGTGTAATGCTTCCATAGCTATCGCAAGGTAAAAAAAATACCAGAATGAAGACATAAGTGTTTCATGAAGTGTGCATGCGATTGACGCATGCCTTAATCAGCATAGTGTTTTATAAAGACATTTTGTTTGTTTGTATATTTTTCTTTTATTTGGCTTAAGTAGTATTTCAGTATTACATATCATATTTCTGCTAAACGTTGGAAGTATTTTTTAAGAACGCCAAGAGGTTCTTAACACTTCTATAACATTCTAATTAACATCAAAATATCTAATTAGGGTTCTATGTTCTGTTTGTGCTGTCCCTCTGTGTAAAAGTGGTAATAATGTGTGTAAATGTGTGTGACAAGTGTATTTGACTTAATTTATCAAGTTAAATTCTAATATTTCTGTATGCAAATGATGATAATGGTGATAGTGATGACGGTATATTGAAACCAATTATACAATGAGGATGGTGATGGCGATGGCGATGAAGATGATGATGACGATGATGATGATGATGATGATGATCCATATGACCTATGTGATGTGTATGTGAAGGGTTGTGTTTGTATAACTGTCCTGTGCTATGTACATGTACTGAAAAATCTTAAAAAATAGAGTTAAAAAAACAAACTAAATGACCTTCTTGATGATCTTAAGCAGTTTGTAAACGGAGTTCTTTGCATGTTTAATCAACAGGCGGGGTCATTTAAGGACGTGCCAAGGTTAGGTGGAGAAGCAAAACGACCTGTGACCATTGATTAGAGACTGTTCCACGTAGGCCTCGAGCCCGCGACCCACAGGTAGAGGGTTAGTAATAAAGATCTCCGAACACCTTATAAACCAACTAATTGCAATTCTGAGGGTTTAATATTGTTTGAATTACGTCAGGCATTCTAAATACATTATATGAATAGTAAACTTTTTGCATAATGTTTGAGGTCTAATTATAAGGGTGCTTTTGTTTGATCTAAAATCGTTGCCCGAATGTTTTGTCATTAGCTTTTGTTTAAATTTGATCTTTGATAACGATTTTATTAACAATCTCAATAAGACGTAGGATGCGCAAATTTATTTCTCTGTGTTTTATTGTTCAACGTACTATTTCCGATTTGGCCATGGTAAGAGCACATATTGTGGAAGACTGAGATATGTTCGTGTAAGTTTCCTTGTGATTGTAAGGAATTGAAAGCGACTTTATAGTGCTATCACACTGCATCATACTGTCAAAGACAACGGTTTAATGATTCGTTATACTACCAGTTTCAGCTAGAAGCTATAATGATTCTTGTAAGTGGTTTGCCAGGGTAGCAGAACGCAAAGCCTTTTTCACGGGGGAAGCACTTAACTTAAGGCCAAAAGGGAGACATTAGGAGAAAACCTTTGTTTAGAAAAACAAAAGAACTTCAGATCCTATATTTATTCGCCTCTTACGAATCATGGATTCTTATGCCGATATCCAGATGATCCACTGTTCTAACATAATGTACTCCAAAAAAGTCTTTACGTTTGAGGAGGTCAAGGTAATACCTTAACACGTCGCTATGTCAGGTAACAGTTGAGTATACGGGACGCACGAGTCCGAATTTATCGTTAAATGCAACTGTCGTCTGATGTTAACTTTGTGATATGCTGGTGGAATGATTTGAACTTTTACCTAACAATGAACTGTTACGTTTGTCCTGTGTGTTTGTATGCTGATCAATTTTTTTTATTATCGATAGCTTGGAAACTCGACAATGTACTGACCGACCTTTTTACTAGACGCCAAGAAAACAATCGGAATACACAGCAAGGGAACATCCGAATACTGAGTGAATGGTGCTTGACCGATTCTATTACGCACACATTCCGCACATTACCTGTATTTATCCAAATTGAGCATTGTATGATAAAGCAATCTTGTTTATACACCCAGATGACATCCCCAACCCCACTTCTCGATTTCTTATGTCTCGTAAATATCTTCAATAACATGAAAATTCTGTTTTTTCGTGTATAAATAAAGACAAATACTTCCTGTTTATGTGCATACACATGTATACAGCCCAAAGTGCTATTTCGATTTGAAAATATTACTGCTTAAAAATTGTCAAAGAATGAATTAAACCGCATTGTAAAATTGCTTTGTCCTTCTAGGACTCGTCAGTGATACAATCGGTCTAAATCTAAATTTTGAAGCCAAGGAGGCGACTGAAGGAATTAAAAGTTTACCGAATCAATGCTTAAAATTAGAAGGGAAGGTGGAAGAGTCCCATAATTCCATCGTAATTTTCAGTAATTAAGTGTATACTCAACCAATCATTATTTGGTATGAGAAGGTCACAGCAGATCGTGGAGAATGAAAACTAACCTGTCCTTGGTGTCCATCACCTGCATTCTCGAAATTTGTACAAAAGACAAGCAAGTGAACATCACTTACATAGAGCTCTTCAGTGTTGTTATAGAGGTAACTTGAAATCCAAAGGAAAGGATGGGGAAATCTCGCTTCTAACTCTAAAGGAAAAGATGGAGAAATCTTACATGACCTAACTCTATGGGAAAAGATGGGGAAATCTCACATGACCTAACTCTATGGGAAAAGATGGGAAAATCTTACATGACCTAACTCTATGGGAAAAGATGGAGAAATCTTACATGACCTAACTCTATGGGAAAAGATGGGAAAATCTTACATGACCTAACTCTATGGGAAAAGATGGAGAAATCTCACATGACCTAACTCTATGGGAAAAGATGGAGAAATCTCACATGACCTAACTCTATGGGAAAAGATGGGAAAATCTTACATGACCTAACTCTATGGGAAAAGATGGAGAAATCTTACATGACCTAACTCTATATGAAAAGATGGAGAAATCTTACATGACCTAACTCTATGGAAAAAGATGGGAAAATCTTACATGACCTAACTCTATGGGAAAAGATGGAAAAATCTTACATGACCTAACTCTATAGGAAAAGATGGAGAAATCTCACATGACCTAACTCTATGGGAAAAGATGGAGAAATCTCACATGACCTAACTCTATGGGAAAAGATGGAGAAATCTTACATGGCCTAACTCTATGGGAAAAGATGGAGAAATCTCACATGACCTAACTCTATAGGAAAAGATGGAGAAATCTCACATGACCTAACTCTATGGGAAAAGATGGAGAAATCTTACATGACCTAACTCTATGGGAAAAGGTGGAGAAAGCTTACATGTCCTAACTCTATGGGAAAAGATGGAGAAATCTTACATGACCTAACTCTATGGAAAAAGATGGAGAAATCTTACATGACCTAACTCTATAGGAAAAGATGGAGAAATCTCACATGACCTAACTCTATGGGAAAAGATGGAGAAATCTCACATGACCTAACTCTATGGGAAAAGATGGAGAAATCTCACATGACCTTATTCTATAGGAAAAGAGGAATAAAGCCGCATGGCCTAACTCTATGGGAAAAGGTAGAGATATATCACACGGTCTAACTCTATGTCCTAAAAGTACAAAACAGCTGTAAGATTAAGTTTAAAGCCATGCATGATACGTAATGATACATATTGCTTAATTCATATCTAAAATATCTGCTGATTTGTGAGCGTCTTTTAATAAATCTTCCGCCTTCAAATATTGGATTAGATCATAACAATAAAGTGAAAACCGGACTGAGAAAGGATGACATTTCATCAGCGAGAATGTATATATACAATCTACTGAGGAACGAAATTTATCATTGCGATGTTTGAGTTCACAGACACCTTAAAGAAGATAGATAAAATGCTACTCATTGATAAATTAGTAAGTTACGTGTACTGTGAGTGGTAGATAGTGCTGATTAGATTGTGAACAAGGACGTCTGGAATACAGATCACCTCGGACGCCGACCAGTGCACATATGTCACCAAGAACTAGTTCACCGGACCCTGTGTCTAATATCTAGCTCTTTCCGGCAGATTTTCTGTTGATATAAAATCTTCCTATCACGACTGAAAATACATACGTGTATATACACAAGCGGGGGAAAAAGCAAGCTCGGTTTGTGAACTCAAACTTATGACACGTGGACGAAATTTAATTTAATTTGACATTGAGCTACCTCCATGCACTGTGGAAATGTTCTTCAGTTAAAAATTAGTCGACCGTGACCCCGGTTGACGCTGCATTCTTTCACTAAATTTTTCAAGAAAGCTTGATCCAGGGTACTTCTGTGCCATATGCACTGGTAAGTCATTACAAATCGAACATTAGAACAGAATGATCAGCTGCACAATATTTCTTTTCGAATAATTTCTTTTTTAATAAAGTCGCTAGGGGTAGGGCCGTTACTCTGATATTGCAGGGACATTCGCAACGTCATGGAGGCCGGCAGTATGGTGTTCATGAGAAAACAATATCCCGTTTAGTTGGGTGTCTCAGAGCCACAGGGAGATTGGTTGACCGTCCTAGGAGCGGACGCCCGCGCGTTACATCGCGACGTCAAAATAGAAGTATACTTCTGTCGGATCTCCGTAACTGATTTCAGTCGGCGTCGAAAACGGCACGCCAAGTTACTTGTACTCATGGCCAGTCAAGTGTGTCTAAGAACGGTTAGGAATCGGTTGCAGGAGTTTCGTTTAAGGCCATGACGTCCGTATGGTGGTCCGCCACTTACGCAGAGGCAACGCCAACGTCGAATGCAGTTGCTGCTTGCACTTGCGCCGAACCTGTTTCGTTTGGCCCATCGGAGACATGTGTTGTTCACTGACAAGTCTCGCTTCACGTTTTACAGGTCAGATGGACGACAACGTGTCTATCGACGTCATGGAGAGCGATATTCTGACGCTTGCGTAACGGAAAGCTACAGTTTTGGGGGAAGGCCTGTTATGGTATTGACAGAGATTTCTCTCATTTCCACCTGTGTCAGATAGGCCTGTCCAGGGTAATAAACATGGTCATGATAGACGTTTATTACACAGGCGCCTGTGTAATAAAGCCTCGCGCGCGGAGTAATTCATAGTTTTTTCCCTCGCACTCATCGACTATGTCCTCGTCAAACGCTTCATCCACAAACACGCATAGTAGATTGGAGTCGTTGTTTGCAGGGTCGTATTTACAAAATTGTTCTATAAATATCAACGTCACCAACCCTGGGACTCAGCCTTTCCGCCGTCGTCCACGTGTGATTGAAAGTGACAGTGACTAACTTTCTTCCTGTCGGTATGGCGCGAAATGTGTGACGTAAGTGACGTCATCTCACAAGCAAACCAAGAATTCCATTCATAAATGTGTAAGATTTGTAAGATTACTATTGACAGTAAAGTAGTATTAATAACTTGAACAACATGTTCAAAGATGTTAAATGTGTTTATGGTATATTAAGCATTGAACAATAGTAAATATTAAAAAGAAAAATGTTGTTTTATTGCGTGTTTTAAGGCACTATATTTGAACGCGTATGCGTGTCTCTGGGTGAAATATTTGACAGGGTATTTGACCCGGCCCGCTTGAAGAAAAAACAGTTAAACACTGACGTTGGATGTTTACATTCACAGTCCATATTATTTTTACGACCGCTAACATAGTTTGCAAAATTTGGGGATGGAGAATCTATTTCAGCAATTTTTTATGTATATAACCCAAGGGGGAAAAAATAGAATTCTGAAAAATCGCGGCATCCAGTGCTGGCTACCGCGAGGTGAGTGCAAATATTTGATAATATGAGATTAGAAATGAGAGAAAAAAACTCTTTTCTATATGGGTTTCCATATAGAAAAGAGTCTTATAATCTCAAGGCGTGGAAGTACCTCTTGTGGTTATCCATGACAATCTTACAGCAGTAACATATTGTGATCAGGTCTTGAGGCCACACGTCCTTCATCTTATCCATCAACGTTACCTTACATTGAAGCAGGACAACGCGAGGCCAAATGTTGCTAAGGTTTATCGTGACTTTATGACTAAAAACAGAATGATACTTCTTGACTGGCCATCATGCAGTCATTATTTGTCCCCAATCAAGCATTGGTGGGACGAACTGGACATGAGGGTTAGGGAGCGCGTCAACGTCCCATGTAACGTCGCTCAACTCACACAGGCCCTTATTCAGAAGCGGGACAATACACACCTTTATGGGGTCAGTGTTAAGGAGAGCAGCGACTGAAGCTATGGGTGAGCTAGGGTCCCCTTGTTTTAAACGCTATTCACGCCGTCAGTGATATGACAATAAAAATCCCCAAAAGGTATCCAGTAATGATGAAATAATCGAGAAACCCAAACAATGAACTGATCATCCATGATTCATGTAAAATAATAATTATCGAAAATAAACTTGCGTTTGTTTTTTCTACTGGTGTATACATATATAAAAAAATCAGATCAAGTACAGGGTTGAAAGAAACCGTTTGTTGGCCATTTTGCTGATATTACAGACCATCTTTGAGATACACCAGTATATCGGAATGGTTATGTATAAATATATCTATAAAGAAGTACTCAATATCTGCAATTCTAATAGAAAAATGAAAATTGTGAAAACAAGATAAATTTGCCTGATCGCTGACCATCTTTAAAGAAATGTTTAAACTGCTAAACTTTTATTTCAATACTACATCTTTGCATCAGAAATCTATTTCTGAACGCGGTAACCAAGTTCTCTTGATTCAGCGAATCCCAACTAGAGATGGCTTTACAACATGGATGAATATTTAGAAAAATGTAGAGCCTTCTACATAACTATCCCAATATAATATAATTATTTGATAATGATAATAGAATTTTAAGAAGAACGATAAAAGTCTAATGAATAAAAACATCACCCATGGCCAAACCGAGAGACCAGATTCTAATTTAGACGGATAGTCTGAAAGACCCCCTGGCCGTAAATTTTACACGGTAGACGCACGACGATGTCGTCTGTTTACGGAAACAAGATCGTGTCACACTTCGAGGAAAGACGTTTACCGGTACATATCGTGCCCACTCTATAAAAGAATGGTTTGGTTACAAGAGAATTTTCGGTCCGCGATAAGCTTGTATTGCTGGTCCCGGAAAAAATGTTCTCAAACTTACTGGGCGACAGTAGGAGATGCCAATGTGTCTAGAAGATCGTCAATGGTGGCATGCCGGGATGAAAAGTTGCCACACAAGGTACTCTCCCAGTTTTGCGTCGTACTTGGTTGTTCAAGTGTAGTAGCCCTGACTAGTTATTTAACTCTATCTATTTCGCGGTCGATCAGAGCTGCTTTATATCCTCTGTTGAGCAGATGGGACTTTAGTTCCAACAAAGGCATGTAAAGACGTCGTCATCAGAAACAATGCGTCTCAACGCTTGGAAGTGTGGAATGCCCCTTGTGGTCTAGGGTGGGTGATAACTAGATGGGCGAAGGTACTGGTGAGTGTCCATGTATTTACTGTGTAAATCTGTGCTTATTTCCCCGTTGGTGAGTGTTGAACAAGTGTTCTAGAAAGTGTTTTTATCGCCGGAGATGTCAGCAGTAAACTTAATTGTCATTTGGAATTCGTTTGCAAAAAAAAAAAAAATAAATAAATAAATTCTCAAGAGAGTTTCTACCGGATGTCCACATGATTTAAATGTCATCAATGAATATAAACCAGCTGAGTGCTTTCGAGGGGCTGCTGCAAGAAGCCTAGACCCAAGATGTCCCATAAATATAACTGTATATGATGGTGCCGTCATGGTGTTCGTGCTAGTAAAACTGATTTGTAGATCTGCGTTGAATATGAAGTTGTTCAACGTGAGCACTAACTTTAGAAGTTCTACCAGAATATCTGTTGAAGGATGTACGCTCTGGTGTCTCAAGCTGCATGGCAAGCTAAGATGCCATCTTCATGTTGGATGTTTGTGTACAGGGAGACTATATCCATGGTTACCAGGAGCTTTCTTCAGGTAGATTACTACATGGTGTTCTTTTAGAAAGTCAGTGATATCTTCCAAGTAAGATGGTAGGTCTTCTTCATGAGATGTTAAGTGGAAGTCGATGAACTTTGAGATTTTTTCTTTGGGGTAACTAATCGAATTGATAATAGGTCTTCTGGGGTTAATAGTCTTGCGGATTGTTGGGAGGAGGTACAATTCCCTGCTCTTTGAGAATCGCAGCTTAAAAATGTGCTGTATCTGTATCTATATCTCCTTTGTTAAATGTCCTGTTGATGGAGCATCGACCTTCCTTTTCAGCATGTTCTAACGTCAAGTCATGATCGGCTTTGCGATAGATTGTCTCATTTGGTAACTGGGGATTGGCCTCCTTAATGTAATCATCTCTGTACATGACAACCACTGGGCGGAGTCTTTGTCAGCTGGTTTGATCATACTATCAGCGTTCTGTTTTAATGTCTGCAAAGCCTTCCATTCTCCAATCCCAACTCGTTGGGTATTTGTTTTGATGCAGTGTTCGGATATCTCCTGTTTTATCGAATCTATAAATCCTTCCATTGTTGGAACATTACAGGGTGGTGGGTCCCATGTCATTTTTTTCTTAAAGGGTTTACAGGGGGCCACTGTAGCAGACTCGTCTGTTTCTCCGTCTTTAGCAAAGTGTACACGAAGACTGAGTTGTCTGTAGAAGCTATCCATATCCCGTCCCAATTACGCGTTGTTTGGATTCCGTGGGAAGGGGCAGATTGCCTCAAAAAAATTGACAACTCACTTGTCCGTACTGTCGTGTTAGACATTGTAACATAATGCAAGAAGGAAGACAATTTTTGACTCGTATCTTGTCCGGACCTCGAACTCAAGATCTGCGGTACCAAATCACAAATCAAGGAAATTAAAAATTGCCTAACCATCACACCACCACTACTTCCCTAAAATGAA
This sequence comes from Ylistrum balloti, assembly GCF_031769215.1. Lineage (NCBI taxonomy): Eukaryota > Metazoa > Mollusca > Bivalvia > Pectinida > Pectinidae > Ylistrum > Ylistrum balloti. The sequence goes on along the minus strand of NW_026782081.1, from coordinate 1,819,165 downwards.
TGTTTGGAAGTTGTAGTGATAGACAGCAGGAGTTTTCTCGGTATGATCACTGTGGCTAAATGTCTAATTACGTGATATGAACACCTGGAACGCAATATAGATACAACACACAACAAGCTCGGGTACAATTTCGACAGGTACTTGAAATCTGGAACCATAATGCATTATGTTAATTTATTGATATGTTGGACATTATAACACAATTAACAAAGAAAAACAATTTATGGCTCGTGCCCTGTTCGGACCTCGAACTCACGATCTGTGGCACCAAATCGCCTAGCCAAAGCTATCTATGGCTGCCGAACTATTACACAACCACGACATCTCTAAAACGTGTGTTTGAAGGCCCGGAAAGGACCGCGGCACGATGAAAACATTCTACATCTTCCAAATATCCTTCTTAGAGATGTTGTGGTGGAGACAATGTCCAAAATATCAATGAATTAGCACAATACATGATATACAGTAATATTGTCAATCCGAAGGTTCCAGATTTGAATTACCTGTCGTTATTGTACCTGAGCTTGACATATAAACATGGATATATACATGGATACGAATTGTACACAGGAATTAAACACGGGTATAATTTCGAAAGGAAGTTCAAATCTGAAATATAAATATGTATATATTTGCCAATATATGATTACATCATTATCCCGCCGTTTGAAGCAGTGTTTTAATTTAGATACATTAGCTAACATAGAAGTTGGATGGATCTCTTTCTGTAAAAGGGTTTAATTGATTTTTGTCGAATACCTAGATAACATAATACAGACAATTATAAAATAGTATTCCTCTTCGATCTCGTCAAGATTACACATTTTTTACAGTGATACCGAGTCAGCCACTTTCTTTATTAAGATTATATGGAGACATTCAAATTCTTGAAAGTTCTCTGTTTTTTACTTTCATTATGCAATTTCGTGAAGGGAAAACATACGTTAAATATTTAAAAAAATATGTCCTTTTGCAGATGACATTATAGTTTCTACGGATGTATATTGAAAAAATATCACATATCTGTTTCTAATTATATCAAAAGAGATGTTGTCGACAATATGTGACTCCTAGATATATTCGAGACCAATAAATTGTATAACATTTATTAACCACCTATCGCCGTTCTCCAGCACATTATTCATCAATCTTGTCCAATACTTCAAAATTCTAAATTTTCTAATAAACGTGCATTGCGTATTGTTTGTTGTGCGCCTTTCAATGCCACGCTCTCCGTGCCGTCTATTGCCCTTATTGTAGAGTGACACGCACCAATGTCAGCCTGTTTTATGTTTAATCGACAAAAAATAAAAATCTATAATATTTCTATAATCATTTGAATAAGAATGAAAGTTTTTTGTTTGTGAATTGAAAACATGCATTGGCAATGTAAAACAAAATATGAGTCCAATGTTTCATCAATGTAATAGTAATTAGAGAGAGGAGCATTTTTCAGACTCGATGTTGAGCATTCCTTCTACCTTGACGTGGGATATTGAAATATGAGTTCAAAGTTTTATTTCTGTTGAAAATTAAGCCTGAAGCCCTCCATTCGTATAAACAAACCCCAAATAACCTAAAAATCATAATTACCGAAATGATTGTGTAAACCATGAGTTATCCGAGGTAACATACAAAGTGTTGACGTCACGTAGGTCACCATGGCGACGAAATAGCGTCATATCAGTGTCTAATGATTCTATACCCCTGTGGATACAACGTCAAGTTCATAGGAGGCCTTACTGCAAAATGTTGATGCTACAAAATAGACAATTCAAAAGTGAGAACAGTCAGATCATAAGATGTCAGCTTCTCAAAGCGCTTCAGCAAATATCATGTCGATCCATTAATAATGATTTTGTCCATTTGACTCGACATTAAACCGAGCGACGACAGATATCGATAAGAAAAAATGGAATTAATAAAAAAGAAATTGTCTAATTGTTTGTTTGTTGCTAACCTCTCTAATGGGCTTTTTTCATGGGTTCACTTTCCAGATGTACACCATTTCAATTCATGTAAATTTCATAAAACCTTTATGGAGAAATAATTATAAAAATTATGATATTCTAGTAAATAACTTCCAAATCTGAAACAAGTATAGTTTGATCTATATCATATGGACATTTTTATTACTTTCATCCAAATTGGGAATCACGTTCTTGTTTTAGAAAAGTGCCGAAAGTCCCCGATGGCCGGATATGAGATAAACAAGAATTCATGTGTACTCTTATCCTTACTGGTTAAAATTTACATACTTTTTCAATAGGGTTTAGCCAATCAAGTAGTCGGAACTTATAATTATGTGTTGATCATCTGTACTTAAATAGAAATGAATACATAATAGTTCGGTTTAAACGAACGTTCTATATCGTGATGAGACTACTTAACGTCAGGTTATGGAGCACAGAGAAAATCTTCACGACATTTAAATTGTGTTTTGTAATTCCTTCCTATTCCATCATATCGTAAAGAAGAAAGCGAATTAAGTCCTGTAAAGGTATGAACACAGGACAGAAAATACCTATAAACTAGGGCAAAATAGGAACAAAAAGAAAGATTTACACGGAGACTCCTGAAACTAGTACAAGGAGAAATAGACCAGGTGTTCAGGAAGAGAAAGCTTCTCTACACTCGTCGTGTAAATCTTCGTCAATCCAAGCCAGTAATGTCAAGTTCCCCAAAGAACTTAACCACCATGCAAACAAGTCAGCTTCAAATCTCAAAAAGAAATAGAATCCTTCCCAATAAATTCATTATGATGTCTGTAAACTTCCCTATAATCTTCATCAGCCTGAATCACCCGAAACCCTATGTCGTGAGTTTGTCGGTTGTTGAAAATCATAATATCGGCAACTAAACCCTGAATATCGAATCAACTGCGACATGTAAACAGCACCGGTTGGGGATGAAGGAATGTTGCTACTAAGAAAATGGAAAATTCACAATATGAAAAATAAAATCATCACGCTTATCATACAATTTGGTGAAAAGCTGGCCCAGTTGGTTTCCTTGCAGGAAAATATGGAGGTAAGTGGCTAATGTAGAAAAGTGTGCCGTGTCCTTGAATAGATATTTCAGTTCCATTTAGTCGACAGTAAGGTAACATTCAAATCTACGTCTGAAATAACATATCACCTATCTTATAAAACATTTGTTGTTAAAAATATGTAATTTATTTTTGGTCATGCACACAAACAGCTGAATATACAATTACATTAAAACACAGATATCACACGTAATTCATTTTTAAAATAAACTAGATCTCATCTCCGGTAGCGTTATCGTATGTAGGACACTCTTGAGAAACTAAATCAGGATAGCCTGTCCTATTTATGCATGACAAACAAAGATTAAATTGATACATTTTTAAGTGTATATTAGGCAATGTTGCTCGCCGTTTCACCTTTACAGTGGTAATGTAATCCTAGATACCCTACATCGTGATAGAGTTTTTTTCTGGTGAGTCGGCCTGGAGGTCAAGGACATCTTTTGATAACCGTTGGAGCCTGTAAGATAACATGTGTTGTTGTTGAAAGTATACATGTTTTAACAACAGTGACCACTTATTCATTATATTTATTACATATGATACTAAAGCGTACTTGTAATGTAACAAATACGCCGAGAACCAAGTGCGTACAATTATAAAAAAGGGGATATTTCTATGTACCGAATGTGGATAAGACAATGACAGACTTTTATCACTGAAATATGGCCTCAGGCAAATGCACATTCATTGCTAGTACAAGTAAAGGCCCTCTTATCAATTTATTCTGTTACCATCTATCACTATGGTCAAGGAGAAAAATGATTATTTGTCATAATGTTCATTGAACAAATAGATCCTGAATGAAGTTTAATGTCCATTCTGTACATTCTGACCACTTGCGTTAAGTTTTGTAAAAACTTAGTCACATGAGTAGAGTGACTTATATGTGTAGATATTGTACAGAAGTGAATGACGAAGCGATTTATATGCGCATCACAATCCATCCTAACTAGGAACCCCACTTTTAAGTAGAGCACCTCCTGCAAAGTAGGCCCGGCGCTAGACTTCGTTGTTGCGAAAATCCTCTAAGCTCTGTTGCAAACCAGACCCCGCACTTGGCTCAGTTTTAAAACAGACTCCACTCTAGGCTCAGTTATCAAACAGTCTCCACTCAAGGCTTAGTTATAAAACAGACTCCACTATAGGCTTAGTTTAAAAATCCACTCTAGACTCAGTTATCAAACAGACTCCACTCTAGGCTTAGTTATAAATCAGACCCCACTCTAGGCTTAGTGATAAATCAGACCCCACTCTAGGCTTAGTGATAAATCAGACTCCACTCTAGGCTCAGTTATCAAACAGACTCCACTCAAGGCTTAGTTATAAAACAGACTCCACTATAGGCTTAGTTAAAAAAAATCCACTCTAGGCTTAGTTATAAAACAGACTCCACTATAGGCTTAGTTAAAAAAATCCACTCTAGGCTCAGTTATCAAACAGACTCCACTCTAGGCTTAGTTATAAATCAGACTCAACTCTAGACTCAGTTATGAAACAGGCTCCACTCTAGGCTCAGTTATGAAATAGGCTCCACTCTAGGCTCAGTTATCAATCAGACTCCACTCTAGGCTCAGTTATAAATCAGACTTCACTCTAGACTTGGTTATCAAACAGACTTCACTCTACGCTTAGTTATAAATCAGACTTCACTCTAGACTTAGTTATAGAACAGACTCAACTCTAGGCTCAGCTATAAATCAGACTCCACTCTAGGCTTAGTTATAAATCAGACTCCACTATAGGCTTAGTTATAAATCAGACTCCACTCTAGGCTTAGTTATAAAACAGACTCAATTCTAGGCTCAGTTTTAAATCAGACCCCAGTCTAGGCTCAGTTATGAAATAGACTTCACTCTAGACTTAGTTATAAATCAGACTCCACTCTAGGCTCAGTTATAAATCAGACTTCACTCTAGGCTCAGTTATAAATCAGACTCCAGTCTAGGCTCAGTTATGAAATAGACTCCACTCAAGGCTTAGTTATAAAACAGACTCCACTATAGACTTAGTTAAAAAAATCCACTCTAGGCTTAGTTATAAAACAGACTCCACTATAGGCTTAGTTAAAAAAATCCACTCTAGGCTCAGTTATCAAACAGACTCCACTCTAGGCTTAGTTATAAATCAGACCCCACTCTAGGCTTAGTGATAAATCAGACTCCACTCTAGGCTCAGTTATAAAGCAGACTCTAGGCTTAGTTATAAAACAGACTCAACTCTAGACTCAGTTATGAAATAGGCTCCACTCTAGGCTCAGTTATCAATCAGACTCCACTCTAGGCTCAGTTATAAATCAGACTTCACTCTAGACTTGGTTATCAATCAGACTCCACTCTAGGCTTAGTTATAAATCAGACTTCACTCTAGACTTAGTTATAGAACAGACTCAACTCTAGGCTCAGCTATAAATCAGACTCCACTCTAGGCTTAGTTATAAATCAGACTCCACTCTAGGCTTAGTTATAAATCAGACTCCACTCTAGGCTTAGTTATAAAACAGACTCAATTCTAGGCTCAGTTTTAAATCAGACCCCAGTCTAGGCTCAGTTATGAAATAGACTTCACTCTAGGCTTAGTTATAAATCAGACTCCACTCTAGGCTCAGTTATAAATCAGACTTCACTCTAGGCTCAGTTATAAATCAGACTCCAGTCTAGGCTCAGTTATGAAATAGACTTCACTCTAGGCTTAGTTATAAATCAGACTCCACTCTAGACTCAGTTATAAATCAGACTTCACTCTAGGCTCAGTTATAAATCAGACTTCACTCTAGGGACAATTATAAATCAGACTCCACTCCACTCTAGGCTAAGTTTTATGTTCTCTCTAAACTATTAGTAGAGATGATGAATCCTTGTAACCAAACTGATAAACATCGAAACAACATCCGTCTCTCCTGATAATATCATACACAACAAATACCTTAAACCTGCCATACAACATACGTAAAGCAGAATACCTATTAAACTTGATCATGGATAACGAAGGTTCACAAATCTCTGTTCTTCCCAAGAATGTATGGTCTCCCTGTCTCCACCACTTATTCACTGTTAAGGTAAGGCGAAAGTTATCGAGGCTTTTACCAAACTGTACAAAAGAGGTATTCTAAATTCATTTCATTTTTAAGGTCTCAGTTCATGTGGTATTATCCAATAAATCGTAAACTCTTTCAATATTATCACATCCTAAAATAAATAAAACTTTATCTTGAACATTGTTTCGTCTTAAAAAAACGAAGCTTTCATTACGAGCTCGTCCGCTGTTTTGACTGATGGTCTGTATAACTTTATAGATTTATTTGACAAAGGAGACCTATATATAGTGGCTATAAGAATACATTGTACGAGTTTAATAATACAGGTAATAAATCTTTAGATGAGAAAGATATCAAACAATATAACAAGTATAATACATTTCAAATTAAGATAAGACTTTTATTTTACGACCATTGGCCCTGCTTGTACTACACTTCTAAGCTTCAAAAATAACTTTACGACTTCGCTCAATCTTATCAAGTTATTCCAGGTAAAAATACAACAGCACTTTGTGAAAAAGAATATTTTGAGATTTTATGTTTTTAATGTTGAAATTGAAAATGGCTGCCATTCAGTCATCTTGAAATCACAATAATACTTCGGAGACGATGGTCAGATAATCATAAGCGTCGACAAATGGAGACCGACATATAAAAAGTATCTAGTTAAGTAAAATATGCTAACTGAGCTTATTTAAGGCTCCGTAAACAACAGCACGTCACAGAGATATGACATTTCAAGTTGTTATCTGTGTTTAATTATGAATGATAGCGGAGCACTGTTGACACAAAACGCATGAATCAGTACGACACAGATGTGATTCAGACTCGGCTTGTGTGCACTATCTGTACTAAATTTATCACAGCAAAAGATAGTAATGACTCAAAGTAGTCTTGATAGATTACAGATCACTAGAATAATATACATCAGGACGGGGTCTAGTACAGTCCCCAGTCATACAATACGGAGTCTAGTATACTCCCCAGCCATACAATACGGAGTCTAGTATACTCCCCAGTCATACAATACGGAGTCTAGTATACTCCCCAGTCATACAATACGGAGTCTAGTATACTCCCCAGTCATACAATACGGAGTCTAGTATACTCCCCAGTGGTACAATACGGAGTCTAGTATACTCCCCAGTCATACAATACGGAGTCTAGTATACTCCCCAGTCATACAATACGGAGTCTAGTATACTCCCCAGTGGTACAATACGGAGTCTAGTGTACTCCCAAGTGGTACAATACGGAGTCTAGTGTACTCCCCAGTCATACAATACGGAGTCTAGTATACTCCCCAGTCATACAATACGGAGTCTAGTGTACTCCCCAGTGGTACAATACGGAGTCTAGTATACTCCCCAGTCATACAATACGGAGTCTAGTATACACCCCAGTCATACAATACGGAGTCTAGTATACTCCCCAGTCATACAATACGGAGTCTAGTATACTCCCCAGTCATACAATACGGAGTCTAGTATACTCCCCAGTCATACAATACGGAGTCTAGTATACTCCCCAGTCATACAATACGGAGTCTAGTATACTCCCCAGTCATACAATACGGAGTCTAGTATACTCCCCAGTCATACAATACGGAGTCTAGTATACTCCCCAGTCATACAATACGGAGTCTAGTATACTCCCCAGTCATACAATACGGAGTCTAGTATACTCCCCAGTCATACAATACGGAGTCTAGTATACTCCCCAGTCATACAATACGGAGTCTAGTATACTCCCCAGTCATACAATACGGAGTCTAGTATACTCCCCAGTCATACAATACGGAGTCTAGTATACTCCCCAGTCATACAATACGGAGTCTAGTATACTCCCCAGTCATACAATACGGAGTCTAGTATACTCCCCAGTCATACAATACGGAGTCTAGTGTACTCCCCAGTCATACAATACGGAGTCTAGTATACTCCCCAGTCATACAATACGGAGTCTAGTATACTCCCCAGTCATACAATACGGAGTCTAGTATACTCCCCAGTCATACAATACGGAGTCTAGTATACTCCCCAGTCATACAATACGGAGTCTAGTATACTCCCCAGTCATACAATACGGAGTCTAGTACAGTCCCCAGCCATACAATACGGAGTCTAGTACAGTCCCCAGCCATACAATACGGAGTCTAGTGTACTCCCAAGTGGTACAATACGGAGTCTAGTGTACACCCCAGTGGTACAATACGGAGTCCCAGTCATACAATACGGAGTCTAGTATACTCCCCAGTCATACAATCCCGACTCACCTTGCATACCGAGACGTCATTTCCGTCGTCTTCTATTCTGATCTGTGTTACAATACGGAGTCTAGTATACTCCAAAGTGGTACAATACGGAGTCTAGTATACTCCCCAGTCATACAATACGGAGTCTAGTGTACTCCCCAGTCATACAATACGGAGTCTAGTATACTCCCCAGTCATACAATACGGAGTCTAGTATACTCCCCAGTCATACAATACGTCATACAATACGGAGTCTAGTATACTCCCCAGTCATACAATACGGAGTCTAGTATACTCCCCAGTCAATACGGAGTCAGTCATACAATACGGAGTCTAGTATACTCCCCAGTCATACAATACGGAGTCTAGTATACTCCCCAGTCATACAATACGGAGTCTAGTACACTCCCCAGTGGTACAATACGGAGTCTAGTATACTCCCCAGTCATACAATACGGAGTCTAGTATACTCCCCAGTCATACAATACGGAGTCTAGTATACTCCCCAGCCGTACAATACGGTTTGTTGTATACTCCGCAGTCATACAATACGGAGTCTAGTATACTCCCCAGTCATACAATACGGAGTCTAGTGTACTCCCCAGTCATACAATACGGAGTCTAGTGTACTCCCCAGTCATACAATACGGAGTCTAGTATACTCCCCAGTGGTACAATACGGAGTCTAGTATACTCCCCAGTGGTACAATACGGAGTCTAGTGTACTCCCCAGTCATACAATACGGAGTCTAGTATACTCCCCAGTCATACAATACGGAGTCTAGTATACTCCCCAGTCATACAATACGGAGTCTAGTATACTCCCCAGTCATACAATACGGAGTCTAGTATACTCCCCAGTCATACAATACGGAGTCTAGTAAACTCCCCAGTCATACAATACGGAGTCCTCCCCAGCCATACAATACGGAGTCTAGTATACTCCCCAGTCATACAATACGGAGTCTAGTATACTCCCCAGTCATACAATACGGAGTCGAGTCTAGTGTACTCCCCAGTCATACAATACGGAGTCTAGTATACTCCCCAGTCATACAATACGGAGTCTAGTGTACTCCCCAGTCATACAATACGGAGTCTAGTACACTCCCCAGTGGTACAATACGGAGTCTAGTGTACTCCCAAGTGGTACAATACGGAGTCTAGTATACTCCCCAGTCATACAATACGGAGTCTAGTATACTCCCCAGTCATACAATACGGAGTCTAGTATACTCCCCAGTCATACAATACGGAGTCTAGTATACTCCCCAGTGGTACAATACGGAGTCTAGTATACTCCCCAGTGGTACAATACGGAGTCTAGTATACTCCCCAGTCATACAATACGGAGTCTAGTATACTCCCCAGTGGTACAATACGGAGTCTAGTATACTCCCCAGTCATACAATACGGAGTCTAGTATACTCCCCAGTGGTACAATACGGAGTCTAGTATACTCCCCAGTGGTACAATACGGAGTCTAGTATACTCCCCAGTGGTACAATACGGAGTCTAGTATACTCCCCAGTGGTACAATACGGAGTCTAGTACACTCCCCAGTGGTACAATACGGAGTCTAGTACACTCCTCAGTGGTACAATACGGAGTCTAGTATACTCCCCAGTGGTACAATACGGAGTCTAGTACACTCCCCAGTGGTACAATACGGAGTCTAGTACACTCCTCAGTGGTACAATATGGAGTCTAGTACACTCCTCAGTGGTACAATATGGAGTCTAGTATACTCCCCAGTGGTACAATATGGGGTCTAGTATACTCCTTAGTGGTGCAATATGGGGTCTAGTATACTCCCCAGTGGTACAATATGGGGTCTAGTATACTCCTTAGTGGTGCAATATGGGGTCTAGTATACTCCCCAGTGGTACAATATGGGGTCTAGTACATGTAGTACATCATGAGGTGAGGACAATCTCCTGTAGTGCGATACAGGGTCTAGTACACTCTCTCGTGTATACTATGGGGCCTAGTGCACCCTATGTGTACCACAAGTGGACACTGCGTCCAGTACACTGTCCTGTGGTACGCTACGGGGTCCTTATGCAATGCCCTTGGAACACCATTGGGCCTAGTTCACGGCATAGTGTTGTACACTGCGGTCTAATACACCCCCTTTGGTACAACATGGAGTGTAATGCACTCTGACGTGGCACGCTGTGTGCGTTTTTACCTGTGGTACACCCTGGAACCTTGTATACACCACTGTGGTACATTGCATATATTATGAAGGGCTACTGATACCACTTTGTTCACAGAGCGACCTCGGGGATGACGGAACACCTAACATAAAAAACCCGCATTTCCGGTAATTTCAAACAAATGAGGTCATTCATTCGAAAACTCCTAGACTGAAGCTGGATTCTGATAACCGTAAAATATTTTGAAGATGTTTATTGCGTAACACATCCAAGTCTGAGTGAATTCGGTTGAACACATTGATATCATTGGACAAAGTCGATACTGTTAAGACAATAAGTCAGGTCACAGTGGCCCCCGTCGTTTTCTTTATACCAAAACACAAAGAGTAATCAAATCTACTTATTTATTTGAAATCTATAGATTTGCCGGCAAAGACAATTACAAACATTTTTTCTTATTTTTAAAGATATAAACATCAACGAAATGAAGGTTAACGACGTTGACATTTTAATCAGTGTACGCGTTCCTCTGTCATACATGCGCCGAATAGTATCCTATAAATACGTTAACCATGGAATATCTATGGTCTGCACTACCAGTGTTATCTTATTTAACGTGGTTAGTAAAGGAAGTGCAATCTTTAGAAACTGTAAACTTTACGACAGCTTATCCATTTTTTTGTAATTCGAAAATGAAATATATGTACGTAGATGTAAACGCCTCTGTATATTCCTTAAGTAAATTGATCACAATTTATCGCCCCATTGTTTAGCTAATTGATTGAGATGTGTATGTACGGGAAACATGTAAAATTCGGATTCATAAGTTAGGGATCATCAATTTCAGCATGAAAATTTAAATTGAAGCTGTTTGTTTTCCTTTTGTAAAATTAAATCCTGTCGTACTCCCTGCAGTGTCTCCTTTTATGTTTGGTGTTGTATGCCATCATCAGTTACATCCAACGATAACGATATCAACAAGTCTGCTTTGCCACACTACGATATATAAAAATAGTATATTGAAGATTGACAAATGCTGGAAGATGGTAAGCTTCTGGAATGGTTCGATGTTGTATGACATACAGACCACTAGCTGCACGTTATAATGACAACCATTCTTGGCTAATGCAGCGTCTGAACCAAACGAGGTAAGTGACCTATGTCTGGCCGACCTCGACGGACTACAAATAGAGGCGATAAACTTCAGAGGGAGGGGAACTTCAATGTTCGTGTTAGCTGGCGTACCGTCAACAGATTTTTGAACAATAGGTGACTTTGAGGCGGCAGATCAGTAAAACGTGTTCTGTTGAATGGACAAATAAGCATGACTGCAACGGGCATGTAATCATCACCGGACATGAATAGATGGTCTTTAATCACATTTTGGGCACAACTGCATTTGTTGTTGGCTGTTTTACTAAATGGGGCTGCTTTTCTCTAAACTGTTAGCTATAACTGCATGCCCTTGGTGATTCTTTAAGTGGGCAGAAGTGATGTGATCAGATCCTCCGACCTTTAGTTGTTCCGCATTTCGATGTCAATCAATTTGTAAATCGGCCTATCCTAATGGATGACAATTCCAAACAACACAGAGACGGTATAGTGCATGACCATCTTCAACAAGAAATGATAGAGACGCTCTCATGACCTGCAGTGTCACCACACAAGAACCCCATTGAGCATATGTGGAGCTATCTCGTATAAAATGTTAATAGACACGATCCAAAATGCCAAACAATCGGAAAATTAAGGACTGCATTGATAGAGTGTGGTAGAGGTTTCCCGAGAACAAGCCACTACGTACGGTTAATGGTATGAGTCAATGTGCACAATAATTGTATCATAAGCGTGGTGGCTATACCTAATATGGGCATTTCATACCCAATAAAGATTGTTGATTGGTTAATCTTCTTGATGAAGTTACATATTTTGGTAATTTGATGACGTATCTGTGAATAAGACAGTTAGAGTCAAACTTTTTGAGCACTTCTTTTTTAAAAATGAGACAGTACTTCCGGCTCTGTAAATTTCGTTTCCTTTCGACTGTATATAGTTTTGTTTTGTTTTACTCTAAATCCTGTTGAGTTGTCATTGAATTTTATTTAAATACACAAGGAAAATCCCTATCTAAGATATGGAAGGCCCCTAACTTATGACTAAAATTGTAGTTAGAGCTCATTTTTTTATTATTATTTTCTATTAATCTTATTTCACATGAAAACTAACCGATATCAGGACGACCAATCATGTACTGATAACGCCTGACACAAATGTTAAAAACAAATTATGTTATTTGGTTCTGACTTACATTTTCGTGTCGTTAGATGCCAGTCAACAGTGTTGTATACGAAGCTTTCTTATACTGTTTTTTTCATAAGTTGACTTTCCCAGAGCATGAAGTATCGGATTTGGATGTAGTTTGTATTCCAGAGACTCGCCTCGATTGATCAATAGCTGACGATGATATTCTTCTGGTAGTAACATCTTCCGGTAAAACCGTGGTACTCTTTTACATTTACATTTCCAGTCTATATGCACACATCGTAGACCGGACTTATAATGCCATATAGGGAAAGTTGTGTGGACACAGATCCAGTTTCCAAACAAAAAATCTCTACTTGGTTCTGTCTATAGGCCTCCTAACTGTACACAAGCTGTCTGGAATTTCTTTCGATTTTTCTATGGAAGCAGACATGAACTAAACTTTTCTGGTTGTAAAAGTAAGCGATATAAACGTCAACCTTCTTATCCTCGCTCAGACCATTAACAGACATCTGTAAAACATATATGGGGACAAATATTACTAGGAGTTGTAAGCAGAAGATTTTATATAAAAAAGACACACATTTGGAACTTATTGATAATATCTTGATATTATCAGTGATAGTAATTCTTTGCTCATCTTCCAGGATGACAATAGAATATTTAACTTTGGTTTTTGATTTCACATATCTCCAGAATGAACTAATGTCTGTTGTTATACTTTCAACCAGCTGCTTCTCGAATTCCTGATTTGCATATTTAATTTCTCTATTGACAATATATTTCTTCCATTCTTTCTTTTTTGTTTTTACTGCCATTTTCGCACCACACTTGTTTATTCACGGAGGGGTGGATTTTACAGGAAGTGCATTACAAATCGTATGTGGTCATCAATCTTTTTGTTGGGGTATTCCCAGGCTACACCCACAGATTCGGTGTTATTGAGAGTGGTCCAGGATTCCTGGTTCGTATTTCTCCTAATCTGATCATAGTTGTCTTTGTTGTAGATTAGTCTTTGGGTTTTCACGGATTGGTCGCCATGAAGGCGTGAATGTGATGGAGACATGACCATTCTTACCACGTGGTACATTGTTATTGTTGTTGTACACACTATTTACATCGTTATATTACACTAAATCCAGGATTGATGGCGTTCTGTTTTGACATACTCGTGTGTGCTAATTGATATGCTGATAGGCATAGTCATATCTGATAAATTCTAGGAACTTTGATGTGTAGTGATTTACACACTCACAGACGTGTTTACACATTCACAGACGTGTTTACACACTCGCAGACGTGTTTACACACTCACACACGTTATTTACACATTCACAGACGTGTTTACACACTCACACCCGTGATTTACACACAGACGTGTTTACACACTCGCAGACGTGTTTACACACTCACACCCGTGATTTACACACTCACAGACGTGTTTACACACTCGCAGACGTGTTTACACACTCACACACGTTATTTACAAACTCACAGACGTGTTTACACATTCACAGACGTGTTTACACACTCACAGACGTGTTTTTACCTTTCCATTTTATTTCTTTAAAATCAAAATCTCCAACAAACATGTGAGAATGACTATGATTTTTATAGTTCGGTGCTGACAGTGCCGTGTTGAATGCAAATTCTTGTCTATTTTACAAAAATTCAAATTCTGATCATTTGGCCTACCAGCACGTTGTTGCCCTGTCAGAGAGATCGGATCATATTTGTCATATTTTTTAATTGTAAGATCAAGTATTCACATATTTCAATTGATTTCTAAATTTGATTCAATGCATTTTAATATAGGAAGGAGGAAATACATGTTGATGTAATGTTTTGCATGTTATTTAATCAATTATAGTCATAACAACCTGAAATAACTTTGGTTAGTTAAGTAGTAAATATAATGCTGTTGATATGATACACATGACACATTACACAGATATAAATAAAAAAAACCCGTTTTATGATTTACTAGCAGCAGTATTGCTTCTCATAGGTTTATTTATGATAATACGTCTTCTGTATGCTAATTTAAATGAGTTAGAAATGCTAAACAGGGTCCCGGAGATTCATCCTAAAGATGACATGCACGTAATTAGCCCAAGCCGACCCAGAAACTGTAACACCTATGTCATTTTACAAAGTATTGTGAAATTTCTTGACGTCTTTCAAATAAACGACATATTGAATGACAAATGCAATTAATAATGTAAATTCTTGTCTGAATCGCGTACATGTTGTATGAATTCTCATCCTGTTACCTTTAAACAGTCATACACTGTCGACCTAATCGTACTATTTAGTATTGTTTAATGAAGGTACAATCAGGAAACTTCTTGTACTTAAAAGACAAAGATACAAGAACTAAAATCGTAAGAAGAATGAGAAATAAGAGTCGAGAAGGGTGAGAGAAAAGTCAATACCGTAGTCATCATAATGAGAGAATAGTCAATACCGTAGTCATCATAATGAGAGACAGGAGTCAATACCGTAGTCATCAGGGTGAGAGAAAAGTCAATACCGTAGTCATCATAATGAGAGAAAAGTCAATACCGTAGTCATCATAATGGGAGAAAAGTCAATACCGTAGTCATCATAATGAGAGACAGGAGTCAATACCGTAGTCATCATAATGGGAGAAAAGTCAATACCGTAGTTATCATAATGACAGACAGGAGTCAATACCGTAGTTATCATAATGAGAGAAAAGTCAATACCGTAGTTATCATAATGAGAGAAAAGTCAATACCGTAGTTATCATAATGACAGACAGGAGTCAATACCGTAGTCATCAGGGTGAGAGAAAAGTCAATACCGTAGTCATCATAATGAGAGAAAAGTCAATACCGTAGTTATCATAATGAGAGAAAAGTCAATACCGTAGTTATCATAATGAAAGAAAAGTCAATACCGTAGTCATCAGGGTGACAGAAAAGTCAATACCGTAGTCATCATAATGAGAGAAAAGTCAATACCGTAGTCATCATAATGAGAGAAAAGTCAATACCGTAGTCATCAGGGTGAGAGAAAAGCCAATACCGTAGTCATCATAATGAGAGACAGGAGTCAATACCGTAGTCATCATAATGAGAGAAAAGTCAATACCGTAGTCATCATAATGAGAGAAAAGTCAATACCGTAGTCATCAGAATGAGAGAGAAAAGTCGATACCGTAGTCATCATAATGAGAGACAGGAGTCAATACCGTAGTCATCAGGATGAGAGATATGAGTCAATACTGTTGTCATCAGCATGAGAGACAGGAGTCAATACCGTAGTCATGAGGATGAGAGACAGGAGTCAATACTGTTGTCATGAGGATGAGAGACAGGAGTCAATACCGTAGTCATGAGGATGAGAGACAAGAGTCGATACTGTAGTTAGCAGGATGAGAGAAAAGAGTCAATGCCGTAGTCATCAGGATGAGAGATATGAGTCAATACTGTTGTCATCAGCATGAGAGACAGGAGTAAATACCGTAGTTAGCAGGATGAGAGATAGGAGTCAATACCGTAGTCATCATAATAAGAGACAGGAGTCAATACTGTAGTTAGCAGGATGAGAGATAGGAGTCAATACCGTAGTCATCAGGATGAGAGACAGGAGTCAATACTGTAGTTAGCAGGATGAGAGACAGGAGTCAATACCGTAGTTAACAGGATGAGTGACAGGAGTCAATGCCGTAGTCATGAGGATGAGAGACAAGAGTCAATACTGTAGTTAGCAGGATGAGAGACAGGAGTCAATACCGTAGTTAACAGGATGAGTGACAGGAGTCAATGCCGTAGTCATGAGGATGAGAGACAAGAGTCAATACTGTAGTTAGCAGGATGAGAGACAGGAGTCAATACCGTAGTTAACAGGATGAGAGACAGGAGTCAATACCGTAGTTAACAGGATGAGAGACAGGAGTCAATACCGTAGTCATGAGGATGAGAGACAGGAGTCAATAACGTAGTTAGCAGGATGAGAGACAGGAGTCAATACCGTAGTTAACAGGATGTGAGACAGGAGTCAATACCGTAGTTACCAGGATGTGAGACAGGAGTCAATACCGTAGTTAGCAGGATGAGAGACAGGAGTCAATACCGTAGTTATCAGGATGAGAGACAGGAGTCAATACCGTAGTCATGAGGATGAGAGACAGGAGTCAATACCGTAGTCATGACGATGAGAGACAGGAGTCAATACCGTAGTTATCAGGAGGAGAGACAAGAGTCAATACCGTAGTTAGCAGGATGAGAGACAGGAGTCAATACCGTAGTCGTCAGGTTGAGAGACAGGAATCAATGCCGTAGTTAGCAGGATGAGAGATATGAGTCAATACCGTAGTTAGCAGGATGAGAGACAGAGTCAATACAATACTTCGGAGGGCGAAAGACAAGTAAAGGTGAAAACAGTTGTCTTATATATTCAGGAACGTAAGAAATAAGAGAATACGAGAATATACCGTACTCAGGAGGGTGGAAGATTCAATACCGTAGTCAGGAGGGTGGAAGATCCAATACCGTACTCAGGAGGGTGGAAGATTCAATACCGTAGTCAGGAGGGTGGAAGATTCTATACCGTAGTCAGGAGGGTGGGAGATTCTATACCGTAGTCAGGAGGGTGAAAGATTCAATAACGTACTCAGGAGGGTGGGAGATTCAATACCGTAGTCAGGAGGCCATAACAAAATTGTCTAGATCGTACTCGTGAGATTTCCCGGTCACCGAAGGCTGAGACGGTGATTACCCTTTCATATCTCTCACAACGTCACAACGATAACTCAAAGCATTGGGATAACAAAACCTGGTATTTAGGAATTCGAACAAGATAAGAGAAAATATCATCAAGTTACAAACACTCGGCAAGCCTCACGTTTGCCAACTTAACTATCTTCCCCAACGATGAAAATATTTTATTTCGAATGTTCTGGGATTTGAACTTGATGGCCATTTTTGCTTCGGATTACGAAAAATATGCGTGAATAAGAACATTAGCACAGATATGTTACCAGATGGTGGCAAGTCGATATGAATACAATTTGGGTGACAAATAAATAATCACACTGACAATTATTTGTCGCCCAAATTGTATTCATACAAGCTGTATTCTACCATCTGGTACCAAGTCATTGCTGAAATGTATTACTGACATAGATGTCGCATTCAGGACTAAAATTGACAATGTTGGTGTGATCTAAAAGGACAGATAAACCCGATCCAATTGACATTGCTATTCTAACTTAACTATTAACCACTACCACTCACTTTCATCAATATTACACCAAATGATTTAATACTGTTGTCATATTACAGAATTACATCGTGTTCAACATATTCTGTGCTGACCTCAATTTTTTTTAGGTCAACGATCGATCAGCTTATGACTTTTTTTACTAACACAGAAAGATGATAAAGCCGTGAGTTAATACTTAGTATAGTAGTATTTACATGTATAGTGACAGTATACACATTGGCAGATGTTAGTTTGTTCTGTGATTGTGTCACCCTCCGTTGTACCAAACAAAACGTTTTGGTTTAATATCAGATACAATACTCTTGATTTAATAGTCTAGTTGTTTTTAAACAGTTCAGACATAAAAGACACTTACAACGTATGATTCACTATTATATATTTTTGTATTCTAAGTTGATGGATTATCAATAACTTTTAAGATTAAAACAACATCTTATTAATAAATTAAAATATATAGATACATAAATGCATTTCGGCTGCGATGAGTTTTTTTCATAACTTATTTTCGTGCTTATAATTCACAAGTTATTGGGAGGTTGTCTGCGGTAGGCTGATGGACACTGAGAATGATTCACTAGTAGGTGGTAGGCTGTTGGACACTGAGAATGATTCACTAGTAGGTGGTAGGCCATTGGACGCTGAGAATGATTCACTGGTAGGTGGTAGGTTGTTGGACACTGAGAATGATTCACTAGTAGGTGGTAGGCTGATGGACACTGAGAATGATTCACTAGTATGTGGTATTCTGTTGCACACTGAGAATGATTCACTAGTAGGTGGTATTCTGTTGCACACTGAGAATGATTCACTAGTAGGTGGTAGGCTGTTGGACACTGAGAATGATTCACTAGTAGGTGGTAGGCCATTGGACGCTGAGAATGATTCACTGGTAGGTGGTAGGTTGTTGGACACTGAGAATGATTCACTAGTAGGTGGTAGGCTGATGGACACTGAGAATGATTCACTAGTATGTGGTATTCTGTTGCACACTGAGAATGATTCACTAGTAGGTGGTATTCTGTTGCACACTGAGAATGATTCACTAGTAGGTGGTAGGCTGTTGGACACTGAGAATGATTCACTAGTAGGTGGTATTCTGTTGGACGCTGAGAATAATTCACTAGTAGGTGGTAGGTTGTTGGACATTGAGAATGATTCACTAGTAGGTGGTAGGCTGTTAGACACTGAGAATGATTCACTAGTAGGTGGTAGGTTGTTGGCCACTGAGAATGATTCACTAGTAGGTGGTAGGTTGTTGGACACTGAGAATGATTCACTAGTAGGTGGTAGGCTGATGGACACTGAGAATGATTCACTAGTAGGTGGTAGGCTGTTGGACGCTGAGAATGATTCACTGGTAGGCGGTAGGCCGATGGACACTGAGAATGATTCACTGGTAGGTGGTAGGTTGTTGGACACTGATAATGATTCACTAGTAGGTGGTAGGCTGATGGACACTGATAATGATTCACTAGTAGATGGTAGGCTGTTAGACACTGATAATGATTCACTAGTAGGTGGTAGGCTGATGGACACTGAGAATGATTCACTAGTAGGTGGTAGGCTGTTGGACGCTGAGAATGATTCACTGGTAGGCGGTAGGCCGATGGACACTGAGAATGATTCACTGGTAGGTGATAGGCTGTTGGACATTGAGAATGATTCACTAGTAGGTGGTAGGCTGTTGGAAAATAAGAATGATTCACTAGTAGGCGGTAGGTTGTTGGACACTGAGCTTGATTCACTGGTAGGTGGTAGGTTGTTGGACACTGAGATTGATTCACTGGTAGGTGGTAGGTTTGATGGACACTGAGAATGATTCACTAGTAGGTGGTAGGCTGTTAGACACTGATAATGATTCACTAGTAGGTGGTAGGCTGATGGACACTGAGAATGATAATTTACTGGTAGGCGGTAGGTTGTTGGACGCTGGGAATGATTCACTAGTAGGTGGTATTCTGTTGGACACTGAGAATGATTCACTGGTAGGTGGTAGGCTGTTGGACATTGAGAATGATTCACCAGTAGGTGGTAGGCTGTTGGAAAATAAGAATGATTCACTAGAAGGTGGTATGCTGTTGGACGCTGAGATTGATTCACTAGTAGGTGGTAGGTTGTTGGACACTGAGATTGATTCACTAGTAGGTGGTAGGTTGTTGGACACTGAGATTGATTCACTAGTAGGTGGTAGGTTGTTGGACACTGAGATTGATTCACTAGTAGGTGGTAGGTTGTTAGACGCTGGGAATGATTCACTAGAAGGTGGTAGGCTGTTGGACACTGAGATTGATTCATTAGTAGGTGGTAGGTTGTTAGACGCTGGGAATGATTCACTAGTAGGCGGTAGGTTGTTCGACACTGAGATTGATTCACTGGTAGGTGGTTGACGTTTGGTGACCGAGATGCAGGCGACTTCGTCAAGTCAAGTATATAGATATAATCGTAGAATGATGACTCAAGGAGCGCTATTTATGGTATTTTATGATATCAAGTGCGAGAAGTTCACAAGTCGTGACCACAAAAGAAAAGTGTTTCAAATTTGCATAATGTGATTTTGTCATTTATGTTTATTTGTGTTCCACTTTATCTAAAACATGTATTGCCTTGATTTCGTGTTAACACATCTATATACGACAGGAAGTGAGAATTTATGAGAAATATGCATTGAGAAAAATTGACATATGGTGATTTATATAAAGAATACATCGTAAAATAAAAAGATTCATAATTAATTCTCAATTAATATGATGATTAAATCTTCAGTCGGCTGATTTCCCAGATATGACCGGGTCACTGACAAATCGGGATGTCACCAAGATATCTTGACAGACTGACCTTGTTCCTAAGTAAGACAAGGTAAGTGAATATATATATATATATATAGCTAGTACACACATTACCTTCAATAGCCTATTCTGAATACCGTGATTTAAATAACATTTTGTGCTGACTATGAAGTCATTGGGCCGGTTCATGAAATATATGGCACTCGGCATGATCTCAGAAAGTATAACTTTGTTCGATAGGAAATTCGACGTGCTTCCCGATGAGCTCGATGCCTTTGTGTTATGCCTGGCATTATAAATACCCTTGATACCTATTTCCTATTCAGAGAACGAGATGTTTTCCATATGTGACCAAAACTGGGATTGCTAGTGTCATCGATGGAACTGAAGGTGCTGCTCTCACAGAACATAATGGTACTTTTTTCTTTCAATTTTTAAATGAACGATGTGATTGCATTCACATTACTATGAATGTTATCCGGAAAATCAAATCACTAATGACATTCTATTTCGGGAGTGTCATGTATTACGTTTGTCCCTCTGTTTCAAATAGGCTAATTGTTACTCCCACTGGCCGCAAAGGTATGACCTTTGACCTTTACTGATCACATCTGTTTGTATACCTCTGAGTCGGTTAGATAGATGAAACCTTAAACAGGAAGTTAAGGTGACAATGTATGGACCGTTCGTAAACACAATATCTACAGTAACCATTCTTTGGTGCATCAGAGGGATGAACTCTGAAATATACAGGAGAGGATGGCTACTAACCATTCCATACCTATTTCAAAATACTAATTGTGTATACATTAAACTTATATTACTGACAAAAGTGACGTTAACGTCCTCTTTAATAATGCATAAAGGTCGATGTTTTAATAGAATTAGCAGAATGGCTTGATGCTTGTCAATCTCTCAAATAACAATAAAAAACCCACGCAAGTCTTAAAAGAGTCATTGGCTTATCAGCCATGTTAATTAGCTGTGAAATGCATATTGATGTCAAATAATGAACAATTGTCTCAAATTAAAACAGTAATACAGGTAATGCATATAAAAGTCTGCAAGTTAGTCCTTGAACAAAAGGGCATCACCCGTGAGATGCATCTGAGGGCTTTATGAGATGTATGTGACGGTGTGGAATAGACGTTATGCTAAAATTTGACAGCTGATTGTGATTAACGACGTTACAGGCGTATGGTAGTGAAATAGTTAAATAATAATTCCATTCTGATCCCTTTTTTACGATCATGACGTCCCTTTCCCAACATACTGTTTAAAAATAAATCATTCACCCACAGCAGGCTGATCAGAATCACTGTGACCGTTCTTAGTCCTACTTGGTGTAACCTGATCAACGACGCCGAGTATAAAAAGTTATACAAAAATCAGATTTGACTTTCCGGGATTTACGACCCTTATCACTATTGTATACCATAATCATATATATATGGACCTTGGGTTGGGAATTCGTGTCAAGTCCGTGTGTTTGTTTGATGACATGGCTATGTAAACATGTCGTTTGCCTTGCTTTATTTCATTTAACGTCTCGCACGGTTCCGCAGCTGACCACAGTAAATTGGCAATTCTGAAGACAAATGGATCGTCTTTGTTAGAATATAATACAACAAAACACTGTCAAGCTTCATGTCTTAATCCGACTTCCGGTTACTTAGTGTTTAATGTCTTGTTTTACACACGATGAGAATGATGCATATGATAAAAATCAATATTGAGAAGAAATCGGTCACAGCTTTGAGCTGAACGTTCATTCAAATGAAAGAATTCGACAATATCATGAACTAAATTCAGCCATTTGACCTACTAATTTCCTCAAAACCTTGAAAATTTCGCAGATTTTATATTAAATCATCACAACGGGTGAAAAATACAATATAACTGATGGTGGATGGCTTCCTTAACTTAACCGAACAACTCTCCGGCAAATTGATACAAAAAGTAGGGAGGAAAATGTATTGATAGCAAGGAAACTGATGAAGCTGTCTCCCTTACATCAAATGGTGAAATTGTGATTAATTCAAATTCATATTTGAGTGCTGCGTTAACATTTCCATTCCTTAAGATATAAATATAAATAGTGAAACATACGTCGGAAATAAGAAAATGTAATGAATCTATTCAAAGTGTCAGGTTTTTAAAATATTAGAACAGATTTTTAGAAAAATGAAATGTTCCAGGGATACAGAGAGCGATAGTAAGCGTAATCCTTGGAGTATCGATAATGCAATGACGCACAACTGGCGCCACCTACAATTTACTGCTTCCGGTATAATAAGGCACTTCAATTGAACTCGCCGCTGTTCTAACGCTGCCGATGTTTAATCATCTTTTTTTTCATTATTACTGATTTACTTATTTTGTTTTGTAATGTTTTATGAAAGTCAGTGGTTATCAAATGTAATCGTTTTGGTTTATTTAAATTTGTGCGACAGATACACTTCGATGAACACACAAGAAAAGAATTCTTCAGTAATAGATAAATTCACTGTGGTGACATTGAAGTGTATATGGTTATGAATTTTATAATAAGATCAAGTGAGCAGGCAAAGCATTTTCCGCTCTGAACAGGAATTTTAGAACATATTACGTTTAGGAGGAAAGGTAAATGCAGTCACCTTAATTCCTATAAAGGATGTATGAAGATGGTCAAAATTTATAAGATTTCACCTTTATTATGGTTTGGAGTTTTGAACAAAAAGATGACAGAAAGTGAACTAAAGATAAACTAGAATTTATTTTCGCCTGTTTTCTGCATTTTTCGTGAATAACAGATATCCAATTTTTCGAGACGATCTGTTTTTTCTATCAAATTCCTTCTTCCATTAGAATGCAGTAGAATGATACTATAATGATAAAAACTGCATACTTCTTAACTTTAATTTGTGGGTACATTTACAAAACTCCACAGTAACCAAAGCAGTATTTTTTTCAAATTGCTTAAATTCTGCAATCATAATGATTTTTGAAATCTAAATGCTTTAAAAACAATTCTCTGATAGGAAAATATATGGAACAAATTGAAATATAAAGAATAAAGAAAAATGATCCAGTATCTCATAATTCACGTATTTCAAAATTGTGATTTGAAGTGATAATTAATGTAAAATCAGTTTTTGAGATTTCTACACAAGACTTCAAGAGATGTACTCTAGAGCATTAACCTAGCAATGGAAAATTGTCGAAATTGTTGACATAAAAACCAAGTCAAAACGTCAGCCACGCCGTCACAATCTGCAACGTACCCGTCGCTTAGTGTAACACAACAGAAGTGACATCGAAAAGTAAAAATTTGAAACACAACGGAATGTCAGGTATATTATGAACAGACTGAAAATAAACAATACTTTGACAAATAACTGTAAAACTGTGTAGAATGGTAAGGAAAACTTTTCAATAAAATTGCAGATACGGTAGTATTCTAGAGCACTACTCTAGCAACCGAAAAATGTCGAAATTGTTGACATAAAAACCGAATCACCACGTCAATTACGCCGTCACAAAATATAGTCCACAAACAGCAATTTTACAACTATAGATTAAAAAATATATCAAATCATAAAAAAATCGAACACATTACAATGGAATTTATTTGATAATGAATTATGTCCTACTTCCTGTTTAATATAATTTATAACGAAAATAAAAATCTAACCTCACTGAACATTGTGAGTCCCCATAGTCCCTCTCAGCATTCCAGCTATTTTGATATCGCCACGTACCTTGGTTCAGCAATAGTATACACGGGACAGATATCGAAGACGATACTATACAACATGTCAACAAGGCCCAGGACGAAGAACAAATCACTTCACTCGAAAGGTATTTGTTATGCATTTTTTTTCTATTTTGTTTTTCAAATATTGTAGTTGGCAACTGCGAAAGACGAAACGATGCAGTTGCCTGTACGGGGATCCGTTGCTATGACCAGGTGTCAAAGAGAGGATATGAATATAAAAAACACATTTATTACAATCTGCAACATACCAATCACTTAGTATAATAATATAAGAGAGATATACGTCCAAAAGTAAAAAAAAAAAAAAAAAAAAAAAAAACAAAAAAAACAAAAAAAAAAAACAAACACAATGGAACGTCAAGCATATTATGAACAGACTGAAAATAAACAATATTTTGATCAATAACTGTAAAACTGTAAAGACTTGTAAGGAAAAATTTTAATAAAATTGCAAAAAATTCAAATATAGATTAAAGATAGCACATTTGTGGATGAAAATGAGAAAAAAAAACCAATTGAACGAAAACTTTGACACTTTTGTGTCTTTGAAAAAAATCTAAACAGAGAGTGGACAGATAAATATAATGTGTTATGTTCCTAATTATCAAATAAATGTCAGATTATCTAATAAGCATATATTCCTAGTGTCGTTTCGGTATAGTTCCACTTTATTTCGATGTGTCGTCTCGGTATAGGTCCACTTTTTTTTTATGTGTCGTCTCGGTGTAGTTCCACTTTATTTTGATGTGTCGTCTCGGTGTAGGTCCACTTTATTTCGATGTGTCGTCTCGGCATAGTTCCACTTTATTTCAATGTGTCGTCTCGGTTTAGGTCCACTTTATTTCGATGTGTCGTCTCGGTGTAGGTCCACTTTATTTTGATGTGTCGTCTCGGTGTAGGTCCACTTTATTTTGATGTGTCGTCTCGGTGTAGGTCCACTTTATTTCGATGTGTCGTCTCGGTGTAGGTCCACTTTATTTCAATGTGTCGTCTCGGTTTAGGTCCACTTTATTTCGATGTGTCGTCTCGGTGTAGGTCCACTTTATTTCGATGTGTCGTCTCGGTGTAGGTCCACTTTATTTTGATGTGTCGTCTCGGTGTAGGTCCACTTTATTTCGATGTGTCGTCTCGGCATAGGTCCACTTTATTTCGATGTGTCGTCTCGGTGTAGGTCCACTTTATTTCGATGTGTCGTCTCGGCATAGTTCCACTTTATTTCAATGTGTCGTCTCGGTTTAGGTCCACTTTATTTCGATGTGTCGTCTCGGTATAGGTCCACTTTATTTCGATGTGTCGTCTCGGTATAGTTCCACTTTATTTCGATGTGTCGTCTCGGTGTAGGTCCACTTTATTTCGATGTGTGAACATTTCCTTCCAATTTCACAGTTTGTTCACATATTTTTGTAGGTGATTCAGTCAACTGAAAAACTTAAAACTATAATTAACAATGATAATGTAAATGTATTGATGAAAAATCATTGGTCAGAAATAAACCTAAACATCATGTGAGAATGCTCTTCATAAGCCTATTGTAAGGAATAGTAATCCCGAAAACTTGTGATGGTGACAATATTAAAAATAACATTTTTTAAAAAAAATTCAGATCACTTAATGTTGATCAGAAAAAAAGGAATCACATTCACGATATATTCATGTAACCATCAGCATCTCAATTTCAGTCACCTGATAAAAATATATACTCTTTATTCTAAACCCCTTTCTCCAAACTAGACAATACATCGTGCATGCAACGTAATAAGAGAGATAACTCCTGCAATTATTTATTCATTTATCTATTTTTTCCGGAATATTTGATTGCCTTGTTTTTCTAAGAAAAGGAATTGGGCAACAGGCTTCCTTTGACAATCGAAACTTCCCATCAGATTAGCCAAATTGTCTCTGATTCTATGTAAAGTAGATGAACAAATACAAAACTGAATGAAAGGAATAAAAAAACCATTTGTGGAACAAAAGATTGATACGGTATCAACATCCTTTGTTATCATAACATAGCTCTTTTTATTGTTATTCAAATATGATGCACGAGAAAATACAGATTTATCACATAACTACCTTGTAACCGCTGCCATAACACCCATGACCAAAAATAAATATTATAACAAGTAATATCACCTAACGGTGCTTTGATTGGCTGAAGGAAGCCGACGTCAAACTGTAAGCAGTGAAACACTCTTACTGGGTTTCTTTCGCCTTCCCAAAGCACTGTTAATATAATTTCAGGCGAATTTAACACTTGGCAATTTTTTCTATAGTTTTTGAGCTCAAACAATTTTGACATAGACAAAAAACTACATACTTTAACTTTGATTTTAACCGGTTCTTACTTTCATTCAAAAAGGCACACTGGGAAAATTATCCCTTTTACAGTAAACCAAAGACGTGATAATGTTTTGGATTGAGGAGATGGCCAAATTAGATTTAATGTCAATCTTATTAAACGCCCGGAAATTTTCCTCTGGCGAATTATAGCTAATATATTTTAACTATTTAATAAACAAAATCTTCAATGCGTTCAGTTTCATATGAGGTTTGTGAAACTCGATATGAATTCATTTTTACCTTGGCCACTGAAAAAAAACCCAACAACAAGTCTCATAACAACATTTCGGTAATCACAGCACCGGGTAGCTGAACATTCACTTTTCGTGGCGACTTCAACGTAACAAATAAGGTTAAAAAAAATTATGTGAAAAAAGTCATTCAGTATAAAACCAAAGCAAACCGTCCTCCTATAAGAAAGTTAACTGACAATAAGAAAGAAAATGGACCTCATTTCCAGTGGAATGGTGATCACACCAAGGACATATGCTAATTTAATCATTTATTTTCGAAATTGATTGAACGATTGGGCCGGTGAGACATTCCTTATAAATTCTGACTTTTTATTATTATTTAAGATTCCCTTAATCGCCTCCTAGTTTTAACATTTAGGCTCTTAGCATCACTGACTAGTCCTAGAAGGACGAAACAGCTGTGCGGTGCAATTTATTCTCGTTTGTATTTTGTACAATTACTGAGTTTACATATGAATTCGAGTTGTCTCTCTTTGTACTATAACCAATTCACTAGCGTTTCCGTGATAAATCATGAGAAATAATCTGAACTGTAAAATGACGTGATAATCTATTTCTACTTTAGAATTAAGTAGGTATATAGCTTACAATCAAGTAAATAGTCTTGATAACGTTGAATTACAATGTTTTACGAAAATTATATCCTTGTTGGTTCAAGGTCGTACATGTATATCCGTTCATGCCCCAGGGGCTGTATTAATAATACAGAAGATGTTTTGCTTATATTCCTAGGCTATTTCAGTTATTTCTTTTGATAGAATGTTTCTGTTTTTATAGATTCCCGTCCCAGAAAGAACTCGTTTTCTCCGTAAAATGATGTAGGTATAACACGCCATGGTTTTATTTTCATAGCGAAACGACGATTTAGATCAGATTCAATCACACGACAGTAGACAAATGATGTGAAATATTGAGTTTTACATATTTTGTATAACCGATAACCATTTATGATTTTTGAAACCTTGAAACTACTGTCACAATTGTTATCACTTCGGCGTTAACACTATATGAAAAACAAAACTGGGCCCGTATTTATCAAACCATTCTCATGCCCAAGTGTAGATTTTGTGCTCAAGCAAACATTTTTTTATAATTTACCTAACTCATATAAAATAATACAAATGTTAAATATAAACAATGGACATAGCTTTGGCTTGAAGTCCTTTCAAAATTGTTTTTAAATCTTTGGCAAAATCAGTCTTATTTATTAATTTTGAACTGAAACAAGGCATAAGGCTTGAGCACAAAATGCATGCTTGAGCATAAGAACGATTTCATGAATACGGGCCATGGTCTCGAAGGAAAATGAGGAAGGTTAACCTGGTTTATAAGGTACTCAAATATCTGTTGAATAAATAGTGCCTTTCAGACACCAGGTTTGCTATATTTATCGGAGAGTAAAATATTTTTCAGCATATAATTTAGATTTTTTTTCATGTAAGAGTTATCTCCCTTCTAACACAGACGTTCTCGATATGACGGGAGAGGGCAGGAAGAATGTACGAGAAATTGGGAATATCATGTAAATTGTTTCATATGACCACCGAAATGGGATTCAGATATAATTGACATTAAAAGTAGCATAGTTATGAAAAAAATGATACAAAATCAGCAGACAGGTAAAAAGGTAAACGCGAAATATCAAATCATCAGACAGGTTAACGCGACCTATCAAATCATCAGACAGGTAAACGCGAAATATCAAATCATCAGACAGGTAAAAAGGTAAACGCGAAATATCAAATCATCAGACAGGTTAACGCGACCTATCAAATCATCAGACAGGTAAACGCGAAATATCAAATCATCAGACAGGTAAAAAGGTAAACGCGAAATATCAAATCATCAGACAGGTTAACGCGACCTATCAAATCATCAGACAGGTAAACGCGAAATATCAAATCATCAGACAGGTAAAAAGGTAA
The DNA here is from genome assembly GCF_031769215.1 of Ylistrum balloti. Lineage (NCBI taxonomy): Eukaryota > Metazoa > Mollusca > Bivalvia > Pectinida > Pectinidae > Ylistrum > Ylistrum balloti. The sequence goes on along the minus strand of NW_026782081.1, from coordinate 1,790,089 downwards.
ACGCGAAATATCAAATCATCACACAGGTAAACGCGAAATATCAAATCATCAGACAGGTAAACGCGAAATATCAAATCATCAGACAGGTAAACGTGAAATATCAAATCATCAGACAGGTAAACGTGAAATATCAAATTGTATCGTATCGTATCGTATTGTATCAGTCAGGTAATCGAGATAAATATATATATAATTATAATATTATTATATAACACGTTGCGACAGTTCGTTAAACATGTAAACGCCTCATCAAATCACCTGTCAGGTTTATACATTCAGCACATGAAATAATATACGTCTCTTTATATTACCTTCAGTGGAGCTTAGCTGTTCACAAATAGCCAAGGTGGTCATCTGGGCTCTAGTATGTATGGATCTGTGTCACAGCTTCGACATCAATGACCCCAATACCAATCTGGAGTCCCTGGTCCGGGTGACCGGTTCTCTGTCTCCGGATAACAGTACTATCGCATACATCAACGGGACCGTGTACTACCGGCTTCCTGGCGAAACTGCAAAGAAAATATTGAACTTCGAAGGCTATAACATCAATCGGAAAGAACGTGAAAAGGAAGGGAATTATATGTCTCTTTCGTGTGAGTTTGTCGTCTATAGAGATCCGGTGACGTCGGAGATCCTAAAAGTTTGGATGAATCCGATGACCTCCCAGCCAAATGAAGTATTCGCCGTCCAAAACGATCCAGTAGATGCTGTTTTTGTTCTTGGTGACGTCATCAAGACTGTTCATGCATCCTCGGAACAGCTCGCGTTTGAGTTGAATATTGACCTATCATATCCAAATGTCCTCGGCCCGCAAAAATACCCTAAGTTTTCTGCTGGTGACACGTACAAAGGAACAGAACTTTTTACGTACCTATCAAACTATACTGAATTGTCCACCAGCCAATCGGACAGTGTGCCGTTTTTCGGTACATGGCAGAGGAGTAGTCAGTTTCTGCCGTGGATGGAGATGGGAACCACGCCTGGTCATCTCATCTACAACACATTCTTTTGGAAATGTGACCGCGGATTGGCATGTATAGCAGATGACATTCTAGAGCTGATACGTTCGGATGGACTTCTGAAATACCTTACCGCCCCAGTATGGTACGAGGTACCCAATGATACCTCATGGTCGGTCTTCAAGAGTAAAATCGACGCAAGACGTGCGGCAAACTTGTCCGACATCATCATACCCATGGTCAATTCAACAGGTCATCCAATCATTAATTTGCCGCAAGTTGATCGTAAAATTGTCTCTTTGCTTGAAAATCAGAAACATATCCCATTTCGGTTCAACGGCTCCGTTTTTACTTCACTTAACGGAAACCAGATCGACCTCTACCGATTAGAAGGTAATGCAACAGCAACGGTTTCTTTTAACGCGTCAGCGTCTCAGCACGAGCCTTACATGACAATTCAATGTAAATATTCCGGATATTATCGAAATGCGTCGTCTGGTGTCGTCATAACGACATGGACCAATCCGTTGACAAACAGAAGTCTAGATTTACCCGATGTTTATGGATCAGAGTTCATTTCCTTTGACAGAAATGACATATACACAAACGATATCCCAGATAATGACGTTATCGGTCTTATAGGTGTTAGCTCCACAACTCAAGGTCAAAAGTTACCAGATGATGAAATCTGGACCGTGAGCATGCCTGTATTAGCATTTCCACTTCCGGTTGTTGTCGATGTTCCAAGGTTTTACGGAACATGGACGATATTCTCTAATTATCCTGCTGGATGGGACTGGGAAAGACCGATGGGTTTCTGAAAACCAAACTAATCGTGTCCTTGGATACAGGTGAAAATAGATAATAAACTCACCATCCAAGCTGGTGGCGGTTACAAGTACTGTAGGTCCGATTCCAATGAAAGTATCTGCTAACAATTTAACTCTTTTTGTAAATCAATATACATTGTAAAATATTCGTGGAATTTTGTATTACTACAATTATGGGCACAAACAAGTCACCATTGCAAACTGATGAATGTTAGGTAGATGGGACATTTTTTCAAGGAAGGGAAATCTCCATGCACAAGGGCAATCCCGTTTCTTATTCAACAAAGGAAAGTCTGATCTGCTAACGCGCAAGTAATCTCAAACCTGTTGGTAAGTAAGGTAAGCTCCTGTATGTTAACGCAAAAGTAAGCTCACACCTGTTGTTGAGTATGGTAAGCTCCAAGTTATCTCAATCATGTAATGCAGTTTGTTTGCTCGCGTGTTGATCCACTAACCCGGACAAACCATATTGGTTTGTTGTATGTTTAATCTATCAAAGCTTACAGACAGCATTGTTATTATTTATTTTTGCTAGAAGGTATTGTTTAATTCTAGGCACACATCACAATGGTTTATTTCCTGGAAGGTATTTTCTTATGATTCCCGACCACGATTTTCTGTTAATATAGTAATTGTAAAAAGTTTTTAATTATAATTTACTGACAAACTTTTTGAGATTAGACTGATAACATCACTAAAATGCAAACGGGCTGTTGTTGTTTGTTTTCTGTCTTCATGTTTCCATTAAAAGTTATCGTGACTAATGCTTAATATAAAAATCCCCGTTTGGAGCCCATTGAACTGGCCATTTTGTTCTGTGTGTATCAATTTACATGAGGCAGTTGGTCGAGGTTAAAATTGTGTGTAATTTCTCTCCGTAACTTGCTATTTTGTCCTGGCTAATTAGAGGCTGGAATTATGAAAACGGTTTTATGATCTCGGCCATACTTGTATTCATTGCCAGCATAATAGATATGTAAACAGATACTTATAAACATACAGAAGAAATCACTCATGCTGAAACATCGGGCCGCAAGCTTTAGTTTAGAGACAATATGCACAAGAGGTTTCAGTTTCATTTGCATTGCAAGAAATGATACAATTAAGAACAATTAAGTTTATTTGAAGGTAGCGTGATACCGCGTCAGATTTCGATGTAATTATGCTTTATCTGTTTTTATGAATTCAACATCGTAACCAATATCAGGCGCGTTTGATTAGCACAATAAAACGCAAGAGTAATTCTGACGAAAACTACGGGATGGGGCTTCATCGTTCTATTGTCATCAATCAGCTTTACAGTTGTTAAGTGGTATATTAGGACATGATTTGTGTTATTATCCAGTTAATTTTTAAATCTCATTTACAAAAGGTAGTAATTATACTCAAAATATCGGAAATTGAATTTCGCTGCGAGATAGTAACCGTGGAACTGGAAGATATCTTACCTCCACGAAAATAACCCACCTGGGGAGCGCTACTTCCCATTGACGTGGGGTCTGTGATTGCGGAGGGGCAGATTTCATTGGAGAGGAGGATGGGTCGGAGCTGATCTCTGTATTAAATAACCATAAATCTATTCTCTATGAATGGTCGGTTTAAACACAATGATAATCATTATCTCTATAAATTCTTTCCGAGAAATTGGCATTGTTGTAAATATCATCTATGACTCATATAGTCTTTGTTTAGGATGGCTAAATTTCAATAAAATAAAACAAGAGTAGTTCACTTTATCATAAAATAAAAATAAATAATAATTTCAATTTTTTAAGGACGTTATTATTGACTTAACGGGACTACTCAGAACGTGGTTCAATAAAGTGTGTTTTAACGGTCGTCATGGCGTGCAGATCATTACACCGTAAAATAAAGCAATATTATCTCCTGCGATATTCCGTTACCTACCGTCTAATAGAAATGATAAAAATATGCGCATTTTCGTCATTTTTAAATAATATTGAAAAATGATATTGTATTAAAAATTCAATATCTTCAATATTCAATAATTATCTTCAATAAATTACATATATACTTCTTGTGAATAAAATTCATTCGCATGAACCAAAGGTTTATTATATTCTGTAGAGTTTTATCGCCGATATGTTTCTCAGGTCATCAATTTTGTACTCTGTCTTATATTAAGTCGGTACAAGTTTTAAATCTGAGACTAAAAGATGACCTGAATACTTCAATATTATACAGCTTAAATAGAGGTAAAATATTTTTGGTTATTACATCACTCCCACCGGCCCTTCCATCTATAACCCTCCCCCCCCTCAAAAAAAATCTTTTACCTTTTTGATATTGAATAAATATTAAAAACCTTATAATCTATACCACTTTTAAATGATTTTCAGCATTTTTGTTTCTTAGTATGAAAAGAGAATACACACTGTATAAAAGGAATATGAAGCAATAGGAGAAATGATACATTAATAAGTAGGAATAGGAATAATAGAAAAGGAATGTATAGGAATAGGGGTTATAGAATAGGAATGTGTAGGAATAGGGGTTATAGAATAGGAATGTGTTGGAATAGGGGTTATAGAATAGGAATGTGTAGGAATAGGAGTTATAGAATAGGAATGTATAGGAATATGGGGCTATAGAATAGGAATGTGTAGGAATAGGGGTTATAGAATAGGAATGTGTAGGAATAGGGGTTATAGAATAGGAATGTGTAGGAATAGGGGTTATAGAATAGGAATGTGTAGGAATAGGGGTTATAGAATAGGAATGTGTAGGAATAGGGGTTATAGAATAGGAATGTATAGGAATATGGGGCTATAGAATAGGAATGTGTAGGAATAGGAGTTATAGAATAGGAATATGTAGGAATAGGAGTTATAGAATAGGAATGTGTAGAAATAGGATTTATAGAATAGGAATGTATAGGAATAGGAGTTATAAAAGAATTATAGGAATATATAAGGACACAACTTGAAGGAGGTAAAGATTTCGAGAGACAAAATTAAGAATAAATTCTGAATTTGTTAGCAGGGTATATCCGAGGTCATTTTGATTCAGGGTTTCCTTGGAAACTACCTCAGTGAACTGGAGACCCGTCACTAGACTTTCAGTGCAAAAGGATAAAGTGTCTTTCCCGCTGATACAACCACGTAACCACAGATGGATTCGTTTCTCAGAAAAAATGAGAAAGGTTTAGTGAACCTATTTGCCTAGGAAACGTTGATTCTCTCGTGGTGTTATGGCCTATGTTGTATGGCTGACGTGGCCTATGTTGTATGGATGACGTTGTTATGGCTGAAAACGAGCACACATGCGTATGTTGTATGGCTGACATTGTTGCGACTGGTAACGAGCACACATGCCTATGTTCTATGGCTGACGTGGGCTATGTTCTATGGATGACGTTGTTATGGCTGAAAACGAGCACACATGCCTATGTTGTATGGATGACGTTGTTATGACTGAAAACGAGCACACGGACATTTTTTACGGCTCAAACGAGTACACAGACCTAAATTACTAATGCTGAAAACGAGCATACGGGTCTATGTTGTTATTTCTGAATACGAACACACGGGCCTATGTTGTTATGGCAGAAAACGAGAAGGAGAAAACGAGCACATGGGCCTGTGTTGTTATTGCTGAAAACGAACACACGAGCCGATGTTTTTATGATAGAAAACGACCACACGGCCGTACGTTGTTATTGCTGAAAGCCCTCACGTGGGTACATGTTGTTAGGACAGAAAACAAAGGTGATCGTACAACTTGTAAAGGTTGTATTTGAATTTCAAAAGTTGTTTAATTCATCATGTTGCTGGGTTTTGTTTTCGAGTATTTGGGGTAAACTGGTGTGATAATATAAAAAGCCGTGTCTCGAATGTTCTGTTCTTGGAAGAAAAATCATAACATCTGTTAGATGATAAAAATATCAACTTTTGCAGGTAGTAGCATATTTAGTAACGTTACAAAATGTCAACAACACACCATGATTTTATGATACTTGACATCCATTTACATTACTCTAAATTGAAACAATTAACGAGAACAAATTTCATTGAATAATTGTTATTTTCAATTAAGAGTACGTGAATGATCACCAAACATCTGTGTGAGAAGGATCATAACACGGGTAGCCCATAAGGTCATAACCTTTATGCACGTGTTTGACGGCAGGAGCGTTCGTTTTGACAGTCGCTGAACAAATGTCGGCATAACGGAAACCACGTGACTTGCATTACTAATTCTTTCTCTAAAAACTATTACTATTTTTCACCGCGCGTGCTATGGTGGGTCTTCGGGGCACTTGCAGGATTTCAGGATAATACGTCATTTTAACACCTCGGCCTGGCATGAGATGTTGAAGGACTGAAGTAGTATTGAATTTAATTTAGTACAAATAGTAACGTGTGTGTTATGTACAGTCGGTAAGACACTGCTTTCATCGTCCTTGTCTCCGCGTGTTTTGAAGTGGTAGATATGCTGACTGGCTCAGGGTTATGTTTTAATGAGGGACCGCGCAGGCTTCATGCCGGCCAGGTCACCCCTATCGTAAGCCAGGTGAGGAAGGAAGGACAAAGGCGTAAAAAAGCCTAGTATGCCATCACGTACAACTGAAATATAGGGGTTCACTATATTCTTAGATTATTAATTGTCTTATCGTAACTTTACATTGCTGTGAATTATGAGTCCATGAACGCAGACGTTAGGACATTATTAAAGAAACGGGACACTAATTCCGGGTAACATCCTCCGGTTTAGCGTGCTTTGATACCTATGCTTTTTATATTTGAATTGTTGTAATTATTCACGACAGACAAATAATGAACCTGGAAGTATCCTATGGCTATAAGACTTAACACTACAAAGTACTGATTCTCTGGTATGTAATCAACACGAAAACTTATTTATTTCTAACTAGACCCAAAAGTGTTTAAATCTGAAACGTCGCGTCACCTCATTGAACCACTAAATATACAGCGGATGTTCCCTCCACCCACCAGTACATTTACACCGGATCTTCACCCCACTCACCCGTACATATACGCCGGATCTTCTTCCTACCTACCAGTACATATACACCGGATCTTCACTACACTGGATTTTCACCCCACTCACCCGTACATATACACCGGATCTTCACCCCACTCACCCGTACATATACGCCGGATCTTCTTCCTACCTACCAGTACATATACACCGGATTTTCACTACACTGGATCTTCACCCCACTCACCCGTACATATACACCGGATCTTCACCCCACTCATCAGTACATACATATATACCGGATCTTCTTCCTACCTACCAGTACATATACACCGGATCTTCTTCCTACCTACCAGTACATATACACCGGATCTTCACTACACTGGATCTTCACCCCACCCACCAGTACATATACACCGGATCTAGACCCCTCTCACCAGTACATATACACCGGATCTAGACCCCTCTCACCAGTACATATACACCGGATCTAGACCCCTCTCACCAGTACATATACACCGGACCTTTAACCCCTTATATGACCTGTACAAACCGGACTTTTACCCTCATCATTCGTTGTGTATATACTGGTAAAATGTAGACGTTCATCTTGACGCCAATATCGTTTTTTTATTATTTTATTTGTCTCGTTATTTAGACATCCTTGTAGCCCGATCGTTTATAAACTGATAAATCTTACTACTGTCGTAAATGTCCAAAAATATTTTTCAATGATGCGTGCAAAATCTGCAAATTTGTATTGTCTGGTTTTACCATGTCCATAATGTCATATTTACCGCGTGTATCGTTCAACAAATCAACTACAGCCGACTGATCCAAGAACAGAAGAAGGCGATTGTATAATATCTGGGATCTCGTTATTTCTTAAAATAATATTCATAATTAAACTAATTTCGTATCGTTGTTATGCGTTAAAATCACAGTTGGTTCAGCATCAAACAGGTTAAATTTGGACATTTGTCTATTTTTGTTGGGGTCTGTTGAGATTAATTGGTCAGACTGTCCTTTGATGTTTTGAACCGGGTTAACACGTTGGCCACCATCCGTTGTCTGGAATCATTTACAAATCGATCTCTCCGATAAGGCTGGATGTCAACTATACCAAGTATATAAACAGCTCGGAGTTCAAAAACTCAACACGCGTTAACGAAGAATTACAAATAATCATTAGTGAAAAGGAAACAAAAGATTAATGCAGTTATATATTGTTAAACTGGATGTATGTTCTTGGAAAATACATGTTCAATAGTTCTTGGACGTCCGCGTCAGTTGTTCGACGAGCACGTTTTGTGTCGCCTCAGATGTCCACTGCACGACGTTCCGTCCAGAGAAAGCCTTCTAACATGTCAGGCGCAACATCGCTTTCACCGCAGCCGCCGGCCATTATCAAACAAGGCATTTGTTGGTAATTATCCACTTCTCACAAGTGCACATGTCAATCAAACTTAATGTCGATTTCACCTGTGAGGCGCACGTGCATGTCAATTGCAATACCTGATGACGTCCCGAGAGATACGATCACCCCCATTGATCTGGCAGTGGCTGAATCTTGTGGCCAGATGGCGTTGTCAGATGAGATGGGTTACGGTAATTATATTTCTGTGTTACCTGCTTGAGGAAATCTGTCCTGTATCGAGAGGGATATGTGTATTGTTGACAATATTGGTCCTGTTAAGCCGGAAAAATGGCAAATCGGCAGGAAAGTCAACAACAGTATGCAATAGGAACCCGTACAGACGAGTGATTATCACGATGTTCAATGATCATCCAATGATAACGTTTGTACAGAACAGAAGTTAACACCCTATAACGAAATGCTGATAATAAGATATGTAAATACGATAAAGTGAATGTGTGTGTTCTGTTCATCTGAGTACGTTTAATGAGATACACCACGCCGCGAGCTGCAGTTAGTTACAATAACTGTTGCATATTCACAAGGATACGTTAATTTACCAATATTTGAAAACAATAATAACAATAATAATAAACCAACAGCAATATTGATGACAATAGTAACGACAAATCCGGAACATTTGTGGACAGAATGAAACCGTTATATCTATTCAATCATATACGTCCCTGATTCAATATAATATTCAACTTCGTTGTAAAACAATATTCTTACAGGGGTTGGTCATTGTGTAAACCAAATCGGAACGTAGTTTAACTTTTACTCAGGTGAAAATCGCTGTCAACGGCGCTGATTTATTAATTTAGTTTATTCTTGCTGCACAATCCATAATTGAAAATATGGAGATCTATCTGCTTGAAGAAAATAAGGTAAAGAATCACATTGTAAGAGGGAGATATAGCAGCAGAGTCAATGAGGGAAAAATAAATAAAAGTGGGAGATTTACCAACTGAGTCGATGAGGGAAAGGAAATAAATTTGGGAGGTTTACCAACTGCGTCAACGGCAAAGATTCTGAATGAAATATGCTGAAAACGACTAATACATGACCCTGATTCTTTGAATAAAAAAAATTTCTCGCGTGGCATTATTGATTAACAGTAGGTTACCAATGCCATAGCGGAAGTTAAAGAAGAGTGACATCCCCTGTGTAATTGTGACGTCATAATCATTTACCATAGTTTATTGTTGCGGATAAACGATTTACACGCATTCCGATGTTACCTCCAATTAACCATATTTGACGACTGTAACCACAAACAATTTGCATCGTTTTAACAACAAGTTATAAAGTTTTGCAAGGTAAGAGAGATGCCCAGCTGATAAATCGTTATTTTTGGTAGTACAGTAATACATAAGATCTATACATAGGACCTACTGTACTCCAGGTAGTCACTTTTCTTTTCACTGGCTTTTGTCTGTATAACTGTTAGGGACGATATAACTTCATCAACCTTTAATTAATGAACATAACAAATTCAGAAAATATTTGTAATGCTTTGATGGAAATAAATCTCTCAAACATAAATTTGTTGCTGTAACCCTGCTAATTTTTATTCGACAACACTTACCTCCATTTGATTTTTTCTATTCTTTATCTTTGACTCAGTTCAGATTTAAACCAACATCATGCATAACGGTGAAGATTTAGTGGGCGTTAGTTATCCGGCAATGAGATACCAGCCAGTCAATAGGACGTCCAGAAGAAAGGTTTCTAACTTTCCAGTAGACACATTCGACCTCAGGGTGCACGTACTAGTAGGCTACATGGAGGAGGCTATCCGTCGTCCTTTACCAAATCAGGTTTTTGATGAAACAGATGACGACAATGATATTGAATCAGTTAAGTCCAGTGGAGAAGAAATGAGCGATGATGATGATGATGATGATGATGATGATGATGATGATGATGATGATGATGATGATGATGATGATGAAATAAATGACATGTATAACGAGTATGACAATCTTGGGAGTTTCTTCACTGAAAAAGACGGTACCCAAGAGCCTTATGAAGTCTATGTTCGGTTCTCATTCAGTCCTCTGCCCGATGACGACGAGGCAAACATTGATGACGGAAACATCGAGGAAACCGGAACAGAAAATGGTACGCTGCATAAACATCTAAAAAAAGAGTTAATGTAGAATATGCTGCATTCCACTTCTGATAAACAAGTAAGATTAGAGTAAAATATGCTGTATTCCACTTCAAATGTATTTCTTATGTATGCCAATGTAGCATGTATATTTCTATTGTTCTATACAAAACCAGTTTTCACGGAGTAGAGGTTCGTTGCTCAGAACGTACGATACTTTGTTATTTCCAGACCACGCAGAGTCATCGAATCCGCGTTGGGAGTCGTGTTCTGTAAGTATATAAACATAGCGTTCGGATGGTTTCTATCAAAATTCCCATTTCAGATGCAGCTATAAATAAAATCATTTACAGCCTTAAAGGTCAAGGTCACTGTTAGAAAAAAGTTCACTAATACTGGGCCACTGGCCAGGTTTATGGTATCGATGATCAGTCTTACTCTAGGTTACTGTTAGTGGAATGTTACTTCTGTTCGGAGCTTTGGTAAAATACCTTCTCTTTATTTGGCAATTAAATGTTAATGTTCCCGTTTCAGAAGAATGGAAGTGAAAATGTGAAGAGATCGAGTTCTACGTGCCTTAATTGCTTCAAAATGACTTACCGTAAATATGGTAGGTATACTATTGTGATATCTATAGGGACAGTAGTAAAGGGTCAGTTGTGTCGTGTTATATATTCGTGTTACAATAAAAAAATAATATCGTCTTTATTGTAACTTATTCAAAATACTGTAGCGACCATTATCTTTATAGTGTATCAAAACAAAGCATTTTTGTCCTGTGTAGTAAATGTTACTGAAACATTAGACTGCCATCATTGGAATATTCAGTATTAATATCAATAGTATCAATATATAGTTTTATAATCGTATCTTTTATTCATAGGACTGTCTCTCTTTTCTCTTAGGCGAAGACGACGAAGTGAAACCCACAAAGTCCGTGAAAAGACCTAGTACTTTCCGTAGAGTGTTCAACTTTTCCCACAAATTCCAGCGTTGGATAAATTTCTAATATGTTTAGAGATATACAGTACATATGTACTCCTTTTTTTCATGATATTACTTTCTTATCAACACTACACATTCATTGTAGTTTTTATAAATGTTTAACTGATAGTTCTGCAATTGTACAAGGAACATGTCGGTTTTATTTCAATACAATTTGTAACTGTTTTACTGTTTTTACATTTTTATCATATCATACAATATATTCTTGTTATTAAATACTTATACTTAACAAGATACAAATTTGTATTTTGAGCAATTTTAATTAAAACGTGTTAAAATATCTATAAAATATATTGAGGTGTTTTTTTATTATTAGATTTAATATCTATTGTAAACTCAGTTTTCAATAACTTACTAGTTAGTTGGATGCCAGGTGTGTCCTGTTTCATATATGTTGATATTTCAACTAAAACAATGTGTCGATATCAAATTAAACTTCAAGTAGTTTTTTATGATTAATAGCGAACGGGTGTTACGGGCAAATTCAATAAAAACTATGATAAAATTGGAAAAATACACCACCGACGAGGATGGGATTCGAACCCACGCGGGGAGACCCCAATGGATTAGCAGTCCATCGCCTTAACCACTCGGCCACCTCGTCTTCTTGATGTTGAAAATTGAGGTGAGTAAGCTGATAGTGTCATATTTTAAGTGAAATCGTCGGTCATGTCGCCAGTACATTGGTGTTCGTCGGTTATATGATACCCGGACAAGGGAGGAGTGACAGATACGGTAAACATATTAACCAACCAAAGAAAGTAAATTTGACAAAGAAATCAAGAAAGAAGCTGATTTGATTGTAAAGGACAAGCTAGATTCGCACTGATCCAAATCGGATCAGATTCAAAACCTATCTGCAACACTCACACGGACAGCGTACAATGCCGTAAAATTAGGTCACTGTGATATTAATCCAAGGTCAGGTGGTCAAATTAAAGCAAACTTTACAGTCAGAATATTCTTGTAAAGGCGATAATGTCTGAACACTCGAAACCATTTCGAAGAATCTGGAAACATAACTGCATCATTCACATGCAAAGTGAAGTGCGCTGATATTAGGTCACTTTGACACTGACCCCAAGGTCGAAGATTGAAATAGTTGATTTATAGCATTATTTTCATGTCGGGACCAAAGCTTTTAAATTATCTCAAATATCAAATATAAAATTTAGACATACCTGCATTCATTTAGCATTCCCCTAAGTAATGTTATGTTCTTGAAAGTCACCTGATCATATGTTCATGATATGTCAGATGTCAAGGTCAGTTTTTTAAAAATCCTTTATTGGCATATAGTTTATAACTTTTGAAAGCAAATGTCACTTGACTTAAAGATATGGTTAAATCGCTTGACGATTAGTCATGGTCAAATCATAAACGTTCTGCTGGTAAAATTTTGTTTATGACATCAAGAAAAAAATTTATACGGATGAAGAAGTAAATGCATGTTGAAAGATTAAAGGTCAAGGTTAAAAAAGGAATTAATACAAAGCTGTAATCTTGTCCAATATGTCATATATATATATATATATGCGTGATATTGTTTAATCTAACTAACTTTTATATCTTAACTGGTAAACATTTTATGACTAAATGAGGAAGAAAGGACCGTCGACTTGTCATACCTTAACTGACCCGGCACACTCTTATGATTTCTATCCATCCAGTGGTTTCACGAAGTGGTTACACTATATGGTGTCTGTGTATATTTTCCTACATCACAAAAATTAACTAGTTATAACCTAAAATAAGTATTCGCTAGTATTTCCTTTGGAATGAAAGTGCGTAAAATTATGTGAATCGACGCGGGCGAAACCACATTTCCCTGACTTAGTAAATTTATGAGTCCTACATTTAATCTGTCTATAGCATTCGATTTGTCAGACGATAAATGACGCTGAGTCAGAATCAGCAAAAACCAACAACAATGCGAAAAGGCGAAAACACATTACATCAGAAAGACAAAACTGACTGATTGGTAGTAGGTTTTAATCTCGTGATTCAATACTTTGGTTTGACAGACTTTTGTTCTTTTTTTTTTGTCTATTGTAGTTTTATTGCAGAACGAATGTTACACGCTGACTAGCCACGATATGTAAACGAAGATGTTTCCCAGTTTTGTTTCATCAATCTTGTTTTCGATACGGAATCGATCTCCTTGTTAGGACAACACCTGCCACCTCATTGGTGTATCCTTTACCTGCATATAACCTCATACCTTTAATTACCTGTACACCTCCCTATCTCGATAAAATACCAACTGTCTCACCTGTAACAAAACATGATTGAATTGCTTTTAAAACATGATTTCCTCCCGTATAGTAAAATAACATCCAAGTGTTTTATCTGTACAAAAAAACCTTCAATTACTTGATTGAAATCTGATTTTCTGTATAAAGGTATTCCTTTCCCTTATAAATCGACCACCTGTTTACCTGAAAAAAGCCTTTTTAATTAAATATATATGGAAATCTAATTCCATAAAAAGTGTTCTCAATATATTAATTAGTATATGTCCAGCGATATGATAAAGGAGAGAACGAATGATACTGCGACATTCGTGACGACAATTCTGAGCCCCGCGAGGAGTCCATACCCTGCTCCCCGGGCACTCTCCACGAAATCGCATTAATACGCCATCAGATCGCTGGAATAACGATGTATGACACATTATTAACTTGCCACAGAGGGGACGAGCACCTGTCAAGGTGAGCTTCAGACTGATCGAACGGTGATCGATACAATTTTAATTTACTATCACGATAATAACTAGCTTGTGTTATCTATTCCCAGGAACCACACAAAACACACGATATGATGACGAAGTGGTGCTTTAATGTATTGCAATCGAGTTGTATTAGAATAGCCGACGATACCTGCTGAGTGAACAGGTTTAATACTAGTAATTGAATAAAATAAAACAACATCTAACGACTCCTGGCTTCCCCCACATCATCCGCCTGGTGTATTTTATCTGTTTGTGTGGTAGATGAACTTTACACCTCCCACAACGACAAACCTAACCAGTGCACGGTTACATGCGTTTACCGCACCTATACCGGTTCATCTACACCATCAAATTAGCTAATCAGATATTTACAATACAAATATGTTTTTTTTTTGCAATGAATAGATGTTTGTCAGTCAGAGAGGCTGCGTACATAGAGATGACGTCTCTGGTAATCTGGCTTCGTTTACTTTCCAAGCTACCGCTACAAAATGTCAGCGGATTCCAGATAGCATTAGCTGTCAAGACCGTAAATTTATAAAAGTAGAAATATCTTACCAAAGTTTGTCTTTCTGTTGCCTTGATTCAGAACTGAACAGCCAGTTTGTACGTGAAAGTTGCATATAATAAAACCCCCACATATATTTCTAAATATAATTTACAAGAAAGTTAATCCATTTATCAATTCCGACACCATGAACAGTTGTAAGTTTCGAGCATCAGATAAGGTTGTTTTCATAAGATAATGGTTTGAATTATTGGGTAATATGCTGTTCCTTCAGCCCCAAGAAAGGTCATCAGATTTATTTGTGTACATGTTCACGCACATGGACTAAAGAACCTGTCAAAATGTTTTGATAAAGATGATATTAAGAAATGAGCCTGTTTGACACGTTTTGCCATGTCCGTCACTCTCTAAACTGCCAACTCCGTTTATTTGCCAACTATTTGATGACAGGCTTAGGGTGCTACCACCTAAATTGTAAGGGTTTTAGAGGTGTCGTCTAACGCGGCAATATATCAAAGTTTTGGAGGTGTTGTCCAAGGCAGAAATGTGAAGAAGTTTGGGAGGTGTCGTCCAAGGCGGGAATGTGAAGTAGTAGTGTCGTCCATGGCGGTAATGTGTAAACGTTTGGGAGGTGTCGTCCACGGCGGTAATGTGTAAAGTTTGGGAGGTGTTGTCCACGGCGGTAATGTTTAAAGTTTGGAAGGTGTCATCCACGACAGTAATATGTAAAAGTTTGGGAGGGTATCGTCCACGGCAGTAATGTGTAAAAGTTTGGGAGGTGTTGTCCAAGGCAGAAATGTGAAGAAGTTTAGGAGATATCGTCCAAGGCGGGATGTGAAGAAGTAGTGTCGTCCATGTTGGTAATGTGTAAACGTTTGGGAGGTGTCGTCCATGGCGGTAATGTGTAAAAGTTTGGGAGGTGTCGCCCACGGCGGAAATGTGTAAAGTTTGGGAGGTGTCGCCCACGGCGGAAATGTGTAAAGTTTGGGAGGTGTCGTCCACGACAGTAATGTGTAAAAGTTTGGGAGGTGTCGTCCACGGCGGAAATGTGTAAACGTTTGGAAGGGTGTCGTCCATGGCAGTAATGTGTAAAGTTTTGGAGGTGTCGTCCATGGCGGAAATGTGTAAACGTTTGGGAGGTGTCGCCCATGGCGGAAATGTGTAAAAGTTTGGGAGGGTGTCGTCCAAGGCGGAAATGTGTAAACGTTTGGGAGGTGTCTTCCAAGGCAGTTATGTGTTAAAGTCTGGGAGGTATCATCCGAGATGGAAATGTGTTTTAAGTCTGGGAGGTATCGTCCAAGGCAATTATGTCTGAGAGCTGGAGGCGTCTTCCAAGGCAGTAAGGAGTAAATAGGAGTATATGTTAATTCCGCAGGTGGCTGTATTCTTCGTAAGATAATTTTATATAGTGATATTGGTGTTGGTAGTACATACTTAATTGACAGTATATTTTGCAGTATATATGAGCATGCATTGAACCATCAAGATGTCATTCATGGTTGGTATAAAAGGCAAACCTTTTGTAGGCATAGATATGCGTGCTAGTAAGACAACAAGGCGATGTGCAAGCAAATTTACGTGTTTAATCGGGTACCATGGAAACCATGTATGGTTTTTCTGATTGGCTGAGAACCAATGAAGGTAAAGAGATGTATGGTGACAATAGAAAGTAATTCCTTCGTAAATATCACGTTTGACTAAGGTGTAGTTTAAGGGACTAATCCCTGTTAAAATTACCGTTTGTTGATCTTTCATGGTTTGAACAGTACTACACGTGATTTATAAGTAATCATAGCAGGCCTTATAGTAAAGCTGTAAAAACAACAAAATGTGAAATCAATTTTGCATACGTTTTTATTGGAAAGGAAAATGCATTCACATTTTAATAATATCGTTAAAGAAATGAGAAATCTATTGACAGATTTCTGGAATTAGCAATGCATGTCCTAACAATGTTTATACATAACAAGAAATGTCCCAAGGATGGGGACTGGAAAATTTGCCATAGCAATAGATATGCATCTGTTGGAAAATGTCACAATCTTACAATGCTTTTCTATATTTTGTTTAAGAAAAAAAGAAGGGTAATCCTTCTTGATATATGTGACGACCAAAACGTTTGTGCTCCTCAGATCAAAACCTTTTAATATCTTACATTTCTAGATACAGATTATTCAATGCTTGGTTATAAGTAGCCGATCCATGCTATTACTGATACCTTGATTTAAACATCCTTAAGATTCATTATCAACATGTCCTATATTGTCAATGTAATTTAAACGTTAACGTACAATTCCAAGATCTATTGAATAAATGTTATTTCATAGTTCCTTTACACCAAAATATACAAAAGATCCAGCAAAATTTTAATATCATTTTCAAGAAGTTATGTAAAATTAGCAACACAGAACTAGACTAAATTTTATTGATGTAATCTAACATGCAATCCTATTTATGCAGAACACTTACAAAACAATTACAAACTTATGTCCCCTGAATTGCACAGTGGGACAATTGTGATGTTTGGAACATTCTCTGTAGGTAATGAGCGCATCCAATGAATACCATTCAATATTCATTTTTACTGCAGAAATTCAAAATTTTAATTTACAAAGAAATTTCAAAATTTGAATTTACAAAGAAATTTTGGAAGCAACACATCATAAATTTGCTTTCCTTTTTGGTAAAAAATACCATCTTCTAAAGTCTTTAAATTTAGCACTAATATGGGTCTTGAAATATTATTTTTTCATTTCATATTAATAAAGGTAGTGGTTGATTGTTTGAAATACCTGTACATATACACATAGTAATCTACATCTGTTAAAAATATGTCTCAAGATATTCTGCATGTCTAGTCAAAACAGAAGACTCAGACTTTCTATAAATAAAATCCCTTGGCATAAAAATATCCTAACTACCAGTTGTTGAGCTTTAACACTTGTCTGTACAAGCAGATCAATTCAAGACACTCAAATATAGCAGTAATTCATTTTGTCCATAACATTTCTGTAATACATGTATAACATTTCATAAGGTATTTCCTTTCCTAATTGCACTAAAACTACACATCAGTGTCAACACTAATACACCAGTGGACACCAAAACTGTATGTTCAAACACCTACAAATGTTTTCCATTATACAGTAAAACAATCTAATGCTACAATGTTTTGTCTTAGTTGAAGCATCTACACAAAAATACACATTCTATACGTAATCTGACGTACTATGTACAAAGGTTTCATGTAAAATTTCAATAAAATCCAACTCAATAAAAATAACAGGTATAGAAAAAAAATCTGAGACAGTGTTTCTTTGCTCTGGTGTAAACTTCACTTAATAAATAGTGTATCTCTTAGTCGGCTTATAACATGTTATTTCATAAGTAAAATCGTTTAAAGATGATCATGGATAATGCTTAATACACAATAATGTATTGTAACTATTACTGCTGGTTTTTTTTGTTGGTTTCTAAGTTATTGATGAAATGTTTGTTTTAATTTTTGTTTTGACATTGGACAAATTCATCATTTAACCAACAATGCATTTCAATTCGAATTTCGTTAAAACAATTTTTATGCTTTAGGAATTGAATGTAAACTGTATATACATATGTTTAAGAGGGGTTCAAAATAAAGTTAAATTTTTGCATATCTAAACAAGTGCTGCCAGTTGGCTGGAACAAGAGATAAGGTAGGGGTGTCAAAACTAAGGTTGAAGGTTTCTGTATTCCAAACTTCTATCATTTTCTTAGAAAATATTTTACTGAAAGGATAATTTCTTTCCACTACAATGATTTTCAACATATCATATATTTCCCTTCAGTCATTACAATTTTCTTCCTTAACATAAATTCACTAAATACTTTTTCATCATGTTCAATAATTCTAGCTTAATACTCTCCCAATCTCTTCATTTAATCATTTACTTTTATATAAAATTTCACAGAGTATATTTCATATTCTATATCTTAACTGGTAACCAAACATTTTTTTCTGTAATTATTATGCAATTTGAAATGCCAATGTTTTGAAAGAATATTTTTTAATGAAGTAGACAGAGGGAGTACAAACAAATCAACTTAAAATTAACTTATTCTTTTTAAAGAAGGAGAATGTTCCACTTTCTGGCTTAAAACTGAAAATCACTGTTCATATTCAAAACATGTCACAAATCATATTGAATTTCAGCAAGACTAGATTTAGTCATTTTATTTTCACTATACATACAAATATTCATCATAAGTATACATGGTACCAGTTTGCATTACAAAATCATTTTACACATACTATACATTAGCAAATATACATATATTTCATATCGATATACAGTTCAATTATTTACATCCATGGCAAGAACGGTATATTGCTGATGAGTAGTAAATAGTAACTGCTCAATACATCACCATTAAAACATTTGTCATTAAAACATACACAATGAAAACATTCATCATTAAACATACACCATTAACACATTCATCATTAAAACAATATCAATCATCATTGGTTAAATGAATAAAATAATGGTTCTTTTCAAAATTGGAATTAAACTCATTATTTTTTTAAAAAATAATTCCAAGTACACGACTCACATTACAACAACCTATGCTAAATATTTAAACCTGATTAATATACAATGACTAGGTTTAATGATATTATAAATACCAATCATACATTTTATGAAAATTTCTGATCAAGACTTGTTCACATAGATTAGAATTTCTATGTTAATTTTTTTTTAATCAAATCAAAGCTTTAAAAAAAAAAAAAAAACAGGAAAAACAAACAAAATAGAATAGATCACTGTAGGTAAAACTGCAGCAATCTAATGATATTCAACAGAAAATAGATTTTTTGATTTCCAACTGATTATCATTTCTGACAAATTCAAAGTTTTAGAAATAAACTATACTGATTGGTGTGAAATATGTGTGTGTATAAGGTATTAGAAAGGCTAAGTACTGTCAGATATTGCACTGTATACCAAACTGGTGGTATTCTACTGACTAGAATGGACTCATCTACAGAAACATACACAGCTATCATACTTATTACTGTGGTGACTCATACACACAATTTCAAATAATTCAATATTTTAATTGAAATACTGAATTTCTTTTTTTAAGTATTATCTTTACAACTTCAATTTAACATTATGTGTAAGTAACAAAATATGATTGTTAAGTACAGTTAAATAATGAGTGGTTTACTTTTAATTTTTAATGAAGTCCTTGAATGAAATATTTTGTTTCAAAAACAGACTTTTCATTAATCATAAAACATATACTAACATCAACAATTCTTTAATATATTAGGATTTCAAAAACAAAATACAAAGATGAGGTTTTGAAACTCATTAATCGCTTTTGATTGTATTTAACACTACCTCTAAACAGATATATTGCTGCTTCATAAAATAAATTATGACCAGAATGTACACAAATTATATTATGAGTAACACATGGGACTTTTTTCTCTGTTTGGCACAAAAGTCTTACACAGGTACATCTGGTACCTGTAACTCTGAGGAAGCCATCTATAAAATGGAACATGTTTATTAGAAACCATGGCAAGTCCTGTATCTATTAACATTTGGGATTATCTACAAAAAAATATCAGCAATGTGTAAACAGGCAGAACACACTTCAAATATATAAAACAAGAAATAAACTCATGCAAAACTATTATGGCAGCATAGAAATTCACACAAGATAAAACTGAGGGACAACACAAAGTATTGGATTTTGATTAACTGCCATTTAAAGCCGTTTTCGGTATTGCAAATTTCACTATGGCAAACTGAGACAAATATGTATCATATTTGTAAACAAAATTTTTAAAAATATCAATAAAACATGCAAGGATTTAAAATTGAATAATTAAGAAACAATTCTACATGCATACATGTACAACACTATACTTACTAAAACATGCACAGATTGTTTAGATATCAAATAATCCAAAGTACTTAAAATACCTGATTTCAAATTTTACATTTTAATTGCTAAAGTTTGAAATCATATATCATATATTATGCATTCACAAGATATATATATTATTTGACAAGACACATTACAATATTATGCATTCACAAGATTTAAACAGGGATAATATATACATATAGGTTTTATATTTACATATTCAGTTTAATACTGTGGTGGTATCAACAACAAAGATTGGTTTTTATCAGGTAATTTCTGTAATTAGAAAAAACTAACTAACAAAAACGAGGGATTTCACGTTTGAGCACATGTTATTATTATAGAGATTGGGAGTATTATTTTTGAGTGTTGGCACATTCTGTGATTAACATTTATATGGTGAAGGGAAGACACATATAATTGAAGAACGACTTATTGGCAATGTTGGATTAAACGTTTAACTACAAACAATTTTTGTAACAGATGTAAAGGATATTCAGGAAGATCATATCATAAATCAATGAATTTGAGGACTTTAACATTTTGTGATTTCAGAACTTCTAAGTGGATGACTAAAACACTAACAAGAATGAATACTGATATGGTTGGAGTATTATCTCTAACTTTACATTGGCACCTAGAGTAAATTGGAAGAACCTATTAACATGATGTATGTAAAAGGAACTGTCATGTCACTGAACTGAGATAAATGACAACACCAACAATATAACCTTTTCATTATCTGCTCTAGTGAGAAAGTAGTCATAATTACATCATTTGTTTGTGAGAGTAAAATCATAATTTTGTGACAAAATGACACAATTTCCTCATATAATCTAATGACAAGACAATCAAGAACACAGAAATCTACATTACAAAAAGACAGAATAACCATAGAAAAAGAATGCTGGTTTTTCCCGTCAATATCACTTAACATGAACCAAAACTTGAACAGAAGACATATCTGATCATGTATTTAGGCAAGAACTTTTTAAGTTTTCACATATCAGGTAGATAAATATTCAGAGAGAAATTAAATTAGGGATGATTTTGATTGAAGTATTGCAGAACTTTATGGAAATTGGCACAAAGAGACATAAATATTTACTATATACACAAGACATGCATCAAAGAAACCAGGCTATATTAGGATACTATGATCCATAAATCCTGCTCCACACTTATCTATAATCATAATGAAGTCTATATAACAATTAACTTTCATGAAATATAACAGACATAACTTTCCAACTTGATGTTAATGAATTTCACATTATTAATACTGAAATGTGATCAAATTCATCAATATATCTTGCAAGAAATTTACTGATGAATAGAAAATTTCTTAAAAAAAAAAACGTGATCACCTTGTAACTATCTTTTACAGTAGCACTAGTTAAAAAAAATAATTGAAATATCTTAATCATCTGAGAATTTTAAAGGTGAAATGGGTCAATAACACTGTAAGCGAATGTTTAGGACGAAAACAAAATTTAACACTGCTTACTTAAATTGATCTTTTTCATTATTGTATGGTTTAATGTTGATAACATGGTTATTTTATCTTTAATTTTGATAAAAGTGAAATGATTTTACACCAAAGGCTATGTGATATATATAAATTGGTTATTGGCTGAAAGTTGAATGTCATCTAGATGGAATATATTTGATTATTGGTAGAATGTTGAATGAGTTACATAATATATACATGGATTACACAATGGAAGACATCTGTCTTTAATACTGTTAGGTTAGATGTCCAAGGAAACCTTGACAAGAAATATATTTATCAACAAGATAGTAATACGACACACAAACATCGACACATACACATGTTACAATCAGTTTAGATTTGGTTTAATTACGACTTATGGCTTTCTCCTTTTTAAAAGTGGATAGTCTCCCTTATATTTCCACAAGATGACAAGAAATAGTTCACTGAGGTAAATTATTTTTAACATTAAATGTTCTTTTGATATTTAAACCTAACCAGAAAATTGAATTAAGAAATAAGGGTTTGAACAACACATGACAATTCTGACAAGAGGTCAGATCATCCCTCCACTACATCACTAAGACCAATTTGATAACATAAGCCACAAACA
The DNA here is from genome assembly GCF_031769215.1 of Ylistrum balloti. Taxonomy (NCBI): domain Eukaryota; kingdom Metazoa; phylum Mollusca; class Bivalvia; order Pectinida; family Pectinidae; genus Ylistrum; species Ylistrum balloti. The sequence continues at coordinate 1,767,534 of NW_026782081.1, read as the reverse complement.
ACAAGACAATTTTTTTTTTCATTTTGGCACAAATGAATTCACCATGAAGGTCGATCATTGGGAAATGTGACCTTAAAATAAGTCAGAAACAAGAAACTTTGGCACATAAGAAGTTATCAATAGTTCAAGAATGTGTGTTCCTGACACCTGAATATTGATTATAACCAGGGATGAAAAACAAGTGAAATACTGGCCAACCTTCCCAAATATAGACAAATCACTTCACATGAATCATATCAGCATCAATGATTTTTCAATAAAATTTAATAGAATTTTCTTCAGATAGCTATGAAATTCTGTAATTTCTTCCATCAATAAAAGTCAATGTATCAATAACTTTTCCTAAAGAATAAAAGACATTTTTCAAATTTGGAAAAAAATTCTTGCAGGCCTAAAATTTCATGCATAACACTTTATAACTGAAAATGAATTCTAACATAAGGAAACTATGGCTTTCTGTCTACCTGAAACACAATCAGTACATTACCTACACCCTCTGTGTTCTCACATCAATATTAACCTAACAAGATAACAAACCAACATATATAACATTAACAAACACTGGAAGACTACCACGGATTTTGATGTGTTATCGGGCTCTATCAGACGAAATATCAGTTTCTGACAAATTAATGGCAAACATTTTCATATGATTTTCGGCAAAATATATCCTGATAAACACGGATATGAGAAGCTTTCCCCTTTCATCCATTCTTTACAATTTCCAGTTATAATGAAAATGAAGTAATGTTATTGTAAGGCAAGACAGACTTTTTCTAAAATCATTGACACCTGTTACCAGACATTTTCATCATTAACATATTTTTTATCAACATTATCTATGATGGGTTAGTAATTTCTTAATACAGTTATTTCCTGGAAGGCACATAGGACTGCAATTTATGTGTTTTAATTTATCAGAAATTAATACTTGTCTTGGCCCGATCAGTTGTAAGATATTTATAATTTACACAAAACATTCAACCAAGCACACATATACAGGACATAGCCACAACACATGGGTAAAATACCTATGGTACATCATTAAAATCATCAACAGATCATTCAATAATTCAAAACTCAATTTAATTCAAAATTTTAAATCAAAATGCCAACAAACTCTTTTGAAAATTTCTAATGATCAAAAGGAAATGTTTGAATCAGAGAAAATTTTAATTTTCTTTTTTAAATGTCTGGAGTTTTTGAATTCATAATGCTGAATAAAGACCTGTGAGTTGGAGGATCATGATCAGATGGCTTGAAAATGTGTGTACCAGAGAATATTTCTATTTACAGGTAACCTCATAAACTCACGATTGAAATCAAATTAGTATTTATAAACAAATCAAACACACATGTGAATAACATTTTTAAAACTATTTGCAAATCACATAGACACCATCTGAAATCAGTAAAACATCCTAGCAGATCAGAGACTCTATAAGTTCTAATTACAATTTACAGAATACAACTAATATCAGGACTTGCCATGGCTTCTAATTTCCAATACTATATTCCATTTAAATGTAAAAAACAATGCAGATCAAGGGGAAAAGATCCACCTGTGAAAATAACATATTTAACAGTCAGCCAGTAACAAACTGGTAGCAGGGACTATAATTCTAGGTATATACGACATTGTAAAATTGTTAACTTCAAGAATTCAAAATTTAAAATAATAAACAAATATTTGGCAGTTGCAAAACATTAATACTGAAATCTCCATATCCTTGACAACAAGGTGGGATTTAATACTGAAAACTTACACACAAAAAAATAATCATCAAAAATTTATAGTCATTTGGCGCAAGATACGGCATTGGATGAAATCTGAAACATTGTATCAGGACTGAATAAAACTTATCTATAGATGTTGACATTGCACATGTATTCTGGCAGAATTAAAAGCACAGAAAAAATTCTACAGATAATTGAAATAATTTCTTACTTTTTTAGAAAGTAAAAGGATGAGGTACCCAGGCAGAGTGAACACATTACTAGGTATTGATTGTAATACTTCCTTAAATAAGTATGATCGATTAAAAATCACTTGAGCATGCAACATCAAAATGAGCTTAAGAATGTCTTGATCAACTAAATGTTTCATGACAGTATCTAATGTGAAGTAATCTCAACATAATTCACATACATATATTAAAAGAAAAAAATGAATGTGATTTGATCAGCAACAAATCTACTAACGATTGGATGTCAATCAATACAAGTATATAAGAACGATTTCTATTACTTAATTGAGTATTAAGCATCAGGTACTGATTGGCTATTGGTTTATTTTTCTTACCAAAATACCAAATCAGAGATTTCTTTTCTATACATAGCCGTTCATCCCATTCATTCACAACATAAGGAGTATCATTAACATATTAGTGGTCCCTTAGTCACAAACAAACATTACAATGTTTACATATTACAAGCTAACTACAACACTGTATGTAACATATTTAGGATACATAAGACTTGCTGAGAAATAACAAAAGAAGTATATTCCACAAACTGAAAAGGTACTTTGCAAGAGTTAACACCTTTAAGTTGCTATTTAAGTCAACAGTAGCCTTCCACATCATGGATTAAGTTTACTCTTCTAAAGCTAGTGTTTTACAAAAGCAAAATTTCTAATAGCAAATCCATGATATTCAGTGATATACAATAACTGGGTATTTGTAATGAGATACAAAAATAAAATGAAAAAAATGATGCTTTCAATTGTAGCCATAACTGAATACACAAAAAGTCAGTATCACAATCTCATATCTCAGTTCAAAATATCAGCCAATGAAAAATTGAATGACAAATTTTGCTGTTAATTAAAAATCTGGACATTGAATATCAAAATCTCCATTTGGTTTATCAAGCTAACCAAAAACATCAGTCTAAGCACTAATCAAAATTACCCCAGAATTGAACACAATAAAAGAGAGATATTTACAGAGAAAGCATTATCATATACTCGTTACCTTGACAACAGATAGTAAATACAGCACTAGATGTGAGTTGAATAGCTTTGACAATATTTTCTATCCTAAATCAAATACCTGTCATACAAATTTCAAAATGGCTGACATGTGAGAATGAAGCATTGTGACCTATGACATATTAAGTAATCAACACCAAACAGAACATATGACAACACTTTTTATATGACAGGAATGATTTGGGATATTATCCATTTAAGTATCAATTTGTTTCCACTTATGAAGCACACAAAAATACTGGAATCAAGTTTTAATGAATATTCATATTATCAATGAATGAGACAGCAGCTGCACTCTTGAAAAAAGAGGACTTGAGATTGGTCAATAATTCAGCATTCATTTACAGTGATATTACACTCAGGTATATCTATTGTTAGTGTCGCATTGATTGGTCAATAAATATAGATATGAACCAATCAGCATCCATCACATATTGTGTTTGCAGAGACAGAAAACTCCCTTTGTGCAAGATGACAGTTGATTGGTCAACCTCCAGGAGACATTTTGTAACAGTATGCACAACTGGTTTCTCTATGGTGATGAGGATCCATCATGAAGGTCCATCATTTCATGTCCATCATGGCTTTCGTGGTCATCATGGCCTTCCTCGCCTCTCATTGGCTTGCAGTATTTGTAACGATGGTTCATATGCTGGCTGTATGACCCAGAGTGGCTGAAACGCTTGCCACACTTTTTACACTGGAAAGGTTTCTCCCCACTGTGTAGGCGTCGGTGCTCGGTCAGGTGATGCTTGTGCTTGAAGGCTTTTCCACAAAGCTCACAGGAAAATGGTCGTGCTCCTGTTGAAAGGAATTTTATCAAATCATAATTTTTAACTATCAGACAGTTTTTAAATTATGCATATCCAAAACAATTTGCTCTGACTGACCTAGAAGGACAAAGCAGCTGAACGATGATGTTAACTTCATATTCATGTTGAAAGAACATCAATAGCTGAATCAAATTTAACATAATTGTAACATGTTAAGTCAAGCCTCTTCAAGTACTGTAAAAGGTAAAAAAAATTTCAAAAATCACTATTTCTTTTGTTTAAATAGCAAAATATATTACCATGCTGCCTAAACTAATACCCAGCTCTTCTTCGAATTTTCTTTAAAAAAGAGCATAAGCCTTTTGCTTTTATAGACCAAGCTTCATGTTCCTCCCTCATTAGCTGAGTAGAATGCCTACCTGAATGTTCATACTTGTGGCGGGCAAGAGAACTCTGCTTGCTGAACATCTTCTTGCATTGATCACAAGCATAAAGTCCCTCCTCTGAATCCATGCGATGATTTTTCCAAGATCTACGTTTTTTGCGGAAAGGGTGATCTTCGTCCAATAAGGATTCATCAAGCTCTAACTGAGCTTCTTCTGCCTCCATCTGTACAAAACAACACAGCAGGTTAGTGGGAAGCACTTTGACAAAACAAAACTAAAATATCAAAAATAAATGAAAGGTTATTTATGAAGTCATTATTCATATGAAGATACCATCAGTTCATTGTGTTGAAGTTTTTGTATATTTTGTAATCTCCATCTAAATAAATCTGTTCTTGTACACTGTACTTCTCTGATTATAGCGGAAAAAACCGACAGTTGGAATCTGTGTATTACAATAACTGCACATTTGTTCTGATAATGTGTGTGATGAAGAAATAAGTGATGTTTGAAGGGTGTGTTGAAATTTTTTTTTTTTTTTTACCTCTCCATGAAAAAAGAGCACATACAAAGTATGACCTTAATTATCCCCCAATATGTCAAGGTCAGACATATTGTTTTACTATGAATCAGGAATGTGCTTGTTACAGGACAATGATGTAAAAATGATTTCAAAATTCATTTTTACCAGGCATGATCCTACTGTTAGATAAATATGGTACTTTTCATTAATTGAACTACTTTCAACTCAAATGACGAAGACACACTATCCCCTCATAAAAATAAATTAAACATCTTTGGATAAAAAAATATCTAATGATGAAGACTGTATTGGTATCATTAACACAAATTATTAAGATATGACTGTACTTTCTATATTGGTACCAAGCCCAACAGCTAAATATGGTGTACATTTTCTATCTCAACAAACTCATTTTTCTTTATCAAAATAATTGGTGCTTAAAGTAGATATTGTAAATTCATTGGACTGCTTCCTTTAAGACAAATCACCAAAAATCAAATCTATACCTTTCTTACCATGATCATTAAGTTTTAAAGTTTTATATTCACAAAATCAGAATAATACTAAAACTGCACTTAACATAAAGATCTCTGTCCTGTATCTTCTAGTCTATATGCCTTTAAAAATAATGTATTAGATTCAAACGAAGTATGTTAATTCAAAACAGTTTCAAACCCAACAAAAAATGCTTAACTTCACAACAAAACAAATCAACAAAAACATTCAATGCTCCATACAAAATAAACATCAAACTAAAATCAATGCAATTCAAGTTATTTGAAATCACTTTCTATCTATCCTGAGTAACAGTCTTATTTCAGTGAATGATAACAAAGGGAAGGTAACCACAGTGAAAATGACTATGCGTCACAGAAATTGTCGCAATATACTATACGTGCTGTGTTCTATATATAAACTGAGACATATCACTGTGACTACAACGATCAACCATGACAAACAATTGTTAGTCTACTTTCGAAATTTCTGTGAAATAAATCCACCAGAATCTAAAGCAAATCAGACCTATTCTTATATCAAGGTGTTTCTTATGGTTTGTGTTAATGAATTTATACGTGACCCACAACAGATGCTTTAGTGGTTTCAGGTAAGAGAATCATTTTTTGATAATTTACTTTTTACTAAACTTAAGTAGAATGTGTATGAGATAAGATTGAACAAGTATCAAATCAAACTATCCTTTACTGACAAGTCCTAGCAGGACAAAACAGCTTTCTGTCCTTTACTGACAAGTCCTAGCAAGATAAAACAGCTTTCTATGACACAGTTTTACTTCAGCAATTCCATATTTCAATTAAAAGGTATGTTGTGTTTCTTTTGTACTATCTTATAAGCTGTCTAACTTAAAATCTTGTTTTTCAAATAAACTTGAATTAGACTTTGGTGAATGTAAAAATCTCATATAGAATAGATGAAGAAAAAGTGAGGAAAATGTATTGAAAGAGAGAATTTCTAAGTGTCTTTATCATGTGAGGTTTTGGAGTCTGGTGATACTTGGTAGTCTCTCATATAAATATATTGTTTAAGAATTAGAACTAAATCATAGGCTGGGTGTGTGTTAGGTGAACAATGGTATTCACACAAAATAAGACTTCATAGCAACCAATGCAAATCTCCAACACTCAATATTAATTTACAGTTTACTCAATTTACACTTTGTTCATATTAACATTTTTTCAGTTAGACTTTTTTCCAACGGGAAAAAAAGAAAGATCAAAATAATGACATTATATAAACATATATATATATATTGAAATGTGTTTCAATTTTTAGAAAAGCAATATTGACAATCAGTAAACAAAATACCTGATGTCATTTCTGGTGAAGGAGGTTTGCTTTGAATCATTTTTATCATGCAAAATACCATAATGTGCAATACTTTATTGTAAAACATTCTTATCAATGGTAAATTTGCACAGAAACACTGATATACAAGGATAACATCATTGATTGAAGAAAAAAAACCGCATTTCACTCATAAATATCCAAGGGGGGATAACTCTACTTGAATAAATCGTGATATATACTTGTTATTATATGAATACAAAGATGAAGTTCTATATGTGTAGATTAAAATTATACATACAAATGATATTATTTTCTAAATGATAATTATTAATGAAATCAGTAAATTCTTTAGTGAAACTTTTAGGTAATTTTTGCATGCAGTGAGACTATCAGACCAGTTTAATTACAAAATCATTCAAATTTAGAACAATTTCCCAGAATTTTCTTCCACAATTCTTGTTTACAAATTTTGAATGTCAAATTTAGTATTTTCTTTCACAATTCTTGTTTACAAATTTTGAATGTCAATTCTAACCTATTCTTTATTATGCCCTAAAAAAGTAGTTAAAAAAATACATAAAGATTAGATAACAATTAAGAAATTTTGAATGATTTTTAAGTTTGTTAGTATATTTCTAACACATCCCACCCCCAACCCACTGTAAAATGGTCTGATTTTCTCCGCTAATGTCGTGTGGAAAACGTGAGGGGTAATGCAAAAGGTGAAGAGGGTTCAGGATAAAACACCATTAAAATCATTCTATTGCAAAGCAGCAGGTTCAATAGACGTTAGGCAAAAATAAAAATTATCAAAAACTGATAAGAAATTTGATGAAACCAACAGGAGAGGTGTCAAACAGAATGAAATAGTGATGAAAATGAAATGTAGAGAAATGTGTTCTGGAAAAGAAAGACAAAAAAGGATGAAAAATTGAAAGAAAAAGAAATCATAAAGTATTAATATATGCCAACTTGCACAAGAGAGTTGTGTGTTGTTTGATAATGGCAAAGAAAATTACATTATAGATAAGATAAATTATTTTGAGAGTTTCAAGATATCAGAGGAAAATAAGAAGTAAAGATAGATGCTGCTTACACAGTATAATTCTCAAATGATATTCATCTGTTCATCAAAATAATAGTCTACTCAAAATCAATCAAAAGCCAATATCTTCCCCGAAGAAGAATTTCAAAAATTTGGGAAAAGAAAAGGACAGTGTTACCCGCCCAACCCCTACCACAGATATTCAGACAGAGGCAGATGTCAACATCTAATAAGTATGATTTAAACCTTTTTCTATTTAACTTGTATGAATGTCCAGAATTATATTCAGTTATATTTTAAAAAGAAATACTTTATCAAGACCTTGCCATGTGCCTGATTGATTGAACAAAACTGTCTGAAGACCTGGTTTGTGTTTTGCATGATTCATTGATAAAAGTAATATTGAATTTCCACACAACACAGCCCATTGTAACTAACTACGGGGTAAAAAGGCAAGAAAAACACTGATACAGACATAGCTGTGTACCTGTCGCCACGACTTCTTGCGTAACCTTTTGACCTTGATCTCGCCTTCAGCAGTCATGGTGATGTTGTGGTGATCTGCGAGGCTGACTTCAGCCAAGGTCGAAAGGTTACACGTTGCATCGGCCATTGCAGTGCTGCACTCATAACTGTGGCTACTGTCGTCATCAGACATGTCTGATTGCTCATCTATTACAAGTCTGTGATCCACATCTCGGCCATTTTCCAAGTCACGGTTGTGTCCATCAGATGAAATGTCAAATTTGTCACTGGGTGTTGATCGGGCACGTTCACAGTGGCTTCTGGCAATGTCGCTTAGCGATGAGATGGATGGAGTTGGTGTGACAGAGTTCTCTCTCTTTGGAATGGTAGGTGTAGAAAGTGGACGAATTAGACTAGGAGACGATGTCAGTATGGCGTTTGTAAGGAGATGTCTGTGTGCAGCAAACAAACCCTCCTGCTGCATATACTTGTAGATGGCAGAGTTCTGAAGACTTCCTTCCACACTTGTCTTGCTGGCATCGTCTGCTCGAGTACTCAGATTTAAAACTTGGTCCCCTGGACGGTTGGTTGTCTCCCCTGAGCGGCTACTAGGTGGTGTGGCACTGGATGATCGACTACCGGAATGAGCATCTGGTGGCTTACTCATCTTCACACTTAGATCCAGTGGCTGCTCCTCACTCGTTGGTGTTCGTTTTGGAGGTGTGACTTTGCCATTGACCTTGACTCCATGAGCATAGGGTGTTGGTACTACTGCAATGTAGTTTGGAGTGGATGTTTTGGGTGCAGTCTCCTTCCACTGGACTGAGGGACTCTCTTGTCGCTTAAACCTGGCCATGGATGGGAAATATGGAACATTCATGCCTCTTCTGCGATCCCGGGCTCGCTGGTTCTGGAACCAAACTTGTACAACACGCTTTGGGAGTCCTATCTCATTTCCGATGCGGATGAGTTCATACTTCCTGGGGCGAGGGTTGACCTGGTAGTGAGACTTAAGCACCTTCAGCTGATCATCACTAATAAGAGATCTCATACGAAATTTCTTGCTTTCCATTGGTGAGTTTTTCTCTGTCTTGTATATCTCTTCAATCTCCTCATTGTCAGTCTCGGCCTCTGCACTGATACTTCCATTGGGTGTATCCCGATGACTACCACTCTCTGACATGGTGCTGCAAGGTGAGTTTCTGGCGCTCTCTCCACTAGGTATACGATGGATGATATCCTTATTTAGCTTACAGAGGTACCGTTCATGCTGATGCTGGTCCACAGGACTGTTGAAGCTGTCTCCACAGAATCGACATGGAGTGCCTTCGCCATTCTGGTGCTCCTGCTTTATCATTGAAGCATCTGGCATCTCTTCAGGCTTCTCACTACTTTCCACTTCAGAGTCTGTCAATTTCTCAGTCTTGATGTTGCATGGTGGAGGTGACAACGGTTTTTCTGAAGCAGCAGCAGCAGCATCCTGGGTGGCAATGGCAGTAGGAGTAGTGGGAGTTTCTGCAACAGATGCCGCAATGGTGGCAGCAATAGTGGCAGCTACAGAGGCTGGGATAGGAATGCTTCCGTCCACCTGCAGACTGGCCTGCTTGCTGATGAGTTGAGTGTTAGAGTTGACATCTGGAGAGATCTGAGACAATGGCATCGGTGCTGAGGGACTGGTGCTGGGAACTGAGGAAGGTTGACACTCCAATGGTTTCTGATGATGGATCAACGGGGTCATGATAGGCTTAATTGGGTTTCCATGCCTTACTGTGTATGCCATTGGGAGGTATCCACTGGGAGGAGTGTAGTATGGAAGGCCACCCTTTGTCGGGTCGAAGTGCAGAAACGCTGGAGAGAACTTGCCAGCAGTAAGACTCTGGATCATGGTTTCCATACCAATGGCTGTGACTGGAGTACGGATAGGGGAATAGGACACGCTTGGAGACTCAGTATTACTGTTCTGGTCCAGCGATCTTGGCTTGTTCTGGTTCATTACCCAGCACTTTTTGGAAGTCATGTGACTGCTGTAAGATCCTGAATGGCTGAATCGTTTACCGCAGTTTGGACACTGGAATGGTTTCTCACCACTGTGGATACGGACATGCTCCTTAAGGTGATGTTTAAACTTGAAAGCCTTTCCACATTCAGGACATTTAAACTTGCGTAGATCTGTGCTTTCATCATGGCTGATCATGTGACGCTGGAGGCGGTATACATTGGCGAAAGTCTTGTTGCAGATCTTACAGGACTGGGATGTTGGTGAGTGGAGGGCTAGATGCTTATCTAGTTGAGACTTCAGAAGGAATGTTTCATCACACTTGGGACACAAGTATTTGATAGGCTTGTCTGGGTGGAGCATCTTCATATGGTCACGAAGCAGTGTGGCACGGATGAAGCTCTGTTCACAGTGGATGCACTTTAAAATTACCTCCTCACCAGGAAGCATCAAGGAATCTGTGAAAGGAGAAGCAATACATTACATGAATACATTTTACATTCGTTCGAATTTTACTCTCCACTTTTTCTTTTGAACAGTCCAACAAAAGACTTTTTTTCAAAGTAATTTGGTAACATGGATTTTGACAGAAAACTAATTCAAAACAGGCCCAATGGCTTAAATCCAATCCCCCTTCTCCTCAGCCTCCTCTATTGCATCAAAATCAATCATTTTTGTGTGGTTAAGGACTGAAGACCAATAAGTACATGCATATAAAAAGATTCAAAAGAGATCAAGTTCTGGAAATGAACTTGAGTACAAAATCTGGTAATTGCATGTAACACAAGCCCAAGACTATATGAAGAATAGCAAAATAAAGGTTAAAAAAGTTGGGCATGAAATATCATTTCAGTATGCCATTCCTAGATATATTCAAAATCATACAAAATTTGAAAGTTTTATGACACAGCATATTTGAAAAAAAGAGACACAAAGGCCAAAACCTATAGCCTCAAACTTTTAGCCCCCTCTGGTAGAACAAATGAGAGGGACCAAACCTATAGTCCTCTCTGGTAGAACCAATGAGAGGGACCAAACCTATAGTCCTCTCTGGTAGAATCAATGAGAGGGACCAAACCTATAGCCTTCTCTGGTAGAATCAATGAGAGGGACCAAACCTATAGCCTTCTCTGGTAGAACCAATGAGAGGGACCAAACCTATAGTCCTCTCTGGTAGAACCAATGAGAGGGACCAAACCTATAGTCCTCTCTGGTAGAACCAATGAGAGGGACCAAACCTATAGTCCTCTCTGGTAGAACCAATGAGAGGGACCAAACCTATAGCCTTCTCTGGTAGTACCAGTGTAGGACCAAACCTATAGTCCTCTCTGGTAGAACCAATGAGAGGGACAAAACCTATAGCCCCCTCTGGTAGTACCAGTGTAGGACCAAACCTATAGTCCTCTCTGGTAGAACCAATGAGAGGGACCAAACCTATAGCCCTCTCTGGTAGTACCAGTGTAGGACCAAACCTATAGCCCTCTCTGGTAGTACCAGTGTAGGACCAAACCTATAGCCCTCTCTGGTAGTACCAGTGTAGGACCAAACCTGTAGCCCCCTCTGGTAGTACCAGTGTAGGACCAAACCTGTAGTCCACTTTAACATTTGGGAAACAACAACCAGTATATGAGTCAGGATTGCTTGGAGACCGTAACTTACCAGTATCTGGTTCGTTCTTGCTGCTGTTATCATCATCTTCCTCCTCTTCGCCTTCACGATCAGACACCGGTTCTGGGTAAATGACAGCAGTGTCACTACGATTCAAGTATTCCTGGATCTTTTCCTCCTCTGTAACACATCCTGTGGACAAGGCAACACATACTGGGGGCTTGCAGGGCAGATCTGCAACCTTCACAGGTTCAGGATGAACAACTGGCTTCTCCACAACCTCTTCAACATTCTCTTTCACTGCAGTAATTGGTTCAGGAATCATAACCTTATCTGGTAGATCATGTATAACCATGTCTTTCAGCTTGTCTGGAAGGTGAAATTAATTATTTAAATTAATGGAAAAAAATCTTAACAAGACAATCATATAATTAAGTGAAACATTGTTCATAACTTTCATCTGTTACTCAAATTCATGTTAGTTGTTAACTTTCATTTTCACAGCCGACTGATAACGACAGATTTTCTTGATGGTTGTTCTTAAACAATAAGATAAACTTCAAATTTTGTCAGTTTATTAATTCAGTGCATTCTACATTACACCATGTTATATCCTACCATTACTGGTCAGATAAATACTTACCCTTTTCCACATCTGTCTCCATGTCATGGTTGCTAAGGTTGGTGGTAGATTTGTCATCATCATGGTCACTGATTGCACTGTTGTCATGGCCATTGCTGTCATTGATACTATTTTCTTGTTTCTCGACTTCTGTTTCTGTCTCGACTTCCCTCTTTTTCTTATTTATGCTTGTGTCAACATCATCATTCTCGACTGCAAACACAAAAAAAATTCTATTAGACATTCATCTTCAATTTCATTCCCCTTGAGGTTTCATTTTTTCAAATGAAATTTTCCAATTGTACTTTTTATTAAGAAAATAAAGTACCAACAAAGTATTGATTTAAAAGCTAGAAAAAGGAAGGTGATCTTTTGTTTACTGTACTTAGTGGATATTGAACCTAAAGATCCTTAAATTCTTACTGTTTTATTTAGTTGCTGAAATGCAAAACCTAGTAGGGCAATCAAATCACATGTCAACTGTTACACTCAAACAAATTTTCTTCTGAATATTTAATATTTTATTCAGGTCAAAGCGAATGAACAATTAGTGCAATGGAGAAGTTTAATGAAAAATACATAATAATGCTGTTCTTAATTGATTAACTAATTTGAAATGAAACCAGGTTGTATTGGCATTATGTCCAGTGATCAGGTGATGGTTTAAAGGTTCGTGCTGGGATAAATCATCCTAGTCATGAGGTAACAATTGATACTGTTAATAAGCAGTCACGTGAGGTATCCATTGATAATATCATTCCCCTGTCACTGGTACTACTAAATACCCCCTTAGATATTCATGAGGGGATGTCAACTGAGTACCCTTTACGCTATTAACATATGCACGTACGCCGTCATAAATGCCAAAGGTAGTATCACTAATATTGTTACATTCCGCACACAAAACATCAATTTGCCCGTACAATCTGGCATTTAATGGCTACTCATTTGAGCAAATTATGTGAGCCGATTTTCATTCTTTTCATGTCATTTTCTGTGAACTTGCCATATTTAGCCCCTCTTGTATTTCCACCTGAGTTCCATGGTAATAAGCGTTGGTTTTTTATCGCCAGATAATTAAATTGGTTTTGTGAGTAGAAAGTGGTCTAAACATTTAAGGATATGTTATCATTTGAGTTTAATATGAATAATGCAGTCATAAAAATAGCAGAAAATATCTCTCATTACATTACTCATGAAGCCATTATTTTCCCTACCTATCTGATAGAGTTATCATGAATCATTGCCATGGCAATCAGTACAGGCCAAAACAATAGGGATTTGAGTGTGTCCATTTACTGCCAAATTTGACAATCTATACTAGATGACTGCAAAGTTATTTACACATACTACTGAACTAGGTGACTGTCAACCCGTACTATTGGTGGTAAAATCCTTTACACTGACAACCTATACTATTGGTGGTAAAATCCTTTACAATGACAACCTGTACTTGATGATGGTCAAATCCTTTACACTGACAACCTGTAATTATTGATGGTCAAATCCTTTACACTGCCAACCTGTAATTATTGATGGTCAAATCCTTTACACTGACAACCTGTGATAGTTGACTGCTATATTCTAAACACTTACAATCTGCATTATTTAATGGTAAAATGATGTAAAGGGTATTGAATGGTCAGGTGACTTAGTTGGAATGTACTTGTCTGTTACTTAGACATCCCAGCTGACAAAAGTGATGAATATAAGCAGAAGGCTTGTTTAGAAATTTAAAAAAAAACAAAGTTTGAACATCAAGTTCTGTAATTGTTCAATCTTTTAGTTCTTTGTTAATAAACATATAATGCATGGTAAGAAAAAAAATCAGTAAGCGACTTGAATAATCCTGTAATTTTAACTTCATACAGCTTCTTACCTAAACGAGGATCACCAAACAAGGCCATGTCATTACAAACTTAACCAAATAAGGAAGTATGTGAAAAATTTACTTATCACAATTTTTTGAATATTTTAAAAGTGCTCACAGCACTCAAGGAAAAGAGGGACCAACAAAAAAAAAAAAAAAGGGCAAAAAAAAAAGAATCATCACAACCAGGTAAATTGTTAAAATGGTTTTGAATTTCTCCATTATATTGTGTTGAGTTAGACATCTCTTTCAGTCACAAAGCCGAACAGATGTTCCAAGCTGATCCATCTAATGGATACCTGAAGGTGTGTCTCAACAAATCATACATGTATCTCATATATGCCATCTCAAGCTGTACCTGTATAATTACCTAGAAAATCTACACACCTGTGATTAATATATATACCCTCCATCAAGGAGGTTAAAAATTTAATTCTATTAAGATATCCAACCATTGGTTTATGATTCATATTATCCCATTCCAATCAATTTCTATTACTTGTATTTCTATATCACTTTCATCCATCATGTTTTAGCATTTTAACTGTTATATACTGCATAACTGTAAAACTTATATCATTGAGATGTTAAAGTGTACTGTGCAACATTGATAATACAGTTATGTACAAATACATACTCAGGTGTGTTAGACTTACAAAAACTTGGTTATCAGTGCTGAAAAATATACCATCTGTTCGAACAGGTACTGTCTAAAAATGATTAACATATTTCTTTATATGTTTCTCAAAGTATTTTCAACGATGTTAACAAGATAACAATGTATCTATTCTGTGCATTATAAAACCTCATTTACATAACTGAATATTGTTGTAAATGGCTAAAAGGTGTTGTGTACCTGTAATTAGATGTTACCTGGTGCCAATGTTCACAAACTTCAAGATGTTTTTAAATTAATTTCTCTATCCTAAAAAGCTGTACCCGCGCGTGGCTAACAGTAAAACCATTGTGAAGATGCTACCTATTTTGTATGACTAGACAGTGATCGAGGAGATGCAAAGCTGATCCTAAGAAGTTCTTGGTCATTTACATACACTTAAAAGGGTGTGTGTTTAACTGTAAAGGATGGGGGGACAACAGTAGCCCACCTGGCTACCATTGTGTCCTTTCTCACCTGTCCACACAGGTAATTACAAACACGCCCGATCAACAAACTTTAAGAACAGATTTGCTGCTGAACTTACACAGGCAACATAATTTTCTTTTAATTTATAGCAAACAGTATAATGGTTTTGGACATATTTTGATGCTATTTTCACAAAACAATATAAATGAAGAAACAAAATCATCCCATCACTTCGTCCATTCCTGTCATAAAATTTCCTTAGAGGAGATAGCAAATTCCTTATTAACTTAAACTGTGTACAGTATTGATTCAAAGAACTGTAAGAAGTTTCAAATATTCGACTGATTTAAGAACATGAAATTACATCCCCCTCCCCGAAAATCCTTAAAAATCATATTTAAACTTCTGATTTACCTCTGTCTAAAAAAAAAACCACACAGAGGTTACCAAAATTAAAGAAAATATAAAGAAAAAACAAAAACAATAACATGATAAAAAAAATAGAATTGATAAACAACACACCTACATTACTTGTAATTATATATATACAAATGTAAACTTACCAAAAGGGAAAATGCAGAATTCCTTCAGCATCTTGATAATATATATATATATAAGGTCACTTTACAGATTCCTCATCAGAGGTAAACACAGCCATGTATCCCTATCAAGCTAGTTACTGTTACCAAGTCAATGCTAATATTGAGGTTACACCTTGATCATCACAGGTATTTAAAATAAACTCTTATTTGTATTGGGAGGGCCCAGGTAAGATCTACCCCTAACTGGCAGATTAGGGCTGGCTTCACCTTCCTTAGGCCAGCCCATCAACATAATCAATTTCACCAATCACAAACCAAGCACCCAACAAAGTCTAGTAGCTGTAACCAACAGCTGTGCTATCCAAAGCTCTTAGCATTTCAAAGAGGCACCCCACAGGGGTAATTCATCTATTGATCCTAAGATTTTAATACCTGACTGTAACATCCTGTTCAGTAGGGTTATGAGGAACATTTGGTTGTGATGTTCTGGTTATCACTAATTAGTTAAACATTCCAACATAACTAGGGAAATATAGGCATTAGTAAATGTGTTCACACTGTCTAGCTAATTTACATTAATGAAATATATAATGTCACCAAATATGGATAATATGTTTATGACAAAATAAAACTAAATGATATCACATGTATTTACCAGCAGTGTTAAAAAGTCAGTTTTTGGAATAATCAATTAAAGAATATCTATATATTGAAGATATATTTCTTAAAATAAAAAAAACAAACAATAAAAGTACTTTTAATTTTAGAGAATATTTATTATGAACGACTTCATAGCAAACAATACCCTATGTTGAACCTCAAATAAAACGCCAGCATCACATCAACCTTTGTATCAAGGTGGAGCTACCTGCTTGTGAGACCAAACAGTCACCTTTTCCTGTGGGGCCTACCTAGGGGAGCAATCCACCAATCACAGGACCCCACCAGGCTGTCATATCCTGATAGATGAATTCAGGCTTATTGATTTTGTTTGCTGACTTTTCCATCAGACTGGTACAGTAATGGAGGATGAGTGAGTAGCTATGTACAACCACAACAGTTCAGCCCATCTGTACCATCAGCACTACCCAGAACCCAACTTACCATACCTGGGCATATGATGTCCTTACAATATGAGAGCTATGTCCTTCTACCATATACATCCAAGATTTGTGATCTTACAACATACCCCAGCAGATGTGACCTTACACCATATATACACAGCAAATGTGACTTTACACAATATACACACCCAATACAGTGACCTTACACCATATACATACCCAGAAAATGTGGCCTTACACCATATATATAACCGGCAAATGTGATCTTACACCATATATATAACAAGCAAATGTGACCTTACACACATCCAACAATGTGACCTTCCACCATATACACACCCAATACGATGACCTTACACCATACCAAAAGTCATTTATAATATCATTTAGATATTAACAATCTACATTCCTGACAAACATTATCTGTCTTCTAAACAGTATGAAAACAGCTGTGAAATTTAATGAAAAAGCACTTCAAATTAAGACATTGTTGGATGAATATTGACAATACTTAAGTAGGACTTTATTTTGTTTTCTTTTAATGTAAACCTGACAGTCCATGTTTGTTAACAGCAGTAAAGTCAACAACTTATACATGCGTAGTTGTTAATACAAGAACATGCCTAATATTGCTCCATGAATTATCAAAAAAAAAAAAAAACAAATTGACAAAATGTAAATTTTGTTAAACAGTATAAATTTTGCTAAAAATAAACATAGATATTGTTTAACACTGAAATGAACATGGATTTTTGGACAATAAATTAAACCTGAAAATGTTCACCTGATATTAGTTATGTGTAACAAGTCACCATTACACTCCACAGTCTGTGAGCCAGCTCCATCACCACAACAGATAACTTTTACTCCTAGCTAACACATACATTATTGATTGTACATAGACATTTATCTTTGTGACATTTGAGAAGCTGGCATACACTCTACATGTATTGGTACAACCTAGCTGAGATCAGACCTATTACAGGCAGGCCACTGAACTTTTTTTTTGTCTGGAGAAGCGAAACTAAGTTAAATTCTCTACCTGATAACCAATATCTATTGAAATAAAAAACCAGGGGAGGGAGGCTTTATTATTTGACAAGGAAAGCCACCTACCTAGTAGCAAAGCCTATTTCATCTTTCACCATACTACTGATACCCCAATACAGTAAAACTGGACAAGTTGAAACCTGGGAAACTTGCCGAATCATTTACCTGGGTATTTGTGTTTAAAACTGTTCTAACATACCAGACTATGCATGTCATTGATTTTTACTGTACACATGATGCTTTTTAGTATGTACTGTATTGTAAGCTAGAACGATTTTGTTTCAATTCAATTTTCTAAAACTAGAAAATGCAAGCTGAGTTAAGAAGTATTGTATATAAACATGAAAACACTCTCGTTGTCGATATACAACATCGTCATATACCAATTAACTAAAAGCAAAAACATTTCCTGAAATCTATTCCTAATCTGTCATACCATTTTATCACCATTTTGTTACTCAATTGCTGCAGAAAGGATGAGACCATTCTGTTGACAATAATTGAAGTATTTAATGTGAAAGTACTGTTTCTCGTTGGATGGCAATTACTGAAGTATTTAATGTGAAAGTACTGTTTCTCATTGGATGGCAAGTGATATTTCCACATTTCTCTTTTACTATCAGTTACAGTCCAAATATTTTCTGAAGAAGTGATACTAAATTTTTTAAAATAGATTTTGGTTTTATGAATCTTTTATTGGTCACTGCATTATCCTCTAAATTGTCTCAAACCACTCACGAGTCTGTAAAGCTATGTAAGTATAGCCGGTGTCTCAAAGGAAACTTCACAATGACGTCACATTATGGTAACCTAATACCAGAGTTCACTAACAGACTAGTAGTATCACTCATATTGGAAGATATTCAAATCTATGTATCGTTTTAACTCTACATTTCAATGTACATGTTCATCTCATTTCATGTAATTTTATAGAAGATAATGCAAAATGACAGGAACCAATTTATAATAATTTATCTCAGCCAGTCCTCACAATTCTTTATTTACAACATAATGTAAATCAACCATAATTTAAAAAAAATATGAAAAAACAAAGAAAAAAAAAAAAAAAAACGAAAAAATTTATAAAAATTTGTTCAACAGAAAATCTGCATACACTTTAAATCTCTCCAAGGTGACAACATAAATTCTAAGTTTTACTACAAATCAAAATAAATCCAAATTTCTTTGTAAATTTCACTCTAACATCTTAAAGTGATCTAATATAATATTCCTATGCACAGAATACCAATGATGATAAGATTTCTTGTTCACTTCAATGTTACTTAATGTGTGAATTTGTATCCTACAGTAGCTAGAGATGATTTGTTCTGTAGGGGGAGACTGTGAAATGTTCCTTCTGTGTCACAACCTAGACTAACTGGCTGATCCTTTGTTACAAATATAGTTCCCAAGTCCTCATGTCATTAAAGAATATAATTACAGCTTTTCACCCATAAAGCAAACCCATTACATGTAGCGTGAAGTAAAACATGAACTTAACACAAGAATTCATTTTCCATCTGAATAGACTGATTTCTCAAACTGGCAAGAATTTTTTAAGATACATGTATCTATGTAATCTCCTTATAAAAACTGAATTCATTACTATGGTAACAAAAGCAAACTATAGATTTGCTTAAGTATATTGTAAAAAAAAAAATCTATATCACAAGATGTAATTTTAACTTCATACAGCTTCTTAAAACGAGGATGTACCAAACAAGGCCATGTCATTACAAACTTAACCAAATAAGGAAGCTTATCACAATTTTTTGAATATTTTAAAAGTGCTCACAGCACTCAAGGAAAAGAGGGACCAACAAAAAAAAAAGGGGGGCAAAAAAAAAAGAATCATCACAACCAGGTAAATTGTTAAAATGGTTTTGAATTTCTCCATTATATTGTGTTGAGTTAGACATCTCTTTCAGTCACAAAGCCGAACAGATGTTCCAAGCTGATCCATCTAATGGATACCTGAAGGTGTGTCTCAACAAATCATACATGTATCTCATATATGCCATCTCAAGCTTTACCTAGAAAATCTACACACCTGTGATTAATATATATACCCTCCATCAAGGAGGTTAAAAATTTAATTCTATTAAGATATCCAACCATTGGTTTATGATTCATATTATCCCATTCCAATCAATTTCTATTACTTGTATTTCTATATCACTTTCATCCATCATGTTTTAGCATTTTAACTGTTATATACTGCATAACTGTAAAACTTATATCATTGAGATGTTAAAGTGTACTGTGCAACATTGATAATACAGTTATGTACAAATACATACTCAGGTGTGTTAGACTTACAAAAACTTGGTTATCAGTGCTGAAAAATATACCATCTGTTCGAACAGGTACTGTCTAAAAATGATTAACATATTTCTTTATATGTTTCTCAAAGTATTTTCAACGATGTTAACAAGATAACAATGTATCTATTCTGTGCATTATAAAACCTCATTTACATAAACTGAATATTGTTGTAAATGGCTAAAAGGTGTTGTGTACCTGTAATTAGATGTTACCTGGTGCCAATGTTCACAAACTTCAAGATGTTTTTAAATTAATTTCTCTGTCCTAAAAAGCTGTACCCGCGCGTGGCTAACAGTAAAACCATTGTGAAGATGCTACCTATTTTGTATGACTAGACAGTGATCAAGGAGATGCAAAGCTGATCCTAAGAAGTTCTTGGTCATTTACATACACTTAAAAGGGTGTGTGTTTAACTGTAAAGGATGGGGGGACAACAGTAGCCCACCTGGCTACCATTGTGTCCTTTCTCACCTGTCCACACAGGTAATTACAAACACGCCCGATCAACAAACTTTAAGAACAGATTTGCTGCTGAACTTACACAGGCAACATAATTTTCTTTTAATTTATAGCAAACAGTATAATGGTTTTGGACATATTTTGATGCTATTTTCACAAAACAATATAAATGAAGAAACAAAATCATCCCATCACTTCGTCCATTCCTGTCATAAAATTTCCTTAGAGGAGATAGCAAATTCCTTATTAACTTAAACTGTGTACAGTATTGATTCAAAGAACTGTAAGAAGTTTCAAATATTCGACTGATTTAAGAACATGAAATTACATCCCCCTCCCCGAAAATCCTTAAAAATCATATTTAAACTTCTGATTTACCTCTGTCTAAAAAAAAAAACCACACAGAGGTTACCAAAATTAAAGAAAATATAAAAAAAAAAAAAACAAAAACAATAACATGATAAAACAAATAGAATTGATAAACAACACACCTACATTACTTGTAATTATATATATACAAATGTAAACTTACCAAAAGGGAAAATGCAGAATTCCTTCAGCATCTTGATAATATATATATATATAAGGTCACTTTACAGATTCCTCATCAGAGGTAAACACAGCCATGTATCCCTATCAAGCTAGTTACTGTTACCAAGTCAATGCTAATATTGAGGTTACACCTTGATCATCACAGGTATTTAAAATAAACTCTTATTTGTATTGGGAGGGCCCAGGTAAGATCTACCCCTAACTGGCAGATTAGGGCTGGCTTCACCTTCCTTAGGCCAGCCCATCAACATAATCAATTTCACCAATCACAAACCAAGCACCCAACAAAGTCTAGTAGCTGTAACCAACAGCTGTGCTATCCAAAGCTCTTAGCATTTCAAAGAGGCACCCCACAGGGGTAATTCATCTATTGATCCTAAGATTTTAATACCTGACTGTAACATCCTGTTCAGTAGGGTTATGAGGAACATTTGGTTGTGATGTTCTGGTTATCACTAATTAGTTAAACATTCCAACATAACTAGGGAAATATAGGCATTAGTAAATGTGTTCACACTGATTTACATTAATGAAATATATAATGTCACCAAATATGGATAATATGTTTATGACAAAATAAAACTAAATGATATCACATGTATTTACCAGCAGTGTTAAAAAGTCAGTTTTTGAAATAATCAATTAAGGAATATCTATATATTGAAGATATATTTCTTAAAATAAAAAAAAACACAAACAATAAAAGTACTTTTAATTTTAGAGAATATTTATTATGAACGACTTCATAGCAAACAATACCCTATGTTGAACCTCAAATAAAACGCCAGCATCACATCAACCTTTGTATCAAGGTGGAGCTACCTGCTTGTGAGACCAAACAGTCACCTTTTCCTGTGGGGCCTACCTAGGGGAGCAATCCACCAATCACAGGACCCCACCAGGCTGTCATATCCTGATAGATGAATTCAGGCTTATTGATTTTGTTTGCTGACTTTTCCATCAGACTGGTACAGTAATGGAGGATGAGTGAGTAGCTATGTACAACCACAACAGTTCAGCCCATCTGTACCATCAGCACTACCCAGAACCCAACTTACCATACCTGGGCATATGATGTCCTTACAATATGAGAGCTATGTCCTTCTACCATATACATCCAAGATTTGTGATCTTACAACATACCCCAGCAGATGTGACCTTACACCATATATACCCAGCAAATGTGACTTTACACAATATACACACCCAATACAGTGACCTTACACCATATACATACCCAGAAAATGTGGCCTTACACCATATATATAACCGGCAAATGTGATCTTACACCATATATATAACAAGCAAATGTGACCTTACACACATCCAACAATGTGACCTTCCACCATATACACACCCAATACGATGACCTTACACCATACCAAAAGTCAATTATATCATTTAGATATTAACAATCTACATTCCTGACAAACATTATCTGTCTTCTAAACAGTATGAAAACAGCTGTGAAATTTAATGAAAAAGCACTTCAAATTAAGACATTGTTGGATGAATATTGACAATACTTAAGTAGGACTTTATTTTGTTTTCTTTTAATGTAAACCTGACGGTCCATGTTTGTTAACAGCAGTAAAGTCAACAACTTATACATGCGTAGTTGTTAATACAAGAACATGCCTAATATTGCTCCATGAATTATCAAAAAAAAAAAAAAAACAAATTGACAAAATGTAAATTTTGTTAAACAGTATAAATTTTGCTCAAAATAAACATAGATATTGTTTAACACTGAAATGAACATGGATTTTTGGACAATAAATTAAACCTGAAAATGTTCACCTGATATTAGTTATGTGTAACAAGTCACCATTACACTCCACAGTCTGTGAGCCAGCTCCATCACCACAACAGATAACTTTTACTCCTAGCTAACACATACATTATTGATTGTACATAGACATTTATCTTTGTGACATTTGAGAAGCTGGCATACACTCTACATGTATTGGTACAACCTAGCTGAGATCAGACCTATTACAGGCAGGCCACTGAACTTTTTTTTTGTCTGGAGAAGCAAAACTAAGTTAAATTCTCTACCTGATAACCAATATCTATCGAAATAAAAAAAACAGGGGAGGGAGGCTTTATTATTTGACAAGGAAAGCCACCTACCTAGTAGCAAAGCCTATTTCATCTTTCACCATACTATTGATACCCCAATACAGTAAAACTGGACAAGTTGAAACCTGGGAAACTTGCCGAATCATTTACCTGGGTATTTGTGCTTAAAACTGTTCTAACATACCAGACTATGCATGTCATTGATTTTTACTGTACACATGATGCTTTTTAGTATGTACTGTATTGTAAGCTAGAACGATTTTGTTTCAATTCAATTTTCTAAAACTAGAAAATGCAAGCTGAGTTAAGAAGTATTGTATATAAACATGAAAACACTCTCGTTGTCGATATACAACATCGTCATATACCAATTAACTAAAAGCAAAAACATTTCCTGAAATCTATTCCTAATCTGTCATACCATTTTATCACCATTTTGTTACTCAATTGCTGCAGAAAGGATGAGACCATTCTGTTGACAATAATTGAAGTATTTAATGTGAAAGTACTGTTTCTCGTTGGATGGCAATTACTGAAGTATTTAATGTGAAAGTACTGTTTCTCGTTGGATGGCAAGTGATATTTCCACATTTCTCTTTTACTATCAGTTACAGTCCAAATATTTTCTGAAGAAGTGATACTAAATTTTTTAAAATAGATTTTGGTTTTATGAATCTTTTATTGGTCACTGCATTATCCTCTAAATTGTCTCAAACCACTCACGAGTCTGTAAAGCTATGTAAGTATAGCCGGTGTCTCAAAGGAAACTTCACAATGACGTCACATTATGGTAACCTAATACCAGAGTTCACTAACAGACTAGTAGTATCACTCATATTGGAAGATATTCAAATCTATGTATCGTTTTAACTCTACATTTCAATGTACATGTTCATCTCATTTCATGTAATTTTATAGAAGATAATGCAAAATGACAGGAACCAATTTATAATAATTTATCTCAGCCAGTCCTCACAATTCTTTATTTACAACATAATGTAAATCAACCATAATTTAAAAAAAAATATGAAAAAACAAAAACAAAAAAAAAAAAAAAAAAAAACGAAAAAATTTATAAAAATTTGTTCAACAGAAAATCTGCATACACTTTAAATCTCTCCAAGGTGACAACATAAATTCTAAGTTTTACTACAAATCAAAATAAATCCAAATTTCTTTGTAAATTTCACTTTAACATCTTAAAGTGATCTAATATAATATTCCTATGCACAGAATACCAATGATGATAAGATTTCTTGTTCACTTCAATGTTACTTAATGTGTGAATTTGTATCCTACAGTAGCTAGAGATGATTTGTTCTGTAGGGGGAGACTGTGAAATGTTCCTTCTGTGTCACAACCTAGACTAACTGGCTGATCCTTTGTTACAAATCTGATAGTTCCCAAGTCCTCATGTCATTAAAGAATATAATTACAGCTTTTCACCCATAAAGCAAACCCATTACATGTAGCGTGAAGTAAAACATGAACTTAACACAAGAATTCATTTTCCATCTGAATAGACTGATTTCTCAAACTGGCAAGAAATTTTAAGATACATGTATCTATGTAATCTCCTTATAAAAACTGAATTCATTACTATGGTAACAAAAGCAAACTATAGATTTGCTTAAGTATATTGTAAAAAAAAAAATCAGTCTTCTGAGGCCAAAGTTCTGCTTATCAATTTTTCACTGAAAGGTTGTTAATTTTCAGCTACCGGGATGTCTACTGCATACCATTATAAACAAATTTGTTTCATCTTCATTTTATCTTCTGCGGATGAAAGAAAACGGTTATAATGCGTAAAAAATAATTTCCTCCCATTGAAAATTTGCAGTTTCTGTTCATGGATGAAAAGGGCAAAAATTTCCTAGTTTACAGTAATATAGCATTAACTCATAAATGTTAAAATCACGTATTTTAAGTGTATTTCTGTATCACATGTTATAATTTTCCATGGGCATTATCTATAGCCTCAATGACAAAACTTGGTAAAAATGTGGCTTAAGATCTTCATCAGATGGTCCACTCCATACTTGCTGGAAGGCCATGTCTTTTTGCCTGCTACAGAAGCTGACAACTTTATCTTAATGATGGGTGATTTCCTGTTACCACTAGACGGCCCCACTCCCCCATAGCTGGAGCATGGGACAGCCTGGTCCTTTGTGTTCAGAGTGAAACTGGGAGGTAGGTTGTACCTACACAAAACACATTACATAATTGTTTATATACTTGTTTACACTTTTATCTCTGACCTCTAAAGGTACTGGTAGTGGCGTGGGAGGTGGTATTAGTTTATTTTTTTTAATTTTTTCCCTTACACATACAAATTTTAACTGATTAAAGCCTTACTATCAAATCCTAGAAGGGCTAACCTTCTAAATGTTGTCCTTCAAATCCTTAATCTCATATTCAGGGGTGTTCTGAGAGCTGCATACTTTTCTGTTCAGCTCATCAGCAGATACATACAGATGGTACAGACATAAGATCCTTCCAATTTAGATTGACAATTTGATTTTAAAAATAATCTCTTCATGGTGACAGAACAGCCAACAGTTCCTGATCAGTGCCCCCAACACCAGCTAATTTGACATTTCCTTAAACCTTTGTACTATTTACCTTGTCCAGTATGACATGTTAGGGATAACATCAACTCCTACATGGATCTACCCCTACTGTTATGTACACATCCCTTTCTCTGCCAACTCCCTCCTAGTCAGGACTCAGTAGACACAGCAGGATATCATGAGGAGATAATCACCCTATTACAGTTACTTTCCTGGAGATTACACAGGCACTTCTTACACATGAGAGGCTGGGGAATAGATCCCTTCCTGGTGTCTCATGACACCTGGTCCGATCCCATCCTCCTCCTGTAATTTAGGGGCTGCAGGCATTTCCCTTTTACTAATAAGAGATGCATGTTAATTGTTAAGTAAAAGAGCTGGAATAGGCCTGTCCTTGTTAATCTGAACATTGAAATCTACCCTAATTTCTGCAACAAGTCCCTTCCTACTATAGATTTAATATAAATCTGACAAGTATGTTGACTTTATAGAACTAATCACCAACACATTGTCCTCAGTCTAGAAATATCACAATTATGATACAGAAATGGGTGATAACACAATTTACTACATGTAGAGAATAATTACATAAAGGAATTTCAAAATCTTTCATAGGATTTATAATTTGGGATAATTTTCTGCATTTCAAACACTGCTACAGCTTCTCAAATTTCAAGATTTTCACAATACATTTTTATTTGAATATCTGCTAAACAAATTGATGATTTCAGTAATTCAATGAAAATGATGTAATCAGCATTTTAGAAACGAAATTACAAGGATTTGAAACTCAAGATATCACACCCATATTTATGGGATTGATAAATCATATTCTCAAGACTGTTTATGTTAATGATGAAAACACTGTTTAATGCTTATAAGACTGTTTATGTTGAGTTGAACTTATACCTACATTATTCACACAAATGATAATCTTGAATATGTAAAAGTACAAACATATTTCCTAAATGTCAATTATGTTCCACATTTATTTACCAAAGCTTACAACAAATCTGATAAGAGAACCCGGACATAGATAAAAATGTTATATTATACAGTCTGTCACAACATCATTGAACAAAGCTTTTCTTTGTTTCCACGACCACCCGCCATATATCTTTATACTCTGTACCTTTATTAAAAAAAAAAAAAAAATTAGACCTCAGATGTCCTATCTTAAATCAAGATAAAAAGTCTTTGTTAGTTTCCTACAATTACTGACGGACATTCTACAACAGCTGAACTGTTTCTTAATTTTAATAAGGGCTATATTTTATGTGATTGTCTCCCTTGGTATCACAGGATGTAATTAACCTCTGGATCATTTTTGGATATGAATACCAGAAGAAACATATGTTGGATTATTTCTTATCTGTGGCTTATCATCAACCATTCCCTGAAGGTGGGCTAAGTTTCAACTTATAAAGACTTCATTTTGACAACCTCACACCTTTGAAAACAACAATGACAAAAATGTTTCTTTAATTCTGGTTGGAAAAATATGAAACTTCAAAATTGTCATGGTGGGTCAGAAATGATATGTATTTCCTTAGCCTTTTAAAAAAGCAGGATTTGCTATTTTTTTTTTTTTTGGAAGTGGGGGGGGGATGTAGTCATAAAGATTCCTTCTTAACATTATTTTGTGTACTGATACACACCTTTACATTTCAAAATTATTTTTTATTATCTAAACAACAATAAGAAATCAATTATTTCCTGAAGATAAAAGTTAAAAATTATACAACTGATGCTTGAAAATTATTGTAATTTTTAAAAGCCTCCCTTAATCAGACGGGATCTATTTAACAGGAGTTCTATATAATATGAAATTTCCTAATATAAAATTCTAATACATTAAATCAAATACAAACGAGACATCAATGATGTTTCATCATGTACACCTTTACATCAAAAACTATGAACATTTTACACATATCATAATGAGCTTTGGTTTTATTTTCAAGACAACAGATTCATGACAGTATACATATCTCGTCCTAATGTTTTCTGACATTACGGGAGCGCGCATCGCAAATCAAAAGCCCTCTGTCATTTTACCGAACTCTTTTATTCGTGAAATTAGAGAAGTTACCAGAACGTTGTTTCGCACTCATCAGTCTTGCGCACGCTATCTGAATTTTAGGGAAATTGCATTACTTCAATATACCATTAATCAATCCCACTTTTGGTTGGTTCTGTGCTTTTCTTACAATACACAGGAAGGGATCCTATATCCAGTCTGGGGGCCACAAAAAGGGTCCAAAGAATTGACAAAATATTCTATTTGGAACCAGTCACTAAAGCTTTCAATACAGGGTAAACAATGTGGTGGCATTTTCTCAAAATAAGACCTCAATGCACGCACATATGCAAAAACAATTTAGGTAATGACACATGATATAATATATGGGTTGTGTGCCCTAGAAACCACCTTTATTAAAGCGCTGTAACTATCACTCAGGAACGATTTTACATGACGATCGTTATTCTTCCTGGCACATTACGTTAATTTTTCGTATCTTTTAAGGAAAATGTATTCCGCTAATAATAAAGCACAAGGTATGGTAACGACACTTGAGGATTGCATACAAATACTAAAATATTCACATTGATGCTGTTTATACTCCAGGAATATTCAACTTTATATTATCAAGTGGAATTGCTATATACCAAACAAGGCCATCAATGGAATATGCATATATGTATACCTACATGAAAAAGAAATGCTTGGTTTTAGCTTTATATTGGCCAATTAAGCATGGCGGAAAATCCCTAATATGGTAGTTTAGTAAACCCACTTATGACAAAACAATACATACAAACTTAAAGATACAAAATATCTAATCAATTTTTTTCAGAAAAAGAATGAAATTGTAATCCTACAATGAAAATAATTCATAATGAAAAGAAAACACATATATCATGCATTAATAACATATAATGTAAAATTGCCCAATTTTGGTATGATTACTGTGATTCCCCAAGGGTACCCCCCTATAGTGGCTGATGCTACCTGATTGTGGAGATGGTGGGTTTAATGAAATTACAAGCCTAACACTGGCGGGAGATTTATGGTTACAATGAAAACCAGGAGCATAGTTATGTTCCAAATATCATAATTGTACCAATAAAGACCAGTCAATATTCAGCCAAGCGTGGAATCCAAATCTCCAAGAACACTGAGGCTTCCGTGCAGGATGACTTTCCATGATGGTTTTCTTCGGCAGCAAAAGTGACATCACAACGTGATTACAGGACCATGCCATCTTTTTTTTCTTTCGTTCGGATTTATTTGCACTGCATTTGATAAATATCAAATTATCTTTCTCCCCAAACACAAAGTGCTATATTTTGTTGCAGATCATCTGAATGGTTTCATCCTTAGTCATGTGAAATATTTTGCATAATTGTTGGATATGATTAGGATTACTCACGATTAGTGTGGACCAGTCTCTGGTCGTGATAATGCCAGAGTTTATTCAATGTTTCGGAAGTTATTTACCGATGGTACGCCAGATGACATTAACGTTGATTTGCTTCCGTTACATCCGCACATTGATGAATGAGCTTTTTGTTTCATTTTTTCTCCTTCAAAATCTAGATATGTCAATCAAAGTATAGTTATGTTAAGACAGACGGGCTTTTACCACAAGAAGCTGATGTACCATTGCAGCTATGAATATATGATTTATCTAGTACTTTTATCTTAGAAAATGCACCAATTCAAGTATTTATATTGCTTTCAGTGTTAACATTTATGTTATATTAGAAACAAAATTAATTGACTGACCTTTGTACTGTTTACAGTGCCATCCTATCTATCGCAACAACAATTTACTATTGTGTTATATTGTGCTTTGGGATGCAGTCAAGCATTCTACAGGGTTTTCAAGTTTGTGCTAGCTACATAATGATATTTAATGTACCCAGGTTTTCAAATCTTTAAAATATCTTTCAATTTGGGGAAATAGCTGCCATGGCGATAGCTCAGCTGGTCAGAGTATAGACCTATTTAAAGGTTTAATGCTGAGAAACAGATTGGCCTGTGGTATTGTGGTTGTTTCCTTGGGATGGCATATGATGGACCTCCCTTATGTTGTTCAGTGAAGTAGCGATAAGCTAATACAAGGAGACCTCAACACAAAATGTCCCTGGCTACGTTGATGGGACAATAAACCAAATAATTAACAACACTGCCATTAATTATGACACTCAATTAAAGTGATGACATTGAAGCAACACATTATTTTGAAACGTCACGATCAGAAGTCATTGACCAATAAATGATGTCTGAGTTTATGAAATTTGTGGATAACTTACCCCTTCAGGGGTAGAGATAATTAGGGTTAAATGGTTGTCTCAGGAGTTTCCTGTACTATAAATTACTTACACTTTGTGTGATCTATCCAAGATATACACATTGAATACATGTAATATGTGGGTTTGATTTCACTGGGATTTTTTTATACGTAACAAAAGAAGTAAACTTTCTCTGTGGTAATAACTATGATGCCTTATACTTGATATATATTCCATCTGAATCAAAGAGACAGAAAATAAACTAAGACAGATGCTAAATATTGTCATCTGAGAAGAGGAATTTTCAGGTTGTCTGGAATTGCTATGAAGGGTGGAACAGAGTAAGGACAATATCAACAGAAAAAACTTGCTCCATATCTGGCAACAATCTTGTCCAAACAACTTCTTGTAGTCAATGTGTTATATGAGGTACATTTGTACAATGTCAAATCAAGAGCTTAAATTTAAGTATACTTATATTACTGTCCCATGTGCATACCATGGAGCTCATGTGTACAGATCTTAAGTGCCAAGTACATGTAAACCTGCTGTAGGTTAGGGACCAGAAAAGGATTGGCTTGTTAAAACCCAAAAGACATATTTGTAGGTCAGTTTTCTCAAATAAAAAGTTTAAGGGAATACCAATGGTTAAATGACATAACAATGTTGAGGAAAGATTTTTCTTATAATACAAACTTCGACCCTGTGAGACATAAGGATGTATTTTCCCCTTTGGGTGCCTCCGGAGACATGATTAGGAGTCATAGGTCATACCTTTACAGTGAGGTGATACTACTTAACCCAGAAATCACCAGACTGAGGCTGATGAGGGGGAGAGAAGTGATTTACCCATATGATGTGTGTGCCTTTTACATACAAGAGACAGGTGCAACTGTCACATGTTCCCAGATTTCGATTAGACCTTGATCTGGTAATATGATTTTAAGATATAGTTCTCTGAATTACCCTACCTCTTTACTGCTGGTGGGTCTTGGCTTCAGAAGCTGGGCCCAATCTGACACCAGCTTACACTGCTACTGAAAGGCATCTGTGTTTTCTAATGAAACTTTTCATTACACTTGGGTGTATAATAACTGTGGTGATCATTTGTTAAGTGTATTCATTTAAAACTTAAAAGGATACATGTTATTGGCAGCATAGTAATTTTTGTTAGTTATAAATTCTTACCAATTATAGAAAATCTTTACAATTATCTAGTTAAGCTTAATTAAGTATTTACCATATAAAGTATTACTTATTAAGAAAGTGGAAGTGATGCATATTATTATGCTAAATATTTTCAGAATTCAATTGTTGAAATTTTGAAGTAGTTTTGAAATGTTTATAGTATCAATATGTTTATGAATTTAAATAAAAATGTTTCTACAGCATTGGTAAAAAAATGAGGATAAACAAGAGATAAATTGCTGAGTTTTAATTTTTGAATAAACAACTGTTTTCTGTGTGAGGTTACTGATATACACGGTACAGTGCTGCATTACATGCATTCTGTGGCCATGCACATCAATTACATGTGCACACCATAATTTTCTTATTCTTAGTTGATGTCGCCCAACATCGTAGTCGGGACAACAACAAACAAACACGGTAGAGCTGATAACAACCAATCAAACGCTAACGTTACTATGACTGCAAAATCTTTACGTTAAATCTTCACTACAAAAGCTAAACTTGTGCATCGTCATTTGTTCACATCCTGATCAACAATGAAGATCTGAGAATGGTTCATGCAACAACAAATCCCTCACAAAGATTGAAATTTTGATGGATGTTCTCAAGATAATCTGGAAAATCTACCTCTGTTTTTGGGATTTTTTTTATCTACTGTAAAGAATGGTGGTATAGGCATTCGTCTCTTTCTGTTATCAACTTAATGTGTGAGAACATTCCTTATGACTACAAACAAGACTTGGCCAATAGGAGGGGTAAAAAGAAAGGGAAACCCTTGGTACAACAGTATAATACATCTCCAAACCTTGTCATTAAAAATCTACACTGAATATCCTGAAGTTTGACTTACTGGTTAGGAACATGTTAACACCAGAACTCATAATTGCTAATTAAAGAAAAGTGTGTAAAATAATCTGATAATTTGAAATTATTCCCATAATTTTCACTATATATGAAAAGATCCTTTTCACCTAACACATTAATCCTAATTAAATTTCAATAATTCCTATTCAAACTGTAACTATGAAACATTGTGTTCCACAACCACCTAAAGTTGTCTGTTGTCACTCAAAGGACCTTGTCTGGAGTAGCCTTAATTCAAATATTCATTTGCATAAGGTCACTGCAAGTATTTCTTGGCTCAGAAATTTCTTGACCATGACCCAGACTTCATGTACCATGAGCATGAGACACTTAACTGCACTAGTATCACATTCCTTCCTCCTTTATCTGTGTTGCTATATTACTTAATTTTTACAAATTTTCAAATTATAAAACATTGTATAGTATTCTGTATGAAGTTGACAGGGCATTTAGCTTCCCCAATCTTTTCTTACACAAAGATGCACATAATGATGGCAATAAAATAAGCGAGATCCAGTTCTGAATGAGAGAGAATAATCTGGGAATCCTGCCTAGTCACCTCCATCATTAACCCTCATATCACTAATATATTTGTTCTCGACATCAACGTTCAAACAATTCATCAAAGAGGAACATTGCAGAAGGGATATCAGTGTAAACCCTTATGCTAAATACATATTTGCTTTTAACTGTTGTGAAATATTCCGATTGGGGAGCAATGTAATTAAATCACAGGACACCAATCAGAAGTTACAAGTGGTTCCTTTGTCCTATACTCTCTAACCCACTAACAAGATACTTGTTAATCGTAGTGTCTAAAATAAATGGTTGTGTAGTCAGACGTTTGTAGCGTTGTGAGAAATAAAGTGTTACTGTAGAGCTGTCAATAACAAAAGCACTAATTGCTATTGTAGTCAGATAATTTGGAAAAAAAATTGAGATTAGTTCACTTATTTTTTCATTTGTTATTCAAAAATCTCTTCTTAAATCTTGAGAGTTCAATATATCTAATAAGTTTCCACAAATAAATCAACAATTAAAATTCAAACTTGTTTAATGGTCAATATTTCACTCTCAACTACAATTTACTGAGGTTTAAAAAAGTTTCTTTTAATTACACTATATAACACTGTATATAGAAGTTTTCATGCTCAAAAGGTAACAGTGTAGATTGCAGAAATTCAAAGAAACTTGAAATATTGATTTCAGTTTCTATCCAGGGATGATGCCAAGGCAATTAAATAAGAATCGATGGTCCTGTTAAGTAATGTTAAATAGATTGGTACATTAATCACTGGAACGTCACCAACCCTTCAGCTGCCAATATCATGACATTGATCTCCTCAACACATGTCTATGAACAAATTCACCTTTCAAATTTGAGCAAATCCACCTTACCCTTGGGTGACTTTTCAAGTTAATAATAGGTTTTATCTTTAGAGTTGTTATTTAATCACCATTGTATTTCCTTATTCTTAACTACAATTTACAGAGTCATGTCAATTCGTATTTAATTTTGATATCGATCCATGTTGAGTTACTTAAGAAATTTCAAATTTCTATTTCTTGTTTTTATGATTGACAATTTTACCAAGAAGACATTGCTCCTTCAGGCATACTTAATGTAACAATAAAGAGGCCACATTAATTACACAATGTGGTCATTAGTCTTTATGAATGACCGATTGACCAATGGTCAAGGCAGTGACCACCATGTGCACTGACTATTGTCCATGAGGACATGTTCCCATCTTCCAGTGACATCTTCTGTGCCAGTGCCCCCATAGCCTTATGTAATATCATCAATGACCATGTGATCAAGCATTGACTGCTTGTTTCCAGGTAAGAAAAAATCTTCAGGCTGAATGACATTTTCCTAAATTGAAATACTACTTACTTTGTAAAGATAATATAAAATTCTGCAAAACTGATTGCAAAGTAAATCCAGAATTTCAACTGTGTTTTTTACAGTTATCATAATTGCTATAAGAACATTAAAGCTAACTGTTTTTAAGGGCATCAGTGGTCACTGTGAAATCCAACCCGCTGGTCAGTTTCTGATTATTTTTAGCTCTTTATAAGTATCCAGGACAATGGTGTCAGGCCAGAGCTGGTCACTTCTATTTGACACTGACCAGAGGTAGACGGATGGCCTGCTATCATTGTGATAAAGGACACATGTCTACCTGACTTCTAAATCAATTTCAGTAATTGGTTGATTTACAGCTAATTGTACATTAACCTCTCTCATTCCATGAGCAGCAATTTTCAAATTTAATCAACTCCTGATAAGGAAATGTTTAATTTATAGCCTATTTGTACACAGGTATCTGGTTATAATGAGATGCTAGAAAAATAGGACGTATAAGGCTGATTAGTTCAGAATCAAGGGCATTTGCTCTGCAAGATCTATTAAACAGACACCTGCTGGAAGGAAACATTAAAAGAAAACATCTCTCTCAATATTATCCAACTTCTTCAATTCTGATATGATTTTGCTTTATTTTTTAAATGCTAAAATTATTTCCTTCCATTTCCTTTTACAGTGAAGACACATAATTGTAATGTTAAGACATATGTAGAAAGCAGTAATATTTCTAGGAAATTGCATCTGTTTCTTTTTTTATGAAACATTGCTTCAACAGTGCATATTGCATTAAACAATTTTAAAAATACTAATACACACTGAGTTATTGATTCATGATGTGCCAATAGGGTTTTTTTTTTTTTGAAAAAAGGAATAGCTAAATTCTTAAGTTGTTGACCAAAAAACAATTAAAAACTCCACTGACAAAACAGGCTTTATTATCCTTCATGAGAAGACAGCACACAATCCTAATTGGAGCTTTAGCCCCTTGTTCTCTTTGATGACAAACATGAAAGTTTGCAATAGGTTAAGTTGATGTTGTAGTGTTATAGTGTGTTTGCTGTTCATCATTGCGTTTCATCATGGTTGGTTTCTCTAGTTATGGTCGTGCCATCGCTATGCCATGACAGTAATTGGTGGCAATTGTTGTTAGCTGGGTTTCCAAACTCAATCATTTTGTTTGTACTTATATGTTGTGTGGCTCTTTGGAGACTTTCTGCTGTGAGGTAGTCGTGCACCGACCAATAAAGTTAAAATCATGTGTCCCTTCGACGCCATGAAAAAATCAACAGGATGGAGCCAAGAGAGCTATATAGCAAACGTATCCACCTTCCATCCCAGCTTTTATTTTGTAGTGATAAGTGTCTATTGTATTTATGGCATAATCAACAGCATCCAAAGGTGTACCACCACTAGCTCATGATAAATGCTGGCCAACAGAATCTCATGCAGTAACAGTATTTTTCTCTTTTGTTCTCATTGGCGTGCATGGAGAGTTTAGAATGGAGGAATATCGAGATGTCTGACCAGGATAAAAGACTGCTAAAGGTCATGGTAGATAGGTGGAGGTTTTAGTTGATTGAAAGAGTTACAAAATTACTGTTGATAAACAAATGAAAGCGATTTCAGGTGGGTGAAGGTCACTGTAAGTAAATGTCACAGTATAGACAAGTGAAGGACATTGTAGATATTTGAAAGTCAAAGTATGAAAGTCAATGTAGGTAACTTCGTCCTGATGAGTGGCGTACAACAAGTTGTTGAACTGTCATTCAGGTAAATCTTCAAACACTGATCTGTTTACAAATCATTTCAAGGATTCACATGCAACTTGCTCATTTTAAAACAGCCGTAAGGTTTAATAGATAAATATAATTTTGTGTAAGGGAAAGCTTTACTGAAGACTGTTAACTATTATCAAATCACGTCCAGTTTATTTCAAATGATAGCGGAGTATATTTCGTGAAAAAGGCTAACTTTAATATATCATCTGATTATTCATTAATGCTTTAATTACATTAATATATTAAAATAAATAGCAACATTGAAATTTGCACATGGAAAAGCAATTAAACAATCATATCAGCAATCCTATACAGTCTGTACTTTTATTACATAACATGATTTAAATGTTACGGATATGATCTTAAGTGGTCTTTCATGTTTCTGATCAGGCTAAAACAAGGAATACATATTAACAAATATCTATCTAGTCAAACAAATAATGGTTTAGAAGTTAAAATAAAACTTCTTACCCAAAGGCTAAAAGAAGATTTTTTTAATCTACTACCATTTTATAAATAATATCCAGATAATCAGTTAATTTGATCTTCTATTATGTACACCATGCATTACTTTTGAAAAAATACTTAAATTATCTTTGAAAAAAGATCTTTAGGACTTTTTCAAAAAGAATGAAGAAAAAAAATGGGTTGAAAATTCAATATAAACTTGAAATTAAAGAGAGACACTTCCTGACAAAATCAAGATGGTCAATGGCATCAGTTTACCAAATAAGCACAGATTTTAACATTAACATCTACTTGTGATGATAAGATTTGCTACTACGGAGGACTTAGAAATCCACTTCTGAAAACAACAATGCTCAAAAATCTAGTATTTATACTATATTTCATCCAGGGACAAAAATATTAGATTGCATCAAGTTCTGCTTGGTCGTGTGTTGAGAACTGCCACTGGCTCATTGCCTTACATTGAGTGGTGTGTTTACACAATCAATATAAATCAAATAAATTCTATCACTTATTCGATTATTTCCGATCTCGCCTGGTATCAAAGGTATGGCTGCTATACAAAGGCACGTAATGACGTCGCACATGAATGGCGCTTCCCGTCTGTCATACAAGTTTATCAAGACATGCATCATTCAAATCGTGTTTTCTACAAGAAACTTCATTAAATACCAAAAAAAGATTCCCTTCTTAATATCAATTTGCATGTGCAAAGTAAAATAATACATATATATATTTGTGGCTTACTTAAAATTTAATGGTGCTTTTCACGCACTACACACTTCACAAAAAAGATTTTGAGATGTCGAATTGTTATAATATATGACATATATGTTGAGGTTAAAATATTTCTTTTATCTTAAAGTGTCAAGTATTAAAAAAAAAAAAAACACTTGTATACTGAAAGACATA
Source organism: Ylistrum balloti (assembly GCF_031769215.1). Lineage (NCBI taxonomy): Eukaryota > Metazoa > Mollusca > Bivalvia > Pectinida > Pectinidae > Ylistrum > Ylistrum balloti. The sequence goes on along the minus strand of NW_026782081.1, from coordinate 1,730,338 downwards.
TTTGGAAAGTTGGTGATCAGATTTGTTCAACATGTATTCCTAAAGACGTAAAATAGGAAAATCAAGGGAAAGTATACATAAATACATGATTCTCAACAAGATATCATTAAACATATTCATTATTTATTAATGATAAACCAATAAATAAGTTAACAATGTATATGATATTCTTTCATTAAAAACTGCAGTATTGACATATCTGTAAGTTCTGTCCAAAAAGAAAATTTCTTTTTTCTAATCAATAGTAAATGTCTAAGCACTGCATTTGGTGAAGGTATTTTTATCAAGAGTATTTATCTTGGCAAACAACAATATAATTTACTATGTAATGAAATTATGTAAAAGGACTCTGCAACTGTACCTAATGTGGCTGCCATCATAAATCGAAATAACTAGAAAACGTCCTTATCGATCTATGCAAATGGACGAGGATAACAGCATTCTTAATTCCCATCAGGGGGAAAAAACAACTCTCTGACATGGGCACTCATCAAAAATGTCATTTTCATAGTGCCTAAATCAAATAGAAGAGCAATTGTTTGGTAGGTATTGATATCATGTAGGCTGAAATACTATTGAGGTAAGTCCTGGCAATTACAGTGTTTAAATGAATTCATTGAAAAACATTGATCCTTTTTAAAGAAAAAACAGAAGAGAGCTGAGAAATATAAAATATTAACGTATAGATTTTCAACTCATGCTTATGCACTTTTAGAAGATATGACTAAATACTTTAATGCCCAAGATATTGATGGCAAACTGTAGTGACCTGAAAACTGATCTGATTTGTAAAATAAAAAATGCAATATATGTTCTATTAATAAATTGACCAAGGGAAACATATCCATTAATTAACAGCAGCATATTGCAAAAAAACCTCACAAAAAAAGAAGGTGGATTAAGTTCTCAAATAAAATTAAATGTTGTATGGGAAAAAAACATAACATGAGAAAAAATATCAGATTGTACGCTGTTTTACCACATCTAATCAATCCTGGAATGGATGGCTTCACGCTTTGCTAGAAACCTTTTCCTTGAGGATTTGTGTTGTCGATGCCGTAAAAAGAAAGTGAGTCTACACCAACAAGGTGGCTAGTGCTTACTGATGCAGGACATTAACGTAAAGAGCCAAGGTATTGTGTTACCATAAAATCGATGGTCGCGATTGGTTATTCACCAGGAACAATATCAGGTTGTGACAATCCTGCTATATGGATACATCAGCGAATCATCTTTGTCAGTGCCACCCAACTCAGTGTTGACCATGAGACACGTACAATGGCCAAACAAACATTGACTAAACAGTAATTGCCAGATTATATCAAAGAAATTTAGAGCCCCTACACCTTGGAACAAACACAATGTCATCTGACAAAACTATCACTGAAAGATTAAACCTAGGATTTTCAGGCATCGATACCTTGTAGTCAAGATGTGACGACCTATCACTGACAGATTAAATACAGGATTTTAACCAAGCATCAGCCATCAAGGAAATAATCTGCAGACTTGTGATGCCCTATTGGACATTTGTACGCGTGCTGTATGAGTGGGTATTCACAAAAGGTATTAGCATATGAAAGCTCCAGACAAGATATTAGAACTAATACCTTTGTGTTTTATTACAAGACGACTGTTAGTTACCCATGTGACAGGCACAGATAGCCTGACTTTGAATCACACTAATTGTCAATTTGAATAAATTTATCATAAAATCTTAATGCTTAACACCTTCAAATGATGGACATGCTTTTCTACTTTGGTTACTTTCAGCTTAAGTGATTTTTTAAAACTGAATTTTATCTTTCTCAATGGTTAGAAACAAAATTCACTTCTTTTTCCTATCTATGATATTATTTTAATTCTGGTAGATCATTATCCCATGTAACTTCTCCATGCAAATATAATCATGTAAAATTAGCATAGAGGTTTCCCTCAAAGTCCTCAGCTAAATTTGGTCTTTGAGTCAGTTATTCTTTGTGAATTTCAAAAGCCAGAAATATGCAAAAGAGCTTTTGAAATTTGCAATATTATGCTACATATTGTTCACACTATCAGAGTCTTGTAATTATCCTGTAATTAGCCCAGGGCCAACATACAAATTCTGATTAAAAGTCATGGGGTGAGCTTATTGCAGGTTGATGAAAACAAAAATGTACGCATAATTTTTAAGAAACAGCAATAAATACAGGTGGACTACAGTCATCAGATTAAAATATCTTAATTTCTATTTCAAATCTACCATAATATTGGGGAAATTTTTAAGCCTTCTGTATATAATCTTCCCTAGCACCATCGCCTTATACTGTACATATGTTTTAATTAGAGACATTCATATTGTAAAATATTTGTCACCTTACCTTATATGGCAAATGAGTATCTCAATGAAAAGCCTACTGGTACCAGACTAGGATATCAAATTAGGTGTGACATTGCTTTCTGCCAAACCTTGGAAAAGATTATTTCAAATTCTTCATGGACATTTACAGGACTGTGATACTTGGACCTTAAATGTGTTACATTTAAAAGTAAGATTGCTAACAGACCACATGGAAAAGCCCTAGTTGTTTCCATACCCTTTACTTTTCCCATCGACACTATTTTAATCATTATCTGAATCAGTGAATATTTCATTTATTTCTGAGACACCTACCATTACAGTCTTGATCAATCAGTGTTCCCATCACTCATGAGATTTCCTGATACACTGCAAATCAAGCACATTGGTGACCCCTCAGTCATGTCTGATATGGGCAATGTTTAAGTCATGTCTGATATGGGAAATGTCTTAGTCATGTCTGATATGGGCAATGTCTTAGTCATGTCTGATATGGGAAATGTCTTAGTCATGTGTGATATGGAAAATGTCTAAGTCATGTGTGATATGGGAAATGTCTTAGTCATGTGTGATATGGGAAATGTCTTAGTTATGTCTGATATGGGCAATGTCTTAGTCATGTCTGATATGGGAAATGTCTTAGTCATGTCTGATATGGGCAATGTTTAAGTCATGTCTGATATGGGAAATGTCTTAGTCATGTCTGATATGGGAAATGTCTTAGTCATGTGTGATATGGGAAATGTCTAAGTCATGTGTGATATGGGAAATGTCTTAGTCATTGGTGATATGGGAAATGTCTTAGTCATGTCTGATATGGGAAATGTCTTAGTCATGTCTGATATGGGAAATGTCTAAGTCATGTGTGATATGGGAAATGTTTAAGTCATGTCTGATATGGGAAATGTCTAAGTCATGTGTGATATGGGAAATGTTTAAGTCATGTCTGATATGGGAAATGTCTAAGTTATGTGTGATATGGGAAATGTTTAAGTCATGTCTGATATGGGAAATGTCTAAGTCATGTGTGATATGGGAAATATATAAAACAATGTAAAACTTTCATGTTTATGAAAAGAATAAGTGTGACTTTATGAGTGCTAGAATTCAACAATATACATAATAATATACTGTACTTTCATTTTTAATATCTACTGTCAACAGTTGTTACCAAGGCAACTTAGTGAGGAAACAAAGTCGTTGGAATAAATTACAAGGGACAATAATCCCAGAATGTATCTAGTAAGCACCTGCAGTGGCGTTTTTCAGAGAGTGAGTTTCATAAACAACAACTAGAATAAGGTTTAATGTATATCTTTAGAAGATGGCATTTAAGGCCAGGTGTTGCTCAGGTTAGAATGAGAGTATAAAATGTTTTGGTACCCTGTAAGATTTGTTTAATGTCTGTAGGTAATTCCCATATAGACCTTTGGTTATGATGACATTACATAAACAAAGCATCAAGTCTTAATCTAGCTAGAGTAGATAAAAAGGAAAACCTATTTCTTCTACATGAAATAATTTCACATACAACAAGGAAATAATCCCCGGTCAACAGATACACTACAATTTTTTTTCTGTAAATAGAACAATTGTGAATGTGTAATTTTCCTGTATTTAATTACTGATACAAGATTTGGCTCTATCATCCTTTAGATTCACCTTAGTGAAACAGTTAATGATCATTATCAGAAATGATTCACAATCTCAAATTACTGAAGATCTTCAGACCAGATTCCAGCACACCTTTTCATCTCTGATTGGCAGACCAGGTGGATGATAATGTATTGATCTGTCTCAGGTGTTTCTACCACAACTTTACACGAAGCGTCTGTAACTCCACCATCAATATTTAATACGCCCATTACCTGTTCTGTAGCTGTAATCTCTACATTGGCTCCCTGCTCAATGTTCTCATTATGATTTATTGATAAAGAATTAGTCTCACCAGTTGTAAATAATAACACAAACAGCTCCTGAGAGGTAATCAATAACTCTGTATAATGAACCTCCCTAGATATCCCTTATGCTTCCTATATTTTGTGGAAACATTTGCTTATATAAACTTATCTACACAAACATACTTTTGTTCCTTAAGACAAATTTCATCACATCTCAGGAAATGGATACAACCCTGTCTCGTACACATATTTTAAAGATTGTTTTTTTTTTTTTTATTGTACACCAGTTTTTATCATCACAATTTTAGGATTTTTTTAATGATAATTAGATATACAGTTTCTATTTTTACTCATGCGTTTGATTTTCGGAAAGCATTGTAATACTTAAAATTAGACTCTTTACAAAAACGATAATTCTCTCTGAGAGAAATTAGTAAAGATTATCAGCTTCAAATTACTGTTAGTCGACACTGATTGTTGTGTCTACCACCCATCGCTGTTTTGATCGCTTGACCTTCCAAAGCCTCGTTTTAACCCACCATTTTCATATTATTTCTCACTATGTACAATTATATAATTAATCAAAACTTAATTTGCAAGCCATGTTTCAATTTTTACTTTGTAAAATGACCTCTTGTTTCACGCTATACATGTGACAGAGCATAATATATTTATTTGAATTAATCTGAATCTAAAACTGCATCCACAAAGACATTTTTTACACTTCTAAATGATAATGATATCTATTTGTGTTGAGTCACTCTTATCTGAATTTTTTGACGCTGTTCATAAAATGGTTATGGAAACTTTATAATATCATAATAAACAAAAGTACACTATTTTTAACAAATCTTTAAATGCTATAGTGCTTTTAATCAGCTATGAAATGAATATCTAACCATTTAGTAGTCCTTTTCATGAAATGTACAGAACAGAATCGGTTAAATTATGTCTGATCCCCGACAGGTCAACTTGTTTCGCTTCTACATTCCTTAAACTGGCCAAATATTCATGTCTCCTGCATGGTCAGTTTGGAGATGCTCTACTCTTTTTAAGTTTTATAGAATAGATATGCATTAGATTATGCCTAATCTTATAACAAAGGGAGATAACAGAATGGAAAGGGAGGTAATTTTATAGTACAATCTTATTCTATGTGTACATCTAGTCCTAATGGGTTGTGAGTTCATGATCAATTCAAATTAAAAGCTGCAATATCATCAGTCAGCCTGTCAGCTCAAATGGTATGATTTTTCTGTCTTGAGTGAATGTTTGATGAGCAATATATCATTATTATAAAACAGCATCTGCGTTCAATGATAATCATCACAAATTTTCACCTACTCCATTTCTTTTTTGCCATTTCCTGAAGAAACACAAAGAAAATGCAAAACCTCTCCTTAGAAAACAATCCATCCTCTATTGGAGAAATTCACTTCGTTCTATAAATGGGAAAAAAAAGCCGTCAAATTCCAATAAGGAGTTTTTAGCTTTATTTTTTTCATAATGCGAAAGTCTGGACTTTCTTAACAAAAGATAAGAAGTGACAAAACATTCATTTTAATGGCTATCATCTTGTTTCAATGTAATTAAATATGTGTTACCTGTTTGATCTACAATTTTCAGTTGAAAAAAAAAGCTGACAAATCTAACTAATCTTTCACAGACAGGACTCTAAGGATGAGGCGCCTGATTGAATTCAGAATTCACCTATCGCAGGAAAAAAGACAGATGAGGTCATTATGAAATTATACAGAAATAACGACGGTTGGCACGAGCCAGGATTAAGTTCAGTATTGGTCTTTGAATATAATTTGTCCTTTAATCACCTCTAAGTTACCCGGTTGCTTGAGGGTGAGTATGCGGATTCCAGCTCACCTGGGCGAACTTGGTGTAATTACACTTCAACTATTCAGTCTGGTGCCTGAGTGTTAACACCTCCTTGACAATTCACAAAACAGTTGGCTCTCGATGAGATTTTCACATCTTCAATCCAGCTAGTCCCTTTGATTTTCAAATTGACAAGAAAGTCTTCAAAGATTTAAGTCTGCAGATTCTTAATTACGATGGCAAACAATGGAATCCAGATCGGTGCTTGAATCTGTCACTAGACGCTAGACTCCAGAACATTGTTTCATTGGTTCGAACAGAAATCACGTTGAAGCGGCTGATTAAGGCTGACAAAAGACCAGTGTAGCTCGACTCACCTTAGGAGGGTTGTCTTACGGCTTGGCCACTGTTCTTTCAAACCATTAAAGTGAGTTAATTCTAGGTTTCTAGACCCCCCTGATTGAAGAAGGAAGCATATTTCTAAGAAACTAAAAGAGCAACTGTAATTAAGGTGGTCGGCCCAGGGTAAATTGCAAACGTTTTTCGTCACCTGAATCCTGTCGTGGTGATTGTTTTTTATTCCCCATGATTCACACTGATTGCTGGCTTTCTTTCTATTGTTCTTTTGGTTTTGTTCTGTGTTTTTTACAACCAAAGCCTGCACTTGTAAATCAAAGATTGAAGAAATACCTCCTAAAGTATGCAACCGTGGCCAATCTAGAGTACCCGCCCATTTTTCCACTCCCATTCCCCTCCTCCCTTTACAATAAGGCTTCAATCAAATTTTTGTACTTTTAATTTTCTTTTCTTTTTTTTTGAAAGTCATCTAGACGTTAATTGAATGCTTTATAATAGTTTGTGTTTAATGTTATAATTAAAGTCATGTTGAAGGCATGTGGTTTTTTAAGAAAAATAAGTGAAAAACAAGAATAACTTAAAAGTGATAATTTGCAATTTTCTAGACTATTCCATCAGTACTTTAATATTTGAAATATTTTTCAAAAAAACAAATGGTCTGAAATATGTATACAACAAAAATATTAAGAAACAACGATTACCGTAAGAATGCAAATGTCTATTTAGTCACTTTTAATCAATTTTACTTGATAAATGAATTAAAGAATTCATATTCTTTTTCAATAGATATATTTAGCTTTCTGCATAGAACAAAATGTAATTTGAAATACTCCTGAGAATGACATAATATTTTGCTTTCAGTAACATTTGAAAATTCAGATCATTTTGCTGTATCATCTTTGTAACTATTAAAGTAAGGATGGTTGTAACAGGATCATGTTTTCCAAACAAAGAATAGGAAATATTGAACACTTTTGGATGGTCCATCATGGAAATTGAAAATGCTCGTAAAATCTCTGCAAGGTGTGAAAGCTGCCTTTTAACTCTGGAACTGGTTCTGTATCGGTCCTCAAACTTGCCTTTGAAACTTGATGTGCAAGATAAGAAGGGTGAAAATATTTCCTAGCAACATTGCTAGTTTCAATAGATTTCCATGAAAGATAACAAAAAAATTTTAAACATGAAAAATAAATCTTTCACTCAGAAAGACTCGTGAAATTATCGTCATAATCAACTGTTCATCTTATTTACTTCTTACATCATTCAGTTTTTTTTTAACAACAGTTTTTTTATTTTTGTAAAACAAAATCGTGACAGTGTTTAGTACACATCTGATGTCATTAGGCCATTGTCAATTCCGAAAAGGTGACAAAATAATAATTGTTGTACTGTATAACGTTTTCACACCTACTTTGTTGTTAATCTACCGCACGCTTCTAAACATCCTTAGGGAATAGAGCGATATTCCAACAAAAGCATTTTCTCATAAAGTTTACACCTGGACGACTTTTAAATACACGGTGAAGCAGGCAGGTAGAATGCCGTGATGTCCCTGAGGACCGCCCCTATGAACGCTGCCATCTGTATATAGGGACAGACTCACAGCTCGCTTTAACTTAAACCATTTAGTCAGATTTTAGTATGTGGTGAGAGGTGTGCCCTCCTGAATCATCCTAACCTATAACAACAACACATAATTACAAATATTATGGTTAAGAAAAATTATTGAAAAACATCAGTTCAAAAAACTACGAGACAATATTTACAGATGTATTTCAAGCTGATGATGCAGATCATCTCTGATTGTTTCAGAAATGGAGCACATTACAACATTAAACCAAATACAGAACAAGGGACGCCCATCATAATGGTGACCAAGCATCCATTTGTATGTCTCCATTTGTATGTCTCCATTTGTATGCCTGTGTGCTCCATAATACTAAAACATGACAACAATCATTCTGATCTACTATAGACTAAAATGACTATTAACTGTCTGTCTTGGTAATAATGATATTTTGCATAATTACATATTACATTCATTTAAAAACTAAACATATAAAGCCTTCTCATTCATAAAATGATTAGCAAATGACATTTTCATTCATTTATTTATTCATTAAATTAGAATTTCTGTGGTTTAATCTTACTTCAGCTTCTCAGACACTTTACTAATTAATGTTGACAGAGGTTTCTAAGTTCTGGTATTTGACTTCATGCCAATAAAATTTTTCCTGTTCTTAAAGATTTCGTCAAGAAATTGCAGAATTGACAGATGAAATAGATGAAATGCGTCTCTGTAAAAAATATGATAATGTGCCTTGTTAATATTTACGGTAGGATTGTATCCTTTATACGTCTACGTACTAGCAAATCAATAAGTCAATTTGGCAATGCATCCTTCAGATATACTGTTAGTATAGGCAATCAAGCGCTTAATTTCATGGAAAGCTGCGACTGAAAGCTGGTCCATTACGGTGTGTTGTTGTGTCGTCTCAGTGATAGATAATCTTGAGGAAGATTATTCATTAAAATGGATAGAAAGGCATGCACTTCTTTTCCAAATAGTAATGAATAGTGGTATGACGGGCCGACAATAATCATCAAGACATTCTATCCATTTTTCTGTCCACAGCTTTGTTACCTTCAACATGTAAAACTCTGGCTGCATCTGTACCTACCTAAATGGATACAATGTCAAAGTCAGGGACTTCAACTTCCTATACAAATCACTTTTGTTACACTATTCATTGAAAAGAGTAGGACTTTGCAAATTTTGAAATATCAAAACCAGTTCTATTCTTCTTTTTCTGTTTTTGGAATAAAATCTAACCGAGCTTTGGAGTATTGGGCTCAGGCCGTCCCACAGATCAATAGTATACTACATCTCCCCGCTCAACTGTGTTCACCCTTTCCCTACTGCCACCAATATAAATATTTTTCTTTATATGACAATAAATTGCCAAGCACACCACACAAAGTAGTCTATTGATTTCAGTGCCGAAAGTTGTGTATACCTACAAACAGATCGGCACCTAGAGGCAGAGTCACGTGACTGCCGTGTGCGGTGGAGTCGTAGTAAAAATCGTTACGGCAAAGGACGCTACTGATCAGAACATGATAAATATTCATAATTTCTTTGACGGTACACCAGTTTTCTGTGTGTTCTCCGCTTTTCCCTATTCTGATAATGGTTTATCTGAAAGTTTGCTTAGGGAAATTACCTGACCACTAGTGTGACAAACAGTTACCAAGGCAACCCTTCACCCACATGCACTGACGTGCAGAAATTCCATCTGACTTGATCGGTCCTCTGAGAACCGTGAATGAGACACGCATCATTTAGAACAGCAAAGTGTAGAGTTCTACCATTCCTGGTCTTAGTGGCCCATAGTTTATGACATTTACCAACAATCCACCTATAACTATAGCTAATTCCCATAGTTCATCATTTCGCCTGATAATTCATCATCTTCCTCCTATGAATAAACAGCTTGTTTATATACAGAACGATAAAGCATCATGTGAAAAATACTACTATTGTCATGAATTCTCAACATGGATAATGGGTGATGGATGATCAGAAAGCCAAGATACTAAAATTCTATCAAAATCTTGGAAGAAATCATGACATGTTGTATTATGCTTTCATATGCATGAATAATTTCTTAAACACAAAATTAGCAATAAACATTTTAGTAATTTTATGCTAATTGGAAATTACTAAATGATTATAAAATAAAGATTTAAAGGCCTTGCATTTCTACAACTTAAAAGAATTTTTTAAGACCATCATTCTTATAACATTTACCATATTAAAAATGTTTTCTCAAAAGTCAACATTAACTCTTTCGCATTAATTGTTGTTTTTTTTTCAAAAACCTAATTGTGGATAAGAATCCCCCAACCTGTGTGACATAAAAAACACACCAGTATACATCATCAATGAAGTGATGATGTACTGATACAAGCTCCTATATGTAGCACATTAGCTCCCCTGAAGTGGAACAACATGTCTAAATCCCTAACCAGACACATGTGTTGTACAGGTGTCCGTGGAGTGGGGGGTGGGGGTTGAGGTTCAGGGAGCTTTATTTTGATACAAAGGTAGGCAGTGTTTGGTCAGTGTGACCATGGTAATACACCTCCAAACCTCCACACACTGCAGACACAAAATTTAGAGTCCTGATTATTTCCCTGTGTGTACAAGATACAAGAGCAACATGCTACAGGTGTGGGAGAGGAGTGTTGCTATTTTGGTACAATGGTACTCAGCAACTGAGGTGTAGGTCATACCTGACCAAAGTATGATGCTGATATCAGTAACATAAGGATGCAGTTTAAATAGTCAATACTAGGGTATCACTGCTCAGAATTGTAGGTGTTACTTTGAAATGTACAAGACATTACATCAGGCTAAAAGGAGGGGCAGGGCACAGGGGCAAGCAACAACGTTTCTCAAGGAAAAGGAAAAGGGAAAACAACGAAAGACCAGAGAAATTCATCAGCCTCAGTCTCAGTATTCAGATAAATAACATGCAATTTGTACATATTCAGACAAGGAAAACATTGGACAACATTTACTTATTTTGTTGACTGTGATTGTGAAACAAAATGAGCACATTTTAGATGTATTTACTTCCATGAAGTTAGAGTTGTAAAGCAGCTTTCCTCTCAAGAAATACCGTCATCTACCACAACTCATCTAATCAAACATTCAGTGAACAGGTAAAAAAATACCCAGTTCCCTGTACGCTCGGGGAACAGGTGAAGAATTCACTTAACCCTAATCCTAAAATAACAATTTTTAACCCAACACACAGGTTAAAAAGTAGTGAACATACTGAATGCTCATATTATAGGTAAACATCTTACTGACCAATCATCCTACAAGTAAATATTCTTCTTAACTCTCATGTCAAAAGTAAATATTTCATTGAACCCTCGACTTACATGTAAACATCATACTGAACACTCATCTTATGGGTTAACACCTTAATGAAAACCCAAAATACAGGTAAACATTTCACTCAAACACTTGCCATACAGAAAAATACACTCACCTCACTGAACACTCATCTTACAGGTAAAAATCTTACTAAACACACACCTTGCAGGTAAATATCTCACTAACTCTCACATTACAAATAACTATATTACTGAAAACTCACCTTACAGATAAATGTCTCACTGAAAACTCACCTTACAGGTAAATATCTAACTGAGCACCCATCTTACAAGTAATTAACATGTATTGCTATATTATCCCACCTGTCAGAAATAGTTGTATTTAAGTAAGAGGTTGATAAGAAGAGATAGAGACAGAACTCCCATCATATTCTATCTCAGCCAGGCATTAACGAAACACTGTACCTTTGTTATTGTAGAAGTAAATTTGACAATATCTTATACAGGCACCAGCATATGTATCAGAGTAAACACACTGGTCCAATTACTTGTAAACTTTACACCTTAATCTCTTCTGAATCTACCAGATACATCTTAATCTGATCCAAATATCCACTAACTGGGTCTCTCTATTTCCTACTCATTTTGGACATTTCTCAATGGATGGTCAACTTTTCTCATTTAGATTCTCGCTTTTTCCACCTAGAGTACTCAGATACAATAACACCAATTCTATGTATGGCAGTTCATGTTTACTTTGTTTACTGTGATTATAGAAATATAAACACTCAATATTGTACAAGGACTGGAAAAATAATTCTTTCAAACAAGAGTCTGCAAGCTAACAACACCTCACCTCTCATCTTGCTACCTTTACTTTGGGGAGTTGTCAACAGTAGCACCTTTGTGATAGCTAAGATGTGGTTGCCATGGCAATGGTTTCAGCTGCTGGGCCCCCTGAGTGGCTAGGTGTAGGGAGCTTGGGGGTCCCCCTGTCAGACATGGGTCCTGACAGCCGACAGCTGAGGGGTGAACCACTGATGGAATTTACAGACTCACAAACTGTGATAGGTATAAATTTTGTTTGTAATACAACCAGGGGCACCAAACAGGATATATATATAATTTCTTTTTAAAAATCTTTTGAATTTGTTCATATGTATAAGTTGACTATTCAACTTTAAAAATATTTGCAATAATTTGTTCTTTCAAGGCAAACATTTCTATAAATGGCCAACCATATTATTTTCCGTTGACTTATTAGGTAAGTTTCCATCCATCATTTCCACTGAACACTAATTGACAGAAAAGCTCAAACTGACAAATTCTATAGCATATGACAACATGCACTTTGAATCATTTCTACAGCAAATAGACCAATATATAAAGCTTGTATGACACTAATGAATGAATCATGTCTTGAAATCTCCAAAGTGAAGTTTTTGTTTTTCTAATTTTCTGAAAACCAACAAGTTGGTAAGATAAGGTTAGCTAAGTGTACACTAGTGTGGTGCCACCCATATGGTACTGGTAAGGCCCCTATTGTTTCCATATGGTCCTGTTCCTTATCTGTGTAGGGTAGGGGGAGCCAGAAACACTGCTAGTTACTGTTACAAGGACCATTTGTCTACCTGCATTATTTGAGAGATGAGGCAACCCAGGGGCATCCTCTTTGTTAAAATCCATCTCTTCAATTTTAATAGAATTTTCATGTTCATTAGAAAATAGGGTCAAGGTCCTCTGATTATTGCTGAACAAATTCTAAAATAAAAAGAAATTGATATTTCAAAATATCTGTTAAAAAGATTTACACCAATTTCTGATTTCAATATCTAAAATCCATATTCTGAGCCGATATCTATTTATTCCACATCCATTTATCCAGGGATATTGTCATTCTTTCTGATACAAAATACTGCATCAAACAAAAAATATATGTATTAAAAAAACCCTTCATGGAACCCCAATCACCTAAAATAAAAAAAAAACTAATGTCAACATTTTGCACCTCAAGTCATCCAGTTAGGACATTTCTCTTTCTGTAACCATAGCAACCTGGAAAATGATACAGTTTTAAGGAACTTATGAAAATTTATAGTGTTGTGTTATACATTAGCAGAACAGGTTTGTCCCAGATACAGCTAACTGTAGGACTACGATCAGGCATTTACCTATAGGCAATTTCCCCGTTAAATCTTGTACTAATCACAAATATGTTAGTGTTGTCTGCCATTTCTTTTTAAAAAAGGTTAAATTTAATGTAAACATCATTGTGTATTAAGATATCTTCATAAAGAGGAGGTAAAGATCAGTTACTCAGAATGATACAAGGATCAGGATTAGTACTGATCTCCAATTAAGATTAACATACCAATAATACAAATACATATCAGGCTTCACCCTCAAGAGAGGTTGGACCATTCCTAAATCATGCTCTTAACATTTTGACAACCCAATATATCTAAGTAAACAGAACTTTCAGTTGAAACTACATTCAGGAATCATTGGGTGTGGGGGAATTATTTACTACAATTGCAAAACAAGTTATTTCATTTCTTGTTGGCCCAGATGAAAGTGCTTCAAGGGTCTTACTTTAAGAGAAAGCCAGAGTACTTTGGGAAAAGTTAAATGGTCGAGCAGGTTACCCCATACCTTTGGACATCCATTTTGGGAATCAAACCCCTGACATCTGAGTGAATGATATGAAAGGTGAAAAAGTCCTTTTTAACCCTTCCTCAAAACAAAGAACACAAGTTCAAAGCCCCATGCCCAGTAAACAATGACCAGGAAAGACAAGCTCCTAAAACTAGGATAGAGAATTTAATACTACATACATTACCAGGTGTATATTTCCATCAATACACACATGCATACATTATGTTTCGCATAAGTTCAAAGTCCATATATAAATAAAGACATCACTAGTTACATACAAGTATGGATTGATTTAAGGTCATAAAAATACTTGATGCTACTGTGTAGTTTGGAAGGTGGACTTTTTGGACTAATAAGGAGACTGACCCTTGTAAGGGGACACAATTACAAGTGTGAGCTTAAAGGATGGGCAATTTCATATGAAATATGTTTATATGTTACCATTATGACTAACAACAAAAGGAAATTGGCAATTATGTTAGTCAGACGCTAAGCAGGTACTTGCTTCATTTTATAAAGTACTACAGTCTATGCCATGTATAGGTATTGTTCTAATGTGACCCATGCAGGGTCTAAATACAAAAATGATATTAGTCAGCCGTTTACAAGCAGGTACTTTGCCGTATCCTAAGTAGGAGAGCTGTACTGGCTATAGGTATTGTTCTAAATTACATCTTCCTGTATCACGAGTGAAAGCTAACTGTAACGCATCAGAAGGATCAAATTCAAGCACAAAGTTTCTCTACTGTAGTAGAAAGGATAATATTCAAGTCTATTATCTATATATATCTAAACAGTTATTCATGCATAGAAGTTCTAAATCATTTCCTCACTCACAAACATTTTTCACGCTATTTTGTTAAATCAAATTTAACTATCCGTAATTTTTAATTAATCTATACATATTTTCCTTTTGTTTCCATCAACTGATTTTATACACGTAAAACTATTTTCAGAACACTAACAAAGAGAATGTTTTTGTTCACCAATCGTAGCTCTATCTTTATATTTCAAGTGTGTATTGGTGAAGCCATGACATGAATTATCATATATTCTTATGGGACATCATATTCTGGGAGTCTATCAATATCCTTCTGCTTTTCCCAGGATATCATCAAACCCTTCTGAAGAAAATGTTGAGTCATCTGTCGCCAATATTAAATACGTGTGACCTGGCCCCATGGTTGGTCACGTCAATTTCCACACATTTTCTAAGATGGTCTAAGGTGCTCGTTAATTTTCTCCAGGCAGAAGATCAATTAGAGGCACACGTTGATTTCTACCGTAGCCAATATTCAGCATACAATTTTTCAATAGCGTTGCAACACAAGGAATTGGGGACAATGCCTCATCTATACTAAGTCAATAGGACTTCTCATCCTCACACCCGATACATCTGTCTTGAAAGCCAGGAGCCCTGGACTCATTTGCATATCCATGACAAGATCCTCAGGGCATCACAATGAATACACAACTGTGCCATTTTCCAATATTCCATTTTTTTTGTTCCCAATTTGATTCATAGGAGAAGGAAGCTAACAAATTTTTCTGAAAGCCTTAGAATTTTATCATTCCTTTATTTTGCTGAAAATGCAAAATGACTTTGATTGCAGTTGCATGGATAATTATAATGAACACTTTAGAACTGCATGTATATCAAATATATCAAAGAAAAAATAATGCAGGAAGTTTCATGTACATTCAGGCAGCTTTTTAGGAATGCTTTATTATACTCAAATTTCCAATTATTTTTCAGATCAGTGACCTTGACATTGACTCCATCCATCAAAATGTGAAGTGTCCAATTTGAAAGTCGGTATAATGGATCTTTTATACAATAATGCTAAAATTACCACACTGCTTACTTTTCATGCTTTATTTTCTTGTCAAAATGGAGCCTTGAAACTGTTATAAGATTCAGGGTATATTTAGACTAATCTAACCTATTAACAAAATTGATATATTTTAAGTTTGAAGGATTCATTATCTGACCACACTCTTTATATGCATGTGTATCGACCATCTTTTTTTTAAAAGGAATCTGTGCCAGAAAAGCAAGCTTAAACCTGAAGTGATCTAATCAAAACTTCAGAGAAAGCAAACAAGACGGTTGGAGCTCTGTAAACGGTTTCTAGCTGGAACTATTTACCAACCCCTTCATCAGAAGTAGCCAAAGCACACTTGCTTGTGCCCAGGTCGTTGTTTTGTCATTCTTCAATCACGTCATCTCAGAAATCTCATGCTCTGTTCAAATATTGTATTTGCTTTATTGGTCCCACAAGCATCTTCATGACTGAATTTGGTAATTTTGGAGACACACAATAAGACTATGTTGATCATTTCCTTTGCATTATATGTTAGTAGCACCAAAATAAGATATGTTTGTTCCATCTCTTTGGATACCTACATGTTTTAGAACACTCTAAATGTAGTTCATTAGATATTATTCAAGTCTCTTTTGTTGTGAAATTGGAAAGGGTTTTGTTAAAAAAAAGAACCTGAATGCTCAGGTTCCTATGTCTGGCTACTGAAAGACAATTCTTGCATTTTGAGCATCATGGCCAACATGGTATTATAATAATTTATTACACTAAACATTGATTTAGGCATTTCATAAAATGCTAAAAAATACACAAAACTGTTTTCTGGTGTGGCAAATTTTGGCAACAGACAAGGTCATCTTAACCGAGTCCACCTGTAAAAGGTGCCAGACACTCCTGCCAAGGATAAAATGAACACTGTTCCACCATCTTTATCACACATATCCAACAATGCTAAATCTTACAGGCACTGCTCTTGTCAAAATACTAATAAATTGCAAACAATTAACCTGAAAAAAATATTGTTCGTCTTCAAAATGTTAGTATCATAGCTTCCAACATTCCATGAAAGTGTATACCTAGTCACTGTCCCTAACCAAGCCACACAATTCTGTATTACACCCGACTTGATGTTGCTCACTTAAAAGACATCAACGTATATAATAATCATTTCATACAAAATATGTATATAATCTGAAAACTTACTTAAGACTGAGAGACAACAACCACTCATTCTCACAATAAAACCATTATTAAAATGTTTTATTCCGAGGCAAGCACCTTACACAATAACACAAGACAGACTTACAATCAAGTTGTTCATCCTTTTTTATTGTAAATCAATATAAAGAAAACATCCATTATATCATATCAACTTTGTTGAGTCACAAAATATTGCACTGAATAACATTTCAATGAATTTTTGTACCAAATTTATAATGATACCAACAACACTCTGACATGTAATACTATAATCAAAAACCAATTCAACAGAAAATGACACCCCTCGATGACCAACAAAGAGTATCAAAGTTTAAAAACATTTTTCTTTTCACTACATTTAAATATTAGTGATGGTGACTGCAATTCCAACTCTTGGTCACCTGGTTGTTGGTTGAAATTCTTCCTTCTAAATCTTCTCAACATGACACTTATAAAAAACACACTCTACATACTTTATCTGGACAGTCTATTTAACATCTCAATTTAATCTTAGACCACTTGTAATGTGAAACTGATAGGATGCTGTTATAAAAATCATTATGACTAACATGATGTGTCTTTGTTTCACACACTGAGAAGCTAACCTACACCTACAGACACGTCATTATAAATCTATACATCAGGTGTCTACAACATGATACTGTTGACCTGCCTTCCTGTCTAGTTTCCGATGCACATATGTTATAGTATACATGGCATTGTATGTCTGGGTAAAAACTTCCTCATTTAGATTTTCTCAGTAATGGAAAAATATTTCATATTTAAATACAGGTATTGAAAGTTTTATCATTTTGTACTGAAATGAGAAAATATTTACCACGCAATCTATTCATAAAATGTGACAATACCTAAGTCTTCTCCCACTTTCACACAACCATAATGTAATGAGATCATAATACTTCTATTTATGTAAATGCTAATAACTCTTGGCCTGATCGTCTTAGATCATCTTGAAAATTTTAGAAGTTTACCAAACCAATTGTTTGAAGCACCACTTGAACATCCAGGTTTTTAACTGTGAAAGAACTATTTACAATTTGAAGATACAAGTTTTTGCTATGAGACTGAGGCTGTACCTAAGGAGGTGTCACCTGACCAAAGGACTGTTTTGACGAGTCCTGACAATGAATTACTTCATTTTTCCACAATGAATCACTGCCTGTAATAAACCCTATACATATATGACAAGAGTTATGTATACTTCAGTGTTTAAACATGTTAGACACTTAATGCTTGTCAAACCACGATACTTAACATCAACTTGCATTTTCACATGAAATTCTGTAAATTATTTGTATATCATTCTTCAAACATAATTTCTCTTGAGGTCAACACTTGTCCTTGACCTCACTACCAATGTAAAACGTTCACATATTTATTAAATTTTTCTTCTTCTGAAGGGATACAACTTGGTTTTATATATATAGCATATTATATAAATGTTATCTGGGGAATTTTGGTCATTAAAAAGTAGGTAATATGCAAACTTTCATCAAAAACAAGATCTTCAATCAAATCACTGCTATTACAAGATCTCCTACACACATGATTCTACTCAAAAATTAAATTTATTACAACTATTGTGAATAGCAAATTGATAGGGTTGTAATGATACAACTGAAACGTATCATGATATGTTGTGATGCACTGAAACTTTATTACTATAAGTATTGAGATACATTGCCTTTCATGGTTTTGAACTTATTATGTCTCTTTTGTTTTAAAACTGAAATTTATCACAATGGATATAATAAGGATAAAAGACATGAAAAATTACCGCCATCTTAAGAGGGCCTAACAAAACATTTCATTATTGCAAGTTTCTAAGTTTAAAAAGTTTGCAGGGCCATTTCTAATTAAAATACAGTTAATAACAAAGATTGAATTTTATAAACTAACGCCAAGTTCTAGGTATAGCTAGAACAAGGATTGAGTGTTTATAGACTATCATCAAGTTCAGGGTACAGCTAGAACAAGGATTGAACATTTATAGACTATCGTCAAGTTCATGAGACGGCTAGAACAAGGATTGAACGTTTATAGACTATCGTCAAGTTCATGAGACAGCTTGAACAAGGATTGAACGTTTATAGACTATCGTCAAGTTCATGAGACAGCTTGAACAAGGATTGAACGTTTATAGACTATCATCAAGTTCATGAGACAGCTTGAACAAGGATTGAACGTTTATAGACTATCATCAAGTTCTAGGTATAGCTAGAACAAGGATTGAGTGTTTATAGACTATCATCAAGTTCAGGGTACAGCTAGAACAAGGATTGAACATTTATAGACTATCGTCAAGTTCATGAGACAGCTTGAACAAGGATTGAACGTTTATAGACTATCGTCAAGTTCATGAGACAGCTTGAACAAGGATTGAACGTTTATAGACTATCGTCAAGTTCATGAGACAGCTTGAACAAGGATTGAACGTTTATAGACTATCGTCAAGTTCATGAGACAGCTTGAACAAGGATTGAACGTTTATAGACTATCGTCAAGTTCATGAGACAGCTTGAACAAGGATTGAACGTTTATAGACTATCGTCAAGTTCATGAGACAGCTTGAACAAGGATTGAACGTTTATAGACTATCGTCAAGTTCATGAGACAGCTTGAACAAGGATTGAACATTTATAGACTATCGTCAAGTTCATGAGACAGCTTGAACAAGGTTGAATGTTTATAGACTATGGCCAAGTTCTGGGTACAGCTACAACAAGCTTTGAACATTTTATAAGTATTGTTAGATTGTCTACAGTTTGAGGACAATTTAGATAATTAATGGTGGTTCCAATGTCTAGTACTATCTATTTGTCTCAATTTCCATCGTAGTAAAATTCCCTCATTTCTCCTTTTCTTAACCAGCATCATTTACCCCTACAGCACCTTTCTCTGGATTCTACCAGTACTGAAGTTTTATCTAACACTTCTCTATTGTAAAATAACACAAACACTAAATTATGTCTGCAGGTCTTCTTATAAAATTGATATCCTTATATGAACATGTAAAACAACTATTTTTTTTACAGTGCCTGTTTTTTTTATCTAATTTAATGTAGAAATAGGTTTCCTGTCTACCGGTACCTAGTAATAAAACTGGGTGTCTAGAATAGCTAATGCATATACTGTTTATAGAGTACCTGGTAAATAATGCTTTCACTTTTATTCCCGTAAAAATGTTGGGCAAGCTGAAAGGCAAACTCTGTTGTTAAGTGCTTGAAAATATCTTTAACTCGGTACTTGTTCAAAATCAGTGAAATAATGGGCTAACACAGAAAGCAGGAATTTATCTTTCCTTGAAATCAACTGGAACAATTATGTTACAACATACCTTTTCAAAGGACGTTTGTACTATAACAGCTTACAAAAAGACATTAGTTCCAGGTTTCTTTGGACTTCGAAACACTAATCAGTAATACCTTGGTGCTAAACTTTCACAATCCAGTACACTGTATTACAAGATTTCCTAGAAGGTGATTTATCCTCAATTGACCTAGATCAAATGATAAACAATATATTAACTGATATTCTCTAACATCCGATATAATACAACCAATCTTAACTTTTGGGAAAACATATTTTCTTACTCTACAGAATAATCTATGTGTAACCATATAACAGGATTCTTTATCAAATAAACAAGGTAGCAGGTTGTTATCTCTTTGTATTAACTACTTCTTTTTTCATTGAAATCAGCTGTTTTGTTAATATCAAAATTGATTTTTAATTAATTAAATTTGTCCCACTCCCCCTTTGAAACGAACAATTTAGTGCCAGATAACACATCAACTTCTCATTTTACCTGGAATGACCCTGGCACCCCCTAGTGGGACTGTCACTGCCACCTGATGTGCCCTCTACCTTCAGATTATGCATGTAATTAACAAATGCATCTATATGGAATTACCTGAGTGGTTAAGTATAGTCAACTTGCTCTTTAATATAATTTCCCTAACTCATGTATAAACTCAAGTTTACATAATTTACTTTTAGTTTGTATCAGGAGAGTAATTTTAAACTGCAACATTCACATATAAATGTAGAGTTTTGATTTTATAAAAACAAGATCTTTTAAATTTTACCTGGCGATCACAGGAAGCTAACTTGATACTAATAAACCAATGAGAATACTGCAGCATCATCACCAGAGTTCTCTGTATGATGAATGAAATCTGTTGGCCACAAAATCCAATTACATGCCCGTCACATGCAGGTATCCGCGGCCATTGATTAGCAAACATACCTGTAATCACACCTCAGTATCAGCAAATGATCTTCCATAACAACGTCATGGCCGTAAACACTCTATAGAACCAGAAGACCCACAAATGTTCATAGTTTCCATTTTCATATGAGCATCACTAGCAAGCCAGGTATTGGCGTGTGCTCTTGTTTGAAGTCTGATATCTCTAAAAGATACAATCTTGTACACTACTCTTATGACATATGGCCCATTATGAAATGGTGTGTTTCATACTGAATACTTTTTAATAGTCCAAATAATAGTTTCTAGAACAGATGACATCAAGAACGTTAAAATTTATCTTAAATCAATATACCGTAAGTTTTTCCCCCCCGAGTCTTATAAAGAAAAACCAAATTTTCATTTTACTAGGTTCATAAAAGTGTGGAGTTAATAAAATTACAATAATAAACGAAATATAAGTAACCTTTAAAATGTTTACAAGCACAGATAAAGGAACTCAACAGAAGAATGTTTACAATAAAGGAAGTAAAGATTTAGGATGTTTAGAATTAATGTTCACAGTCATTCAACTCTATAAATAGGTGTGTTCACCAACTATGTGTACAAGCTTTGCAAAATGTTCTTTTCCTTGCATGGATATTATTTTATTACTAATTTCCTGTTTTGTCAATTTACTATAATTACACCTGGCTGTGTATATTAATCGTGGCTATCAGAGTGTGACGCGGATGTCTATATATACACCAGCATTGCCATGTCTGTCAGTACGTCTAATGTAATTACCTGTTCCCATTGTTTAATTTGATTACACCTGTCATTATGGATTAAATTCATTACCTGTCATCAGTGCGCTTGTTATACTTCAATTACAGGTATCTTTCGTCATGTGTAATTAGCTGACAGCTATTTCCGTCATACGGGATTATGAGAATTGTTGGAACAGAAATACGGCATCCTGTCATGCAATTTACCTGTACATCACAGAAAAAGGCAAATATTGTCCAATGATGAAACATGAAAGGAAATTCTATGGTGGTGCTTATTGGATTAAAGTTATTTTCTACCTTTGACTTTGTTTAAAAGTGATCAAGCCATAATAAAGCTAATGAGATTTACCTGCAGGATCACAACATGATATGACTAACTATGAAATACACTTTTGATGATATTTTATTGGAATTTAATGAGCAATGTCCATCAACAAATTGGATTAGTTTTTTAGTTTTCTTCAAAGATGTGCATTAATTGTGTTTTACCTGAACATAATGTAGAAGTAGTGCTTATTCACTAGATGCATCTACACAGTCACAACCTCTGGGAAATTACCAATGAACAAAGCAGAATTGAGGACGAATACCAAACTGAAGAAATATAATCATACACACAGTTAAATCATTATGACTACAATTTGTCTGAAAGATATAAATGCCCTAAATTGCAAATAATCTCCAATTTTTAACAAGTCTCTCTAAACAGTATCCTGACCATGACTTTAACCTTAGAACTCTGTAACATGATCTCATTTGGCATATCGTTGTAGTTCACCTTGCATTTTTGTGGAAATCTCTGAAGAAAAGACATTGCCTTAAGAGCAAAGACAGTGAATAGGGGCATGACTAGAATGGGCATAAATATAACTATCAAATAATGAGGAAATAAAAGGAATGTGTAAAATGGTAGGTGAATTTGAGAAAAGATTTTGATGTTGCCAAATTTGTTGTCAAATAAAATTCTTCAATACGGTAGATAGAAAAATAATCAGTCATGTTTTAATTGTCATCAATTTAACTTGGTATTTAGGTAAAAATGGTGTAAAAAACCAATAGGCAAATGGGCACTGTTTTTAGTTTATTGGGTAGATTTTGATGTTGTTTACACACATTGATCCAAGAAGATTCAGAAGGCACTCTCCTGCAACAGAACATTTTCAAGAATATGCCACGGAAAATGTCTTGCTGAATGATTAAGGAGTTCACATTTTTACCCATTCACATCACTTCTAAACACCTTTCATTACCATTTGACCAAAAGAATCTTTATTCCAGTCCACAACATCTATTGCTAGACTTACCGGCAAATCTAGGCGACTGTTAAAATGACATCAAGTCCAGATGGACCCTGTGTATAATGACCTTACTATCAATGGGTACATTTCATGTAGTTATAGTTTAGTCAAATACACAATGCAAAACGTATGTCTGCGTAAAAACACAACAATTATACAGGTGCAGCAACAGCAACCATCTTTTGTTATGTATGGTGCTATGTGGATGTCAACTCAATCTAATTCAAATGATAAAAATATATATATCTTGCCTGCACTAAATTGTCATTATCAAGCATGAATGCCACCAACAGTCCTTTCCTTTCAAATTTGTGACCAAAAGGCATTTTAAATCAATGCTTTTTGATGATTCTTAAGTTGCCACAAGATAAAGTGGAAGTGAGTTGTGTTTTTGACCAATTCCTGATATAATTCCAAAAGGTTCTGATATTCTGTACAGTATACAACACCATCAGAATACAATATATATAGAACACCGATATCCTCTATAAATTCATCGTAATTACAAGATAGTCCTGATAACTAGTTTTCTACCTTAACAACTGATTTGTTCAGGTAAATCAATTTCCATCTGTAATTAAAGGTGTAGTTGGTTTACATTAATATCTATCAAACTTTACCTATCCAGAATCTAATTTAGATATCACAGGATCCACTTCCTGATAAAGTAAATTCAAATTATGTAAACCTAAATTGACAGCTGATTGAATATTTGGACTTGATTACAGGTAAGATATGAACTTGGTGGGTTGCTGTTCCTGGTAAGCAAAAGACGGTGGATTTTCCAAAGGTAGTATTAAAGTCGGTTGTTTTTTAAAACTTAGTATTCCATTTGAAGTATGAAAACAGAATACAGCCCACCTAAATTCATCAATGGTTCCTTATAATACTAATCCTGGTTTTAGCTGGAAAATAATTCAACAAGTCAGTGTGAAAAATGTTTCTTTAAGTCTACCTTAGGTATAAAGTATCTTCCAGATTTCCCACATCTATCAAAATTTATACCTGTTTGGTTGCATTGCCAACAACATCCCATCAACTAACCATGTTCTTGCCTTTAGCTTTAAAAAGACAATATCCCTGATAATGCTGAACAGCTGCACTGTCAACTTCAAGATATATCATGCCTTACCCTCAGAAAATTTGAACATTTTAGTGAACCCTTTACTTCAGTCAACATCTAATTTTACAAATTCAACACTGCAATAAACAAACTGTCTCTTTTGGACAAACAAAAGTGCATTTTTAACTTAATGAAATGTTCATCTGAGTCACAAAATCTAATTTTGGACAATGTTTTGCTTACCACACTTAAAACAATTAAACTCAGGTGTGCCAAGTCGGTAGATCTAATCACAACTGTCAGGTGAGCAATCTCGTGTTTCTGGCAATAAATTCCAGGTATGCCACATTATTACCTTACCTTTCAGCTTTTTATCCATACCTGACAAGAAGTATTCCAAATTTCCACATTTATCTGACCTTTAACCTTTCAGGTGAGGACACACCTTGATATGATTTAATTAAAACTAACGAGAACTGATATGTCAATTAAATATGAATCACCTTTGTTGTTTATGTCTGCATACCTGAGATATTTTCTAATTTTGGACATTCATCCAGGTATCTGTCTTCTATCAAGGTAGATAAAAGTACAAGCCTCCTTCCCCTCCTCCTCCCTAAATCTCTATTTCCCCTCAGCACAATCTCAAATAAGATGATAGAAAGCATCATTAGCAGAACCAAATTCTCTACAAACCTATCTTAAGAGTAAAATTTAGAAATATTGACACAAAGGGTAAGATAACTCAATTTTCATCAATTTTATTATACAATAGTTCTAAACTTTCATATGATCATAATCTTAAATATATGTATCATTCTATACTCAAAGCTTTGAAAAATATGCTTTTTGGAAAATAATCAAGAGCAGATAACTCTTATTATTGACACTTTCTATATCATGCCTTGAAAACCATCATTCTTGTAAATTAGCAACAATTTATTTCCATTTGTTTGATTTCTGTTATCATCTTCCTGTGCAAACAATTAAGTCTAATTGGTTCATCGACATTGTAACACCATCTATTAGATTCATCACCTGCATAAAGCATGCTCCCTCTCATACAGGTGACTTAATCACACAATTAATCCTCTAATAGGTAAATAAATATGAAATGATAACATTGACAGTTATGGCTATGATCAGATAGAAATAATGACCCTTAACTGCCATTGAACGCTGAAAGGCCCAGAGTCAACAATCAGAGAGAGCGATAACCAACCATTTCTGCGACAAGCTGTGGTTACCTATCAGGACACAGGTATGCAGAAATTGATTTTTCACCTTTATGAGGCAGTTAGCAAAGCAAGTATCAGAGGAAGCAAATGGCCAGTGTCATTTCTGTAATATAGTAATAGGAATATCCTATCCAGGTAAACTACAGGTAAACTACAGGTAAGTAAATTGATTTTCTTTCCAGCAATCGTTGCTATTGGCCAAAAGGAGATTAAGTAACCTGCCAATAGCATAGAACTTTATTTGTTGTCTGTTTTCATGTGTTCTGCTCAGGTGAAAATGACAGGTAGGTCAATTATCATGGCAGGAGAACAGTTTACAATTTGCTATTGCTTTGCAATGCAACCAATCAGGAATTGGTATGTTTATATGCGGACACCTGTATCACTAAAATGCATTTTCTGAATAGCAGTGGATCAGTACCAGTTCAAGAATGTACCCTGTCTAAAATCAACCTTGTACTTTCATGAATACCTGAAGAAATACTCTACTGACTGGATTTTTCAAAAACTTTGCAAAAAATTTTTGTTTCAGTTGAGCATCAGTGGAAGGAATCAGGGACATTGTTATCAAACTTACCTGTACTTTTCCAAATTGTCACATTAGATATTTTGTTATAATAAAATATATGATAATTCTAACAATAGAAGCATTGGAGCAGTATATTTCTGGCTTTAAAAGAATCTTGTGAATTATCAAAGCTGTGTACAGAATTATTATACAGATGAATCAATATCACACAAACATAGAAATCTTGAATTATAAGATTTTCACTTACTATTAAAACTTCAGAAACAAATCTCTGAAACTAGGCTGTGCAGAAAGCTACCTCTAAATACAGGAGCTAGAAAAGAGCTAATTTCTATGCACATTTAGTTGACACTTAATTGTTACTCTGAGTCTTCACACCTTCCTTCTTTCCGTAAGTTGAGTTAAGGTCATGCTCTTGGGATCACACCAGGTGACAACAAACAAACTACATTATTCACGTCTCAAACTTTTTTTCTAATGTTTGTGCATAAAAAACGCCGTAAACTGATACGCATTCATGGTCGGGTCATGATCTTCAGATCCAACCAGCTGACAACATGTTCACAATTGAACATTTATTTTTCTGACATCTTTTTTACAGTGATTTGTTCTCAAATAAAATACAGGTAAGTTGATACTGATGATGTTAGTCTTTTTGTAGGAGGAAGAGGTTCATTGTCAACAATATCAGGGCGATTTGCTGGCTAAATTCTAGGTTATTTTCATATGAAACAAAATCATGGGGTTTTGAGTGACACATGAAAAGACTTTTAAGTTGTCCATGCGGGTAAATCCACGTTTATGGGCCTGCTCAGGTGTAAACCTAACAAGTCGTTTACCTGGCCTCCTTTTGGAGTCGTGTGTACGGCACGTGCCGAAGTTTTTACGCCTTTATGCACACCATTATTCTGCCTCGTGCTTGTAAAAAAGAAAATTATACTGTTGATTCAAGCCGTAATAGGACCTTTGCAACTGTATATTGGAAGATGCTAAGAAGCATATCACTACCTTGGATGGGCGTGGACACCAAAACAAAGGGCCCGCCTAAGATATTCTCTTAGAAAAAAAGTGCCTCCAGAAGTATAAGGGAAGAAAGCAAACAATCAGAGCCTTTGTCTATGGAAGAAACATTGAAGGTTCTAAAATAAATCACACCTCCCCCAGGCATTTTTAAGTCCCTTTGCATTGCCATTGTCATGTTCAAGTAGAGACGCTTTTGATAATTTTGTCTTTAAGAATTACAGAGGTTATAGGACTTGACAGTTGCAGGGTTTGGAACAGTGTGCAGGTAACTCTCGCTAACTTTACCACCAGTATAATTGAAAAAATCTGAAAATTAATGGACATCTAAAGAGCTTGTTCATTTCTGAAGCATAATACTACAAGCCTGATTAAGCAGAAAATTATGATTTGGAAGTGCTGAAATTAACATACAAAGCTAGACCAAGACAAAAATACAGGTGTGAAATTATCGTGTATAGAATGAAGAAAAAATCCAATATGAATTGATTCATTGAAGAATGGCACCTATTATCTCTTGAAAAAGTCACTAATTGCCACGCTGATCATGACGGTCGCCACCAGTGAAGGGCAGAAAGCAGGGGTTAGGACAGGTGGGGTGAGATAAGGGGCCACAAGTACACTTCCCACCACACTAGATCAACAATTCTATCAACATAGAAACAGTTTAAGCAATAAAATAATTATATCAACTAATACTTTCTTTTCTTTGAAAGACAAATGGAAATACATTCCGTCTGAATGGCCTGCAGCTTTTCTGTCTGTAAGCAAAAGAAATGTTTTCACTTGGCTGCTAATTGAATTTAATCAATTTTTAAAACAATTTAGATTCATATATACTATGTCTATGCCAAATAAGAGGTTTGATTAAATAGCCATAGCAGGTGTGTTAATGAAACATGTAGTTCCATAACAATTCGTTTGCATTTATCTTTATTTTTCAAATCAAAAGAGTTCAAAATCCTTTGTGTGGCCAAAGGTTACTGGTCCAGAAAAAGGAAAGAATAAACACACATTAGATTAATTCTGTATAGTATAAAAAAAAATCAATAATTAGGGAAATGATAAGCCAGAAAGAATAGATTATTTGCATTAGATAAAGGTAGTCTTTAGCAATTATACAATATCCCAGTATCATCTACTGGTGAAAACTGCTCTAGTCTACATTATATAGGATACCATTCTAATTATCCAGATTGATCTTTTTACAACATCTTAAATGAATATCTAAAAAAATTATACAGCACAGTGTGGAAATTACCTAATACATTGTAAATTCAAAGCCAAATTTATATCATTAGAAAACAACACTCTAATAGTACCCAAGTCAGAACTCTGCTATGCCATCGCTGCCTCCAAAATGACAGATGGAATATTAATCATTGTTGTAATTAAATAATAACACACCTGGACAAATTCAATTTCATATTTATTACTCATCTGGTGCATAGTTTGAAATAATTACAGTTAAGGGTTGTTACTGACCACAGTAGCCAACCATTTTCTTAGTTGGGAAGAGCTAATCAAGTTATGATTGACTAACTAGTTATTATACTAGAAGGCTAGAAATAGATGCTCTATACTTAGATGAAATTGATTAATGTAATTTGATGGGGTAAAAGTTCACCTGGCCACCTCAAGGTACAGTGAAGATGATCTCTTCCTTTCAAGTTACCAGCAACAAAAGATTGATTTTCAATTACTGGAAATGTTGTAGGCAAATGCTACTATCCCTTAGGGCCAATGCTTCCCCCAATAAACCTGTCTACCTTATAATTTCATCCATGTTCCAGTGGACTACTGTGTGTTTCATATGCCAGATATTTCAGAATGTTTGATTCACTTAGTCTCAGTGTCATTAAACATGGATTGTTCTTGAATTGTATTGTCATGCTTTCTTTTTATTCCTACCTCTAAATAAATTTTGCTAAGCATTGGTTCTAAGTGTTAAATTCTATTGAGCATTAACATTTCTTAAAATTTTCTACAAGGGACCGACTATTTTATCAAAAACATGCCTTACATATGTATATATAATCAAATAAACACTTAAAAAAATTAATAATAAAAAAATATGTTCTAGAAGGATTAATTTACAACAAAAATGTCAATTTTGCTGCCTTATTTTGCTTTTGCTCTAAAGGGTAAAAAAAGCAAGTTACTTTGTCTGAAATTTCATCTGGAAAAAAATCAGCAAAAATAATCATTTTGGGAAGATTTAAAAATTCAAAATATATTTTGGAAGAGATTCATATTTCCACACATTTTAGAAAAAAGAATTATATATATATATTACAATAAAAAAAATACAGATATTAATATCTTGTAATGTTTAATTCTCAGATTTAATATGAATAACACCAAAAGAAAAAGTTAAGTTGGTTTAGCTGATAACAAAGAAAGACAATGAACCTCATCATCACCAACAATGAACAATGAATCCATCGTTGTCATTCATTTAATGGATGCTGAATGTAGTTGTTTTTTTCTTCTTCACAGCAAAGTCTAATTTATCTAAAAAATTGAAGACTTTAAAAGAGAAAGTTTATTTTTGATCAGTAATCCCTCCAGGAACCCAATATCTTTGTATCAGTATGTCCCAAAAATTATGATAATTGGATCCCCATAATTTATGGGAAGTTGACCTCTGTGCTAAGGTAACAGCAGGGAATATGTTAGGTCTCTGGCCTGGTTCACCTAGGTGTTAATCTTTACCAAGATAAATTCATTTTGAAACTTTGAAATATGATATACTAGTTCCCCATATGGTTTCAATCAGATGTTTGTGTTTGTGTCCATAACATTCGGAATAGGTGGTAGACACCTACAAGGGTTGTACAATCTAAAGGATAAATAATTTTACCTCTGTGATTTTGTCTCAAAATCAAATGTTTTCATATTAGTCAACATTAAAATGATTAAAATATGAATTACAAAAATAACTACATATGAAAAGCAAAATTAAAGAAATGTATGCAAGTCTATGTGCCCCACCTTTAGGTCTCCGGCTAGAGTCGAATGGCTTCACGACTGTGACTGACAGGTTAGCCTGGTTATTGTATCAATTTAATCCCAACTTCATATCCAAATTTCACCCATTTTATATAGAATCACAATATCATATGGTACAGATAACTAGGGTTTATGAATTTAGTTTTGTTTACACCTGGAAATATTAATAATAAATGCGAAAGGAGTCCTGTCCTTATCTAAAATGACTTGCTAACTGCGCATCTGTGAGCGACCGCCATACTGGTTTAACTATATGCGGCTGCGGATGGAGCGAGAACTTCACCGAGTTGCTCCGAAGCACGCCGCGTCGAGGTCACATATCAAATAATCTCACCTTTACCAGAAAATTATCGGAATGCATGAAATAAACACATAACATGTCATAAATATGTCCAAAAACTACAAATACAACCACAGTTTTAATAATCCAGCATCATCTAAACCATGTAGCTCCATCACTTCATCACTTAGCCAAATCAGGTATCGGGGAAAGGTAAAGTCACCTAAGAAACAATCACATACCGGGGCATTTTTTGGCTGTAAATTGCCACAGAAAACGAATTTATGGGTCAAAATGTGTGTGAATATGACGATGTTATAAATCAATAGGTTCACTTACCATTTTTTCTTTTGGGATTTCTCTGTTTTCTTCTTCCGCACCTGGCCGCTTCTGCCATGTTTTCATTTCAATATTGAGAAGTGACTTCACATCCAACCTGGTAAATATTATTGCGCATGTACCGTTATAGCAAATGTCAGCTTCCGGTCAAAAACATTTGTCACTTTTAATCATTTAAATTTCCTTCTTCTTATTGAATATCTCTCTTGACTTAACCTTATTAAATACAAATTCAGATAGTCTATAAAAAGCGCTTTGTTAATGCTTCCTCGCGGTTTGACCCAGACTAAATGAGTACACGTGTGGAAGCGGTCCTGCACCAGCACACGGTGTGCTGTGACAGATGAACAGTTATTTTGACTCAGGTGCTTTTACTATTGTAGCTTTAATGTAATTTAAAAAATAAACATCACTAATCTTACATAGAAATGATAAACAATAAATTATATTTCTGCAGTGAAACACAATATAATACCTTTAATTAAAGGTGTTCTCGTCAAATTCAAAATGTAATGTGACATTAGAAAATTTTATATATGTTGGTTTCAACCATGAAAAAAAATCCTGAATTTTCGGGAAATGATCTCTTATGTATATGTTTAAGCACATTTCTGCAAGTGCCAAAACCTAGCAGAATCTGGATAGATATTTTTAGAACAAGGTAAGGTAAACAGACAGACAAAGGTAGGTCATTTCCACCAGCTAATGTCTATCTTATCTAGGTAGGTTCCCGAGGTTGTAAGATGAAGCTGGTTCAAAAGATGTGGAATATTAGCAGAAAAAATAATGGTCAACAATAGATTAAATAAGTTGATGGGAAATTTTACTCATAAAGGTGAACACGTAACCTGAACGAGACCTCATTCGTTGTATTTGTTTCGTGGATGGGTGTGTATGTATACACTTTGTCTTGAGTCACGCGGACGAAGATTTGGCGGTTTCAGAAGCTGGGATAGAGGGGCGCGTGAAATCTGATCCCCACGCGCTGCTACGGTGAGTGATGTATACAACAACTATACGTTATTTAGCTGGGCACCTATAGCTAGTTATCTGCCATCGGAGTTTTAATGTGGGACAAAGAAACTACACATAAACTCAGCCACCCACCTACATACAGCTCGCTACAGAAAATAATTCTTACATGTTTCCGGTAAAATGTAAAGGACAGTACTATTATTTATTTATGTAACTGTTGAATTAATTTTGAATGTCGTTGTTATCTTAAGTAGAAGGTGGAAAATTAAGTGTGAAATTAAAGGGAAGCGCGAAAAGACATAAATTTACTCGAGGCATAAACAATGGGAGGTTGACTTTGGGTCGTACAGACATCGCGTGAAATCGGAGACGTTTGCCAGCTTCTGTATCTAACTAGAGTTGGTGCGGTGGGGGCCTGGATTTTATAAAGGGATAATATTTTGTCAACATTTACACTTTATGCACAGAGCGCCTTTGGTGATAGTAGGTACCTCTATATTGGTACACATATTTTTATTTTTAGTCATGGAGATGTATACCATTGAGTGATAAAATGACACAAGAATTTCCTTAAAAAAAAAGTGGGGGGTGGGGTGGGGTGGGGGGGTTTAAATGCAACTGATTATCTTCAAAGTTTTTTTTGTCTGCATAATTTTCTTATATCTTAAAAGTTTGCCAAAAATTATCTACAGATACCTTTTTCAATAAACAAATGTCAGAATATTATCTGCATTCATTGTCTACTTCAAATTAAAATTGATGCCAGCAGTTTATTTACAACATCGGTACGTATATGAAATCAAACACCGCGATTTAAAAATAAATATACTCGTTGATTTCTGTATATTAAGATTTAAAGTTCCATGTTTAGATATTTGTAAAACACTTTTTTGATAGTAAAACTGTTAAAGATATACATTAATAAGTTAAGCTATTACTGATTCACTTGGTGAGTTTTTGTTGTGTTCACGTAATTACTTCACATGTATGTAACAGTATAAATTACAACGAGAGTACCTGGTATTTGTCCTTTCTGAATGATTTTTTTGCATGCAAATCCTGAATATCATTTCTGAAATATTCACACATTCGGGTTCTCCAAATTCCATCTGTCCCACATAACAAGTTTTATTTAGTTCCGTAAGAAATTTACCAACAACAGAAAGCCTATAAAATCAGTTTTACCTTTGTTTCAAGTAAGGAACAAATCTTTAGGTTTCCTTTTTTCGTTCAAATTCAATTAATCGGGAACACAAAAAATTCATCTATGAATTTTAAGCCTTTTACATATATGGTGATTAAAATTGAAATTTTAGTATAAGTGAAACGCTCGTGCATGCAAGTGCAGCTCAGTAAGTACCTGGGAATTTAGAGTCCATTATCCTGTTAATAAATCTATTATCCATCTATCATCGGCACGTTCTGTTTTCTTTTGAATACAACTCTAAACAACTGAGCAAACAAGACCACAATAAAGATAATATCATTGCCAATAATTGTTCAATTTACCCTGGTTATTGTACAGGAAATTACCTGTAATCCTTATTTGATATGATCATAACCCACACCTTCGGTGATGAATAATTCACGGAAGGAAATCAATGTCGATTACAGATAAATGATACGGATGCTGGGCTTACCTGTTCGTGTCTGTACGAGTGATCGCTTGTTTGCCAATGATCTCAAATCATTGATTTTCCAGGCTAACTGTTTCTCAGGTAAGCTGAGATTTTGATTGACGGGTGATTATTGCGAACGTTAGCCAATGGGAGTTCATCTTACCTAATCATCACACCTTTGACAACTACCTGGGCGTTAGTCGCGTGCCAGGCGCACGGTAGACGCATCCGGGGTGTTAGTCGTTGATCGGGATGTTAATTAGCCCCTGCATCCGTTACGGTTCTTTACAGGTAAAGGGTCATATAACGGCTTAGAACACATACTCTTGTGATTTGCGTTACAGATACAATGACTATATCTACAGGTATCTGGTTGTTTTACCTGGAATACTGTACATTAGGTATATTTAAATCACTACCAACCCGCAAGATCAAAAAGATTCAGATCCTGAAGTACATAAGAAATTCTTGACTACATATATCAAAGATGTTTATTACCTCTGTATTCTGTCTTGCGTGGAAACCATACAGTCTGCCTATTATGTAACTGTCTGAAGTAAATTTGGCGGGAAATATCCTACCCGGATTATAGTTTCTCTCTTACAATCGAAATAGTACACTTCAAACGAAATGCAATAATGAGAATGAGCTATATTTATGAAATAAAAGTGTTTTCTCTTATTCGTATATCTGAAATAAGAGACTTAGAAATGTATAAAGATAAGAATTTATGCAATTCTGAGTAGCTGTTACTTGACGTGAACTTATAGTAAATTGATGGGCATATCACATATATTTGAACTGACGTATATTTTCAATTATTTTTACAAACCTGGTTGAACATGTCAAAGAGGCCTATGAATAAGTCTCTAGTGATGAGCTAATAGACTATTTCACGATTTAAAATATACCAATAAATGATGTTATGTTCGTTTTAAAGCGGATGACCTTATTCGCCACTCTTACGAAAACCGTGGCATTTACAGGGTAGGAATGAGCCTGGCCACGGAACGAAAACTACCTTTGTTGTAAAACGACAGGGACATTTCATCCCATTGATGTTGGCCGAGTCCTATGACTGTATAGGATAAATTGAGTGGAAAAATATTAGGATAATTATACAAGGTATAACTCGGTCCGGATGCTGGAAAATGTCATGTAGCCCCAAATGACTATTAAATAATGGCCACCATTACTTGATGTGGAGCACCTGTGCTAGGCGTGGACAACAGTATGAGTAATCTAACATAGAGAATGGTAAATAGCAGCTCGGTCAATAAATAAATTATATAACGATAATTATATGTATAATATTACAGTACATATGGAAAATCATATTGTTTCAGGTATATTGATAAAGTAGGTACTGTCAAAACTTATCTATAGATAAAAATAAACAAAAATGGCGGCGTCTGTATGTAATATAGAGTCGATGAATTAATGAATTAATGAATGGAACATACGCATCGTCGTCATTACAAAAGGACGAGTGGGGAAAAAAAAAAGGACCGGACAAGTTGATCATCATGAAAAAGAAAATAAAAGTATTGTGTGTATTTTATGAGCAGTGTAATTGTATGGATCAGAACAGTGTGGAAATATTTAGTTTGTCACCAAAGCATTTCTGTAAACAAATGAATTTTACAGATTTTTTTTTAGAAGCACAAAATCGATGAGGCGCGTCAGATATGACACTAATCCACGGAAGGAGATTGTGTACAAAGAACACTAACCGGTAAACAAATATTGACGCGAGGATATGCACGTGTGTGCGCATTTTTGTGAGAGTGTGTTTGATCAACGTAAGAAGAAATTTGGAACATGGTTGGTATATCTTATATGCCATTTTTAGTAAGATTATGGTTTTCGTGAGAAGGGAATGGAAGACGTTTTTTGTGGAACTAAGGCCGTTTCATAATGAATGAGTATTTACACGGTGTAATTTGATGGTTAAAATTATTTAGTTATGTGTAACTTCATCTAAATCAGCCATATCAGAAATATTCTGCATGTGATAAGTAAACGCTTCAACAGAAAATTTAACATAGTGTGCACATTGTTTTGAATACCATTTTTGTGTTCTTGGAAATAAGACGCGTTCGTACATGGATAATTATTTCCTGGATATGCATGCCATTTAGGCGCATTCGATTGTTCATCCTCAACCCCGATAGAGGATATTAATTTTGACATTTCGGGAAATGTCTTTACGATTATTGGTGTAGACCGCCACGTGCACCTCATCATGCAAGCTCGGTTACTTCCAATTTCCTAATAAAGGTAACAATCGAACGCGCCTCAGATGTATTTATCATTATTTACAAAGATGAGGGAAAATCGTTGTAGTTGTGAGCGTAGCTAGGCAAATAATGGTTAATTGTACCCAAGAAAGAAAATCTGACGATGCCCATTGATTAAATACGATAATATCTGATCGTCCATTGTTATGGAAATTCCTGGCTGAAGTTCTTCTGCTTCTTAGAGCCAATATTATGGACGCTTCATCGAAACTCTGGTCGCAAAAATGACATTTTATCTGATGTCAGACATAGTAAAATTTCAATCCATCATCTGATACCAACAACAGTAAGGAAATATCCATCATAATTTAGAAAACAGGCACCAACCGATAGTGTGTTAATTATTATATTAGTCTGTTTGTCAAAGTAATACAATAAAACAGGAAAAAGAAGGAATATAAATAAAATTTAATATTTTACTTCTCAGGTTACAAAATACCTTCTTTTGTAAAGTTAAAGTGCTCGCCTTTTCTGTAAATGTTATTACCATTTTTCTATTGTTTTCACCCAAACTCTACATTGTACACTATGGTAGATATTGTGATGTAATCTTGTGAATACTGTGTCAATTAAATCGTTCTGTAGATATTGTTCTGTAATTACATCAATACTATTTTGTAGTTGTCGTTCTGTAGATATTGTTCTGTAATTACATCAATACTATTTTGTAGTTGTCGTTCTGTAGATATTGTTCTGTAATTACATCAATACTATTTTGTGGTTGTCGTTCTGTAGATATTGTTCTGTAATAACATCAATACTATTTTGTAGTTGTCGTTCTGTAGATATTGTTCTGTAATTACATCAATACTATTTTGTAGTTGTCGTTCTGTAGATATTGTTCTGTAATTACATCAATACTATTTTGTAGTTGTCGTTCTGTAGATATTGTTCTGTAATTACATCAATACTATTTTGTGGTTGTCGTTCTGTAGATATTGTTCTGTAATTACATCAATACTATTTTGTAGTTGTCGTTCTGTAGATATTGTTCTGTAATTACATCAATACTATTTTGTGGTTGTCGTTCTGTAGATATTGTTCTGTTTTCGTTCCGTAGATCTTTTATTATTATTGAAAACAAATTTGTTGTCTATATAAACCTTTTTAGATTTTTTTTTTTTTGTAATTTCAGTGATGTATATTGTTGAAGTCATTTTGTACATATTGTTACTTGTAATGCTTCCTTGAAGTGGTTTAAATCTGTTCATATTTAAGTAAAGTAACAACTTGACTGTGACAGATTTTCACCTTTTTTTGATCCGTGTATAAATTTAATGACCATGTATTGCTGTTTAGTTTGATTGCAGTTTTATCGCCCAGCCAATCAATTATCGTTTTAGTTCTGACAAAAAACTTTCTAAATGATATGCCTGGATTAAAACATATTTCATGGATGGGTGAACATTTTGAGAAATCAATTAAAGAAATATCATGCCTGAGTGAATCAGACTTTTCAAAAAGACGTAAATGGAAACGATTAAAGAATGAAATAGTGTTATAAAAAATGAGAATGGAATTTAATGCTTTTCTTGGTCTGTCAGAAAGAAGTCCTATTTAAGAACCGGTGACAATCAATTAGCAATATCATAATTAGCATATATTTGATTGCCATGGCGGTGTGCTCGTGCAAATCGATTAAGATCGGTGTTTTCATGGTTGGTAATTTTTCCTTTGTTACAAAATCGACCTGTAATTCTAAAACGGCAGGCATAAGGTCTTTAGAGCTCGTTCGACAGCGCCACCTCTCGTCGCTGATGCTATCAGGAAACACCTAGTTTATTATGCTTGGTCGTACCGGGACAAGGACACGGTTAGACCGATATGGCGTTGTTTTAGGGACGGCTAACGGTACAAAAAGGTCTCCATTCTCCCATCTGTTAGCTCGGCAACACAACACGATCAAAAATATAAAAATCAGATTATACCCATAATAATTAAATAAGTTGGCGAGGTCGTTCTCTTATTTTTGTTTGATCTTCGAGTATTCATTGTCTCCTTATAAGAAATCAATTCATAAAAAACTAAGAAGAAACAAAACGTTTTCACGAAACATGTAACGATGCAAACAGAACGTTGTCGAGTAAAAATGCCAATTTCCAGCAATTAGAGCTGCCTAATTGAATTTTAAAGATATAAAAATTGGAGATAAAAATGTATCTCGTGACACTCTTCACAGACTAATTAATTTTACTAATCAGGAAGGGCATGGCTTGAATTTTTGTTGAGCCATGCCGCCGCTGCTTGCGGCTCCAAAAATTGTTGGGCAAGATGTCAACCAAATGCGCCTAAACGTATTATCGATAAAGAAATTAGATAATAAATAAACTATGATGTTACACAGGACTATAGCCATGTAGTTGTATGACTCTCGGGAGACTCGTAACGTCATTTATAAAATTCAGGTGTATTAGTCATGTGGCATTGAATTGTACGTCGAGACAAGCGTATAATTCTTATAACGTCTTATTGAAAATAAGGAAATCTCGATTGTTGGTTGATTTTTAATTATTTGTATCAAATATTTCAAGGGGGTTTAGTATATAGAACGACATTTATGTGAGATGTGATTTTTAAAAAAAAAAAAACAGTTAAAAGAAGAATCTTTAGTTGTTACTGGTAGAAATAGATGAAACCAATTTTAACATAGGACCCCGACCCGCTTGATGAATCGGGGGCCAGTGAACCATTAGATTGCACCACAGACTAATTAATCTCCCGTTATAGTTACAGACATTTTGAGGCATATCCTTCGTGTAGCTTGTGGCTACCTCACGGAATATCATGCGAGAGGCCTGTCGCATGCTATCAAGAACAGTTAGGGTATAATGTCTTGCGCAAAGACGCAACGACGGCAGCAAAGGATGGCACATCTATCTCATTTTACCGGGATAAACAAAAATCACCTGGGTATATTCACCCGAGGTTGGAAGGCCCATGAACTATCGCAGATCCAAACTTTACAGCACTGACGTCAGTACTAAAAAATCACGAGGTAGTAACAAAGATTACAAACAGTGACGTCAGTAATAAAACAGCACGAGGTAGTAACAAAGATTACAAACAGTGACGTCAGTAATAAAACAGCACGAGGTAGTAACAAAGATTACAAACACTGACGTCAGTACTAAAACAGCACGAGGTAGTAACAAAGATTACAAACACTGACGTCAGTACTAAAAAACACGAGGTTAGTAACAAAGTTTGCAAACTGTGACATCAGTACTAAAACATCACGGGGGTAGTAACAAAGATTACAAACAGTGACGTCAGTACTAAAAAATCACGAGGTTAGTAACAATGATTACAAACACTGACGTCAGTACTAAAAAAGCACGAGGTTAGTAACAAAGTTTACAAACAGTGACGTCAGTACCAAAAAAGCACGAGGTTAGTAACAAAGATTACAAACAGTGACGTCAGTACTTAAACAGCACGGGTGTAGCAATAAAGTTTACAAACAGTGACGTCATTACTAAAACAGCAAGAAGTTAGTAACAAAGATTACAGTGACGTCATTACTGAAACAGCACGGAGGTAGTAACAAAGTTTACAAATAGTGACGTCAGTGGTAAAACAGAACGGTATATTAAAAGGTTTACAATCAGTGACGTCAGACTTTGTTACTGCTATCTCACTTCACTGTTCCTAAACTTTGATACTACCATTCCCAGGGTCTGATTACTGACGTCACTTTTTGTAACCTTCCTGTCTATTCTACCAAGTGTTTTAGTACTGACGTCACTTTTTGTAATCTTCCTGTCTATTATCCCAAGTGTTTTAGTACTGACGTCACTGTTCTTAAACGTTGTTACTACCATTCCAGTGTTGACGTTAATAACCGAAAAAATTGTTACTTCTATCCGAAATGGTCAATGATCTGAACGTTGTTACTACCATTCGGAATGTTTTAGTACTGACGTCACTGTTTATAATCACTGTAACTATTAATAGTGCTACGTCAATGATCTGAACGTTGTTACTACCATTCGGAATGTTTTAGTACTGACGTCACTGTTTATAATCACTGTAACTATTAATAGTGCTACGTCAATGATCTGAACGTTGTTACTACCATTCGGAATGTTTTAGTACTGACGTCACTGTTTATAATCACTGTAACTATTAATAGTGCTACGTCAATGATCTGAACGCTGTTACTACCATTCGGAATGCTTTTATTATTAACGTTACATAACGTTTAATTAAGTTTATTAATTCTATTACTATCCTTTTCGATGTTAAAGTGCTGATGTCACTGTTTGCAAAACATTTATACCTCCAACGTAAACATCATTAAATGTTGATTATCCTGTAATTCATGGTGAGGACGGGATATAACTCTAACTATCAATGTTACCGGTAAAGTGTTCCGTACCGATCGCCCCTTCTATGTGCCTTGCTAGACGTTCAAATACAGAAATAGGCGGGTTTTTTATCTGTGAAAATTTGAATTTTACAACTACTTGTCGTTTTTTTAATTTCATACATACTGTATAATTCTACCCTCGGACAATTGTGATTCAATGCTGACGGTTCTACAGACTAGTGATTTCAGTGGTGAAAAATCTGGCGTATAGTACACGTTTCTTTAGCCTTGCATTAATGGACTTTGAAAACTTCATTTAATGAGTGGAAGTACATACATGTACGTGAGAAGTCCAATAAATCAGTCGGAGTAATTCTGTAGACTGAAAACTGACAAATTAAATGCTTTATTGAAATTTGAAAAAGACGTTTCAAATATCTTTTAAATGATTCTTATAGTTAAGTGGCACCATAAAAAGCTGAACAATCATGATTACTCTTTTACAGATACAAGATACAATGGTGACAGTACCGCTTATCTGGTAAGGTATAGTAACTACTGCTTTAAAAAGAAGAAGATACCCCTATGTCCTCTACTGGACACCGTCTGTGACACTTATCCCTACCCCTACCCCCACCCCTACCCCCACCCCGAGAGGTAACACCTTTTCATCGTACAAAATTGAATCTCCACAACCCTATAATGCTCCTCATCAAATTTGGTCAAAATCCCTTCATCCCTATAGACGAAAAAGTTTTACATATACTTACACTATAGTTTAACACCCCTTGTCACTACTTTTAACAAAACATAAATATATTGATAATCATTTATCTGTAAGTTATTTTTACTATATATTTTCCATTTTAAATGAAATCTTCATTATGTACATGAACATTGACACCAACACGGAAATCACTGGTTCTATGATTATGTAATTAATTGTGGTGAAGAACTCTCCGCAACATAGGCTAATGGGACCCAATCAAGACGCTACATCGTTCGGAATCATCAATGTGTCTAGTTCCGTGATTTTGATTAAAAAACAACGACATATTTGTGTTATTAGTTTGTTTGGCGTTGTCAGTGTTTTAGTGTTTTATTTACGTAGATTAATTATATTGAATGTGCTTCCTTGATCATTGTTTCGCTTCTCTCATGTTTTCATTCAATTTGCCCGTACCTCCGTTTCTATGACAACCATTCACACCCCTAACAGATGTCGGTACAAATACGTCGACAGATCGGCCCTTTAGAGTTTCCTCATGATCTAGAAAGGTGTTAGATGTTATCAAGGGAGCCCCAACCAAAACAATCCACACCAGCCCCATCACAGGCTTCTCAGGGTAGTAGTAATGGCAGGATAATTTGATACGGATTCGATATATGTCCGGGTTATCACTCATGTAATCATCTTCTCTCTGGAGAATACACCATTCCCGTAGTTTTTCTTAGAACGGTAACTTTTATGATAGAAATATGAACACAATGAATTGTTCCATTAAATACCACGTTTATCGGTTCTTTACTTTGAAAAGCATCAATCGGTTTGGTTGGGAATTGGTGAATTGGACAAAATCACTAGCCGTAAACGGAGGTATCAGACCTGGGTTGACTTGTCATCTGTCGCCTATTTCAGTGATACAGAGGGAGTTAGCGGCCGTATTGGTCAATGGTCAGGTTACAATTCTACCTTATCAATCCAGTTGTTCTATTACATCAGTGTTATATTGAAAAAAGTGTTTTGTTATCTCCAAAATAATAACCTGTTTAAGTGTCATTGGCTTTACCTGGCACATATGACAGGACCTTGCGAACGAAATAGTTTTGTCTGAATTAACAAAGTTAGGTTTTCAAACCAAGTAAAACATATTGCACCACGAATAGAATAAAGTAAATCTACATCGTTCATAAGGTATAGCCAAGCAACAATACCTGCCCCACAATATATTGTAAAATAAAACAATTTATAGTTAGGTGACACAAAATATAAACTAAAACAGAAAAAAAGTTCTAAAGCAAGTAACGCTATATACCCACAATTCATAGTAAAGTAACATAACACTCACCACGATTTATAGTAAAGTAACATAACACTCATCACGATTTATAGTAAAGTAACATAACACTCACCACGATTTATAGTAAAGTAACATAACACTCACCACGATTTATAGTGAAGTAACATAACACTCATCACGATTTATAGTAAAGTAACATAACATAACCACACACTTCATAGTAAAGTAACATAACACTCACCACGATTTATAGTAAAGTAACATAACACTCACCACGATTTATAGTAAAGTAACATAACACTCACCACGATTTATAGTAAAGTAACATAACACTCATCACGATTTATAGTAAAGTAACATAACATAACCACACACTTCATAGTAAAGTAACATAACACTCACCACGATTTATAGTAAAGTAACATAACACTCATCACGATTTATAGTAAAGTAACATAACATAACCACACACTTCATAGTAAAGTAACATAACACTCACGACGATTTATAGTAAAGTAACATAACACTCATCACGATTTATAGTAAAGTAACATAACACTCACCACGATTTATAGTAAAGTAACATAACATAACCACACACTTCATAGAAAAGTAACATAACACTCACGACGATTTATAGTAAAGTAACATAACATAACAATACACTTCATAGTAAAGTAACATAACACTCACCACGAATTATAGTAAAGTTTCATTACATAACCCCGCAATTTATAGTAAAGTAACATAACACTCCCCACAATTATAGTAAAGTAACATAACACTCACCACGATTTATAGTAATATACATACTCCACCATTCGTGATAAAGTCACAATATATACCCCACAACCTATAGTTAAGTATCAGAACGCATCCCACAACCTATACTAAAGTAATAGAACGCATCCCACAACATATAGTTAAGTAAGAGAACGCATCCCACAACCTATACTAAAGTAACAGAACGCATCCCAAAACCTATAGTTAAGTAACAGAACACATCACACAACCTAGAGTTAAGAAACAGAACGCATCCCACACAATATAGGTAAGTAAGAGAACGCATCCCACAACCTATACTAAAGTAACAGAACGCATCCCAAAACCTATAGTTAAGTAACAGAACACATCCCACAACCAATAGTTAAGAAACAGAAAGCATCCCACACAATATAGGTAAGTAACAGAACGCATCCCACAATTATAGTAAAGTAACATAACACTCACCACGATTTATAGTAATATACATACTCCACCATTCGTGATAAAGTCACAATATATACCCCACAACATATAGTTAAGTATCAGAACGCATTCCACAATCTATAGTTAAGTAACAGAACGCATCCTACAACCTATAGTTAAGTAACAGAACGCATCCCACAACCTATAGTTAAGTAACAAAACACGTCCCACAACCTATAGTTAGTAACAGAATGCATCCCACAACCTATAGTTAAGTTATAGAACACATCCCACAACCTATAGTTAAGTAACAGAACGCATCCCACAACCTATAGTTACGTAACAGAACCCATCCCACAACCTATACTAAAGTAATAGAACGCATCCCATAACCTATAGTTAAGTAACAGAACGCATCCCACAACCTATACTAAAGTAACAGAACGCATCACAAAACCTATAGTTAAGTAATATAACACATCCCACAACCTATAGTTAAGTAACAGAACACATCCCACAACATATAGATAAGTAACAGAACGCATCCCACACCACATAGGTAAGTAACAGAATGAATCCCACAACTTATAGTTTAGTAACAAAACGTATCCCACAACCTATAGTTTAGTAACAGAACACGTCCCACAACCTATAGGTAAGTTATAGAACGCATCCTTCAACCTATACTAAAGTAATAGAACGCATCCCACAACATATAGTTAAGTAAGAGAACGCATCCCACAACCTATACTAAAGTAACAGAACACATCCCACAACCTATAGTTAAGTAACAGAACACATCCCACAACCTATAGTTAAGTAACAGAACACATCCCACAACCTATAGTTAAGTAACAGAACACATCCCACAACCTATAGTTAGTAACAGATCGCATCCCATAACCTATAGTTAAGTAATAGAACACATCCCACAACCTATAGTTAAGTAACAGAACGCATCCCACAACCTATAGTTAAGTAAGAGAACGCATCCCACAACCTATACTTAAGTAATAGAACGCATCCCACAACCTATACTAAAGTAACAGAACACATCCCACAACCTATAGTTAAGTAACAGAACACATCCCACAACCTATAGTTAAGTAACAGAACACATCCCACAACCTATAGTTAAATAACAGAACGCATTCCACAACCTATACGTCAGTAACAGAACACATCCCACAACCTATAGTCAAGTAACAGAACACATCCCACAACCTATAGTTAAGTAACAGAACACATCCCACAACCTATAGTCAAGTAACAGAACACATCCCACAACCTACAGTTAGTAACAGATCGCATCCCATAACCTATAGTTAAGTAACAGAACGCATCCCACAACCTATAGTTAAGTAACAGAACACGTCCCACAACCTATAGTTAAGTAACAGAACACATCCCACAACCTATAGTTAAGTAACAGAACACATCCCACAACCTATAGTCAAGTAACAGAACACATCCCACAACCTATAGTTAGTAACAGATCGCATCCCATAACCTATAGTTAAGTAATAGAACACATCCCACAACCTATAGTCAAGTAACAGAACACATCCCACAACCTATAGTTAAGTAACAGAACGCATCCCACAACCTATACTAAAGTAACAGAACGCATCACAAAACCTATAGTTAAGTAATATAACACATCCCACAACCTATAGTTAAGTAACAGAACAC
This sequence comes from Ylistrum balloti, assembly GCF_031769215.1. Taxonomy (NCBI): domain Eukaryota; kingdom Metazoa; phylum Mollusca; class Bivalvia; order Pectinida; family Pectinidae; genus Ylistrum; species Ylistrum balloti. The sequence goes on along the minus strand of NW_026782081.1, from coordinate 1,685,442 downwards.
ATCCCACAACATATAGATAAGTAACAGAACGCATCCCACACCACATAGGTAAGTAACAGAATGAATCCCACAACTTATAGTTTAGTAACAAAACGTATCCCACAACCTATAGTTTAGTAACAGAACACGTCCCACAACCTATAGGTAAGTTATAGAACGCATCCTTCAACCTATACTAAAGTAATAGAACGCATCCCACAACCTATAGTTAAGTAAGAGAACGCATCCCACAACCTATACTAAAGTAACAGAACGCATCCCAAAACCTATAGTTAAGTAACAGAACACATCCCACAACCTATAGTTAAGTAACAGAACACATCCCACAACCTATAGTTAAATAACAGAACGCATTCCACAATCTATAGTTAAGTAACAGAACACATCCCACAACCTATAGTCAAGTAACAGAACACATCCCACAACCTATAGTTAAGTAACAGAACACATCCCACAACCTATAGTCAAGTAACAGAACACATCCCACAACCTATAGTTAGTAACAGATCGCATCCCATAACCTATAGTTAAGTAATAGAACACATCCCACAACCTATAGTTAAGTAACAGAACGCATCCCACAACCTATAGTTAAGTAAGAGAACACGTCCCACAACCTATAGTTAAGTAACAGAACACATCCCACAACCTATAGTTAAGTAACAGAACACATCCCACAACCTATAGTCAAGTAACAGAACACATCCCACAACCTATAGTTAGTAACAGATCGCATCCCATAACCTATAGTTAAGTAATAGAACACATCCCACAACCTATAGTTAAGTAACAGAACGTATCCCACAACCTATAGTTTAGTAACAGAACACGTCCCACAACCTATAGTTAAGTAACAAAACACGTCCCACAACCTATAGTTAAGTAACAGAACACATCCCACAACCTATAGTCAAGTAACAGAACACATCCCACAACCTATAGTTAAGTAACAGAACACATCCCACAACCTATAGTCAAGTAACAGAACACATCCCACAACCTATATTTAGTAACAGATCGCATCCCATAACCTATAGTTAAGTAATAGAACACATCCCACAACTTATAGTTAAGTAACAGAACGCATCCCACAACCTATAGTTAAGTAACAGAACACGTCCCACAACATATAGTTAAGTAACAGAACACATCCCACAACCTATACTAAAGTAACAGAACGCATCCCACAACCTATAGTTAAGTAACAAAACACGTCCCACAACCTACAGTTAATTTATGGAACGCATCCTACAACCTATAGTTAAGTAACAGAACGCATCCCACAACCTATACTAAAGTAACAGAACGCATCCCACAACCTATAGTTAAGTAACAAAACACGTCCCACAACCTATAGTTAGTAACAGAACGCATCCCACAACCTATAGTTACGTAACAGAATCCATCCCACAACCTATACTAAAGTAATAGAACGCATCCCACAACCTATAGTTAAGTAACAGAACGCATCCCACAACCTATACTAAAGTAACAGAACGCATCACAAAACCTATAGTTAAGTAATATAACACATCCCACAACCTATAGTTAAGTAACAGAACGCATCCCACACCACATAGGTAAGTAACAGAATGAATCCCACAACTTATAGTTTAGTAACAAAACGTATCCCACAACCTATAGTTTAGTAACAGAACACGTCCCACAACCTATAGTAAGTAAGAACACATCCTTCAACCTATACTAAAGTAATAGAACGCATCCCACAACATATAGTTAAGTAAGAGAACGCATCCCACAACCTATACTAAAGTAACAGAACACATCCCACAACCTATAGTTAAGTAACAGAACACATCCCACAACCTATAGTTAAGTAACAGAACACATCCCACAACCTATAGTTAAATAACAGAACGCATTCCACAACCTATAGGTCAGTAACAGAACACATCCCACAACCTATAGTCAAGTAACAGAACACATCCCACAACCTATAGTTAAGTAACAGAACACATCCCACAACCTATAGTCAAGTAACAGAACACATCCCACAACCTATAGTTAGTAACAGATCGCATCCCATAACCTATAGTTAAGTAATAGAACACATCTCAACACATCCCACAACCTATAGTTAAGTAACAGAACACATCCCACAACCTATAGTTAAGTAACAGAACACATCCCACAACCTATACTAAAGTAACAGAACACATCCCACAAACTATAGTTAAGTAACAGAACACATCCCACAACCTATAGTCAAGTAACAGAACACATCCCACAACCTATAGTTAGTAACAGATCGCATCCCATAACCTATAGTTAAGTAATAGAACACATCCCACAACCTATAGTTAAGTAACAGAACGCATCCCACAACCTATAGTTAAGTAACAGAACACGTCCCACAACATATAGTTAAGTAACAGAACACATCCCACAACCTATAGTTAAGTAACAGAACACATCCCACAACCTATAGTCAAGTAACAGAACACATCCCACAACCTATAGTTAGTAACAGATCGCATCCCATAACCTATAGTTAAGTAATAGAACACATCCCACAACCTATAGTTAAGTAACAGAACGCATCCCACACCCTATAGTTAAGTAACAGAACACGTCCCAAAACCTATAGTTAAGTAATAGAACGCATCCCACAACCTATAGTTAAGTAACAGAACGCATCCCACAACCTATACTAAAGTTACTAAAGTTACTAAAGTTATGTGGCAAAGTAACTTCACATACCTCACAATTCTTGGTAAAGTAAAATTACATACCTCACAATTCTTGGTAAAGTATATTTTAAAATCTTTAGTAGAGCTACATACCCGACAATCTTTATTTAAGTAACGACGCATACCCCATAATCAGTTATAAAGTAGTTTGTTCGCACAGTGGTAACGTCTTTCAACTAGTCGTCCGGGGTTCGATTCACCTGTCCGACAACGTGGGTTTCTCCCAGTACTCCGGTTTCCTCCCACACTAAGACACCTTATAAAAGCGATTGATATAAGTTGTGATCGTTGTAAAATAGATTAAGTTTATTCTTTAACAGTAAAGTAACAAAATATATTCTAAAATCTACAATGAATCAACACTACATATCATAAAATATAAAGTTAATGCCATAACATATTTCACAATTTATAGTAACCTTAGACCCCCTCAAGTTTCTGGTTAAGTAACAAATCGCACACTTGAATACCATAAAATCTTTCAAAATTACTGATCATTCAAACTCTTGTGGTAGCGTCGCACGTGCTCCAGAGAAAACTACGAGATGCGTCGCCATTCTGTCGCCACTACCACTGATTCTAAATTGAATTGTCAAAACAAAATGTTCATTTCCCAGGTCAATATCAAAGTTCTTTTTGCAGCGCACAAATGCTAAATTGGTTTGCATATTTCGTTGAAATTGTAAAAAGGACATATCATCGGGGCTCGACAGGTTGATGTAATGGTTACATAGGGTAGAACAATGCTGTGTTATCGTTGTAAGGAGGAAAACATTTATTCTGGTCGCACCTGGCAGGTCACGTTGTTTAACGGATGTAAATGTCTAGACGCATAGATGTTACGGACGTAACGCGATAGACACGTTGTTGTTTAAGATAAAAGGTTTAAGACAAATTGAAGAGACATTAAGATTACATCTGTAAGGAGCTAGGCATATTGATGTTACGGATGTAAGGGGATAGACACGTTGTTACAGATAAAAGGTTTTAGACACATTGACAACACATTAAAATTACTTCTGTAAGGGACTAGGCACATTGATGTTACGGATGTAAGGGGATAGACACAATGTTACAGAAAAAAGGTTTCAGACACATTGACAACACATTAAAATTACTTCTGTACATTGGACTAGGCACACTGATGTTACGGGATACATGGTAAGGATGTAAGGACCTAGATACATTGATGTTACAGAAATGTAAATGTTGATTAAGGACACATTGATAGACACATGGTAAGGATTAAGGACCTAGATAATTGATGTTAGGGGATAGACATGTTGATGTTAAGGATGTAAGGACCTAGATACATTGATGTTAGGGGATAGACATGTTGATGTTAAGGATGTAAGGACCTAGATACATTGATGTTTGGGGATAGACATGTTGATGGTAAGGATGTAAGGACCTAGATACATTGATGTTAGGGGATAGAATGGTAAGACTAGATACCTTGATTGATGTTGTTGAATATGGTAAGACCTAGATACATTGATGTTACAATGTGTAAGGACCTAGATACATTGATGTTAGGGGATAGACATGTTGATGGTAAGGATGTAAGGACCTAGATACATTGATGTTAGGGGATAGACATGTTGATGGTAAGGACCTAGATACATTGATGTTAGGGGATAGACATGTTGATGGTAAGGACCTAGATACCTTGATGTTAGGGGATAGATATGTTGATGGTAAGGATGTAAGGACCTAGATACATTGATGTTAGGGGATAGACATGTTGATGGTAAGGATGTAAGGACCTAGATACATTGATGTTAGGGGATAGACATGTTGATGGTAAGGACCTAGATACATTGATGTTAGGGGATAGACATGTTGATGGTAAGGATGTAAGGACCTAGATACATTGATGTTAGGGGATAGACATGTTGATGGTAAGGATGTAAGGACCTAGATACATTGATGTTAGGGGATAGACATGTTGATGGTAAGGATGTAAGGACCTAGATACATTGATGTTAGGGGATAGACATGTTGATGGTAAGGATGTAAGGACCTAGATACATTGATGTTAGGGGATAGACATGTTGATGGTAAGGATGTAAGGACCTAGATACATTGATGTTAGGGGATAGACATGTTGATGGTAAGGATGTAAGGACCTAGATACATTGATGTTAGGGGATAGACATGTTGATGGTAAGGATGTAAGGACCTAGATACATTGATGTTAGGGGATAGACATGTTGATGGTAAGGATGTAAGGACCTAGATACATTGATGTTAGGGGATAGACACGTTGATGGTAATGTAAGGACCTAGATACATTGATGTTAGGGGATAGACACGTTGATGGTAAGGATGTAAGGACCTAGATACATTGATGTTAGGGGATAGACATGTTGATGGTAAGGATGTAAGGACCTAGATACATTGATGTTAGGGGATAGACATGTTGATGGTAAGGATGTAAGGACCTAGATACATTGATGTTAGGGGATAGACATGTTGATGGTAAGGATGTAAGGACCTAGATACATTGATGTTAGGGGATAGACATGTTGATGGTAAGGATGTAAGGACCTAGATACATTGATGTTAGGGGATAGACATGTTGATGGTAAGGATGTAAGGACCTTGATGTTAGGGGATACATTGATGATGGTAAGGATGTAAGGGATGTTAGGGGATAGACATGTTGATGGTAAGGATGTAAGGACCTAGATACATTGATGTTGATGGATAAGGATGGTAAGGACCTAGATACATTGATGTTAGGGGATAGACATGTTAGGGGATAGACATGTTGATGGTAAGGATGTAAGGACCTAGATACATTGATGTTAGGGGATAGACATGTTGATGGTAAGGATGTAAGGACCTAGATACATTGATGTTAGGGGATAGACATGTTGATGGTAAGGATGTAAGGACCTAGATACATTGATGTTAGGGGATAGACATGTTGATGGTAAGGATGTAAGGACCTAGATACATTGATGTTAGGGGATAGACATGTTGATGGTAAGGATGTAAGGACCTAGATACATTGATGTTAGGGGATAGACACGTTGATGGTAAGGATGTAAGGACCTAGATACATTGATGTTAGGGGATAGACATGTTGATGGTAAGGATGTAAGGACCTAGATACATTGATGTTAGGGGATAGACATGTTGATGGTAAGGATGTAAGGACCTAGATACATTGATGTTAGGGGATAGACATGTTGATGGTAAGGATGTAAGGACCTAGATACATTGATGTTAGGGGATAGACATGTTGATGGTAAGGATGTAAGGACCTAGATACATTGATGTTAGGGGATAGACATGTTGATGGTAAGGATGTAAGGACCTAGATACATTGATGTTAGGGGATAGACATGTTGATGGTAAGGATGTAAGGACCTAGATACATTGATGTTAGGGGATAGACATGTTGATGGTAAGGATGTAAGGACCTAGATACATTGATATTAAGGCTAGACATGTTGATGGTAAGGATGTAAGGACCTAGATACATTGATGTCAGGGGATAGACATGTTGATGGTAAGGACCTAGATACATTGATGTTAGGGGATAGACATGTTGATGGTAAGGATGTAAGGCCCTAGATACATTGATGTTAGGGGATAGACACGTTGATGGTAAGGATGTAAGGACCTAGATACATTGATGTTAGGGGATAGACATGTTGATGGTAAGGATGTAAGGACCTAGATACATTGATGTTAGGGGATAGACATGTTGATGGTAAGGATGTAATGGCCTAGATACATTGATGTTAGGGAATAGACATGTTGATGGTAAGGATGTAAGGACCTAGATACATTGATGTTAGAGAATAGACACGTTGATGGTATGGATATAAGGGCCAGACATACTGCAGTAATATGTGTATGGTGTAGACACACACCTATAATAACTGTAAATACAGAGATAACGTTGGATGGTTTAGATACTGCTGTAATGGTTGTAAGGTTTAGATACTTCTGTAATGGCTGTAAGGTTTAGATACTGCTGTAATGGCTGTAAAGTTTAGATACTTCTGTAATGGCTGTAAGGTTTAGATACTGCTGTAATGGTTGTAAGGTTTAGATACTGCTGTAATGGCTGTAAGGTCTAGATATTGCTGTAATGGCTGTAAGGTTTAGATACTTCTGTACTGGCTGTAAGGTTTAGATACTGCTGTAATGGCTGTAAGGTTTAGATACTGCTGTAACGGTTGTAAGGTCTAGATATTGCTGTAACGGTTGTAAGGTTTAGATACTGCTGTAATGGCTGTAAGGTTTAGATACTGCTGTAATGGCTCTAAGGTTTAGATACTGCTGTAATGGCTGTAAGGTTTAGATACTGCTGTAATGGCTGTAAGGTTTAGATACTGCTGTAATGGTTGTAAGGTTTAGATACTGCTGTAATGGTTGTAAGGTTTAGATACTGCTGTAATGGCTGTAAGGTTTAGATACTGCTGTAATGGCTGTAAGGTCTAGATACTGCTGTAATGGCTGTAAAGTTTAGATACTTCTGTAATGGCTGTAAGGTCTAGATACTGCTGTACTGGCTGTAAAGTTTAGATACTGCTGTACTGGCTGTAAGGTTTAGATACTGCTGTAATGGTTGTAAGGTTTAGATACTTCTGTAATGGCTGTAAGGTCTAGATACTGCTGTAATGGTTGTAAGGTTTAGATACTGCTGTAATGACTGTAAGGTCTAGATACTGCTGTACTGGCTGTAAGGTTTAGATACTGCTGTAATGGCTGTAAGGTTTATATACTGCTGTAATGGCTGTAAGGTCTAGATACTGCTGTAACGGTTGTAAGGTTTAGATACTTCTGTAATGGCTGTAAGGTTTAGATACTGCTGTAATGGCTGTAAGGTTTAGATACTTCTGTAATGGCTGTAAGGTTTAGATACTTCTGTAATGGCTCTAAGGTTTAGATACTGCTGTAATGGCTGTAAAGTTTAGATACTGATGTAATGGCTGTAAGGTCTAGATACTGCTGTAATGACTGTAAAGTTTATATACTGCTGTAATGGCTGTAAGGTTTAGATACTTCTGTAATGGCTGTAAGGTTTAGATACTTCTGTAATGGCTGTAAGGTTTAGATACTGCTGTAATGGCTGTAAGGTTTAGATACTGCTGTAATGGCTGTAAGGTTTAGATACTTCTGTAATGGCTGTAAGGTTTAGATACTTCTGTACTGGCTGTAAGGTTTAGATACTGCTGTAATGGCTGTAAGGTTTAGATACTGCTGTAATGGCTGTAAGGTTTAGATACTTCTGTAATGGCTGTAAAGTTTAGATACTGATGTAATGGCTGTAAGGTCTAGATACTGCTGTAATGGCTGTAAGGTTTAGATACTGCTGTAATGACTGTAAAGTTTAGATACTTCTGTAATGGCTGTAAGGTTTAGATATTGCTGTAATGGCTGTAAGGTTTAGATACTGCTGTAATGACTGTAAGGTTTATATACTGCTGTAATGGTTGTAAGGTCTAGATATTGCTGTAACGGTTGTAAGGTTTAGATACTGCTGTAACGGTTGTAAGGTCTAGATATTGCTGTAACGGTTGTAAGGTTTAGATACTGCTGTAATGACTGTAAAGTTTAGATACTTCTGTAATGGCTGTAAGGTTTAGATACTGCTGTAACGGTTGTAAGGTCTAGATATTGCTGTAACGGTTGTAAGGTTTAGATACTGCTGTAATGACTGTAAAGTTTAGATACTGCTGTAATGGCTGTAAGGTTTAGATACTGCTGTAATGGCTGTAAGGTTTAGATACTGCTGTAATGGTTGTAAGGTCTAGATATTGCTGTAATGGCTGTAAGGTCTAGATACTTCTGTAATGGCTGTAAGGTTTAGATACTGCTGTAATGGCTGTAAGGTTTAGATACTGCTGTAATGACTGTAAGGTTTAGATATTGCTGTAATGGCTGTAAGGTTTAGATACTTCTGTAATGACTGTAAGGTCTAGATACTGCTGTAATGGCTGTAAGGTCTAGATACTGCTGTAATGGTTGTAAGGTTTAGATACTGCTGTAATGGCTGTAAGGTCTAGATACTGCTGTAATGGTTGTAAGGTCTAGATATTGCTGTAATGGCTGTAAGGTTTAGACACACACCCGTAGTAGTTGTAAAGAGCCACTATATTGGTATAAATGATGCGAGGAGTGTGAAATATTTCCTTATTTTTTTTTGGAATAGAAGCATTGATTGGTACAGTGGATGAAGGAGCGTTCTACTAAAAACTTAGTTTCCAACAAAGTCACCGAATAAATGTTGTTGGATAATTGTTAAAAGGAACTCAGAAGGTAGAAGTCGTTAATTTAAAGGTCAAATCAAACGGACGCAGTAATATCAGAACTCAATACTGAGTGTCAGACTTAATACCGGGGCATTGACAGGTATGTTCTCTATTTCAGAAACAAAGGCAGATTTTGCCAGTATCCTCTTACTAATTTATTCCTGCCTTGTCCTAAGGTGCTGGTCAAATCTTTAGTCATTTTTGTATCAACACTGACCAGGTGATAATATTTATCAGAGGTCAAGTGTCCAGTCCGAATGACCGGGCATGGCATGGCTCCGGACATGTGCGTCCACTCCAAACTGACCATCACCCGGTCGCCATACCTTTAATTTGGACAAAGCGCGTGCCAAATGACTTGTTATTCAGTTTCCACCGTTGGCAATGTAAACTAGAATTGAATCAAAACCAACAAAGCTGTATAGTCTAAAAGGTGTTAATTATGGCGACCCGGCGTTACCCTTATTTCTCTCCGGCCACAACTGACCAACACCGGCTGAATCTCCGGAGTGACCGTATCAATTTCAAAATTCTGTCATCCGTTAAATTGAACACGAGTGACCCCATTGTGTTGTATGATCCGCTATCATGATTACCTGGGACCGTGTCGCGTGGCGGCCAGTTGATAAGTGTGCCCAGCCATTGTACTGACCATTGGTCATTATTGACAAATTTACTAACGGTCCAAGGATTAAGTGTAGAATAATAAATATGTCCATCCCGGGTGTTATCTGAATGTCGATGAATATCCTCTAATGCTCGTTTCTAAACGGATTAAATTTTCCGAGAAAATTGTGCATTTGGTTGGAAGCTCATAAATATCTTCAAAGGGATCGCCAATGTTTGGTAAAATAACATAGACTTGCATATAACCTGCCAACACAACCAACCACAGTATGTTTTAGAACTACTGGAAGCATTACTTTTCTGTATTTAACAAGAAACATTTGAACTAGCATAATATACGTGTATATATATATAGAATTATTTCTGTATATGGGATATAAGTCTTTGGTAACCGTTTGTCGTGTATTATATTTCTTCTTTAAAGAGCTGATATGAATCATGAAATCATTATAATTTCCAATAGCACTGGTTGTGTCAGGTTTTGAATGTCTTCAAATACAGTTTTGTGAACTGATCTCACACAGTTGAAGGGAGGTAACTCTTCTATTACAACTATAGTACATATATATACATCAACTGGTTTAGAGAACGTTCATTTTGTTGAACTAAAAAAAAAATGCAAAAGATTTTTTCTGACGTCATCTTACTTAGGATAACAACAAAGTAATGAAATAAGAGCCTATTATTAAGATAAACCTTGACGATAATTAAGAATGAACTTGTAATATAGATTCTAAAACACTTCTTTTTAAACTATTCGCCCAGTTAAGGAAAAAAAACCTTCCTATTTTATTTGGATTTATTTCGATTTCAACAACTTTAAAAAAGTAATTGATTTTTTTTTGTATGGCAAAAGGATTAAATTGGTTGGTGACAGATTTGCAATCGATTTGATGGATGAGACATTTGAGTTTTATCGCAATATTAGCTATCTAAATTTAATGGTGGAAGGGAGACAACTCTTATTTAAGATAACTGCATATTTTCCGTAGAAAGATGCAGAATATTATTTTCATAACTAAGCAAAGAAATTGAGTATCTGTATCTGTTGTAATTTGTTTGGAGTGGAATAAGAATTAGATAAGCAATCATCCAGATTTAAATTAATGATAAAAGAATACATATTTTACAATACTTGTGATCACAATATCTATTGATAATTCTTATCTCTTAATGCAAGCGTTATCAATTTGGAAACATAATTAAATTTCAATAATACAAATATCATGTAGCATTATATCTAGATGTCCTACATGTCTCTTTGTTGTCTTTAATGTTACGGACTCTCAATAAGTTAACGATTACACCAGATGTTTTCCAATAATAGCTTTTGATAAAACTGCACGCGAGATTTTGGAATTTGGAACAGATCAATTAAATAAGATTTGCCACCGACATAAATTTGAAACTTTGATTTATGTGTACATTTTGTAATGTATTCTTAAAGCTCTATTTATTTTCATGTATGTATTTCTACAGTCAACTTCATTGTTAGCATTGTACCAATGATAAAATATTTCTTGATATGACAGAAATAAAAATGAAATATATACAATAATAATAATAATTTATTGTTGTTATTCTGTAAAGGAAATAAAAGGTCAAGTATGTTTATCACAGTCTGACTTTGGTCCTATGTAAAGAATGTACAGGTAACATGATTATCCCGACTTGACCTAAATTGGGACTTAAGGTGCAGTAAGAGTTAACTCCCTTAAACAGGCAAAATAGCTGGTAATGCCTCGTCTTGAAAAGGAGAATTACACCGATTACAATATCTATGATCTCTAGGTATATCATTATACCTTCCTTTTTGCATCGCCAAAGATTGGGAAGTTGTACGGGTTCCAGTTAAGCGAAGGCGATATAACGGTAAGGCAAAATTGTACCGATTCGCTAAAATTTGATATACACTTTAAAAAGAAAAGAAAAATTAAAGGATATTTTGCACTGAATCTCATAGAAATGGTCTTCTTCGATATCTTCTGTTTGTTTTATCAATGATAATAACAATTTAATCAGAGATCACTAAGGCATGGGTTATTTCAGTCTTCTCTTACTACTATAGCCCAGCTGAAATCATTTTTACTAATTTTAACGAAAACATTTGGAAGTTGATGTAATATCAGTTTGGACTTTTAACACATTCCTATATGAAGCAATCAAACGCTGTTTGACGTATAAATCCGAGATGATATATGACAAGTCGATAATACATTAATCTAAAACCACTCATACTTTCTCAGATCATTACTTCATACTTTACATAGTTCAACATTTCCATTTCCGTCCTGTCGATATGATACGATATGATTAAGCGTTATTTTAAAGCTAGCATGATATGGTATAGCGGTAACATTACATTTAGCTTGATATGATTTAGCGGTTATACGACAGCTATCATGATATGATTTAGCGGTTATACGACAGCTATCATGATATGGTTTAGCGGGTATATGACAGCTAACATGATATGGTTTAGCGGTTATATGACAGCTAGCATGATATGGTTAAGCAGTTATATGACAGCTAGCATGATATGGTTAAGCGGTTAAAAGAAAAGCTAGCATGATATAGTTTAGCGGATATATGACAGCTAGCTTGATATGATTTAGTGGTTATATGACAGCTAGCATGATATGGTTAAGCGGTTTAATGAAAGCTAGCATGATATGGTTTAGCGGTTATATGACAGCTCGTATGACAGCTAGAATGACATGGTATAGCGGTTACATGACAGCTAGCATGATATGGTTTAGCGGTTATATGACAGCTAGCATGATATGGTTTAGCGGTTATATGACAGCTCGCATAATATGGTTTAGCGGTTGTATGACAGCTAGCATGATATGGTTTAGCGGTTACATGACAGCTAGCATGATATGGTTTAGCGGTTATATGACAGCTAGCATTATATGGTTTAGCGGTTATATGACAGCTAGCATGATATGGTTAAGCGGTTTAATGAAAGCTAGCATGATATAGTTTAGTGGTTATATGACAGCTAGCATGATATGGTTAGGCGGTTATATGACAGCTAGCATGGTTTGGTTTAGCAGTTATATGACAGCTAGCATGATATGGTTTAGCGGATATATGACAGCTAGCATGATATGGTTTAGCGGTTATATGACAGCTAGCATGATATGGTTTAGCGGTTATATGACAGCTAGCATGATATGGTTTAGCGGTTATATGACAGCTAGCATGATATGGTTTAGCGGTTATATGACAGCTAGCATGATATGGTTTAGCGGTTATATGACAGCTAGCATGATATGGTTTAGCGGTTATATGACAGCTAGCATGATGTGGTTTAGCGGTTATATGACAGCTCGCATAATATGGTTTAGCGGTTATATGACAGCTAGCATGACATGGTTTAGCGGTTACATGACAGCTCGTATGATATGGTTTAGCGGTTATATGACAGCTCGTGTAACAGCTAGCATGATATGGTTTAGCGGTTACATGACAGCTAGCATGATATGGATTAGCGGTTATATGACAGCTCGCATGATATGGTTTAGCGGTTATATGACAGCTCGTATGACAGCTAGAATGACATGGTTTAGCGGTTACATGACAGTTAGCATGATATGGTTTAGCGGTTATATGACAGCTAGCATGATATGGTTTAGCGGTTATATGACAGATCGCATAATATGGTTTAGCGGTTATATGACAGCTAGCATGATATGGTTTAGCGGTTACATGACAGCTAGCATGATATGGTTTAGCGGTTATATGACAGCTAGCATGATATGGTTTAGCGGTTATATGACAGCTAGCATGATATGGTTTAGCGGTTATATGACAGCTAGCATGATATGGTTTAGCGGTTATATGACAGCTCGTATGACACCTAGCATGATATGGTTTAGCGGTTATATGACAGCTAGCATGATATGGTTTAGCGGTTATATGACAGCTAGAATGATATGGTTTAGCGGTTACATGACAGCTAGCATGATATGGTTTAGCGGTTATATGACAGCTCGTATGACACCTAGCATGATATGGTTTAGCGGTTATATGACAGCTCGCATGATATGGTTTAGCGGTTATATGACAGCTAGCATGATATGGTTTAGCGGTTATATGACAGCTAGAATGATATGGTTTAGCGGTTACATGACAGCTAGCATGATATGGTTTAGCGGTTATATGACAGCTCGTATGACACCTAGCATGATATGGTTTAGCGGTTATATGACAGCTAGCATGATATGAAAAATTAGCGGTTATATGACAACAAATGATATGGTTTAGCGGTTACATGACAGCTAGCATGATATGGTTTAGCGGTTATATGACAGCTAGCATGAAAATGGTTTAGCAAAATGGTTACATGACAGCTAGCATGAAATGGTAGTTATATGACAGATAAATCAAAATGGTTTAGCGGTTATATGACATGCTAGCATATATCAAAATGGTATTTGTTAAATCAAAAGGTAGTTAATGAAGATAAATCAAAATGGTAGTTGATGTAGATAATGTGGTAGTTAATGTAGAAAAGCTGAAAAGTTTCCATGTGATAAATCAAAATGTAGTTGTTTAAATCAAAATGGTAGTTAATGATTGATAAATCAAAAAGTGTGTTAATGTAGATAAATCAAAATGGTAGTGAAGAATTATAAATCAAATGGCCTAATATAGATAAATCAAAATGGTAGTTCTTGTTTTCAAAATGGTAGTTGATGTTGCTTCAAAATGGTAGTATGCAGATTGGAACGACAGCTAGTGTTATCGGAGAAGAACTTCTGTGTGATTTGAAAAATGTAGAAGAGTGGAGTACTGAAAACAAAATGGTAGTTAATGAAGATAAATCAAAATGGTAGTTAATGAAGATAAATCAAAATGGTAGATAATATAGATAAATCAAAATGGTAGTTGATGTAGATAAATCAAAATGGTAGTTGATGTAGATAAATCAAAATGGTAGTTGATGTAGATAAATCAAAATGGTAGTTAATGTAGATAAATCAAAATGGTAGTTGATGTAGATAAATCAAAATGGTAGTTGATGTAGATAAATCAAAATGGTAGATGTAGATAAATCAAAATAGTAGTTGATGTAGATAAATCAAAATGGTAGTTGATGTAGATAAATCAAAATGGTAGTTGATGTAGATAAATCAAAATGGTGGTTTATGTAGATAAATCAAAATGGTAGTTAATGTAATTGCATGATCTTAACAATAAGACAGAAGTGTTGCCAAGGCGATAATGATGAAATTAGTGTTAATGGTGAGAAAATTCAACTGGTAAATACTGAGAACATCCTTGGTGTAACACTAGACCGTCACCTGTCTTTTTCCGAACGTGTAGATTCTGTATTTAAGGTCAACTGTGGTCTAAGGCAGCTCCGACTTATAGATAAAATGTTGGTTTGGTGATGTTATTTATATAAAGTACTTCTTGAAAACGATACAGCCACTGTGATGTTCTCTGTGCTGTTGTGCTATCGTGCGTGATAACTTTACTTGTGTGCCGAATGCTGATGTCATCAGCAACCTGTCCTACCTGCCCTAAATAGTGATTTTTACTCAGTTCATTTCTTTGTTTATGTTTATGCAGGGACGTATATATTAATTGATATATACGTCCCTGGTTTATGTTAAACAAAGTGAGAGATATTATGCCGCCTTGTCGGACCCCGTTCCCTAAGTTTACTTCATTTGACTTTTCGTTTTAAGTTCTTATCTGTATTTTCCTATCTTTTAGAAAGTTGGTTATGAATTCGAAGGGTTTATATTATGTTTGAAAAATAAAATTGTGGCTTGGTGGTCAGCTTGGGTTTTTTCACGATTTTTGTAAGTTTACACATATTTCCCTTCGAATTATTTAATACTTTTTTAAAATAAAAAGTCTTTTGATATCCTTAATTGTAAACAGGAGTTTATGCGTAGAAAGCTGTCTCCGATATCAAAAGTGACCTTTGTGCTGTATAGACGGAAATATAACACGTGGGTTTCGGCCTTTGACATTTCAAACTAGTACGGGCTTCTGTACTTATACATTTATACCTACTTTTAACTACAAGGGCAGATTTCGTCTTATCTATGCCAATAAGGTCATTTCGTTAATATAGTTAGATCTCCGCTCGTCTGCCAGCTTACTCATCGTCAAGATGAAGACTTTGCTGGTATTGTCTCTCTGCGTTGTTGTAACAGGTAATTCACGTACAATTCCTCTTTCATGTTGATTTAAGTTACAAGTCTTATGTTAGATTCCGTCAAAAGTGAAGGTTTGCTTTGATTAAAAAACCACGAAAATCCAGACAGGAAATTCGTTTTACCACTATTCACTAAGTAGCAATAATATTGAATAAACTTTTGATATTTCAATCAACGATTATTATACATTTACGATTTGCCTCTAAATGAACCAATGTTGAAATCAGATCAAAACACTTGAAACGTTTCACAAAGAGAAATGATAATGGTCCAAACCAGTATCTTGCGTGAGTTTTATTTTATCCTCCGCCTAAATATCCACGTTTCAGAAGAGCACGTATATGGTTATGTGTTTGAATTAACTATCTCTGTTTAAACTAAGCTGCTAAGGCTTGGTAAGAACACAGTCTGGGAAAATCTCTTATCAATGCCCTGAAAGAATCAGAGTTGCTTAACCGTTACCATGTGACCTGTCTTATATATCAGTGTCAGAAAGTGATCATATGGGTGACAGAAAATGGGTCTGTATGCATCCATTAAACTATGAAACGGTTACAAAGATGTGTTTTAACATTACGTTATTTTACAGAGAACAGACTATATTTAAAACTAATGACACGTTAATTATGAACATTTGAAATAGGGTTTAAAAATTGACTTGGTGTGATTGGTGTGACACCTTGGTGTGAATTTGGTGTGACTGATGCGACCCCTTGGTGGGAACTTGGTTTAATTGGTGTGACACTTCGGTGTGAGCTTGGTGTGATTGGCGTGACACCTTGGTGTGAACGAGGTGTAATTGGAGTGAATTTGGTGTGAACATGGTGTGATTGGTGTGACACCTTGGCGTGAACTTGGTGTGATTGGTGTGACACCTTGATGTGAACTTGGTATAACTGGTGTGACACCATGGTGTGAATTTGGTTTGAACATGGTGTGACTGATGTGACCCCTTGGTGTGAACTTGGTGTGATTGGTGTGACACTTTGGTGTGAACGAGGTGTGATTGGCGTGACACTTATGTGTGAGCTTGGTGTGAATGGCGTGACACCTTGGTGTGAGCTTGGTGTGAATGGCGTGACACCTTGGCGTGAACGAGGTGTGATTGGTGTGACACCTTGGTGTGAACGAGGTGTGATTGGTGTGACACCTTGGTGTGAACGAGGTGTGATTGGTGTGACACCTTGGTGTGAACGAGGTGTGATTGGCGTGACACTTCGGTGTGAGCTTGGTGTGATTGGCGTGACACCTTGGTGTGAACGAGGTGTGATTGGCGTGACACCTTGGTGTGAACGTGGTGTGATTGGCGTGACACCTTGGCGTGTGAACTTGGTGTGATTGGTGTGACACCTTGATGTGAACTTGGTATAACTGGTGTGACACCATGGTGTGAATTTGGTTTGAACATGGTGTGACTGATGTGACCCCTTGGTGTGAACTTGGTGTGATTGGTGTGACACCTTGGTGTGAACGAGGTGTGATTGGCGTGACACTTATGTGTGAGCTTGGTGTGAATGGCGTGACACCTTGGTGTGAGCTTGGTGTGAATGGCGTGACACCTTGGTGTGAACGAGGTGTGATTGGTGTGACACCTTGGTGTGAACGAGGTGTTATTGGTGTGACACCTTGGTGAACGAGGTGTGATTGGTGTGACACCTTGGTGTGAACGAGGTGTGATTGGTGTGAACGAGGTGTGATTGGCGTGACACTTCGGTGTGAGCTTGTTGTGATTGGCGTGACACCTTGGTGTGAACTTGCTGTGATTGGCGTGACACCTTGGTGTGAACGAGGTGTGATTGGCGTGACACTTCGGTGTGAGCTTGGTGTGAATGGCGTGACATCTTGGCGTGAACGAGGTGTGATTGGTGTGATACCTTGGTGTGAACGAGGTGTGATTGGCGTGACACTTCTGTGTGAGCTTGGTATGAATGGCGTGACACCTTGGTTTGAGCTTGGTGTGAATGGCGTGACACCTTGGCGTGAACGAGGTGTGATTGGTGTGACACCTTGGTGTGAACGAGGTGTGATTGGTGTGACACCTTGGTGAACGAGGTGTGATTGGTATGACACCTTGGTGTGAACGAGGTGTGATTGGTGTGAACGAGGTGTGATTGGCGTGACACCTTGATGTGAACTTGGTATAACTGGTGTGACACCATGGTGTGAATTTGGTTTGAACATGGTGTGACTGATGTGACCCCTTGGTGTGATTGGCGTGACACCTTGGTGTGAACTTGCTGTGATTGGCGTGACACCTTGGTGTGAACGAGGTGTGATTGGCGTGACACTTCGGTGTGAGCTTGGTGTGAATGGCGTGACACCTTGGTTTGAGCTTGGTGTAATTGGCGTGACACCTTGGCGTGAACGAGGTGTGATTGGTGTGACACCTTGGTGTGAACGAGGTGTGATTGGTGTGACACCTTGGTGAACGAGGTGTGATTGGTATGACACCTTGGTGTGAACGAGGTGTTATTGGTGTGAACGAGGTGTGATTGGCGTGACACCTTGGTGTGAGCTTGGTGTGAATGGCGTGACACCTTGGCGTGAACGAGGTGTGATTGGTGTGACACCTTGGTGTGAACGAGGTGTTATTGGTGTGACACCTTGGTGAACGAGGTGTGATTGGTGTGACACCTTGGTGTGAACGAGGTGTGATTGGTGTGAACGAGGTGTGATTGGCGTGACACTTCGGTGTGAGCTTGGTGTGATTGGCGTGACACCTTGGTGTGAACGAGGTGTGATTGGTGTGACACCTTGGTGTGAACGAGGTGTGATTGGCGTGACTTCGGTGTGAGCTTGGTGTGAATGGCGTGACACCTTAGGTGTGAATGGCGTGATCGTGGTGTGATTGGTGTGACACCTTGGTGTGAACGTGGTGTTATTGGTGTGACACCTTGGTGAACGAGGTGTGATTGGTGTGACACCTTGGTGTGAACGAGGTGTGATTGGTGTGAACGAGGTGTGCACCTTGGTGTTGAGCTTGGTGTGAATGGTTTGAACGTGACACCTTGGCGTGAACGAGGTGTGATTGGTGTGACACCTTGGTGTGAACGAGGTGTGATTGGTGTGACACCTTGGTGAACGGGGTGTGATTGGTATGACACCTTGGTGTGAACGAGGTGTGATTGGTGTGAACGAGGTGTGATTGGCGTGACACCTTGATGTGAACTTGGTATAACTGGTGTGACACCATGGTGTGAATTTGGTTTGAACATGGTGTGACTGATGTGACCCCTTGGTGTGATTGGCGTGACACCTTGGTGTGAACTTGCTGTGAATGGCATGACACCTTGGTGTGAACGAGGTGTGATTGGCGTGACACTTCGGTGTGAGCTTGGTGTGAATGGCGTGACACCTTGGCGTGAACGAGGTGTGATTGGTATGATACCTTGGTGTGAACGAGGTGTGATTGGTGTGACACCTTGGCGTGAACGAGGTGTGATTGGTGTGAACGAGGTGTGATTGGCGTGACACTTCGGTGTGAGCTTGTTGTGATTGGCGTGACACCTTGGTGTGAACGAGGTGTAATTGGAGTGAATTTGGTGTGAACATGGTGTGACTGATGTGACCCCTTGGTGTGAACTTGGTGTGATTGGTGTGACACAATGTACAGGTATATCGGCTTGTGTATGAGTACTTTTATACCGCTATAAATGCGCGACGATTGCTTATATCACAAAACATACGAGATCTAAATTTGTAAATAGTAAATAAAAACATCAGCTTCACCATTTCCCATTGGAACTGTTATGTTATCACGGCGTCGTCAATGACACTTAAGAGGCGCCACCTATATCTTCCGGTAAAATATGGCCGTTCACTGACCTATCCGCAGTTTTAAATATGTGTATGAGGTATTTTGTAGTGTTTCATATTTCATTACTGTGTCCAATGTAAATATTACGATTTTCATTTTTTGTACCTGCATCGGAGTGTATTTACAGCGACCTAGTTACGTATTTCACTTGGTATGGGTTATGTAAAAGATGTAGTTTCCCTAATAACTTAGGTACATGAAAAAGGACGGTAATAAAACCCTTAAATAAAAGCAAATTGACATGTAAATTATTAACTAATGGTGAAATCGGTGGAGCAAATTGTAAAATGGTTAAAATACTGATTAAATTAGAATATCGTAGAATGGTTATTTTGATGGTTGATATAAATGGCCAATTTGATGTCTGAGCTGATAGATGAATCAGAAACCAGGTTAATGGTAAACTTGATGACTGAACTGATGGATGAATCAGAAACCAGGTTAATGGTAAACTTGATGTCTGAACTGATGGATGAATCAGAAACCAGGTTAATGGTAAACTTGATGTCTGAGCTAATGGGTAGATTATAAACCAGGTAAACTGACATGGTTAAAACCAGGTAAATGGTAAACTTGATGACTGACCTGATGGTTAAATTAGAAACCAGGTTAATGGTAAACTTGATGACTGAATGATGGATGAATCAGAAACCAGGTTAATGGTAAACTTGATGTCTGAGCTAATGGTTAGATTATAAACCAGGTTAATGGTAAACTTGATGACTGACCTGATGGATGAATCAGAAACCAGGTTAATGGTAAACTTGATGACTGAGCTGATGGTTAAATTAGAAACCAGGTTAATGGTAAACTTGATGACTGAGCTGATGGATGAATCAGAAACCAGGTAAATGGTAAACTTGATGACTGACCTGATGGTTAAATTAGAAACCAGGTTAATGGTAAACTTGATGACTGAACTGATGGATGAATCAGAAACCAGGTTAATGGTAAACTTGATGTCTGAGCTAATGGGTAGATTATAAACCAGGTTAATGGTAAACTTGATGACTGACCTGATGGATGAATCAGAAACCAGGTTAATGGTAAACTTGATGACTGAGCTGATGGTTAAATTAGAAACCAGGTTAATGGTAAACTTGATGACTGAGCTGATGGATGAATCAGAAACCAGGTTAATGGTAAACTTGATGTCTGAGCTAATGGGTAGATTATAAACCAGGTTAATGGTAAACTTGATGACTGAGCTGATGGATGAATCAGAAACCAGGTTAATGGTAAACTTGATGTCTGAGCTAATGGGTAGATTATAAACCAGGTTAATGGTAAACTTGATGTCTGAGCTGATGGTTGAATCAGAAACCAGGTTAATGGTAAACTTGATGACTGACCTGATGGATGAATCAGAAACCAGGTTAATGGTAAACTTGATGTCTGAACTGATGGATGAATCAGAAACCAGGTTAATGGTAAACTTGATGTCTGAGCTAATGGGTAGATTATAAACCAGGTTAATGGTAAACTTGATGACTGAGCTGATGGATGAATCAGAAACCAGGTTAATGGTAAACTTGATGACTGACCTGATGGATGAATCAGAAACCAGGTTAATGGTAAACTTGATGTCTGAACTGATGGATGAATCAGAAACCAGGTTAATGGTAAACTTGATGTCTGAACTGATGGATGAATCAGTAACCAGGTTAATGGTAAACTTGATGTCTGAACTGATGGATGAATCAGAAACCAGGTTAATGGTAAACTTGATGTCTGAGCTAATGGGTAGATTATAAACCAGGTTAATGACTTATTTGGTAGTTATGATTCGAAATTTTTTAAAAGATAAAGTCGTGAACAAGTTCTCAAATTAGTAAAGGTACATTTAGATAAACTTTATCGTCATTTGTTCTACGGAATAGTATAAAGATGATTTGTTGTTGTTGTATATAGTATAACATTCAAACGCTTAGCCGATATATCTAATGATACATCAATGCTTGCTTTTTAAATCATTATAAACTTCTACATATTTTCCTAACTTTTAGACAAATAAACACCTGAAATTAAAAAGAACTTTTGAAGTTAGCATAAAAGAATAAAACCACACAACTTTTGTACATTTTAGAATAATTCGGACAAAACGTATAAGTAAAATTTAAGTTACAATGCAATTTCACTCTATCCCAGCTACGGCCACACAGGACCCATGTACAACATACCGGGATATTTCTGAGCCTCATCGGAGTGTGGCGTTTATCCCGGAAGGAACGGATAGACTTATTTGTGACCGTGCTCTGATACCCGCCTGGTACAGGTTTAGCAATGGAGATATGCCAACATCATGTGTCCCGTCGTATCACTGCGGCACTAACGCTCCTATTTGGTACGACGGTAGCCTGCCCACTGCAGCCGACGGTATTGTTAATGGAAAAGCTTGTATCAATTTCGGACAGGCTACTAGCGCAGCTGCTTACGGCGGAACTTCGTGCTGTCATCACTCCCTCCCGATCCAGGTTAAGAACTGTGGCGGCTTCAACGTTTACCATCTTACCAGGACACCGGCCTGTTTTATGGCTTATTGTGCAGGTAAATATGATGACTGTTTTATTGTACAGGTACATAAACATAAAAAATATGGTTACTATCTCATTGTGTAGGTACCTAAATATTCGATACTAAACTTTTCCAAATTACAAGTCTCATTTTGCATGTACATAAACGTACAGTACTAATCTTTGCTAAGTTGAATTTCTCATTGTGAAGGTACCTAAACATTCACTAGTAAACTTTACTGAGTTAACTATCTCATTGTGTAGGTACCTAAACATTCACTAGTAAACTTTACTGAGTTAACTATCTCATTGTGCAGGTACCTAAACATTCACTAGTAAACTTTACTGAGTTAACTATCTCATTGTGCAGGTACCTAAACATTCACTAGTAAACTTTACTGAGTTAACTATCTCATTGTGCAGGTACCTAAACATTCACTAGTAAACTTTACTGAGTTAACTATCTCATTGTGTAGGTACCTAAACATTCACTAGTAAACTTTACTGAGTTAACTATCTCATTGTGCAGGTACCTAAACATTCAATAGTAAACTTTACTGAGCTAACTATCTCATTGTGCAGGTACCTAAACAGAAAATTATTTAATTTATATAGTTATATTGGGTTTATAGATGTTTAATGATTTTATCAAATCTTTTTTTGTTTTTTCTCTGAAGATGTATTGCGGAGAGTGGTATGTGTTTCGGATACCTAAATAGCGTCAATATAGGTCTCTGGTGTCGTTAAACACTTGTGATATACAATATAGTAGAAAGTAGATTTTTGTACTCAGTTAAATTAATTGGATGGATTATATTTTGCTAATTGATAAAATCTTTTCACCACCACAAGATCACTGATTGGATGTTATGACACTTGTGTAATGGTAAGTCAAAGAATGATTATTTAATGTCGGTGTTCTCTTACAGGAAACCAGCATGTGTGTCCAATTGGACAAACCAATATTGGTGCCAATAGATGCACGGGTATGTATAATTTTACATCATATTCCATTCAGTTTTGGAGGTTTAGTTCATTTTATTTTCCTTTACTGTGAACCTATCCAGCTCATTTGATTAGTTTGTGAATTTCAGATTACCCAATTGCAGGAATTATACAAAAATTTAATAAGTTTATAAAATGAATTTATTCTAGAATGTCTAGGAAGACAAAAGTTTCTTTCTTTAAGTATGTAAATCTTGTGTATAAATCTATTTCTGGACTTTAAGGAAGTCTGCGCTGAGTGACGGGAACGTATGTCTGTTTACTAAATGTAAAGCTATTACATTATTACATACAGAGGTCAATGGGTTGTGGATGGCCTCTAATATTCCCATCTATATGCATTTGACTTGTGGAACTGAATTTATCATGTATATACTCCTTTTATTATTTGTTTTATTTTACATTACACTGAACTGTTGATATTTTTTGTTGTTATTGTTTTCATCTTGTTTAACATTTTTCTTTGGAAGACCTCTATCCTAAGATGGTAAATTTCCCTACCTTGGGCCAACCATACATAGACCAGAATAACCATGTCCAGTTTCCATGCCACATTCTGTACCCGAAAGGTGAGCCTGATGTAGGATTTGATGTGACGTGGACGGCAGATGGACAAACTATCGTGGATCCGAACACGAACGCACCGGTGGTAACCAAACTGACCGGAGACAACAGGGACGCTTTACTGGATGGTATACATATGGAGGGCCACATGGGCAAAACAGTAGGATATTGAACTATTACCTTATAACCGATTCTTTTCGCGGGTTATTTGTTTTCGAGATATTCATCTAAAACGAGAGAATTAACATTAAACGTGTATCATTTTTTACACGGATTAAAATTTTCGTGAATACGTTAATGCCTGAACCAGAAAAATTCCTCCCAAACGTCCATACGTTTTAAACTGTGACCAAAAGGGAGATGATTTTTACCTTTTCTAACACTTTATTCATAACACCTTGTTGGTTGTTTGAATTGGAAAACACCAGCTGCATTGTTTGACGGTCCACAACGTCAATGCATGTGGTATATTTAAGGGTTTAACTAACAGTAATGTTTTTGTTCATTAACAATACTGACCCATCCCTTTACACTGATAACAATACATCAGAGTCCAACCTAACCATTCAACTTGACTGTCCTACTCTTGTGATGAGTATAACTACGTTTGACAAAGGTTGTATATCAATGAAATAGACTAGTCATGTTGATGAGCGATGCCAAGCTGAATTCCATTTTTTGTTTATGTTTTAGCTGAAGTGTAATGTGACGTCATACCATTTATCAACCCCTGGTATTAAAAGCGATTCCCTCAGCAGTAATGGATTTTGGGCTGGAATAAGGGTATATACCATTTATCTTCTTGTAATATCCTTACAGACCGAAACATGTTAATTTACTAAAGCATGTGAGAATGAATACAAAGATAATTTTGTAAAGCTAGTTAATCGTTAAATAATACTATTGATACCACGTGAACAAACATTGATCATACAGATTAGAGGTTATGAACTGATACCGTTTAACGTCATTGAAACAACTTAAGGAGACAGGACCCTACGTAATACACAAGTAATGTTTGCACACATGTTGATGTAACTTCATATTTGTGTTCCGGGCATAAAATCATTTAATAGTGAAAGGGTCGAACCTCCTTAATTTCGTAAACTTCAGGGGGAGTGATTTGAATGAAAGTTCTTAAGACAAAGAAGACACTTCCTCCAATAACATGTACAAAGGAAATATATAAGATATTCTATGTTACACTGAGTAAAGATGTGATAATATGATGTAGAAGTATAGATACCGGGTTCAAACGGAATCACTTATATAATTCTCAAAGATGATGTTCATATTTAAGCATTGAGTAATTTTCCTTTTCGACAGCAAAATTGAACCATTGAGAACTGATGTAGCATTAGATTTTATTTTAAATGGTGATGTTTATAAATGATAACTGATATCCAGAACAAAAGGAATATGGTAGACAATGAAGTTCGGACTCGTGTGATTAATTTCGACAGTGTATTAATTTTTATTCCACACACAAATATTTTCAGAATTTTTCGGTTTTTAGGCCTCCAGCAATGCTATTATCGCCGACGAGAAAGGAACCGAGCAGGAAGTTACCCTGGAGTCTACTGTACCCATCCCCTGTAATGATCCACATAAACAAGCATGTGACGTGCAAGTCGAGATGATGTCATCGAAAGACCCATTCGGTAATTAGGGGCGCCACTTTCTGGATAAGTTCGTTATTCTGGGTCTTTGTGATCAAAGTTTTCCTGAACGTTTAACATTCCGGATAATTGTTTTCTTTGGAATTTCTAATTATTTAGAATTTATGAATCAATATGATTATGGTATCAATGCCAAAACCTTGACAAAAATTAGAAAATATGCACCATTTGTAACTATCGTTTTAATATTCTGGCCAGACGTTTCCACTTCATCGTGTACATACCCCTTAAGATACGACAACGCAAGTCACACTTACAAAGCCACAATCAAGGTCACGGCCACTCGTGACTTCGTCAAGGACGGTGACCAGATTCACGAGCTCGCATTCCGTCCTCTTCTCACGTGGACGAATCCAATGTTCAATGGTTATAACATCAATCCTATACAGGTACATAGTAGTCGTGAAATCCATTTACCAGCATTCACTATTCTGTGTTTATCGGCGCAGCTGATGATCGAATGATATGACAGAGAACCGTGGTTAGGAAACTGAACCAAGGCCAAATCTATCGGTGCCTTTAATTTTCAATGAAATGTACTAGTGAACATGGACGTTTGCTATATAATTCACATTTCCCCATCATTGTCATTTAATTTTCTAACGAAAGGAAAAAAATCGAAAGTTGTCGAGAAAAATCTTGTTGAAAAACTATTTGAAAGCTGTATATTTTCAGGTTACATCAAAGGACAGACCACATGCCCTCTGCAGTGCTTCCGGTGATCCACATTTCAGACAGATAGACCGTAGAGGGTTGGTACCCCACCAAATGGCAAATGATACCCCATTAAATATGATAGATTTTGATAACCCATTAAATATAATTAATAATGATAACCAATTAAATGCAATGGGTAGACCTGGACCATTAGATGTAATGGATAGCACAACTCCATCAAATACAGTGGAACAACAGTGGATATAATGATGGGTTATACCAGTATCAGATTTGGTTCAGATGAAGTCTTATCTACACCAAGTTAAGTTTTGTATGGCATGTATGATCAGCACTTACTAAAACAACACAATTTCCTTAATAACTATTTGCGATTATTTCTGGCAAATAATTAGATGGAAATGAAAAATTAGGAAAAAGAAAGTAATAGATAAATAATTCAGCTAAATATAGACATATATTTCAGCCGAATGGATGTTTATGAAGTGGGAGATTTCGTCATGTACAAAAGTTCCACCAGACCATTTGAGGTACGTATATATTCATTGAACTGTGAACCCGTATTTTCCAAGGAAGGGTAAAAGAATGACCTTTTGATAAGCGAGGTTTTAGTTTGGTGTAAACCGAGGTAATGGAAAATGGACGTAGCTAGTAGATAGTAGGATGCACTGACATATCAATTAACAGACCATTAAATGAAAATTAAGGAATAAAAATAAGGAAATCGGGTGTATATATAGGAGTCCAAACAGCGGAGACGAACATGATCTGGATTTTCTTATTGATCTATGTATTATTGTACTTAAGATTTAAACCTATTCTATGTGGTTAGATATACATGTAGTTGGCACAGGTTTCTAATTTCTGATATATTTCAATTGATAATGTCCTATGAAAACCAATGGAATTCTGTCTTTTCAGTCGAATAAAAACTTCAAGTGGGGATCTTTAACGTATTCTGCGTCACACAGATGTAGTTATATATATTTATTGCCAGTTAACACAGGTTTCTCTTCTACAGCAAATACTTGTCTTAGGTTTTAGATTCCACAGCTTTTTCGTAAGTATCAGACAAGAAAAAGTAGCTGACAAGTCTCCCATGCTTAATGAACCATATATTGAAACTTCATAGTCGTTTAGAAACTTCGCAATGCCGTCTTTTTCAAACACTTCATACCCGATGCTGCCAGACACAAGAAGCAAACGCCTTGCATTGGGCATTGAATAAGCGTGTATTTTGGCGAGTCTTCCTCGTAAAATGTCCTTATATGGTGATATCGTCTAATTTATTAAAGATGTATTGAGATCATTTGCTGTATAGTCTCTAAAGTCATTAACATGAAAACTGGGATTATGATATAAATAGCTGTCTTATTACATGATAACCAGTAATAAGCATCTATACATTACGGTATTTTAAATGTCGCCGTTTCGTTCAACGCTGTTCATGAAAGACTTACGAAAAATTAGGGTGGTCGGTGGCGCAGCGGTAACCTTGACGTCATGAGTTTGATTTCCCGAGTGAACGTGAATAGGAAGTATAGGGCGACTCTGGTGTCCTCACTCATTAAGACCCCACCTAGGCTAACATGATTGATCAATTTAAGCTATTAGATTGTTTCCCAATTGTTATAAAATGCACAAAGTTCATATCTATTTTTAGAAGAAAGTCATACTTATTATCCGTTACCTGCGTTTAGCATATTAGCAAAATATCAATACATGTTGTAATTGATAGAATGGAGAAGTTTTCACAATTATCATGATATTTCTCCTATCACGCCGATTTCGAGACATGTGAATAACTCCAAAAGGCTTTTTCAGAGGTGGAGATACCAGTATATTTGCATACATACATTATTTATTTAAGCACCGAGAAACATCTTGCAACATACTTATATAAATAATGTCAATATCAATTTTAAGTTATTAACAATTCATTCTGGTGATATCGATTTTGATTGTACTCAACTCATTATAAAAAAATCGTGCTAATCAATATAAACGAAACGTTTACTTAACATTTGTTAAAGGGGCCTAACTCAAGAAGATTGAAATGGAATTGGAAGTAGCATATATCGCGGTAAAACAACCTTGTACAATGTCCTTGTGTGGTTGGATCATCTTATGAAGTCAATATATACACACATCAGTTATTTAGTCTCTACGGTCATTTATATACAAATTAGTGTTATCATGTAAATACTTATTCAATTGTTTTAAACTTGTTACGAGACTGAAAAAGATTTTTTGATATTGCACACGAAATTAATACATCAAGGATATTTTCTCTCGCAGATCCACATCAGAACTTGGTCTTGTGGCAAATTTCACCCTTGTATCTGCGCAATCACAGCAAGGGAGAACAATGATGTAGTTTCTATAGATATGTGTGAGAAACGAAAGAACCAAATCGCTGCCCCAGACGTGAAGGTCCTATCCAATGGACCACTACATAGTATGACTATCGACAGGGATAAATCAGGGAAAAACTTTTTCGTAAGTATCAAATAACCCGTTTGCCTTTGCATAGAATAGAGAGTGGCGAGGAAAAAGGTTGCGAGAGTTGTTTTGTTGTGCACTGGTTCTGGTCAGTAATAAACATGGTTATGATTCTAATTCACTGCGTTCAAACAAAAGCATTTATCATATAAACGCAACACTTATATAAGGGTGTGGCTTTCGACGGTCATCTATTTTTCTTCAGGCAATGTTACAACAAAATTTAATCATATTGAGTCATTCACGAAATCTTCCGATGTCATTTATTCCTCCAACTTACGGAATTAGCAAGTCACTTCCGGAGCTCCGTAATAGTCGTGAAGGTTTGGCTATCTACAGAAAATGAACCTCAAAGATCATTATAAAAATCAAGTTTATTCCTGCACAGGTTGACCGTCAAGAGTCGAATGACCATGCTACACTATAATCTTATTTATTACCCCGATTGACTCTCGTGTCGCACCTTTCTCACGTGCGATATCGTGCAATTCGCCACCGCGCACTTTTCTCAATACCAACACCTGTCCAAAGGACCACGTCTAAAAAGAGTGCGCATTACGTGATTTGTATTTACGTATTCCGGTATAGGCTGTAGTTACAGATAACACAGTTAACACGTGATTTGTATCTACGTACTCCCGTAAAGGCTGTAGTTACAGATAACACGTGATTTGTATCTACGTACTCCCGTATAGGCTGTAGTTACAGATAACACGTTAACACGTGATTTGTATCTACGTACTCCCGTATAGGCTGTAGTTACAGATAACACGTGATTTGTATCTACGTACTCCCGTATAGGCTGTAGTAACAGATAACACGTGATTTGTATCTACGTACTCCCGTATAGGCTGTAGTTACAGATAACACGTGATTTGTATTTACGTTTTCCCGTATAGACTGTAGTTACAGATAACACAGTTAACACGTGCTTTGTATTATACGTACTCCCGTATAGGCTGTAGTTACAGATAACACGTGATTTGTAGTTACAGATAACACGTGATTTGTATCTACGTACTCCCGTATAGGCTGTAGTTACAGATAACACGTGATTTGTATCTACGTACTCCCGTATAGGCTGTAGTTACAGATAACACGTGATTTGTATTTACGTATTCCCGTATAGACTGTAGTTACAGATAACACAGTTAACACGTGATTTGTATTATACGTACTCCCGTATAGGCTGTAGTTACAGATAACACGTGATTTGTATTTACGTATTACCGTAAAGGCTGTAATTACAGATAACACAGAGAACACGTGATTTGTATCTACGTACTCCCGTATAGGCTGTAGTTACAGATAACACAGTTAACACGTGATTTGTATCTATGTTCTCCCGTATAGGCTGTAGTTACAGATAACACGTGATTTGTATCTACGTACTCCCGTAAAGGCTGTAGTTACAGATAACACAGTTAACACGTGATTTGTATCTACGTACTCCCGTATAGGCTGTAGTTACAGATAACACAGTTAACACTTG
Source organism: Ylistrum balloti (assembly GCF_031769215.1). Classification (NCBI taxonomy): domain Eukaryota; kingdom Metazoa; phylum Mollusca; class Bivalvia; order Pectinida; family Pectinidae; genus Ylistrum; species Ylistrum balloti. The sequence goes on along the minus strand of NW_026782081.1, from coordinate 1,655,400 downwards.
ATTTGTATCTATGTTCTCCCGTATAGGCTGTAGTTACAGATAACACGTGATTTGTATCTACGTACTCCCGTATAGGCTGTAGTTACAGATAACACAGTTAACACGTGATTTGTATCTACGTACTCCCGTAAAGGCTGTAGTTACAGATAACACGTGATTTGTATCTACGTACTCCCGTATAGGCTGTAGTTACAGATAACACGTGATTTGTATCTACGTACTCCCGTATAGGCTGTAGTTACAGATAACACGTGATTTGTATCTATGTTCTCCCGTATAGGCTGTAGTTACATATAACACATGATTTGTATTTACCGTATTCCCGTATAGGTTGTAGTTACAGATAACACGTGATTTGTAATTATGTTTCCCGTATAGGCTGGAGTTAGGGATAAGATGTGGTTGAGTCTAGTACATAAGAGGTGTACACTGTGGCATTATTTGTGAAACATTTTGTTCTGCATGTTAATTAAGGTAGTGATATATTTATCAAAATCTAAACAAAAAATCATCATTTTTTTGCGTATGAGTTGACCTAAATACACGTTTTATTTTAGTTAAACTTTTTTTTTGTAATTGTTTATTTTTCTGAATTTGATGCAAAATATAACACAAAGAAAAAGAAGAGACATTCACACACACACATCCTCCCTCACACACACATACACACCGTCACACCCAGACCTGCACAAACACACATACAAATTAATTACTATTTTTATTATCTTCAATTATCACCTACACTCCTCACTATAATCATTGCCATTATCTTGATTATGATATTGTCTATCACATACAACAGTCATCAGCTTCATGCACACATGTATAATGCCATTATCAGATCAACATCTTTCGTAACGACAGTCATCCAGAAGAAATTCTCATTTTACTTAATATTCACAAACAATTATAACATACACATTATTTATTCACATACATACATATATACATTGCTCTCATACCTACTGCTCATCACTAAAGGGAGGGGGAAAACAGATGGGCAGACCTGGAACAGACAGACAGCAACAAGAACAGACAAACAAACATACAGCAACAAGAACAGACAAACAAACAGACAGTTTACGCACAGACGCAGAGACAACAACAAAAAACAGACAAACAGACAGACACAACCATGGGATGTTGATTTAACTTGATTTAGGTAAATAAGAAAATATGATCAGTCAGCTCTGTCGAGAAGTATACTAATGAATAAGAAGATATAGCACAGATATTATATATCAAGTTTGGTAAAATTTTCCCATTTTTTCCATTCATTTGTGAATTTTAGCTTATATGTCTCATTTTTGTTGTTAGAAATGTATTTTTGTATAGAAAAGTGGTCCTGTATGATTTTAACAAGAGAACAGATGTTTAAAGAATTATGCAGACGTCTAGTTTTGTATATATAGTGTTTGATAATTAAAATTATTTCATTATCCACTCTAAAACTGGGACTATTGTTTATTATTCCAAACAAAAAAGACTGTTTGTTGATAGAAAAAGGTATAAATAATGCATCAGTAAGTGTCTCCAGAGCTTGTAAAAAATTTTGGACTTCTTGGCATTCCCAAAGAAGATGGGTTATTGATTCTCTTTCAGAATTGTACAGATTACACAAAGGACTGTCAACTAGTTTTGCTTTAAATAGCCAGGAATTTGTTGTTAGAATGTGATATGTTAACCTGTATTGAAACCAATGGAGTTTAGTGTTTTTCGTCACCAAAAAAGGTATTTTGTATATGGTTTCCCAGTCTCTATTAGTAAGTTCGAACTGTTCCCCCCACTTTTTTTTACCTGTTGGTTCCCTCAAGTTTTTGTTTAGAATATCATAGAAATCTTTTGTGCCTTTATTTTTATTCAAACAGAATTGTATATGCAACAGTATGATTGGTCGCATAACTGTAGTCTCTAAAGGAAAATGATTGAGTAAATATATTTTTACAGATGATATTAATCCTCGGTATTTGAGAAAATTAGTAGTTATATTGTACATATGTCTGAAATCTTCAAAACTGAGAAAGTTTCCATTATCATCTCCATTTAACACATCAGCTATTGTCCTTACTCCTTTTGTATACCATTCTTATTTTAGTTAAACTTTGCATCTGGCGCACGTCTGTCAGTTGGAGCGCATGTTGCTAAAGTTAACCATGGACGCGAGCTTGACGGTCACATGAGTGTGTCACTACAGGCTCCTACAGATGACATGGAGAAATCAGAAGGTCTTTGTGGAACATTTGATGGCGTGGATGCCAACGATCTTCAGGGAGGAGATAATCACGTTTACGACACCCACCATATCGGAGACTTTGCCCACTCATGGCTGTGAGATCATCATTTTCTTTTTAAACACATTTCTAAACTTCCATAGCCATCGTAATTCGACCGTCGTCGTGCGCCGTGCATAAACTTTCCATTCAAATAACCGAAAGGCCAAGGGTGTTGATATTTGGCCTGTAGCATGATGGGATGAAGAGCTACCAAGTTTGTTGCATTGAGTGACCTGACCCTCTTTAAAGGTCGCAAGGGTCCAATGTGTTGAAATTTTCAAACGACTTTTTCTCAATTGCCAATGGACCTAGTGGTCCGATACTGCATGCTGGGATAAAGGGCTACCAAGTTTGTTAAAACGAATAACCTTGATCCACATTCAAGGTCACAAGGGACAAAGGTGTTAAAATCTTAAACGACTTCTTCTCAATAACCAGTAGGTCCTGGGTGCTGATACATCTATTTGGTCTATATCATGCAGGGATAAAGGGCTGCAAACTTCTGCATCTGTATTATTACTGAGGCACCTTCTTTCTCTGTCCTTTCCTCCATCTTTTTTCTTTTCTGTAACCGCCTTTTTCTTTCTCGCTTTAGAAACAATACAAAGCGCTAAACCTTTTTTTAAATCCTTAAGTCACGAATCTGCCTTGCTTTAGCTACATGTATAAGGGTATAATTATATGCTAAGATATATGATTTCTCATGTATTTGACAACATAGAATATTAAAAATTCATTTTCTTTTGTACTGGAACGGGCCGAATTGCCGAATGACATCCAATCCCTTATTGTTCTAGTCTTAAGCCGGGTACAAGCATGTTCGATTCCTTGCCACTATTTAACGCACGTTATGAACGTCCCGAAGTCTTTTGTAAATGCGACCATTCACGAGCTGACTGTACAAAGGCCAAGGGCAACAACCCTAGTAAACAGGTAGGTTATAAAATTCGATCACAACACCTGGTTCTCGTGCGTATTGTACAGGTATGTATTAACCTTATTACAACACCTGGTTCTCGTGCATATTGTACAGGTATTTTTATGTGATCATTTTATCGATTAGAAGGCACTGTTCTTTTATAGAATTGCAATGGTAAATGTACCACGGTCAATGTTCAAGGCGGTACGCATCCTCGTGATCTCGACTACCCATTTGAGACTCCAGTTAAGCGAAATTTCAATTCAGGTAAGAAAATCTATATTATAAATAGATACATTTTTCAAAATAATGAATTCAAATAGTGAATCATTCATTGCAGCACAATGGTGTTTACACATGAAGCACTGATATCTTAATTGCTTTTTATAAATTCTAATTAATTGTTCGACTATGTGAGCTTTCACTTTAAAAGAAATGAGTTTAAAATCGCTTTGTAAGATCTTTTACCGTCTGTAATTATATCATGTTTAAGAGACAATTTATTCTTTTTGAGATGAGTTAAGATTACCTGATGTTGTAAATGGTTAGAAATCATAATATGTTTTCCAAATATATACTTTTTCTCTCAGTAAAACTTGACGTTATAATTGACGCTGTACTTGTTTATACCTTTCCTTATGTAGTTCACATTCCGAGGAGGAGATCATTCCCAACCCCTAGCGGAATCACACAGACAATGGCTACAACGGCCTGTACGAACGCAATCCACAGCGCTTCACTTTACACGCGGTGTCAGTCTGTCCTTCCGTCCGAAATTTCTCAGCATTATATTGACGCTTGTGTGGAAGATATGATGGTAATTTATTTTGATTACTTAAGCATTCACACTCATTTCAAAAGCGGTTCCTGACACCATAAACAAAATATTCAATACATATTGCACCTTAATTTGTAGAATTAAGTGTTATTCGTTAAAACTGCAGTTTGCAGATGGAGATGAATTCAACATTGCCCACATGACCTCTTTCGATGTCGAATGTCAAGACGCTGTCCTCCGAAATGTTTCGAATTATTCCGTCGGACCCAACCGTGAGAGAATCCCACCCACTGACGTCACTATTCACATGTGTCCAAACCAATGTAGCAGACGTGGAACCTGTCACGAGGGTCTATGTGCTTGTCAAGCCGGTTATACTGGCGTTGATTGTTCAGTCCCAGTAGGTGTCGCCCCGGTTGTCAGCCATTTTCGTGGGTAAATGGATATTTTTTTTATATGTCACTCCTGGATTCGCAATTGAAGGTCATTGCATATGAATATGTACATGTTGTTTATGTAGTGTTACAATGTGTTTGGCTTGTTATATAGGTAACTCCTGCCAGTTATGAAGTTAATTCGAGGCTAGAGATCAATATATTTTTATTTATAACACATCGACTAAACCAGGTAAACAAAGCCTATATGTAATATATCATATAGTTTCGTCATTGGTTTCGTCAAAGTGTTATGTGATTTTTGTGTCCTGCAATCGGTAAATAAAGAGAGAGTTCATCATTTAGTGGCTAGTCATGTGTTGACGTGTATTCAAAAAGGTCAATACTGTTATAATTAAACATGTCAAAATATAAATTGTTTTTGGAATCAAGCAATCTCTAACTTGTAGAGTGTAGTTTGACACTTAATTACGGAATTACAAATACAGTAAATGTATGTATATTGATTTCTTAATAAATTACACTTTTCATGTTTAATTTTGGACCACCATGGCAGAGACATATTTAATGATACGCTCCTTGATTCATTTTCAACTCAAATTAATATTGATTACATTATATTTCATTAAGTACGATTTTGTGTAAAGTTGTATTTGTGGTTTTTTTTTCAATGTAAAGAACACGAATGGTCAGCAAAGTATCTATTTTGAAAATCTACAATTCTTTTTACAAAATTTTTGTTCATTATTGGAATAAAGCATATAGACATTGATATTGTATCTCAATGTGAGTTCCGGCCCTGCTGAAATCGTAAACAAAACTTACTGATTATAGATTGATAATCTCATCAGACTTCTTTGAAGACATCTATCAAATGTACAATTTTTCTTACTGTAGAGACGGGGTATGTAGTATCAGAGACAGGGCCTGTAGGAAAGTTCAGGTGATAGCACAACATCTCATGGATGTTCCAGAACTGAAGTGCCGCTACCAAGCTGCGGAGGTAATACTACTCCCTGGAATCACATTATAAATTATATATCAGTGTGGGGGTTTTTCGTAGATAGAGAAAAACTTTATGAACCTTCTTCTCTAAAATACTTTTAGGCGGTGTAAACAGTGGGTATCAATTATCCAGGTTCGTTCGAGATGTAGTACGACATTTGATTTGTTAAAAAACACAAACATTAGCAGTATATTCTGGGCGACGATTTGGATATGTCGTTCGATAAGATGTAATATTGAGGGATTTGTACGTCATAAGTTTAATGTCAGTTTCCTTGATAAATTCTCTGAAACAGTTCACTGTAGCATTTGTATTGTGCGGCTTGGGTTTACGAAATGATATCGACTGCGTTGTCTTTTAACTTGAAACATTCATTTACTAATCTGCCATTACTTAAAGCAAATGGCAAAGCAACTACATCGGGATATAATGGAGTGTCACTATGGAGTCACGCGCTTCAGGTTAATACGATGTTTCCCTGTCACGTGATGCCATTTAACCAATCCATGAAACGGTTACAAACTGAAATATAATAATACGAAAGGAAATTATTTCTTTAATATTAGACTAGTTGGATTTGTTAATCAGATAGTCAAACAGATCACAAATCACACGGCCGACTCTGCATAGAAAATACCCATGGAAGGAAACATCGCATAACGATCTGTATCATTATATCATTACTGTATAATTGTATTATTTATCACTATATCATTACTGTATCATTATACTATTTATCACTATATCATTACTGTATCATTATATCATTTATCACAGTATCATTACTGTATAATATTATTTATCATTATATCATTATTGTATAATTGTATTATTTATCACTATATCATTACTGTATCATTTTATCGTTAAGGTTCACAATGGAGGTCTCCATCCATACGGATCTGTCATTGTGACACCGGCAAAGTTCATCAGTTTTCTTGAAGTCGAGTGTTCTCTGCCACAAAATGGTGTTTCCACCAAGGGTAGGTAGTGTAGTTTTAATTTCATTATATTATATTGTCATGAAATATCTGTTTAAAAATGCACCACATCAATATGGTATTGTGACTCATTTTGTAAAGTTATAGCTGTTTGGCCTTTTGCACAATGCCAAGGTATTGTAGGATTGTACCAACTCTGCTCTTCTTTAGACCCAGATGTTTGCTGTAACTCTGCCTGTCTCGTCCTATTATTATTAATGGTATCACGGTTAAGAATATGTACACGTGTACTTTACGTGCTTTTGAAATCCTGCTGTATCTAAACATAAAAGATATGTTGAATAACGGAGTAACTGTAACCCCACTTCTGTCTTAATATTTATTACTGCCAGTTGTGTCTCTTCTAAGTCACCGAATTGTACTCCTCTAGTATCACCGAAAACTCCTAAAAGGACGACACAGCTCTATGATACTGTTTTTGTATGTTCTATACAATTATAATTATCAATAATTATGTATAGAAGTGGTATTGACTCATGTGTCATTTGTACAGTAATGTTTGCATTTTACTTTAAGTTTTGGTGTAAGGGAGAGTAATCCACGCCGAAAACTAGTTGAGAAATGACAGTCACGCAATGACAAAAATGGTTATCAAATACTTAAATATTATTTCACTTACATTTTCTTTAAAAGCGTTTACACGTACTTATTAACTGTGAAGATGAATTGTGAATTTGTGATACAGATAGCATTGCAGATGCATTCATAGTGTCTGTGACAACTGACGGAAAAGCATATAGTGCTCCACAGCCCTTTGTAGTGTATGATGGCGCTTGTCAAGTCTGTGACGTCAATGGCAACTGTACAATGAAGGTAAATGCCAATAACAGCATCATCGTAAGACTCCAGTATTTCTTTGGTGACAATCAATCAACATTAATGTTAGGTTGAATAAGGAAGGAATGCTAGGGTATTATTAATTTCTGTTAATATTTGGTTTGTAAGTCGAGGATATTTAATTTTTAAGGACTTCTACTGTTTTATGGATATTCTCACTACATTTTTTTGACTTTTATGACACATGTTGCGAAATATCTTTTACTGAATATGTTAAAACGGAAACAATAAGTAAGAAAAAAATCAAACGTGCTTTTTATTTGTTTTAGGGCAACTCATGTCTGATAGAAAATGAATGCAAAGCCGCTGGCGAGCAAAATTCTGACCATACCGCCTACTGTTCCCCATCAACTGACCCCCACAGCTGGACATCGGACGCCACCTTGACAGGTATTCATAGTTATGTAATCGCAATTTTAGGAATAACGTAATATAGACTGAATCCTCAACTATAACTAAATATGATGTTATTCATTTGTTAATTAAGATTGTACAATTGCAAATATATTAGGCGGATAGATTGTGATATATGATATCATTATAGAGTCTACATGAAATGTACTGTCAAAAGAAAATATACTGCACAATATGTGACTATGATAAAAACACCAAAGGAATGATGTACGATCTGCATTGCTTCTGGTAGGATGTTTTAAGGACGTATACTATAAAGGTCTAGAAAAACTAGGCCCAGTGGAGGATTTCCTGGCATTACATGTTCCTTCTGTGTTTGTTCAGTGAGCCAGTTAGTCATCTGAGCCAATTCTCCATCACAGATGCCCAATGCTTTAGTTATTGTGAATTTTGCAAAAGCCCGGCTTGAAAGGAGCCATTTTGTCGGCCATTAAGAAGTTAATCTTATGTTCATAACAGAAATGATGTTAATCTATGTGACATGAAACAAAACCTAAATCAGTCAATAGGAAAATTAGTCAGCTCTTGAATGCCATTTAAAAATGATTTTCTTAATATAGGGTGGTATTTCAGCTGTAATTAACGTGAACATGTATCTTTGTTCTTCTGATTGTGTTATAAGAACTCCTGTTTTATAGGCATTTGGGGTTTTTAACTATCAAAAGTGAACACCGAAATTATTTGTCACAACAAATAGCACAGATATCTGAAAAAAGTCTTCTACTGTCTATTTTCAAGAGATTGGCGATTTATTTTTAAAGAAAAATGGTGTATGAACACAGAAAGGCTAGGCTTGTTAACACGAATTTCTTAGCTATGGCATTACAAGGAGTTTCTTACCTCTTAATATTTTTTCCTGGATGTGTAGATTCTCATACGACTTGATCTCTATTAAACCTATGAGGTTTTATAAAAGCTGTTAGCAGGATAAGTGGTTTGTAACAAGTTTACAATATAAACTATTCAAAAGTTTTTGCGATATACAACGATGTCGAACAACTAATGTATAAACTTACAACAGAGGGTTTCGAGAGCAGTAAGTTGATGAATATTATGGAGAAGGTTTAGGTTGTCATAATGATCTCATTAGGAAGTAATCTATTTCCTTGTGCAGTATGAAGTCATACGTTTTCGATGTTCGTGAGACATGACTTATTTTGGTTGACCAAGATTTACATGACAGGTATTGTCAATAAAGCATAAGACGCTTACCCTGCCAGAACACATAGACTTATTCTTCTTTGTCAGGGATCTTGTATTTATATTTACCATGGTTTCATCGAATTCTTCAAAAATGAAACTCATTGGTTCATTATCATGCGAGTATATGTTTAAAGATTAATATATATGGAAATATCTGTTCCTTAAATTATCAGCAGCACTAAAGGTTAAAACGGAAACTTTTGATACGATATAGTTGTCAAACGACTCGATACACTTTTTCCGTCGTCTTCATCGCGGTTTAGGCCACGTCATACGTTGGGCTATTTGAGAGCACAAGTTAAAACGTTTAGTGACGCTCAAGGGGTTGATTTCATCCTGTTTGGTTTTGTTGTAGGATTTGTACATCATATTAATTTTTCACGATAAAGAATTAATTAGAGAAATGTCTGTCAATTCTAAACAACATGCCTTTACAGAGATAAATCACTACACGGCGTCAAGATCTGGATGTCAGTGTGGATTTGATAAAACTCGATTTGATTGTGCCTGCTGCAGAAATGAAGGTTGTCAGTGTGGAGACGCACGACCAAACTTATGTACCAACTGTGAAAATATAGACTTCTGTGCAACCTATCCCGATATTATTGAATAAATAAAACGAACATTTCTTCGTAAGAAATAGGGTTGTTTAAATATTGTTTATCACGTTTAAAGACAATTTATTTAAAATCACCTCTCGGAAGCATGCTAAAGGTGATGAAGTAACACCAAGCTTTACTTTCTGTTCATCTATTTGAAACTATCTGAATTCTAGCATACAGTGGCACAGTATTTAATCACTGTAGGAACTAACGAAACCTTATTTATTCATAGTAGGAATAATGTAGCTTGCAAAAAACGAATCCGAATTAAAAAAAAATAAAAATGAAGTATGAACTTACATATTTGTCTGCTATTGGTCACCTCAAACGCTGATTTGGTTAAGCAACATGGAGCTCTGTAGGATGCTGTTGACAGTGTAGTCAGGTGGATCCCAACCACTATCTTCAATTTGGCTCATTTCGTCTGTACCATATACACCACTATGCCCTATCTGCCTTCTCAGCTTTCGCCTTACGCCTTGCTACTGTCAGTCTCACTTCCTGGTATCAACTTCAATAATGACTGCAGGGAACTCCTCTGGCACCGACCTATTCTGGGAACAGCCAGGTGCCCCATCCCTTTTGTCTGCAGTCTTCTGCTAATTCTTGGTATTTAGCAGTTTTCTGTTCATGAGCGTCATCGCACCCTTCCTCCCATGAAACCGCCAGCTCCACTAAGAGGATCTTCTGGCGTTGATGTGGTCTCAGTGAGGTATGCGTAACATTCGGAACCGATGATCTAGCATACTTCGAAACGGTATATAATCTCTGTAGAAACCAACAAGCTAGCATACTTCGAAACGGTATATTCTCTGCAGGAACCAACAATCTAGCATACTTCGAAACGGTATATAATCACTTTTGGAACCAACAGTTAAGCATACTTCGAAACAGTATCTAATCTCTTCAGGAACCGACGATCTAACATACTTCGAAACGGTATATAATCTCAGTTGGAACCAACAGTTATAAGCATACTTCGAAACAGTATCTAATCTCTTCAGGAACCGACGATCTAGCATACTTCGAAACGGTATGTAATCTCTATAGAAACTAACAATCTAGCACACAGTGACACAATACTTAATCGCTGTAAAAACCGACAATCAAGCACACAGTGACAGTATTTAATCTCTGTAAGAACCGACAATCTAGCACAGAATAACACAGCACTTAAACTCTGAAAGAACCGACAATCTGTAGGATTCCGTTTGCAATAACATATTATCTTACATACAGAGAAACATCTGATCATGACTGACATTGTGTGAGATAAATTTTAATTTCTGAAACATGAGAATGTTACTTTTGAAAGGAAACTGATATTAATGCATACACTAAATGTAAAACAATGATAATGCTAGTATCAAATAGCTTTTTAATAGGCAGATTGGATTGAAACTCAAGAACATGAGCAGTCTTTCAAAGCACATTGTCTTCTGTCAAATGCGAAAACATAGATACCGTCCTTTGCAGCAATGCAATGCTCCTATAAACAAAATTTTAACAACAGGAAATCCGTAGCTTCAGCCTCCGTCCTTGGATTTCCCTATGGAGAAGATAGCTGATGGATATTGAAGGGCTCGATGCTCGATAGGTACAATCTCGATATTACTCGGATGCAACACATATAGGGATCTGGAATATCAATGACGTTTTTGTAGAGAAAAGACATCAAAGTTTCCAAAAAGGTTATTTTTGCCAGTTAACAGTAAGATTATTTGGGACAGTGATCTATCGCATCCCGCTTGATATGTTTGTGTATAATATGATATAACATAGTATAGGTAACTCATTAGCTATGCTGAAAGCTGCATATTATGTTTCCGTCAGTCTGAGAGACTTGGTACAGTGCTTTAATCGATGACAGACTTGTCTTTTGTTATCGTATCCATATAATTTTACTTTTTTTTGGTCTGTTTTGTGAAGACTCCATGTTTAAGTCTTCAAGTAAGGTTTAGGTTCAAAGCTAAATGAGGTCATTGACAATATAGATACAAGTAATATTATGTGTAGTCCTTTCATATAAAGTGTTCTTATTCACGTAAATTTTCCAAGTTTTACAAAATTTTCAGATACAAGAATATATAATGATCACACCACCGCAACAGAAAACACAAAAATAGATATCAAAAAGGAAAGTAATAACATTTGTCACACGCTAAAGTTTGGTAACAAAACGCTAATGCCAAAATACGGTACATAGACAAGGACAATATCACCAGTAATTCTTCCATTCTAAAATATGTATTTTAGGGTAAGAAACTAGTTTATATGGCTGCAAAGTAAACGTAACGTTCGACACAGTGATGAGAAGCAGAAAGACAACAAAATATATTGTATCTAAATCGATAGCTACACATGTCCACGTGACACCTTCAAATCTACACTCTGTAAGTCTGGAGATGTTACCGCCCTCCACCATATTATCTTTCTCTAAGGGAAAGAGTTTGGTGTACTTTTCATTCCATAAATTAGTTCCAGTGTTTTATTCTTTTGTCGTTTTATTTCCTGATGCACAAGTGCAAATTTGCAAATCCAAGTAGGAACTGGCTCATGCTCGTCCTCTTTGTTATACATCCTTATTTGAAAGATGTTCGCAGTGACGATGAGTGTGCTGATGGCGAAGAGAGCCAGGAAGTAGTAGGAGAGGTAAGATATAGGATACGATGATCCAGGCATCTTGTCACTCACAAACGTCATGTACATGGTGAAGCCAATGATATAGTGATGCTGTAGGAGGAACGCTTACCCTAAGTGACCGGAAGAATGAACACCAACAGGTTGACGATTGCCAGCATCATAATCGGAAGAATAAGGCTTACCAGAGAATGTAAAGCCCTTCTTTGAATAGTCAAATAGAACTCCGCTACCGTGGTGGATAAGTGTTGTACCTCGGATTGTGTTTCTAAGATGAAGTATTCGGGGTTCGGACGAAAGATGGAAAGCTGAATTGTCGGTGATAACATAAAATAGTTATCTGGCTAGTGGAATATCCAATAGGAAACATCGTCAAATTGCACATTTGCAGATCTGTTTGACAATGTCCTCTCAACATTCCCCCGGGCTGCCAGACAACATGGCCTGTTGAAATTACTGTAACCCTGAAGTAGTCGGGTCGGTAGAAAACAGTCAAGGATTTCATATCTTGCTCAGAAAGATTGTCAAATGAGGGAAATTGGCATAACTCTGTGGGTTCCAATACATATTCTCATCGTTCAGGTCACCGAAAGCCTACGTTGCGGTTATTATACCAGCTATTTCATCAAGGTCATTGATTTTGACAAGAGACAGTCATGGAAAGCTATCTCTTTGCTGTAATGACGACAGATCACAACATACCCCTCGATCAGGCATCATTGTTTGTTACATACTACAACCGGGTCATGAGTTTCTAGTTTATTTACCTGCACGCTTGATTACATAATTCTGATTTGCATCTAAAACACAAAACTGCTCGGAAGACTGAGGTGAGTTACGATTACAATCATATTGAGCTGCCTGCCTTGTTTTTTCTACTCTCTGTTTGACTTCAATCCGAAAATAAAATCCAAACAGAATGTGCTTGTTTTCAGCAAACGTTATATTTGTCCATTATTTTTAACATCAAATCGGCGGTTTACGGAAACGGTACTTTCAAGGAAGTGGCTGTAGGATTTGAAGCGAACTGTTTTCAAATGAAATTCAACACATTTATAATAGCGAATACCTTCTAAGTATTGCTAACAGTTTGCCATTGTTAACAACAGTAAATTCCGAGAGTTCAACATAACCAATCATTGACTGAATTGACCAATTAGGGTCGATATTGTCCGCATGCTTACTCTGGTGGCAACGATTGCAGTCTATCAGATAAAAGTTGTACCAAAGCATGTAATCCAGTCTGCGATTGGCTGTGTATAATAGGCAGTTTGACCAGATTCACTGGTATTGACGCTTTGTATCAAGATGGCAATATTGTATCAAAGATAACAACGGAGAAGTACAGCTGAAAGGTAGATGTAGAGAGATAGATGTGAGAAAGAGCTTTTCCTTGATTCATTAACAACACAACATGAGAATGTTTGCAGGAGGCTGACAGCGGCCACAAGGTAATTCACAGACAGGTAACTAGCTCTAGAGTTATTGATTATTGCTCTTAGTTGTCTGTGTCCTAAAACATGACGACCGACAAAAAAGCCAGCTGTCATACACAGAACAGCGTCCAGTGTTAGGTCAGTGGCTAGAGTCGATCACTAACACCTTGACTGGCGACGAATATAGTCTGTAGCCCGGCAACGGAATCAGCAGCCACACAGACATAGTAACAGTGCATAAAAAGTTAGTTTCCAATTATAGAGTACATAAATGTGATAATAAGCAAATAAGAACTTAAGTGTTCCTTTGTATTCTTTTACCATTTATTATCATTTACAATAGTTATCATTCAAAAGTAAGAAGAAAATACCGACATGTCAACATAATCATAATCCTAACTCAAAATCAAGTTTAAACAAAAGAAAGATTTACACGGAGACATCTGAAAACGTACAAAGATAATAAGACCAGGTGTTCCAGAATATCAATAAACTTTTTTTCACTGATCTGAAAGTTAAACAGTTACCCATATCTAATTGGCTTTTAGATATGACGCGAGAATTAGAAATATAAATGCATCTGAAAACAGTTTCATAAAACATAAAAAATGTAAATATATAGTAAAGTTATAATATTAAACTGATGTTTTCCAACATGACAAGGCAAATCATTTAAAGATTTGATGAATGGCATGTCCCCGTATACGTTATTGACAACTCCAACACACTTTTTTTTTCAAATGGATGAATTTAAGTCACTTTTTACTTTAAGACACAAAGACAATGTATTAACATATTCAAACCTGTCAATTAACAACAAGCACAGCATGCTGATACTGCTCTTGAAGCATGTATTGAAGGGCTACCAAGATGGTTCAAATCAATCACTTTAACTTCAAATAAATTCAAACTTGATCCACTTTCATGGTCACAGGGTCAAATGTATTTAAATGTTCAAACCAATATTTCTTCTCAATGCGAAAACGCTCAGGGGTAATGCTATCGGGTATACAACGTACTGGGATGAATGGCTACCAAGTTTGTTCCAGTTAAATTATACAAACAGGAAACAACAATGAGAGACGTCCTCAGTAATAGAAGAAATGCCTGCCTGTGACGATTGCAGTATTGTGTTACAGAATATGCATGATTTACAGATATACGTGAAATAATGGTGACCAGAAAAGGACTATCGTAAGAAAGACTAGAAATTCGATAGCGAAGATGAGCCTATGACTTAGAAGTGGGTCTTTTTTTTTTTTTTTTTTTTAAAGATTTGGAATCTGGTGACAAATCGGGAGGAAATGAAGAGCATAAATCGTGGCAGAATGTAATCGTTAAATTAAAATTTAAAAATCATTAAAAAATACGTAAATGTAGGAAAGTCAGAAGAAGAAGCTCGATAGAAGACGGACGATAAAAGGAGTATTACAGACATGTAACCCTTCCATACAAACTACAAGTCCATTATCCGGTACATTGTATACTCTTCAGTTACAAAACGGATCGATTCACGAGAAGGTCATTGAGGATTGTCAATGATGATTACTAGAATCATAAAACGATTAAGATTGGTCTCAGAAAGAACCTTGCATGTGAGAGGTATTAAGTGAAACTTTATGATACAATGATGGTAGCTTCTCCGGACCTAATAAACTGTATTGATACGGCAAGAAGCCGCAAAATTTATCATCAGCTATACGAGATACGAAACTGGCCAAAGCGACAAGTGCCATTCTGCCTTCAGAGATTTCTACGACAGCTGCCGAAACGAAACAGTATTCTCGTGTTCGGTTTGCTGATTTTATAGACATGGTCAAATTAAAAAGTGAAAAAGATGGTTATTCCTATGCATTCGTTGTCTGTAGATGAGACCTTTAAAATAAGAAAAAATTATCTCAAAGGTTTTCACATTTTTGCCAAGCGGAGACAACCCAGTCTGAACTGCATCGAAAAAGGCAAGAAGTTCAATCATAAATGTCAGTGCAGTCCTGGATTAATACGGAATGAAAAGGAACGTAAGCTTCTGTGACCGAGCCTGTCGCCAAAATAATCTAGCCTAGACTACATAGATATTTTACATACAGAAGAAACTATAAATACGCCACCGATCTCCAAACCTTTGCGGTCAATTATAACAATACATATCGCAAGACTAAAAGGAATGCTCTAATCGCCAATAATACGAACAACGAGGAAGACTTCAAGGTCAGAGGTAAAGACCAAATACGACAACAATAGCGGGGGAAATATTTATCATTGCTCAGAGAATATTACGGACTAAAAAACAGATGTAAGGGACGACATGTGGTAACAAAAAAAAAACAAAAACAAAAAAAAAACAAAATAAAAAAACAAAAAAAAAGTAACAAAAAACAAAAAACAAAAACAAAAAAAAGTAACAAAAAACAAAAAAAACAAAAAAAAAACCAAAAAAGTAACAAAAAAAGAGAAAAAAACCCAAAAAACTAAACTAAAAACAAAAATAGAAAAAAAGTCAAATGGCTACATTAGCCAATGAAAATCAATTCCTGGCTGCGCGCATGGGATGCAACAGATATCTGTGGGAGTGAATTACACTAGAAAAGTCTAGGTCGTACATATACACAGATCGCTCTAGTACTGTAGTCTGTAGATTATCGTTATAGATGTGAATATTGAATATACGTATTGTTAATGATAAAGTTTCTCATATTTTTAAGGATTAATATTGGATGGCTTTTTGACCATATTCATTCCATTGCGACGTGGCAAACGAAATGTTATGTATATGTTTGTTTTCATTTTTCCATACCTATCAAAGATGTTGTTGATATCTGATGTAACAAGGGTGTACATGATATACACCGGCAGTGTTTGATTTATTTATCTATTTAAGTCTCCATTACCTACGTCAGGGTCCTGTACACACAATACCTGTGCAGTCAACGTTCTGTACTCGATATTGATTACGGAAACCCCGTAACGTGATCAATTGCTGGAACCGCCCCAACACGAAGGTATCTTTCCTAATCACCATGGAGAAATTGTTTTGGACTGTGCCAGAACCCATTGCATAAGTTGAGGTTTAATTGTTGAGATTGGCCGACTGTCATGATGTATTAGTGATAAATAAAACGAGAAGATGAAGGCATCCATGCATAACTAGATGGTACGTTGTACCCGGCCGGCGATAGAACATGTATTGATGCATGTAACATTTCGTCAGTTCGTAAGTCTTGTGTCGGAAGCCAATCTGCGATATTAATAAGAAAAGAATACATTGTTTTATTACAACTATAAATAATGTGCAAATCTCCATTGGGATTCTTACCCTACATGTTAACTTAATTTTTTCGTTAAATCTTATATTCTCGACTTCACGACTATTTAGATTTTCTGAAAATGTATAAACATGTTTTAATGAACGTACTATCTAGTGAGTGTCACCAACATACACTATTTTTAGAAATTGTTTTCTTTAATGGGAAATATATACGTAACGTTTCATTTACTTCATCGACGATACAACAATGGGAAATGTAAACATTGCACTTTTATCCTACCAAAATAGAAGATATCTTTCAAATCAATACTATAACAACAACAACAACATTAAAAATGAAAACTTTTCACAGATATGAAGGCCTTTTAATTTTGTAAAGGAAATATACCAAAGATATTAGGTGCATTTCAGGCATTTGTTTGATTAGGGTTGTAAACATATTTTGTCGGCTCTACTTTTGTTTTAAATTTTTCTATGCTGTCTAGGGTCTGAATTTGTCAGGCTGATTGTTGTGACATGTAATTTTATATAAAAAAAAACGAGCACAGAAAGGCATGAACATCACACCCAGCCGACGATGGAACATGAGGCTGGTTTACGTCATCATATATATATCCACACATAATATTACACTTCTACAATAAGTTAGTTGCAAATCTAAAATGTGCTTTATGTTACATGTATGACAAAACATGTCCTATTAAAATTGCAGTTTGATAAGCTTGCATGTATATCATCGATTTAATACCGAGAATAACATTTGCAGTTTTGTCCTGTTTAAGTTGAAAAAAAACTAGCTCGTACGGATCATTGACAAATGCATCTCTGATGGAATTCTAAGAATAACATTAGCATATCAATACACCGACTGGCTTGTTGGTGTAACTTATAAGCCGCTTAGTTGTTAAGATTGGCCAACTGCCATCATGTAAGACTGAAAAATAAAACGGGATATGAAGGCATTCATGCATATCTAACTAGATGGTACGTTGCACCCGGCCGACGATAGAACATGTACCTGAAACATGCGACATTATACTTACGAGTCGTCAGTACGTAAGCCTTGTGCCTGGATCTTATCTGTGAAATGAATCAGAAAGGAACACCTTATTTTAATACTGCAATAGATAATTTGTAAAGCTCCTGTGGAATTTCTACCCTGCATGTAAACATGATTTGTTTGTTAAACCGACCATCCAATTTGATCCCATTTAAGTTAAAAATGCAACACCGATGTAATTCTGAGAATAACATTATCATATCAATACACCGACTAGCTGGTGGTGTAACATACAGGCCGCCGCCTGCTGTGCAGTCAGTGCGTCAGGATATCGACTATGAAGCCGGGGATGAAAGCACTTAGCAGGTATGATTTGACTTATTTCTGAAATTTCAGTAAACTATTGACTTTTTTCTGGAACATTGAAATGCGTTCTTGCTATTATATCATTTATGTCTGAAGATAAACTTATTCTAGATGTCTATTAAGTCATTTTCTGCTCACCTCAGACTGTTCAATACACATTTTACGTAATAGTAATATATATGATTAATAAAAACTTATCACAGATTTTTCTCGGATAATATACATTTTGACAATATTATACAATGTACATGGGCATGTCGGTCATATACTGATGTTGACGTTATCGTCCCTGATGGCATGACGATAATAAATAAAGTAGATGAGGGATAACGAATTAATGGCATCTGGAAAGCTCTGTTGTTGTTGTCAACAACGTTTCCAAATTTGTTGCATTTTTCTACAAAACTATTGCATGCTTCATAGAATTGCTTCATTTACATCGCCATGAACGCGAATTATATCGATTCGAATTGACTGAATTCGTGTTTCCTATT
Source organism: Ylistrum balloti (assembly GCF_031769215.1). Classification (NCBI taxonomy): domain Eukaryota; kingdom Metazoa; phylum Mollusca; class Bivalvia; order Pectinida; family Pectinidae; genus Ylistrum; species Ylistrum balloti. The sequence continues at coordinate 1,636,771 of NW_026782081.1, read as the reverse complement.
AAAAGGTCACAATAACGACATTAAATAACCGATTTAGTGACATCACTTTATTTCATAAGGGACATTTACTAAACTTAATTATCAGAATACATAAACCTCAAATGATGGGCCTTTTACAGTAACACTGAAATTTAGTAAGATTCTCAAAATAATAATTTTGAAATACCTGTATAAGTATCTATCTAATCATCACACATTAAAAAGCCAATCTGACTTTATCCCTGACTGGTCCACAAGTAATCAGCTCATCAAGCCTTACAACGATTAATCAACTAAGCAAGGGTCAAGACACCAGGAAGTGATTTGCGATATAAACAAAGCATTTGATAGGGTTTGGCATTCTGGACTTGTGATCTTATTAAGGAAATATTGTATCAATGGCAATGTCTTAAAACTGTTTGAGAGTTATATTAGCTAAAGGAAACAGCGGGAAATAACAGATGGCTATCACTCTTCCTTAAAAAAACCCTCAAGCCGGTTTTCCAAAGGATCTGTTCTTGGTCCATATTCATTCTTGATCTATGTTCAAGTTCAATCCAAAATATAACCTTGGACACATCATTGTTCGCTTATTAAAAATAATTCTATTCAAGTATTTGATAGTTTAATAAGAATCTTGATAAAATCTCTGAATGGGCTGATAAATAGGGCATAAAATATATTCCTGAAAATCTGTGTCTGTAATAGTCAATAAAAAACATCTAAAATCTAACTGTTATAAAAACCGTAAAACAAAATAAACGCCAGGGTATTATATTTAACAAGTTAAGAACTACAGATGATGATAACATACAACTAAGAAATTTTAATGAACCTAGAACTAGAAGGCATATATATATTATTTTTAGTTTTACCAGACATGATAAACCATTTTGTGTCACTGTATCGGCGGTATCCCTGAACAGCCTAAAAACAAGTTGAAATCTACCGATGAAGTCTTATCCTCACCAGCATCCAAATATGAAAAAAACAAGGAGGAAATAGAACAAAATCATTGTGATATGTCAATTATGAAATACATTCTGTCATCTAAATGAATATCTTAAAATGCTCATCTTAGAAAAATCCACCTGCCCCTTAGGCTATACTAGGATAAGCTTAATTAGTTTCTATACTGCCCAGTGTGTACTTAATTGATTGTACTAATTGATAATCTGACTATCATGGACCCCCTCCTGTTAAATAATGTACATTTTCTATCACATGGAAGTTCCAACAAAAATTAATAGATTGATACTGTAACGTAGGACGAGCGGCGAGAAGCTATCAGGAAAATGAAACACAATACCGTTATAAAGATTAACAATTTATTTACAACATGAACGTAAGCAAAGCACACTCACACATTCCCTCAGATTCACACAAAAGATTACAGTTCAGTGTTACACAAAGTCTCTGTTGATCACCCCCAACGGTTCTTCACACTTGGAATGAAAAGTTCAAGAAAACCCCCAAATACTGGATTCAATGGAGACAGAGGATTCCTATCCAGACAACTGACGAACTACTACCGCAGTAGTACTCTGGCGCTGTGCCGCGTGCCACACGAAATCTCAAGCAGAGTAGAGCTCACATTTATAGATGCCATATCTGTACCGCTATGCTCCTCGGAACGTGTACCCCAATGCCAAACCTGTAGTTCCCGTGATTGGCTGACCTTACTGTCTGCTAAGGCCCTGGTGCCGACTCTCACTGATAAAACCGTCGTGGCCTTGATGAGGTAGCTGGTGTCGTTATGACCGGTGGGAAAAGATTAAAAGAATAGTAACGAAGATTGACTCGCATACAACACTTGCACATTATTATGACACAATCAACTACTATTATCAATGAAATTATCCCCAGAAATACTCATAAATTACACAGTACATGATACATTTCGAAGAGTTATAAAGGTAATAACATAATGAACGACTAATGCGGGCTCAGAATAACATAACGACCATCTAGCAAACAATGTATGAGACATTATACGGCAACTCACGGCTTCCATACTTTTTCAAACACGCATACGTTCTCACCTGAGTATTCTATACGCTTATAAAATACATATAACTTATAATAACTGGAAGAAGTTATAGAAACAGCTACAATAATAACATTTCTAGCAAATACTAAGATACAATCTAAGAAAGGACACCCTAGTGTAGCCTTATACATAAAAACAACAATGCTACGCATGACTGAGCCGCACAAACAACGAGTGTTTATCAAAGATATTTATTAAGAAAAAGTCTAAGAAAGCAATAATGCGAAGAAAGAGATATTAAGATAGACTTACCACAGTCTGCAATCTGTGCCTGTATATTCTCCCTGTAGTGGTTACATCGGGTAAATAACCCGTAAACAACCGCCTGCGGAATTCACGCGACCTCCATGAACTCCCACTCACCTGGTCACACGCACAAGTACGGTCGCTCGACAGGGATAACGAAAATACCGAACGTAGACAACAACATATACATACATACGACGTGACATATACACAAAGTTTAAATTTGGCCATAAAGTTCATATGAATTACTTATCGCTTTTAATTTCACATGTTTTGTAGAGTTATCGTATGCTGGTTTTTTTTAAATTTGCAATATATCTCAAAAATCACTGCAATTTACGTTTACTCCATTGATCGATATTCGCTTTTTATATGTAGCCATATCTATATCAATTTCATGCAGGAATCATGTTGAGACGATAAACAATTGCCATGCATTCATACTTGATTGTTTCTTAAGTTATAATTTAACTGTGAGTTTCGCTGGTATGTATCAGGCTGTGGATGCCATTGGTTATGTATCTGGATGTAAGCTTCACTGGTTGTGTAATTTTCATGTACCTCGCTGGGCTGGTCTGGTGTTACCACACTGTGTGTTGACAGTATTTTGTGAAAGTGAAGTTATTTTTATGTATCTCGCAAGACTAGTTTGGTGTTACTACATTGTGTTGCTAACACAATTCGCTGAAGCGAGGTATTGTATTAACATTACCCTTATGTATTGTGGCCTTATCAAGCTCTAGTGAATACCTTTTTTTTTTAGATATATCTTTATCATCACTTTCTTTGCTATGTAAACTTATGTGGTCGCGTGTATCTCACATTTTGTATTTTTGTATGAAATGACAGTTACATTATGTTGGATTTGAGTGTGTGTACCTCAGCTTTTCTTTACCAATGTATGGCATGACACATTTGTGTCTCACAATGTATGAATTTTCACATTTCAGAATAAGTGATAATCTATGTACCGATCACGCTTTGGCGATAGTTTTAGACAGGTAAATTCTTCCACTCCCATCGTTAATTTCGGTATACCTCACTTTGCTTCCTCCTGTACTCGTATCAAAATGTACCTCGGTTTGTTACATAAACCGGTTGTGGTGCGTGTGTGTGTTCGTGTTTGTGTGCTTTTCCCCATAAAGCGTAGGCATGCTCAATTTTGCTATAGCGAGCATTATATCTACACTTCTGTATATGGATTCATGAACTAGATATAACAAACTCATTTAGTGCTGCATACTGCATACTGAGAAATCATCTCTTTGACTTTGACTTGCATTCGGTTATTTTTTGCTGATTTCCTTTTTCCAAACTTTGTAATAACATGGTCTGATGTGGTTCCCCTTTTAACACAGTTAATTCGTTTTGACACTCCAATAGTTGTGCTCCTGTTAGGTCTTGCCATATTGTAACAATGTAAGACTACATATTTCTGAACACTTATGTAATAGATTTTGATTCTGTATGACTGTATTGTCACTTGGATGCTGAATTTGAGTTTTGTTTTAATTCAAATGTTAATCAGTTGGTATACAGTAGTGCAGTTTATTACTTTTCATAATTAAGATAACAGGAATCCACTGTGTTTTTTTCGTTTATATGCTGTTTTACTTAGAATAAACCAGGTTTGTAGAGAACATAGCTGCTTTGTATTATACATCAGTACTTGAACTTCAGAACTAATTAATCAAACACCAATATAACCATAAATTAAGTATAACACTGTTACAAAAACAGAATTTTGAAAACGTAAAACCTCATATATATATTCACAAATATATCCATTAGTGATTTCAGCTTTACCATATTGTCCTTATGTCATATTATCTACCTTACACATTTTGATTTTGAATGCAAAACCATCAATATATATAGGTCATTTACATTACAAATATCTTAAATGCCTTGTCATTTTTTTTTATTTTACAAAACTTTTACATATATACTGAATCCCATAAAAAGGCAAATTCATTTTCACGTTAAAAGTTTAGTTGTTACCTTTTGTATACTACTGTTAATATCAATAATATTAAGTTGTGAGTGCAAATGGTGAAATGGCGTGCTTTTTGTTTACTCCCGACACTGTTCACACCGACACATGCCCAATGCGTAAAATAGTGAATTATGCACGTGCAATCACGGGTGTTGCCAATACAAGTGAGTTTTTACCGAGACTTGTCCATTATAAAGTGGTCGTTCCCAAAAACATTCATGAAGGTAGCGCGGAAATGCTCATGAAACACAATTGCAGAGGGGAATGGCTCTTGGGATTTTGCAGGTGGGTACCCCTGCCACTATGGTAGTCAGGCGCTTAGAATGTCATGTTAGCACTATCATAAGGCTTGCTGGACGCTTCCAAGGTACGGGTTCTATCTCTGATTGTCCCCGTACGGGGAGACGAAGGGTGACAACTCAGGCCCAAGATCGCTACATCCGGGTAACTCGACGTCGTAAACGGACCCAGCCTGCAACCAGTACAGCAGCTGCCATTAGAGTTAGAATACGCCCAGTGTCCGCCGAGACCTTCCGGCGTCGCCCACGTGAAGGTGGCATTGACTGCCGACGTCCTTCCATAGGGCCTGTTCTCAAACAGCGCCATCGACAGCAACGTCTTCCATGGACAAGGCATCAAAACGATGGCGTCTTGTTGACTGGTGACGAGTTCCCTTCTCAGACTTGATTCCATCTTTCCCATGTTGATGGCAGCATTCGTGTGTGGCGTCGCCGCTGATTGTTGTGTCCTGCAGACTAACAGATGGGGTGGTGGCAGCTTGATGGTATGGGGAACCTTCAGTTACCACCATTTACATCTTCTGTCAACGTGAAACATGAGCGGTGTGAAGGGGTGACGTTCTCAGGCTCAGTATATATATACACTTAACACCATTGAACACGTAACCTTTAATTAAAAAATAGAAAACGCTTGCCTTTTTAACATATATATTTCTAAATAATGCATTAGGAATATGATTTCTAATTATTTAATTTAAAATGTGATGTTTGCAAATGAGTGATGCATGCAAGCCCGCCTACGAGAGGACAACTTATTGAGTAGGGGCTAGACCTAGGGCTCTTCAACCCTGGGAGAAAAAAATGTACATGATCATTTACATTTATAAATATCAACATGTCCATATAATCACTGAATAATTACAATTTTGCTGATTTACCTTAAAAAATAGTTTGGGAAATACCCTTGTCGGGGACTTAAGTGTGTAGATTGTTGGTCGTTTGTACACTGTTTGTGTCTACTCCAGCGTATCACTATTAACTATAACGATATACGACTACTCTTTTCAATTTCATTAGAATCCGGAAACATCATATTTTGATGACTGAACATTCAAGAATTATATCATGATCTATTTCCATTTCTACTCAGTGTGTATATAACGGAACCTTGGTATCTGATGAAAACATACACAACGTCACCCTATAACTGGAAAACAAGCACAGCTCAAAAATACGTATATGCTGAAAATAGGTCAATATTTTGTTTTCATTCGCTGACTTTTAAAGAAACTAAGTTGCATAGTATATTTCAGATTTTAAGAATCGTTTTGTCCTGATGCCATACAATGGTTTAGTATCATTTTATTATAAATGGGAGGTTGTCTTGTTCAGGATCATCTAAAAGTTTACTTATCCTGGTTTCTATACTACCATATTCATTATTGACTCGTATATTTTTGCAGTTGTGGATATTTTAAACCCTGACCATGGCCCAGGTAGTCATAACAAAAACTCAGGTGAGTATGCTGTTTTAAAATGTCAGTTATTTCTTCTAGTTCCCTTATTGTATTTTTCATTTGAGCATTGATAACCCAAAGAACAAGAGCATGAATGAATGGTAAGACGACAGAAAGATCATACTGCTCTGAGGCTAGATTCAAACTTTGGAAAAGATAACATACACATGTCATTATTCTGCACTTACTTTGATTTGTTACTTATATGGATTGTGTAGAAATCATCAGGTGATTCCAACACTAAAATATATATTAACGGTTTTGTCGGTAAAAGATGGAATTATTTGAGAAATCCTTTGTAATATTCCCCTACAAATAATTTTATGATTCTTATATCACTGAAAGCACATAAAGTTTTTAACTTAAATAAAATTGGCAAGAAAGTCTACTTAAGTTCTTAAAATATGGTATTTTTCAGTCATAAGTGGAGTGTAACACACTGTATCCAAACAAGCCATTTTGATGATGGTCTTCATCATAAAAAATAATACAGTATGCTACTTTTGTTGTTTGTTCCAGTTTCAATCAACCTTAACACAACTACTGGAGAAAGATGATAAAGATTGCAAACTGCTTGTTGATGTTTATAACGAGGTCCGAACATGTGCAGAAGATAGTTTATTAGTAAGAGAAAACATCCTCAAGTTTGATTCAAAGTTCTTTGAGAGTGTAAAACAAGGTCTTGTCGATCTGAAAAAGACCGATCGCCCAATTCTCGTAATTGGTAAGTGTTATTTACTCACCTGGCCCGAGCAAACGTTGAGCTTATATGATGGTGTGGCATCCTTTGTCCATCCGTTTTTTGTCTTCTAAAATCGTTACTCGTCATGTACTTCCGAGCAAAATGATCATTGGGGAAAGAGAGTAAATTTAGTATTAATAGTGGGACTGACCCATGGGGCCCGAAAAGACGGGGCTCAAAAGGAGAAATGAAGTAAAATCTTTAAAATATGTCTACTTCTGTAAAAATGATTGAATATTGTTAAACTTTGGTTTGAAACATCCCTGGGTAAAAAATACAAAGTTCAGTATAAACTGCTGCTAAAGAGGACTCATTTTTTGTTTAGGTGGTGGGTCTGAATAAAGAAATAAAACCACTTTTTTCAGTGTTTCTGTTCGTGTGGTGGCTGTTTCATCTTTATTTGACTCTGCTTCTATATTGTCAGTAATATTCCTGTAGCTTTGTACAGATATGTCCTAATATTTTCATATTGTCGTCTTCTTTCCTGATGATCATATAACAATCATAAGTGAAAAATTTGATAAATCAGGTAATTACAATCCTCATTGATAACATAAGTAAAAAACGTTATTTCTTTTGTGACGAAAAATGTTTAAAATTTCGGCTATGAACTTATATCATCATCATCATCATCATCATCATCATCATCATCATCATCATCATCATCATCATCATTATCATCATCATCATCACAAATATCTGATTTTCAAGGAGAAACCAGCGCTGGAAAGAGCAGCTTCTTGAACTTACTGATTGGAAGAAAGATCCTTCCGGAACTAGCGGCTCCATGTACCCACTGCGTATGTTCCATTAAGAAAGGAGAAAAACTTGAAGCCCGTGTCAGCTCCTTTGATGATTCTACACCAAACAATGTCCAGGTCATCAGCGGTGATGGCATCACAGATGAGAAATTTCAGCAGACATTAGAAAATTTGGTGAATCAAGAAAATTGTGAGGAGTCCCTCGACAGATGTATCGATATCTTTGTGCCTAGTACTATATTAGAGGTATTATTTTAAATAGTTTGATATAGGTTAATAATCATAAAATGTTATTTCGAAATCAGTACTGATTATAACATAATACATTCTAACCGATACTACTTATGTATGGAATACTACTTAGATATGGAAAATCATTACAGGGAAATGTACATTTAGTGGATACACCAGGATTTGGTGAAAGTGAGAAAGTTACAAAATCACTGCTGAAGTACCTACCAAATGCTCTAGGGATCATCTTCATTCTCAACTCGACAGTTTCCCTCGGGATTGCCGACGACAGGGTCAGTATGCTAATCCTCATGGCCGTACGTCAGGAGGATGTCATATCTTGTTCTGCTTTTGTCGGTGTAATCGTGGACTTTTTTCCGTCAGAAAAAACACTAATTTTACATTTGCTGTCTTCTGCTAAGGTCGTGTAGAAAAACAGTGATTTGATTAACATATTAGACTTGTCGTATTAGTTTACTAATTATTAGATAATAACGGTGAATTGAACTGTAAAATGACCTGGTGCTTTATCATTTTGACGATTACATTCAATGTAAGCGAAGACAGGACTGCATTTAAAGTGATTGGTCTGCCTATGACCCGTGTTGATTATAAACTGACATGTAACCATGAAATTTTATAACACAAATTAAAAATTGTTTGAAAGTTACACAAGTAAACAACTTGAATATTAGAAATTTAGAAATAGACAGAGTATAGCCAAATTATTATTTTAAAATTACCAGTAAATAAATAATCGCTTGGACCTGATGCATTGCTACGATCTGTCGATTGTTTTCCATAAATGGTAAAATAATTTATAGTTTTAGATGGGTTGTTGAAATATTGTGACAAACGTTTTTGTTATATAATTCAAAGATGTCTGATTATTATTTTTAGGTATTGTAGAATGTTCTTAGAATCTTTTAAGTTTGATAAAATGATAGAATATAGATTGTTAATGTTCTGATTTGGTCGTGTTTAGATGAATGTATGATATAAAACTGTGATTCATTCGATACATCGTTATAAATTGTTGTTTTCTTTGTTCTTTAGTGTCTGGAAAATATTATGTAGGTTGATTTCTATATTTATGTATAATGTTGTATAGATTTTGTCAGCATTTGACAAATTACGTTATTTGCCATAACACTGAAATGACATAGACAAGAATATAACGTAAACCCTAGCAACGATACACCTATATATGTCTCCGACCTATTCACAGGGTGCATTGATACTGGATGAAATCAAACAACTGGTTAACGATCGTAAACTTCCAGCGTTTGACCCCAGCAGAGTCGTTTTCATCGCCAACAAATGGGATCAGATTTCAGTAAAAGAAAGAAATAATCATCGGATGAAGATCATACAAAGACTTGAGACATTTTGGCCAGAGTTCCGAGAAGATCAGCTGCAACAGCTTAGCGTTTCCTGTGTAGGTGAAATAATAATTTATATGTATGTCCATTTTATCTATCAGACGATTTGCAAGAGTCTTTTTATCTTATCAACATTTTGGTTGAATGTTACTTTGAAAAGATATGTTGTCGTACATGTCCAAATCTCGAAGACAAATCCAAAATATCTTACATATGACGAAATCCTGATTTATCAGACACTTACAGTCAACTACATTTAGAAGTTATAAAAATCCTTCATTAAGTGATAGACGCAGAATATGATTTCAAAAGATGCTGGTCGATAAAATTTATAGGAAGCTTTACGGTCGTCATAGTGATCTCCTTTAAATTTATTTCATTTCTTTGTGTGATATGAAGCTTGAATTTTTAGATTATGATTGTGATGAAATGTTAAAATTTTCTTGTTTGGTTGGTCATGATTTATGACCATCAGTCACAAATATTTATACACCAAGAAATCATAAACGTTAGAAACGTGATGTTGTATGATATAATTATTTAGAAACACATTGGAGTTACATTTCCACACAACCAAATTCCATTACATAGACCTTAAAATTAATCAAACAAAGAAACATTTTCAGGTTCTAGATGCACAAGACAACAAAAGTTATCAGGATTCTTACAAATCTGTCATAACAGATTACAAAGCTGTTCTTGACAAAATTCGTGATACAGTCGAAAGCTGTGCAAATGCAAGGTCGATAGTACATAGAAGGTATTTATTCCATGTGGCTACGTGTGTGACAAAAATTACTGTGGTTCAGAATCTGAATATAAAGAATGACAGTGTTTATACTAACACTTATTTGGCAGCTTATTTCTTTTATGTATTGTAGATGTTATAAAGTCATTGTAGGTGAAATGCCAAAATCAATCAGTTTGTGCGCTCTACAGCACATGGTGGAAACTAATTCATGACTGATCGTTTTTGATATTTTATCATAAAATAAGGTATTGCTATTGATATATTTATTATTCAGTTCTAAAATTTAAAAGGCATGTGAAAATGACTATCCATATACAATTATTTCTTGTGTTCTTGGCTACATATTGACAAACTGATAAAACAAATACGTACTACTCATACTCTTTCTTTCGAAGGTACTTAGAGAAAGTTTTAGAACATATGAAAACCTTCACGGATGCTTCGATAAACTTTTTTGCCTTATCCGTGGAAGATAAACATAAGAAAATGGAGAGCCTGAAGACTTTGGTCTGTGAACTGGAATCTACATACAAGAAGGTATTTATGAAGGCATACAAACACCTTTGTTTTCGGTCCTTCTCCTGTAGATAGATATATAGTTTTAGTTCACTAACTCTGCAAACAAAAAGTGCACAAAGCATGTTCTTTTCAGCCTATTATTTTGTAAGACTAATATCTTAGTTGTAAAAGTTGAATAATTCACAAACTGAATGATGTCTTTTTCACATCTTCTGTCTATTTATAAACTTATATTAATTTAAAATTTATAAACTAAATTTATAAACCTGTATTTATAACTGAAACCATTTCAAATGTCTGTTGCATGTCGTGTGTAAATGTAATTGATAGTAATTACATGATTACATAACCAATGTTTCTCATATAAATGATAATTTCCACCCTCGTTATACACCTAACTTAGAAAAAACAATTGTCAAGAAATCTCGATAAATGCTATAACATTTTGACAAAGACGCACACTAAAGCCTTTATTTGACTTTTACCTAGTTCCGTGTTTACTTAATTTGTTCATCATATTGTGTTTTTGGGAGAGCTTTGTAATCCTTGTTCAAGCACATTTAATTAAAGGTGACCATTTCACAGCACAAAATATAACTTTCCAATGAAAAGAAGCTTGAGATTCCTCCATTATGAACATATCGGAAGATTCTGCGCAATTTTAAAAAATGTATCCTTTTTACAACAAACATTACATTAAAGACTTGCATAAATGTTATAGACTATGTTCAGATAAATTAATGAAAAAGTCAAATGTGTCAATAGCTTTGCAGTTCATATAAAAATCCATTTAACACAAATGAAAAAATGCAACAATGTACATCAACTTCAATGGTGAGCAACACTCCTCAATTTCAATTACGATATCATTGAAATGAAATTGAATTTGTGATAATAATGTTTTGACAAAATGAATGACCATGTGGCTGAGATTTCCTCATATTAACAAAAGCACTGTGATACTAATGCGAAACCTGGGCAGCAGTTAATTCAACAATTAATTTTCAATCTCAGTAACAAAAATCTAAATTCAACTTACAAATATCTTTAAAAATTTTTTTTTACAATTTTATGTATTCAATCTTAGGGTAAACAAAGAGTTAAAGACCTTGCTGGTGATATCCAAACAGGCATAGTACAGGATGTCTATGGGTATCTCAACGATGTTGAAAACAGAAAAGCGATTTTTCAGTGGAAAAGCAATGGCATGCCTAATGGAAACGACTATTCTAAAGTTAAAGCGGAGGCTCGCGTTGTCATTCGAAAATTTATATCAGAAGCTATTTTTTCACGCACTGCAATGTCTCAGTCAGCAATTGAAAGTCTAGAAAGCAAGTTGGCAGAATTCATGATTGAGATCAAGGACAATCAAGAAAAAATAGAACGCCTTCTGAAAAGTACTGACGATCGAGTGAAGATCCAAGGATTAGACAGGGAAACTCGGCAAACGCCTGATGTACAGGACGAAGGATTGAATAAAGCGGCCATCGCTACGATAGCACTCACATCGCCTCTTTGGATTCCATTGGGACTCGCAGGGCTAGTCACGGTTCTTCCTGTTGCGGCAGCAGTTGATTTTGCAAGAGGAAAAATGAAGATTCTACGTTACAGGAATAATAGAAAGGAACATTTAGAAAAGTGGACCGGAAAAGTTCTCCGAGAGGAGTATAGTGAATTTAGGCTTAAGTATATCATATTTGAAAGCTTTAACGACAAGATGAATGAAGATATGGACACAGTTGGAACGTTAATCGAAGAACACAAAAATATTCTACTGCACCTTGACGAAAACATGCAAACTGAGGTAGTACCTCATGGCTACACCGAGATGAGAAACATGTGCTTTCGGATGAATGAAATATTTTCAAAAATTCAGCAACTTTGAATCATAAATGCCCTTATAGGTGTCATCCAAGACAAAACATAGTGGACTCTAAAGTACATTCTAATTTGTATGGCATTTGTAAATAAGCGATTTACCAGTAATGTGTAAAGCAACTTTATAATGAATGCAATCTTTGGGTATCTCACTGGTGAATTTTTTGAAGTCGTAATTCAATAGCAATATCTTGTCTTATTTACATCACAGCAATTAATGTTCGAACTCGCGATGGACAAATTCTAAATCCTCCAATTTAATTCTTTGATGCGTTTTAATTATTAAGCCAGACTATACCTTAACAAGAGCGATAAGTCTCACTAAGATATTCTGCACTTTAATATCAAATTATTCAATTAAGAACATCTTTTATATTTCATTGTATAACTGTTTTCTGTTGCAATGTGTTTCATTTTCTAATTTCTATATATTTTTCTCAAGAAAACAATTATTTCATAATTTCTGAAGCAATATGGTGTTGATATTTCTAAGGGTTTGTTTTTACTTTTCCAATTTTAATATTGATTTTGAAATTTCATTTACAATAATAGATTATTATCTATGTTTTATCATTGCGATAACTTTCCTAATATCATCGAAGAATCGTTCAGTGCTTTATATTTGAAGATGATGTTCTCAGTTTATTTGCGAATATGCATGTTTTTAAAAAAAGACAAATACATAATTAGATATGAAATGAAACTCTTATTCTAAACATATTTGTATCTTTTCTCTTTTCTTCCTTTTCCGACTCCCTGTTTAGTAAGACATATGGCTAAAATGTCTTCTTATACATGAATTATTATATAAAGATATGATATTATATATATATAAATATTTACACATGTATGTAATTTGACACCAAATTGAAATACGTTTCAGGTACAGACATTCAATTGTTGGATACGTGACACATACTATAATCATGTACATATATATGTATCCATTATTTAGTATTACTTAAGTGAATATAATCTATAAATTTATTAGGCGATCAATCGCCTCTTGTTTCTTTCAAATTATTTTGTATGACAAAGCTCGTAACTTGATATATACAAAATATGTATACTGTATAAGGTAGCAGCACAACTTGAGCATTTACTGCATTTTCACCTGTGTTATTTTACCTGAATAGGTTGTACATTCTTCTTTCTTGAAAGATATTTTCAAAGACGATTTTCGCGATATGGGTTCCATTTATAACTTTCAAATGATAAATGTTTAATGTCAATTTTCATTTCACGTTCTGTAAATAAAAACTCATAAATGTCTTAAGAAGGTTCTTCATGATATTATAGATAATTTACATGCATTCTTTATGTATAGCCCGGGATTCTTGGGTATAAAAAGATGCAGAGGTTCCGCTGACTACCCTGTCTTTTCTTTGAAACACACTTGTTTTCCTTGCATAATATTTGGCCATCACACATTATCATAGATAAAATACATAGAGAATATCTTTTGGCTTTCCGTGAATAGCATCAAATAGCTCGAGTGACAGTTCACTGCCGTACGAATTGAATACGTTTCAATATTTACATGGATCTTGATTAAACATCTGATTATTATATTTCCATGTTTTACGATATCGTCGTGAAAACACATCCATGACACGTTTAACATAATTAAATTAAAGAAACTACAAGGGAGACAACCACTGAACCTTCACATTTATCTGAACCAACGTATTGTGAAAATAAGTTTCAAAGATAAAACATTAAGTTGTTTAAAAGGTGACATGGTTGTAATCCGAGGAATGGATTTTATCAATATTGTCACAAGCGCGTTTTTTTTTAAATAATTATCTACAGTAAAAGCACAAAAACAAAAACAAAAATAAAAAACAAAAACAAAAAAATGCGTCAAAACGGTATAATGAAACTTTTAATATCGGGAACTAGCGATATATAAGAGAATTCCACGGTAATTCATTCCGTTTGATTAAAGGAATAATGATATTTAGAGAAAAAAAAAATAAAATCAGCGAAGGAGTGATCCAAGCATGATATGGTGTTTATTTAAAAGTCGTACCTATTATAAAACATGTTTTGTTGTTGTACAATTTATATCTTTCCTCCTTGAAACCATAGCCACACTTTTCCCCTCTCTGTCCCAACGAATGTATTTCAACATAGGATTTTAAACAATGCATTTTGATGAAATTATGGTTAACTTTTAGGGTCTTCATCTAGATGTCACAGAAACTTGTTGCGGCCGAGAAAAGACGCCGAAGTGTTATTATTGCTTTAAACACTTCCTGCCAATCCATTAATCATTTCGATTGACATTCCCTTGTTCTTTTTTGTATAATCTTAGGCGTAATATAACCACGTACAAAGCAGATTTTGAAACATATGTTAGACTATTCTAAATATAAAAGAAGATACTTATCATCAATTTAAGCCTACACTAGAATACTCGGTATATACTTACGTCTGTTGATCAGCTTTTACTCTTGTAATACTATAGAGATATTATGTTGTCTATATTCGCTAGAACAATAATTCTCAAAAGGCCCATGGAGACAGCAAGAAAGCGAGGGTATCAAATTTAGAAACGGATTTTCAAATGAAATTCTAATTCGTTAAAATCAGTGAAAATTAGTCAATGATGGCTACGATCGAGGTAAGGAGTTGCATGACAGTCTGCTCTCTCTTTATTTCTGGATTTGGAAAGACCATCTGATGGATATGCAATAAAATTGCTTGATACTAGAGGACAAGGCACCAATGTCTTATATGACAGCCGAGAAAGTGACACACTCGGTTCAGTTCCCTTGGTGTATGCCCATAGTCTGTTGGAATCAACCCCAACCCCCACCTCCAACCCCTTAAATGAAATATCAAAAGGTCTATATAATAATAATCCAAACTTGGATTCAATAACACTATGACAAATATGAGCGAAAGAAAGAATTACACGGAAGAGACACCAGAAAAGTACAAGGAGAATAAAACCAGGTGTTAGCGTCTTCTGCTTCACCGACGACATCCGCCAGGTACAATAATGTAAAAACCTTGATCATCCGAGTAAGTAGTGTCATATTTTCGAATGAGAACAAATTATGCAACAATAGAACCAACAGGCAAACTACCGAGCATCAAACACGTCCAGCTTTATATCGCACTAAGAAATATATTTTAATGACGATCGTAAGACTTCTATATAATCTGTAACTTTTGAAACCATGTGCTTCGAAATTGTCCGTCAATTTAATTGTGATAATGGGAACTGGTCCTTGATTATCGAATTCACTGTGACATGTAAACACCATAGGTTAAGAATGCAGGAATGTTGCTATCCAGAAATGTTTAATCCACAATAAGGAAAATGAAATCATCACAGTTACCATTTAGTTTGGTGGAAAGCTGACCATGTTGGTTTTGTTGTAGGAAAAGATCGAGATAAGGAGCTGATGTAAAAGAGTCTATCGTATCCTTGATTTCCAATTCTAGTGGGTAAATACAACGGACGTTGCCTATATAATTATTGTCATTTAAAGACAAGACGTAATCAACATATCTGAAAGTGAAATTAAACGACTTTGCAAGGTCTTTGTGACCAGATTTGATAAGTTCTTCGATAAAGTCAACATTTTTTGAAAACAAAAAACAAGTCAGCCAACAGAGGGGCGGAGGTGTGCCAAAAGTCTGTCGGAAGATCTTACCGCCAAACTCATCGATAATGATTGCAACCAGAAACTTGCTCATTTTTATGATTTCGTCTTCTGTATCTTCCCACTAACTCAACGAAGAAAACGTAAAAAAAAAGAAAGAAAAAATTGATGAAACTATTTATTCTTTTAAAATTCTTTTACAAAGACGGACCGAAGGAAAACGAAGCACGTTCGTGTTTAATCCACGGTGTACTATTGTCTACCGATATTATGAACCTCACATGCAAACTGTTTTTGCATGACGTTTTTAATGATTCGTTGATAAACTTTTTCGAGAGCGGCTATCATTAAGTAGATAGGTAACATTTTCGTTTATAACAAACTCATTGTTCATTATTTTGGGGCAATGGCTTATCTGATAAAGATTTCATGAACAACAACAGATTGACAATTATGACGTAAATTTACCTGAAACAATTATCATCTGTTTTAATTCTTTCGGGGATCTATTAAACAAGTAATTTATCTAAATCTTTGAATATCAATAGCGATAAGGAAAGTGGATATTTCATCCAACAACAACAATATGTCTTCGCTGCTATGAATAATTAGTTTAATACCATAGACAGACCTAGATATAAGTCAGTTTGAAAAAAGTTATCTATGTTATATGATGTACTAAAATCCGAGCTAAGTCAACGTAGAAAAATTCTATACATACACAAAGGCAATTAATACTGAAGAAGATCCTTATGAAATAATATAAAACAATTTTAACATGAGTGATGTCAAGCACAAATGCATCTAAAATTCCGGCTTTGCGAACATGACTTTAATTTGCTTCAAGAACGCTGAAACAATCCCGAACACAAACGACAGCGAAATACGAAGAATCTTTATATTGAACATATAACACACAATAAAGAAATAATCACTTTTTTGCACATCCTGTCTATAGTAAGCGATTTATTATCCATAGATAATACGCAGGTTATATTTGGCTCTTGTTTGTTTTATCATACTATAAATTAACTTTTAGCTATCAACTTTTTATTAGAACTGAGAAGAGTTGGTCTAGACTCGATTTGAGTTGTACATCAAGGAAGGATTTATTTTGGTATACAACGTTTGTATAATGGCCATGGAATGGAATTCACCAGACACAACAAGCTAAGGTAGATAACACTATAACATCAAACCCAAGAAAGCATGACTTTTTATTTGATAGACGCATTTTCTTGATGTATACTGCAACATCTGAAAAACAAGCATATCAAGTTACTGTGAAAAAAATCGTTATGCATTACTTAATATATATAAACTTACTGTTCATATCCATTGCATAATCAGTCATGTACAGTATATATAATATACTCTGGTATCCATAGCGCCAAACTCGACATTTACACTCCTAAATGTTTCTTTTCCTATTATCTATCATTGGGGTGTGTACAATGATGCCGGAATGAGTGTGGATTCCGTACCTATGGACGTTTTGAAAAATATTTAGTATGTGGTACAATATAGTCTTCGAAGTATATGGATATTTGAAGTACAGCCATAATTTAAGTGCATTTCAATAGGTTTCTTTGGTCCGTGATATTTTCTAAAATCTTATAATGCAATTTAGATTATTTGGAAAATAAACACATGGTGGCCAAGATGATGGCGAAGTTATTAACGCTATAATCTTTCCATAGAACATACGAATTGTATCACTAACGCATCAGCTTCGTTTTTTCCACGACAAGGCAAATTGTATTCAAAATACAATTTGATAGTTGATATTTTATATATATATATGATAACTTGATATTTTTGATAAAACAGCAGCACAAATTTCACAGTATTTCATATCGCATCAAACCACCTCTTGTGGTTGTTTAAATGTGTCCACCAAGTATCATTATCCTAGTTTAAATGATAGCAAAGCTATGATGTGGACACTCTCTGAATCACATATCACCGTCATCGTTAGAGCTTGTACAGTTCGCTGTGCGTGGTTATCGTAGAAAGCGTGTCATCTTTGGCATTCTTACTGTCACATATTTGTTTGACATTGCGTATCGATTCTACATTAACATGATAATAAACTTTATTTATTTTACAACAATTGCAAAGTTTTTTCCAACTTATATTAATCACTCTTGTTGGCTTGGGTGGAAGCGCACGAGGGGTCTTAGTGTGGGAGTAAACCGGAGTAACCGGGATAAAAACTTTGTTGTCGGGCAGGTGACCCCATACTTTTCACATCCATTCCGGGAATCGAACCCCGGACGGCTAGGTGAAAGGTTACCACAGCGCCACCAGACAACCCATAAACATCGTATCAATTTCATTTTGGCACCTCCTATAGGACAAAAGTGATATCATAAGCCATCGTTACGGGTAGGGAAAATTCGAAACATTTGGACTGGACCTAACATGGCCTGTGGGGTGAAACACGGGCAATAATGACATATCCTGTGGTCGCTTTTGTTTTGGTTATAACCTGGTTTGCCATTTTGAATGTATCCCAAATTGCCAAGAGGTGAGAGTTCAACGCCTATCTTTATTTCATTATATATAACATATTGGTAAATAATACGGGAAGGAAAAAAACAACAACAAAATAAATTGGGTAAGGTTAAACCTCCCCTGTTATACTATACTATCCAAACAGCCCATCTTCAATAATTTGTGATCGTTTGTATGTGGTCAAGTTTGGATTCTTACTGTCGATCTTCAATAATTTGTGATCGTTTGTATGTGGTCAAGTTTGGATTCTTACTGTACGATTTACATGCATTTCAGAAGCACATATATACTTTATGTTAGAACAACTAACTATTATTATTAGAACAACCGTAGTTTTATACACTGACCTGAAAGCAGCATATTTGAAAAAGTCGAAGCCACTACAATTATCCATAGATAAATTCTCGTGTGGGAACCATTATTACGATATTGTATCCGTTTGTCTTTCATTATGTTCCTTTAACAATATCTCTCTTAAAGTGAATAGAACTTCTTACCTGTTTAATTAATGTCCAAACGTGATCCAGTGTAATCCAACTGTAGAAGGCTTAGTTACTGAAGTGGGTGTAGTGGTTCCGGCAGTTGTGAGAGTAGCGCCAGCGGTACTTTGGTATCTCGTAAGATCTGAAATAGATATATGGTGTTAATACTTTTATGTGCTTACATCAAATCAAATTGTTCAGTTCCAAACTTCTTTTTCATTTATAACATTCTTAAGAAAGGTTTTTTTTTTTTTTTTTTGAAATACTACAAGTATTCAAAATGTACAAAAAGGGGTAGGGGTATGGTGTGTGTATGGTGGAAAAGGATAGGGTGGGTGTGAAAACTGAGTTTGGCACGAAAAAAACCTGAAAACCACCGCATCCAAAACATATCTTTGGATAAAATAACAGTAATGCAGATAAAGAAAATGATTTTTATGACTATTTCTGATGAAAAGAACGTATCTAAATCAAATCACGTGGTGTATCGTAGCTATTTGAAAGTTATCTTCATGTTTCCCACTAATGTGAACGGATTGGGCTTGAAGTGCTTAATAGAAGTGCATAATTAATGCATTGTACGATTGAATTCTTTCATAATATTTTCTCGTTTTGGCAAGTCGGTAACGAAAAATCATAAATATTCTCATTATATTCTTTTGTTTTCTGAAATTTCCTTGTGTTTAACTAACTGACTTACCAGAGCAATATGCTAATGGACACCCAGGAGTTGGGTTGAGGTAATATATGAAAAATGTGCTACAGTTCTTGACTCCGATGTCTAATACAGACGAGCAACAAGATGCAGGAGATCCTGAATTTACACATCCTTGCCTGGTCACAGCACCATCTTCTACACTGGGATTGGTTCCGTTTATCCACACGGGAAGAAGGGTACCGCAGCTAAATGGCTGAGGGCAAGACGTTGGGATAGACGCCGCATATTCGAAGGCATACCAGCCCTGAATTAGTTTGTCGTCACATATCAGGTTTGCTGGTGTTTTGATAGCTGTGTTATATATACTCCTACTCTGAGCGTGGGGCAGTACGGTATATGTTTTACACGGGTCCGACTTACATTCTGTATAAAGATAGAAATAGCTTTGAAAAGGTAGTACGTTCGAAAACACAAGGTATGCCGTACCTCAACCTTGTTTACATACGTTAGTGACCATACACGATATCCAAAACAAAACCCTGAATTATGAAGCAGTTCGCATGTACCCTTAAAGTGACTGTCACGTGAGACTGAATAAACACTTTGTTATTAAATCTTGCCAGATCATCCCATTATCAATATCTAATAAAACACAGATTAGGCGCTCCTCAAAATAAATGAAACGTGCTGTGCTTTCTTCTGATTTTTTATGTCTATCTTTCAGTGTTAAAGTAATTTCAACTACGGCGCTATTACGACAAAACATTTCCATTTGAAGAACAACTTGACCATTTTTGAAAGATCGTACAGCACTTTTTATTGTTTCAAATCTGATACGATTCCGATAACATCGTTTTTCATATATATAATAAAAGATAATAAGGTGATCTAGGGTCGATTTTTAGAGCGGGCGTCAACGCTCATCTGTCAATATTGTTTATCCTACTCCTCGCTAGACTTCGCTTCGAAAATACGCGATGAAAAACACTAATTGTAGCCAAAACGTCCGCCGGAGCAGATATTCTTAGAATGCTGTAAGCATTGTGAAGTCATCGGAATATATGAATGTCAGCAACGTATTTTCATGTGAATAAACTTAAACTTTATGAGCAACAAAATGAAATGCAACATTAAACCAAATGCGCATGTCTAAAAAGACAAATACACTGATAAGATCAACTAAACACCAAGCTCTAATCCTGTAAAATGCAAACGAGAGCAAAACATGGACAAAAAATGAAACACATGAATAAGACCAGTTGTTCCGGAATGGTAAGCGTTTTCTGCGTCAGTGTCAATCTTGGATAATCAAGTTAGTAATGTAATGATCTCAAATTAAACATCCAAGCATACTAACAGGGATAGAAAACTTCTAGCTGAATGTCGCACGTGAAAATGCAATATTTCCATATGAAATCATGGTGACGTTCATAAAACATCTAGAATCATTATTTTATAGTATCAGCTGTCAAAAAACCGTGATATTCGGAACAAGCAAGAGCTCAAATATTCCTGTCAACCGCTTAACACTATTAGGAGGAAAGCATGGATGTGAATGACTTTAGAAAGGGAAAATTTACAATAGGGAAATCATCTCGTTAATGATACTGGTTGGGGAAAGCAGTCCTTATTGGTATCGCCGTTACAAGTTATCGAGGAACAGTGTGGGTCAACACTAAGTGAAATTCTAACTATATGGTAAACAAATATTAAAAACACGTCTCTTGTTTATCTATATCTCAAACATATTACAACTGTGCATTATGAATTTCAAGATAGGAAATATGGGGAAATGGGATTTGGAGCAGGATTATCCCGATCTCTTCAATGTCCTCTTGGTAGAAGACACGGAGAAATACCTGTGATTGATTCTTTACGGGGCCCATATTTAATCGCTGCTTATGATCATGCAGTGGAATGCAGCATTCCATATACGTGAGCTCTCCGATGACCCAAAAATGACTACAAAAAATATGTACGAAACTTTAATCTGAATACATCTGAAAAAAAAAAGACAATCAATGCATATGTTTAAGAGCGGAATTCTTTTCAATTAGGCGTAACAAGTAGAACTTGCTGATTAACTACATTCAGACGTGTTTTATGTCTGGGTCCAAATCATGTCCTTGGTCAGAGGTATTTTGCAGTGATAGTTCCTTAATCAGCTTGATAGTCGAACGTGATCATTATTGTAAACATGAGCCTGGCCAGTTTTAACAACCCAAGTCTTCTAAAAGAGGAAAAGTGAGCACTATTCAGCGTATTAAACAAGGACTCCACACGGACAAGTACACAAATATCATATTGATACGTACCTTTAATTGTCGTCCAGAAAACTGCAAGATAAAGAAGTCGTATCATAATCGTGCTGTTTGTGATTTCGTTTTGTCTAATATAATCTAAAATTTAGGTTACAATTGATAAGGCATGTCGGTATCCTCACCGACAAGATACCACTATACACACTGGCAATTTACCATTATACACACCGACAAGATATCACTATACATACCGACATGATACCACTATACACACCGACAAGATACCACCATAAACACTGACAAGATATCACCTTACACATGACAAGATATCACTATACACACCGACAAGATATCACTATGTACACTGACAAGATATCACTATACACACCGACAAGGTATCACTATACACCGACATAATACCACCATTCACACCGACAAAATACCAACATAAACACTGACAAGATACCACTATACAAATGACAAGATATCATTATACACACCGACAAGATATCACTATACACACCGACAAGATATCACTATATACACTGACAAGATATCACTGTACACACCGACAAAATGCCACTTTACACACCGACATGATATCACTATACACACCGACAAGATATCACTATACACACCGACAAGATATCACTATATACACTGACAAGATATCACTGTACACACAAACAATATGCCACTTTACACACCGACATGATATCACTATACACACCGACATGATATCACTGTACACACCGACAAGATATCACTATACACACCGACATGATACCACTATACACACCGACATGATACCACTATACACACCGACAAGATATCACTATACACACCTATAAGATATCACTATACACACCGACAAGATATCACTATACACACCGACAAGATATCACTATACACACCGACAAGATATCACTATACACACCGACATGATACCACTATACACACCGACAAAATACCAACATAAACACTGACAAGATACCACTATACACACAAACAATATGCCACTTTACACACCGACATGATACCATTATACACACCGACAAAATACCAACATAAACACTGACAAGATATCACTATTCACATGACAAGATACCACTATACACACTGACATGATACCACTATACACACCGACATGATACCACTATACACACCGCCAAAATACCAACATAAACACTGACAAGATATCACTATTCGGATTGACAAGATACCACTATACACACCGACATAATACCACTATACACACCGACATGATACCACTATACACACCGCCAAAATACCAACATAAACACTGACAAGATACCACTATACACACAAACAATATGCCACTTTACACACCGACATGATACCATTATACACACCGACAAAATACCAACATAAACACTGACAAGATATCACTATACACATGACAAGATACCACTATACACACTGACATGATACCACTATAGACACTGACAGGATACCACTATATACATGACAACATATCACCATAAACACTGACAAGATACCATTATAGACACTGACAAGATACCACTATACACATGACAAGACACCGCTATACACAATGACAATATGCCACTATACACATGACAAGATATCAATATACACACCGACATGATACCACTATACACACCGACAAGATACCACCATAAACACTGACAAGATATCACTATATACATGACAAGATACCACCATAAACACTGACAAGATACCACTATAGACACTGACAGGATACCACTATACACAGGACAAGACACCGCTATACACAAAGATAATTTACACCTAGATATTATCAGCAATTCAAGTTTGTAGATCCTCATAACCTGAAACATTATCATTGTCAACTCGAGCTCGAACTTACGGGACACGGGTTATCAATATTAATTTAAGGCCGAGCGAAAAGGGTATAGTTTACGTAACCCGTTTTCTTTATGTGATATTTGCATGACAATGCCACAATACAAATTAACCAGAGAGAAATGTAAATTAGGAACGACGAATGACATCCAGCGCGGGATAATTATTGGCGACATAGAAACGGTCATGAGTACGTTGCTCAACATCAAGATGGCTGTTCCGTTCAATTAATAGTACTGGAATTTCAAGATAAGCATTGATCTGTCCGGAGGTCAATCCTAGTTGTTGTAAGGACAGTGTTAAACATAGTAGAACAAGACCCTCGCCTGCAAATCTCTTATCTATACTGACCATAAATATTCTGCCAGGACAGGGACTAACTGGAGACGTGACATACATCAACTAGTATTCTCCAGAAACACTATATGAAATATCTTGTATACCGTATTCTATGTCTTACTATAGGAACTAATATTTTTCGGCCCCTCATTTAACAATGTTTGATTTCCTGTTTGTATCGGGGGCCTAAAGATTTATCTACTGTTAAGAGTCATGGGTACTGTCAATGTTGAACGTGTTTTGAGTTTGGATGATTTCTGTCAACACAACGGTATTTTCGAAGACTTTCTTAACTCGTTGTTTACTGAGTATACGACTCTTTAAACTTTGCAACTTCAAACTTTCTGCATGCTTTCGCGACTGACAAACATCCCCTTGTAATCATCGAGAACGCTTCCTGATCAATGCATAATGTTTCACAGTGGCGTTTTCATCTGCCGGTACATATGTTATTAATAAACTACATTGGCAAATATATTTGAATATTAGTAAGTTTTTGTTGTTCCCTGTTCATGCAGCCGTGACAAAGAAATTGTACACAAATGATAAGGTCGAGTTCTATTTTAAAGTACATTCGCATTACAATGTCGTGTCTTGAACACGACAAGAGTTGATTATGCATACGAGCTGATGCTGAAATTATCAGTCCTTATAACGAAAATAACAACTTCTTGTCAGAACACAGGAGAACCCATTGACCTTGACTGAACAATAAGTATCAAAAGCGAGTTAATGTTATAGAATGCATTTTGGAAATAGGAAGGTAAGAGTAGAGTACATAAAATAGAGGTTGTAAATATGACTACTGATTCCAGACAACCTAAGTCGTATACCGACACACATCAAGGGTCATGTATTCAAATACATGTAATTAACTATTTATGAAAAGATAAAAGAGGATATCTCAAATTACAACATTGTTCTAGAAAATTGTATCTCACCTGATCTCCAACCACTTCGACACTGTATGGCATGTAAAGTTTCCATATGTGTACACTCACATCTCCCCGTTAAACGACCCTTCCTCTCACGAAAAAAAAGTTCCATAGGGAGATAATATTGTTTTAGTAATCATTGTTCACTAACGTTGTTTGTATTATAAGATGATTGGGCCATTCTCTGCTTTTCGCTGTTGTGTCTGATGCTGAAAAGATCCAAAACGGTAAGGAGAGCAATTATCCCGTTTTGTACATAATATGTTAGATTATTTAATATCACACTTGTAATATGTAAATATTGGAAACAAAACATTGTTTAGACAAACTAAGGGTAAGGGGCGTGGGCACATAAACTTTATTGTTACAATGTATATGCCATATGGCAACCATTATGATGTGAAAAAAGTTATAAATTTGCAATTAATTTGAGCTGAACCATGTAAAACTGACTGGACTAAAACCAGAGGTCCTGGGTTTGACCGCTAAAGCGGAAGCATTGAAGGAAATAAGACCACTATTTAATCGAGATGAAGTTACCGAAACATGTTTTTAAACATTCACTTCAATCTCGATATAACCTTTACATGTTATATATCTTTTTGTCCATGATTATAACGATGTCCCAGAATGGTACACAGGTATTAATAATGCATGGCGGTATGGGCACCAACGGTCTTACAGGCATACCAGCCATATTATTAAAAACTGGGGCAGCCATTTTGAAAGTTCCAATAACATTTTTCTCTGATATTAGACGAAATGAAGCTAAGAAAAGTAAAGCTGTCTTTGATAAAGTCGAACTAAAGTTGAAAACTACAGACAATCAAGTATTTGCACAATATCAATAACACAGGTTTTCAGTATTGAACTACTTGAGCTACAATTTGGTTCAAAAGTTCATTTGTTTAACAACCTTTTATTTGATCAAATTAAGAAACCGATGGCTATATATAGAATATTTTGATGGCGTAAATTCTTTGTGACAATTTGAAAATACTTGTGTTACATCCATCAATGGTATTCAGTTTTGATTTTGAGACCAAAAATATTACTTCGTGTAAAAAAGAAGCAGTTGCATTGAATGGAGTTCCTTGAGTCAAATATTTTCTCTATCCTTGTCTATATGTGTTGAGATATTTACATGCTGCATGAAGACGGTAAAATTCTCTAAAATAAAAAAAAACTGGTTTAAAATCTAGAACGGTGTTATAATTAGGTAGCGGACAACAGAAGTTTTTCCCATTGGAGAAAAGTCAGGAAATCATTTTTGGAAAAAAAATCAAGAAAATACCAACATGGCAGTATAATCATAATTCAAACGCAAATCCTATAAAACTAGGGCAAAATATGAACAAAAGAAAGATTTACACGGAAACTCCTGATAAAGTACAAGGAGAATAAGACCAGGAATTCCGGAAGAGTAAGCGCCTCCTGCTTCATCGATGACACCCGCCATGTAAACCTTTGTCAATCCAAGTAAGTAATGTCACGTTCTCAAATGAGAACAATGTATGCAACAACAGAACCAACAGGCAAACCGACGAACATCAAATACGTCCAGCTTCATGTTGCACAAAGAAATAGAATATTTCTCAATGAGATCACTATGGCGATTATAAAAGAAAGATCAGATGAGAAGCGTAGGAAAAACGGTAACATATCTGGCCCGGTAATCTCGATGTTATTGAAGGGCAGAATATTGTTATTAAAAGGTTCCTCTCTTTTTACAGCCATACTTATTCCATTTTTGGAAAAACAAACTAAACAGGAATTAGATATCTATTACGTTTTGTATCCTCTGTCACTCAAATGCGATGCTCATTTATATTTTTTGAATTCTTGGCAATATTAAAAAAAATTACAGTTTTTTTTAAAGAAATATTTATGTGTATATAGATGAACCAACGTATACTATTTGACATTTTAAGTTTTATTATTTTGTTCTCCTATCACTAGATAAGAATACATTCATTAATAAGTCGGATATTTATTTCGGAACCGATATCCGGCATCTGTTTTATTTCACAGGCGTTATCATTTTATTATTCAAAAAATCGTAATAATCGATGCGTCGGTAACTCTTTACGTTATGCAGGAAAATCCGTAAACCGTACTGAAACCTTATTTTAGAATCACCCTGAAAAGAGATTTATTTATCATGTGATCCAAGATGTCGTCTACATATTCCTTTCAACAGCGAATGGACGATTTAGAGAAAAGACTTAAATCAGAAAATGACAAAGCTCGAAGAATAGTTGGAACCAGTGAATTAATCTATCCAGGAGGCGGAGAGTCGGCTAATTCCAGTCCCCGGAGACTTAGACAGAGTACGTGTGTAGTTGTGAGATCAAAACAAAGCTGTCTTGTCGAAATTGACGTTTCTTTACTGTTTCCCTTGGATGGCCACTTATTCTGAAAGAATGTAATGTGTGTCCCGCAGAATGCTTGTTCTGTTGGAATTTAGAAATGATTCCATGGCCCTGAAATATGTTTCTGGCGTAGGCCTTTCTTTTTCTTTGTTGTCGTGGGCCAGAATCTCATGTGTCGTAGGCCAATTATAATTTGTTTACCTGTTTATCGTCGAAGATGTTGTTAACTTTGTTGATATATTCAGTACAGTACACAACAAATATTTCATCTTTTTGAAATTCATCAAGATGGTTGCACATATCAAGTAAAGTAACATACATTTAGATCTGGTTTTAATTTATTAACAGTCTTCGGTCCATTTACTGTTAATGGATCAGGCATACAAAGTTAAAATTATTGCGGAATCATGTACATTTGCTTTTCCTGTAAGCAAGATGTATTTAGAAATGAAACGGTCTATTTAGTTGACGTGTCCATTTTGAAATATGCCTGTAGATCTTTAGAAAATTTACAATCATACAGATTTGTAAACTAATAACTACAAATTGCAGCTATTTAATTGTAACTATTGAACTGTGTTCTTTCAGGAGTAAGTTCTTCATTTCATGCATTGCTTACATTTTTACTGGCCAAAGAAATTGAACCTGTGGTAGTTAATGATATAATGTAGAAAGTACTACCAGTGTATCTATGTTATAGTAATATGTTTATGTTAGTTGTGTGCAGTGTCACATAGCTGTATTTTAGAGAGGATGAAGAAAGACAAAAGTGGACTATCAAATCTCCAATAGTTTGTTCTTACATTGTTCATCTGATGTTGAGGTATCCATATCTTTTAAACATAATACATCATATTTAAGTTTAAATAAGAAAGTAATTCTGGTTAATTTTGTTGTTGTTGTCAAATACAATCCTGCAATGGAAATGCCACTTGCATGATAAAAGGATAAGTATGCACGTTTGCATTTGATAATGGGAATTTCATGATGATCTTCATTATTTCTAAACCTTATTTGCCTGATTTGATATTATAGATGTGCACATTTTATACTTTTATATCATCTATATATATCCATTCTTTTATCTATATATATGTTATGAATTGTTGATGTCAGTGTTTTTCATAGAAATGGAAGTTTAAGTTCCGTTGAATTCAGATAATTGAGGTGTCAACTTTGTGGAGCCTGATTCACTGGTTATGAAGTTTCTCTTAAAATAATCATGATATTAAGTTATATAATTGTAAATTGTAGTTTCGAAGGGGTTTTCCCATAGTTTCATGTTTTGGGAAAATATTGTGTTCTATATATAATTGTACGGTCTTTCCAGTTTAAAATGTCTGCTTTCTGTTTGTGTGTATTTGTGCAATAATGAAATATTATGTCATACAAAAAGGCATCTAATATTAGGAACATTTGTAAAACATACCATTCCAAGAAAAGGAATGGTGTATTTGGCTTATTCTTGGAAGTGAGGATTTTTTAATGCTATTATATCTCTAGTGATTGATGGCTATGTTCAGTATTTTATTTTAATTCTATGAATAGTATATGGTACTTTGAGGTAAGGTCACTTTTGATTTACAGTATTGTATATTATTTATTGATCAAAATTCAAATAACACATTCAAGTCAGGTGTATTTTTGGGTTATGATTAATTATACATTAGCTGTGGGTATATTACTATGTACATTATATATATGTACATATATTTAAATTCAACATTCCTTGCTGACATTAAAGTAATATGTATAGTGACTGTTGTGATAGACTATAACACCTTTATAATGTGCAATAACATTATTTAATGATTAACTTTCTATTTTATTTAGGTTAGTGAGGAATATTTTCAATTGAACTCTAGTAAATTGAATAATTTGCAAAGTCAGTTATGAAATATTTACCATGTTCAATAGCCAGTTATTCAATTAGACCAATTTTAGTTATACCCGATAACTTAAACGAAATAGAAAATTAACAGTTTACAGTTTTTTTCTATTTAAACACAATTTTGATTTTTATCCATTCCAAAGATTGCAGATACAAAAATAATTCAAACTTTCCGTCCACCAACCTGAAAACTATCATCATGAAATGGCCTATTGCTTAAGTCTTTGTCATGCCACAGCAACAAAACCAACAACACTGCTTTTAAATAGTTCACAGATATTCATATTTCATTTACTAACAACAAAATTCCAACATTTATTCTGTTGATATTATGTCAAAGAAACCCTGTAAAGTTTGAAAAGATTGGCATAAGAACCAAATTTCTTACAGAATATTTTGTTGAGGCATTTTAAAACATGCAAAATTCTAGTCCAGTCCTTCCTTCAATGCATCATATCAATACGCATGTGAGAGAGACTATCATTATTGATGCACATTGTGCATAGTAATATGATGTTATGAGTGAAGAACTCCCATGTAGTGTCATTGTATCACATGCTAGACTTGAACTTCACATGATTTGGAATGCCTCTGCGAAATGAAGTCTGATAGAAATATGGTCTTCATGCCAACCGTTTCAAACTTTTGAGGTTTTCTTTGATGGATTCTCAATATACTAATCAATGGAATTTTGTATTCAGCAAATGAGTTATGAATAAATGTGCAGTTATTTTTGGGACTAAACTATTTGTGACCTTGACTCCTGCTTTTCCTGTGAGGCTGATTCAGATATTGAGAACCAACTCTATCTAATTGTAACAAGACTTAGCAAAAAGTTTGGAAATGGTACTCAACAGAAAAAATTCTACTAAAGTTACTGATGTAAAATATGAAAAAAAATATTGTTGGTTTTTGTATCAGCAAGAATAAAACAATAGACTGTTTAATGAAAGTGGTAGTTTATGAACCGACAAACTGAATCGTTTTGTATTTATGTCAGTAAACTTTGAATTGAATGAAAAGAAAACTGTATTTTAAGGAGATACATGGTAACTACAGTTAAACTCAGTTAATTCTACATAACCGGCTTCTCCCAGTAATCTGACAAACTATACAAAACCCATAGATAAATACACCCTGTAAAGTGAAAACAATGTAAATATACAATTAATGTGAAATGAATTACTCATTATACTGACAGTACAATGATTACCAAATATACATGTATAAAGTAGATGTAAATTAAAATCTTTACATATATAACTTGTAATTTTCTTCTGATGAACAAATAGGCAAATACTCATATCTAGTTTATAGCTTATAGCTACTAGCTAGGCAAAGAGTTTTAGACCATACTCAAATAAATGTTCCTTGAATTTCATGTAAAAGTAATTTTATAACAAGCATAATCATGTATACACCACTGTTATGAACTCTCACACTTGTTCGGAATCGTAAGAAGTGCCGCTTGACACATGATTGAAACTGAGATTTGAGAATTTTTTGATTGTGTGATAAGAAAACACTGAAAATGATATTTAACCAGGTATTTAGATTAAGAAACCATTATTTTTTGTTTCCACCACTTTTGTTAATCTTGAACTTTTTGTTTAATAGTTCAAGAATTAGGTGCCTCCTCACGTTCCAGTTCAGCCCCTTCTCCTGATCGAGAAAATCTGCGGATTCTTCCTAACATGGCATCTCACCGTCAAAAGCCCCCAAGACAGCCAGACAGACTCAGTTTGACTGGGGCAATGGCCAGTAAACCAGACAGACTGACTCTGGCAATGCCTGGACAGGACAGACATGCTTTCCCAGCACCTCCCAAACAACCTAATAGGTAAGTTTATACAATAGATACTCAGTGTATGTAACAAGATACAAGGTAATGACTAACACTAGGGTATCTTGATGTACTGATTTAAAACTTGATAGAAACAATATCTGTATTTACATGTACATTGTATACAAATATTTTTGAATTACTTAAAAATGAACGAATATAGGAAAGGGATTGTTTACTATTTTTGTATAGAGAAATCTTCACAAATGTAAAGATATGAACTCTATTGTTGTGTTTGTACCTATAGCCAGACGTGTCTTGTTGAAACATGAATGGACAGAGAACCAGTTGCTATATATTGTATACTACATCATCCAATACAAGGAGGGTCCATCTATCACACAGCACACATAACGAACACCCATATTTCTCATCAGAAGTATATTTGTTTCTAACATGTGGACAAAATATGACTCGATAATCCATAGATCAAACTGGGATGGAACTAATACAGATCTTGTTTACTATTTGTCATTTACTATAAAATAAATCTTGTGAGTTGTGATCATTCCATATCTATCATTTGGAAACCATAATTTTTTAGCATTTAGAACTGAATGTATATGTTATTTGTATCAGTTAAGTTAATGTTTAAAAATGGACACATATTTTTGTATTATTACCTGGTAACCACAACTTGGCTTATTTTCTTGCAGTGCTGAAATAGAAAGAAGGTACAAAGAGATAATGAGTCAGACAGGAATTCTGACTCTAGATGGAAAGGTAAGGAAATGTATGCACAATGTAAGCTGTAGTCTAGTATACAATATATAACAAGAAATTAAAATTTTTTCAGTGTCCATTGTTCATAGTTTTATACAATTAAATAAAAACTTTAAAAGACTATCAAACTTGACTCAGTTAATGAAACTTTCAGGAAATTATTAGTATAATAAACTTTCCTCATTTTCTTGTTCATAACAGTTAGAGGCTGGAGTAAGATTGCATTATATTTCGGTTCATTTTATATCAAAATACAGCCATGGTGCTAGGTAATAGTGGTACACAGAGTAATTTTGAAATGCATCATTTGCATGAAAACTTGCAGGCCCTAACAATGTCTATCTGTTCAGTAATGTGAACATCCACAATTTGAAGTGAATTTGATTGATGTAAGAGACCAGCTCTATTGTAAAACAATGGACAGCTTCACTTGTACAATGTGAAAGAGAAAGTTAGTTAACATGGCAAGAATGCAAGCTACAGCAATGTTTTTTATCATTCATTTTGTGCTAGGGACATAGGTCAGGGTCATTCATGCTGAACAACCGATAAATATTTCTTGTAGTTTTTGGACAGATGGATTGTATACTCATGTTTAATTCCTAATTTCATTACAGTTACATCTTTTCATAAGAAGCATACTTAGGTCATTTACTGTGATGTGTAATATATCTATTATTTATCTGAATTTTTGTTTTCATTTTTGTTTGAAGAAATATCCAACAGAAATAAGTGAACTGCAGCACTTGGGAGAACTTGGTCATGGGACATGTGGCCATGTGGTGAAAATGAGACATAAGATAACAAATCATTTGATGGCTGTCAAAGTAAGTACTAGAGATATAGTTAGAATGTTTCTAATATTCATGTTTGTGTCTCCGGTGTGTATTAAATGATTTCTTTTTTATTTTTCTGAAATACAGGTAAGCCACATTATATCATCATCTGTTATGAGTTGTAATGACTTTTAGTAACAACAAGGAGAAAAGGAATTAGGATTGTTTTGTGAATTTTATAACAACATTGATCTTGTTACTGTAAAAGTTGTATGGTGTCTGTACTTTTCTACACCCTCTGTTACTGTATAATGAATTATCTCCCTTCAGCGAGTTATCTCCCTTCGACCACTTATTGATAATTTCTGTTTGACGCTATGAACTGTCCTTGTGATTGGATACCAATGACAACTGCAAGAAAGTATATCATTAATCTTTTAAAATCAAGTTTGAATAATGTTACTAATTATCAAGAAATATTAATGAATGTAAATGTAGATAGTAATAAACCTAATTTGAAAGTATCTAGCTAGCAAGTGAGGCAATGGCATCAGACAAAACAGCATTATATTGAATTTCTTGATTAATTGAATGATGTTACATGCTTGATAATACTACAGGATTTAGTTAGAAATTACTTAATGTTTCATATGTGATTCGTTGTAGCAAATGAGAAGATCTGGAAACAAAGAGGAAAACAAAAGAATAATTATGGATTTAGACGTGGTGATTAAATGTCACGACTATCCCTTTATAGTGCAATGTATTGGAACCTTTATAACAGATGTAAGTGATCTAGAGTTGTAACTCTCATTTCAATATTCATGAAAAAGCTGTCCTGTAACCTTGTTTTAATACTTAAAAGCTGTGGCATAACCTTTTTTTGATATTCAAAAGCTATCTCCTAACCTGGTTTTAATATTCATTAAAAAGTTGTCTCATCTGTATGACCACACAATAACACTGATATTCAGTCATTATATACCTAAATCAATCATATTTTCTGTTTTCAAATTTAAAATATAAACAATACTATGTTACAGTTTCTAAATAAAATGTTTGTGTTTAAGATGTGTATTCTTTGTGTTCAAAAAGAAAGTTTTTCAGAGAAAAGAAACACAAATTGAAATATTTTAAAATCAAATCTTCTGAATTTTGTTTCATTCATTTCAAAACTCATTGAAACTAATGGTTTGTATTAGGAAAAGGAATTGTAGCAGTGCACTCTTGTATTAAGAATCACATGATATTTAGATAATTTGGTAGTGTGTATATACTTATATATGTAGTATATGTGTATGACATTTTGTAAGCTTTTGTTGAGTTAAAATTTGATGATTAAGAGTTAAACATTGTTTATCACTATGTATTCAGAGTGAGGTTTGGATCTGTATGGAACTTATGGCTACATGTTTAGACAAACTCTTAAAGAAAACCAAAAGACCTATTCCGGAAGCAATTCTAGGAATGATGGCTGTAGCGGTGAGTTTATACAATTAGTTGTTTATCTCAACGGAGCTTGTATTACAGTGTAAATACTGCCTCTATCACAGCATTTTCAGATTTCACACGTGTGATATATATAGTGTGAAGTTTAGAATGTAAAGAAAAGTTTGGTTTGATGTTGCAATTACATTATGTTAACTTGAAAAAACATTTATATCTATCATTATAACTCCCCGCTACAAAGTTCTGGGGTGTGTGTGGGGTGTTATATTGGAATTACCCTGTCTGACAGTCTGTCCATCCAGAATATTGTGTTAAATGTATCTAAAAAAGTGGCAAAGCAATATTTCTCAAACTAGGCATCCTTATGATATAAAGTTGTGGCCTTTTAATTTTCACAACATTTGTTAGAATTATTCCCCTTTTTGTAGATGTTCTGTTTTGAATATTGTCAAGTGTATCTAATAAAGTACTGAAGCAATATTTCTCAAGCATGCTACATCCCTATGATATATAGATATGCCCTTTCGCTTTTCATTTTAACTTGATCAAATGCTACAGCTGTTTATAGCCAATAATTTGAGATATTAGATATTCTAAAATTGTTACCATGGAAACACTTTGGAGGCTTCTAATTGGTTGAAATATATTATCTGATTAAGCTGAAATTAGTATAAAAACTTTAATGGATGACAATACAATGATACCATTTTTTGAAGAAAATGTTTTCCATTTGGTTGCTGTGATCAAATGAAGACTTCTTGAGGGATCTTGATGGGACAACCCTTCAAAAACTATTGTTGATTGGGGAGCGGGGGTATTAGTTGGCCATGATGACAGTTCTAGTTTTATATTAGGAAAATATATAAGTAAGTATTACAACTTGAGTAAACATTTATCTCTACCATTTCATGTTGTGAAAATATATAGATAAGTGTGTTGATTTGTGAAAACATTTACAGATCATGCTATAAATAAGATTTTGAAAATGTGTTTAATTTTAGATTGTAAAAGCATTAAATTATCTGAAAGAGGAACATGGAGTCATCCATCGAGGTGAGTTTCTTTATTTTGAATACTTAAGGACCTTATATTTCAACTGGTCTTGTATGTTTGAGATTTTTTCCAAAAACTTCATATATAAAAGGAACTTGTTTAAGTACAAGTACTTGAATTGGTTTCTTTTGTTTTGTGACTATGTGTACATATTTACCTTTATTACCATATAATTTATAATTAAGAAAGTGTAGTCTGAATATTATATAACGGGTTTTAAACTACCAATCAAACAAAAGTATGTACCTTACAAGCATGTCCATTCAAAGATCCTACAGTTTTTGTGTTTTACTTGTCTTGCCCAGATGTGAAGCCATCCAATATACTGTTAG
This sequence comes from Ylistrum balloti, assembly GCF_031769215.1. NCBI lineage: Eukaryota > Metazoa > Mollusca > Bivalvia > Pectinida > Pectinidae > Ylistrum > Ylistrum balloti. Next base: position 1,601,363 of record NW_026782081.1, on the reverse strand, counting down.
ATGAAAGAGGTACTGTGAAGTTATGTGACTTTGGTATCAGTGGTCGTCTTGTAGACTCCAAGGCAAAGACAAGGAGTGCTGGATGTGCAGCTTACATGGCAGTAAGTGTGTCTAAAGTGTTACCTAATTGACAAATCGGTCAAATGACTCACTTATTGAGTTCCAGTTTTAAAGCGATATTTGTTAAGTTTTTATGTTTTTATGCTATGGTAGTCACACAATAAAAACTTGTACTGACAATATTTCCAGCCAGATATCACTGGTCTTAGCAGCAGTCTGAAATTTTACATATGAGAATTTTTGTCACTTTATAACCAATTTTTCCACTTTGATTTACTTTTATATGCATGATGTCTGGAATTTCATGAAACGTTTTAGGAAACTGGTTGCATATTTCTAGCACTACTTATGACGAAATAGATATTACTTTTATAATTTTCAGTCTTAGGCTTACAATTCCATTAGAATTTGTTAACATTGATACATCAGTCATCAACTGTAAGATTGTTCGGGGAGGAAATGCGTTTAGTGGGTTATCTTCCTACCTGAGGAAAAATGACATTAATGTGATTTTTGTATGAAAAGTCTTGATCCCACTTAATTCAATATGATATAACATTCTATGCAAGAACATTGTACTGGAATTTTTGTAGCCTGAGAGTTGCGGGCCTTGAATTACATCAGTAGATCAACTCTGTTGACACTGCAAATATTTCTTCTATTGTAATAGTATATACAAGTTTAATGTTAGAGCAAACTTTGCAAAATTTTGTTGAAATGCTAAATTTAAAGATAACATGATACAGCTCACTCTTCTGTGACTAAATAAAGATAACATGATACAGCTCACTCTTCTGTGACTAAATAAAGATAACACTATACAGCTCACTCTCCTGTGACTAAATAAATATAGCATGATACAGCTCACTCTTCTGTGACTAAATAAAGATAGCATGATACAGCTCACTCTTCTGTGACTAAATAAAGATGGCATGATACAGCTCACTCTTCTGTGACTAAATAAATATAACATGATGACATGACACAGCTCACTCTTCTGTGACTAAATAAATATGACATGATACAGCTCACTCTTCTGTGACTAAATAAAGATGACATGACACAGCTCACTCTTCTGTGACTAAATAAAGATGACATGATACAGCTCACTCTTCTGTGACTAAATAAAGATGACATGATACAGCTCACTCTTCTGTGATTAAATAAAGATGACATGATACAGCTCACTCTTCTGTGACTAAATAAAGATAACACTCTCTTCTGTGACTAAATAAAGATGACATGATACAGCTCACTCTTCTGTGACTAAATAAAGATGACATGATACAGCTCACTCTTCTGTGATTAAATAAATATAACATGATATAACTGACTATTCCTTGACCAATTTTAGATGAAAAGATACAACTTACTTTCTGGAAACTGAACTTGTAGTCAATTAGTTTAGTTTTGTCCATGTCTAAGTAATCTTAAGTTCTACTGATGTAGTATTATTGATTAATTTTGTTTATTTTTTTGTCTAGCCGGAAAGAATAGACCCACCTGACCCACAAAGACCTGATTATGATATAAGGGCAGATGTTTGGAGTCTGGGCATCACATTAGTATGTATTAGATACATTATTAAACCTTTTTGCTGTTGAGCCAAAAGTAATCAAATTATTATATTTTGCAATTGGATGGTTTCAGATTTATTTATGCTGGTTTGGTAACATTTTTATGTAATTATAAACGTGTAACCTATACTTTTATCGATTGATGCTGGGTTTGTGTGTCCTTGTTTAAAACATTGAATTTATTAGTATTACTTGCTAGGGTAACCATTAAATCTAAAATGTTTAAAGTGTTCTATTGAGTTGGTAATTATACGAGTTGATTTGATTTTTTCTTGATTCAAAACTTTATTGGTTATTGCATTTTGAACTCGTAACATCTTTATTATATACATTGTAATTTCAAAATTGTTCAGTGTGCTATTATAACATTGTTGTTTTATCCCAGGTGGAGCTAGCAACTGGAGAGTTCCCATATAAGAATTGTAAAACCGACTTTGAAGTATTAACAAAAGTCCTACAAGAAGACCCACCACTACTGCCCCCAGGGAAGGAGTTCTCCCACGAGTTCTGCTCATTTGTTAGAGATTGGTAGGTTAGATGAAAACCAGCATTCTCTATTGGTTTAAATGTTTGTTAACAGGAGAACATTGCATTATATCATCCTGATACAATTTTACATCTTGGAACAATGACCACCATGACTGCCATCTTGAAAAACATATTTTAAACTTCTTTTCCAGTTCCATTGGGGCAATTTAGCTTAATATTGGTTGGGATGTTAAGGAAAGTAGCCAACAAAGTGTTGTTATTTTTTGACCGTGTCAAAACTTCAATGGTGCAGTCAGGGAGGCCATTTTGTAACATGATTGCACAATCATGGTTTTCCTATGCAACACCTATTTCAAACTTCTCAAGTTTCATCAGTTGGATTGAGCTCCAACTTTACGGGCAAATAATAGGTGGCATTTGTGACAGTTACCATCTCCTCACCAAAACTACCATCTGCATCATGGAAAACAGTTTCTTAGTAAGATTTCATTCAAAGAAGATAAAATAACAATTCTCCCTGCTGAAAGTTTTCATAGTCAGATGGCCATTATGGCCTATGGGCCTCTTGTTTTCTTCTTTTGTACCTGTAATTAAAAGTCAATAAATGAGATGAAAAAAAAATTGTGAAGAGAATAATTTGGGGGTTTGGACTTTGTACCGTTGGTCTTACAAGTTAGCTGAATATTTTGAGATTGATTTCTTGGCTCCCAGAGATTGTTTTTGACCAAATTTTTGGGTGTACAAGTACAAGTAAAAACATTTGTCACTATGTTCAAACACAAATATTACCTGAATTATGTAGTTCCTGACATTATACAGGTTTACAGTATGTAAATCCCATACATCACTTACTAAGTCCATTATCAAACACTGAACGAAGTACAAATCTCATGAAAAAAAGTGCACTAATAACAAAACATTTTAAGATTTGATGATTTTATTTTGTTTTAACTTTCAGTTTAACAAAAGATTATAAGAAACGACCCAAGTACAAGAAATTAATTGAACACAAGTTCATTAAACGATATGAGAAGGAGGAAGTAGATGTAGCAGCTTGGTTTTCTGATGTTACTCATTTAATGGCCGTCCAATGTAGGTCCTGATACAGGTAAGTCTGTGCTTAAAGGTCCTGATACAGGTAAGTCTGTGCATAAAGGTCCTGATACAGGTAGATCACATATGTAGGTACAATACAGGTAGTTCAGTACATATATAGGTCCTGATACAGGTAGATCACATATGTAGGTACCAATACAGGTAGTTCAGTACATATATAGGTCCTGATACAGGTAAGTCTGTGCATAAAGGTCCTGATACAGGTAGATCACATATGTAGGTACCAATACAGGTAGTTCAGTACATATATAGGTCCTGATACAGGTAGATCACATATGTAGGTACAATACAGGTAGTTCAGTACATATATAGGTCCTGATACAGGTAGATCACATATGTAGGTACCAATACAGGTAGTTCAGTACATATATAGGTCCTGATACAGGTAAGTCTGTCAATTCATGGAAGTTCATGCTCGTGGTTTGTGCCCATCAACTGACTCGCTCTATTCTGAAAATAGTTTGAGATATCAAATGGTCTTATTCATCTGATTTTTGCCAAACACATGTAAATACATTGTATTTTATGCATTTCATATTGAGAAAGCATTGGTTATTAGATATTTTGAGAAAAACATCGCTGTTGATATGGAACAGACATTCAAAGACTTGTCCCCAGTATTGGACTTTGAAGAATAAAAACAACTTTTACATGAAAAAAGTTATTTCATATATTTTTATTTGTGAAAAAGAAGCATAATTTGAAAAATGAAAGACAGTAAAAAAAACCTGTATTCAGAGTAAATATTTTCATTTATTTTCATGAATATCATACTGATGACTTTATTGTCCTGTAATCTAGTTGACTAAACTTGGCAGTCAGCAGTTAAAGATTAATAAAGATCCACCTTACATGTAGGTCTTGATCCAGGTGAGGAAAATAAATGATAAAATATGTAGGCATTGATACAGGTAAGGAAAAGTTGATATACATGTATGTAGATCTCAATGCAGGTTAATCTATGTATGTAGGTCTTGATTCAGGTAAGGAAAATAAATGATAAAATATGTAGGTATTAATACAGGTAAGTTGATATACATGTATGTAGATCTCAATGCAGGTTAATCTATGTATGTAGGTCTTGATTCAGGTAAGGAAAATAAATGATAAAATATGTAGGTATTAATACAGGTAAGTTGATATACATGTATGTAGATCTCAATGCAGGTTAATCTATGTATGTAGGTCTTGATTCAGGTAAGGAAAATAAATGATAAAATATGTAGGTATTAATACAGGTAAGGAAAAGTTGATATACATGTATGTAGATCTCAATGCAGGTTAATCTATGTATGTAGGTCTTGATTCAGGTAAGGAAAAGTAAATGTATGTAGGCCATGATACAGGTGTAAAAGTTTTATTAATGCAGATGTTATTTAGGTCCTTGCAAGCTGGATTGTGTGTAGAGGTGTAACTTGAGAAAAAAGAACATTGTTTCTAAAAATGTCATGGCCTACTGTTTGTAACTTCACAGACAAACATTCTTCTGTTAATTTGTGCAAGGAGACCAGACACTCTGATGTCAAATTCATGTAGAGATTACAGCAAAGACAGAATTTCTTTCAGATGTTCCCATCTAAAAGTTAAACCCGGCAAATTGTAAAAATAGGCACATGAGCCCTACCAACTTATCAGTGTACCTTCTTCGTAGATGTAACGTTAACAGACATTATCTTTATTGGTTATCAGGTTTGACAGTAAGCACCCAATAACTAATTGATTACAACCTTATATGGTTATATCCTAATATAGATAAGAAAGGTGTGAAGGTAACACTGTTGTTGTTTATGCTTACCTCATTTGTACCACATCATGGAGGGAAGTTGTATGACCCTGTCACCTTATCAGTCATGCTATCTGTTTGTCTTGCTTTGTAGTGAATTAAGCATGGTGGTGTGTACAAATATCAGTCAAAGAGAACAATGTTTCAACCTATAAAATATGTGTATAGAAAAATAAAAGCTATAGGCCTATGAATTGCTTCATTGTTAACTTATTTCATTATCCAAAAGACACATTCCTAATTTTCAGATGATAAAATCTTAAGTTATAGTCACTTTTGAACAGCGTACGTATGTTGAGAAATTCATGACTATTGTTAATGAAGTTTTTTTTCTTTTAACAGTTGCAGAAGGACAGAGACAAAATAAGCTCTGTTTAGGTCCTTGGAACAATGCTGGTCCATGATTGGCACAGCTTAAATCCTTGAGACAATGCTGGGCATTGGTCAGCACAGCTTGAATCCATCAACCAATGCTGGTCACTGGTCTGCACAGCTGGAGCTTCCAGAAAATGCTGATAGCTGGTCAGTATTGTATAAGTACTTTGGAAAATGTTGACCACTGGCCAGTGCAGTTTAGTTCCTAGAGCCAATTGCTCCATGCTGGTCAGTTCTGTGTAGATCCTGGGAAGCCATGCTTGAGACTGGTCAGTTCAGACCCTCAGGACAATATTGAAACACTTCTCAGAACTAGAGAGGTTCTTGTGTTGGATAATGGTCAGTACTGTAACTAAAGATTCTTTGAATAATTGTGGTCACTGAACAGTACTCTATTGAATCTAATGACCGCTGGTCAGCACACTTTTGATCCTCAGGACAATGCTGGACTTAATTGGACAGTGGCCGGCCTACCCATCCAATCATAACACTGTGTGCTGCTCAAGGGAAATCAAAGATTTCATCACTCATTTTAAAACCCAGGATTTGATGGGAACACTACTCGATATTGTGTTTAATTGCAGTGCTTCTCCACATTGACATTGATTGTGATATCGATTATACGATGTTCTTAATATCAGAAAATGTTTGGATTTTTTTAGCACTTCTGTGAGGTATTGCCGTCCGTCACTGTCCATTGCACATAATCCGTGGTCTATTATGTGAAAAATATTTATAATTTCACATACTCTTACTGAATTTACAGGTGTAAGGGGATCAGGGATTTTTTTTCAACGTCTTGCCCTTTAAACCTGTGCTAGGGCTATACACCAAGACGGGAGTTTACAGTTTAACATTGTGTTATTTTTCAAAATATTGATAAAGGATATGGTATTTATTTAAGCTTGCTAAGAACAAAATCAATTAAACTTAAGGGAAACTATGTATCATTATTCTCTCATAAACAAATGTTATAGAAATGGAAATTTACATTACTTCTTAATGCTTAATGGATCTGCCTAATGTAAGTACTACATAGATATCAACTGAACTTAACATATGAAGCATGAAAAGATAAAATGCAAATTTTCAATTGAACTCAAATTCAGGACTAAGGAATTGACCTGAACGTGTCATGATTGGCAATTTTCAAACATTTTTTGGTCTAGGCCTATCCATTCTGTTTTCATTTTGGCAACCATAAACAAATGATGAAACTTTCTTAAATCATGTACCTGCTGTTCCGAAATGAAACGACAACAAGGTTTACATCTATAAAAGATAGCAATTTAGTAAGTGACTGAGAATTCAAAAGAAGTTGTGATTGGATTTTAAACCGTAAAAAGATTCCAAATATAAATATTCCACAAAATGTATCGGAAGGATGTCCTTGTGTTATAGTTTCATAGGTGGGTCCCAAAGATGCATACTTCCAACTGCTATTTCCCTTACCGATTACTGGTATTGCACAAGGGAAGGAACCATGCATGGAGACTGATCCTCCAACAATATGGGTTTTATTGGAGGGTTAATACTATAATGATTATATATAAAAAGGGGAAAAAATCTGCTAAAATCTTACTGAGGTGAGCATTAATCCCCATGGGATTTTCCCCTTAATTTTTTTATCTGAAGCTTTATATGTAAGAATGTAATAACTATTAAAAAGATTGAAAAATACTTAAGATATGTGAGTTTTCAAATTAAGTTGTATTTTGCCTTCAATAAAATTAGGTTATTCATCACATCAAACTGAAAAAAAGTTTGTCATTTGTGTATCCACACATCTCCACTCTTGATATAGATATATGTTAATTGTTATTACCTACCATGCTTTATCAATTACAGTGAATGACCGATGTGTATCATTTCAACTGAACTGAAAACTGATACTAGGAAAAAAACTTACTGCTTGTTTTTTGTACTGGTCTTCTTAACAATTCAGTGTATAATTGTTTAAATGATAGTTACTAGGTTTTAATTGGGCTCTGGATATCAATTTAGGCTATAGCACAAACAAGTCAGCTATGTATTGTTCTGGTCATTTTTTACCTTAAAAAGATTGCTGATGGCAATTGTTTGATAGTGTGATCTAATACACCAACCGATGATGTGGTCCAGTATTCCAGCTGATGGTGTGGTTTAGTACACCCAACTGATGATGTAGTACAGTATGCAAACTTGTAAAAGTGGTCCATCATGCCATCTAATAACATGGTCTAGTACTCCAACTAATGTTGTGATTAAGTGTGCCTACTGATGATTGGTCTAGTATGCCTACTGATGATTGGTCTAGTATGCTTACTGATGATTGGTCTAGTATGCCTACTGATGATTGGTCTAGTATGCCTACTGATGATTGGTCTAGTATGCCTACTGATGATTGGTCTAGTATGCCTTGGTGATTGGTCTAGTATGCCTACTGGTGATTGGTCTAGTATGCTTACTGATGATTGGTCTAGTATGCTTACTGATGATTGGTCTAGTATGCCTACTGATGATTGGTCTAGTATGCCTACTGATGATTGGTCTAGTATGCTTACTGATGATTGGTCTAGTATGCCTACTGATGATTGGTCTAGTATGCCTACTGATGATTGGTCTAGTATGCCTACTGATGATTGGTCTAGTATGCCTACTGGTGATTGGTCTAGTATGCCTACTGGTGATTGGTCTAGTATGCCTACTGATGATTGGTCTAGTATGCCTACTGATGATTGGTCTAGTATGCCTACTGATGATTGGTCTAGTATGCTTACTGATGATTGGTCTAGTATGCCTACTGATGATTGGTCTAGTATGCCTACTGATGATTGGTCTAGTATGCCTACTGATGATTGGTCTAGTATGCCTACTGGTGATTGGTCTATTATGCCTACTGATGATTGGTGTAGTATGCCTACTGATGATTGATCTATTATACTGATGGTGTGACAAGTATTTGTTTTGTGGCTGAGTTTGCCAACTTATAATTTGGTCATTCACACCAATGATGGTTTAGTCCAGTAAGGGAGCGGATGGTATGATTTTGTACATCAGCTGATGGTGTTGTCCAGTATGCCATTTGATAGTGTGCTGTAGAATGAAGTTTTATGCACCAAAGGACCATCTTATCATAATTCTAGGTTTCGGATGGAAGGCTTTTCTTTAAACAGTATTTCTAACTGTACAACACAATATTTGGATCATGTACATGAGAAAGTTGAAACAAGGTTGGAGCTACCATTTACTTGACAGATGCTGGTAACATACAGTATTATCTTCCTCAAATTAACTCTGACTTGTAAAATAAAAGAAGAATGTTAGACACATACACTTAAAATTTAAAATGAAGTAACATTCAAAATAAGGTTATCTTTCACTTCCATGTTTTGGTCAGTATTGAGTAAATATCTTTTTTAACACCCTTTTAGGTTAGCTAGTATTTACTTCATGTTTAAGTTAAAGTATCATTCATCATTACTAATGTTAAAATGTAACAAATTCACATCTCTTCGGGACTTATTTTGTTAGTGATGTGTTGAACAGCTTTGTCACGATATTAATCCAGATATTAACATGACATACATATGACATCAATCCATATGATGTTATGTTGGATTTTCTATAACAAATTTTACTGATGTCATAGGGTCTTAATGGGACTGACATCATGATAACCGGATACACATTAATCTTAAGGGATTTCATGTTTTCATGATGTCAATCCATAAACTCTACTTTATTTAGTAATAAAATGTTTACAGCCATTTTTTAATACACATACAGATAACCGAAACAATTGAAAATTTTGATAGTTCACTAAGAAGTTTACCCTTTTTTATTGTTTGCTTAAAGAAAAATTGAATTTCTGCCGCAATAGATAGCTGTTATTCAACTTCTAACACATTAATTACATCTGTTATAAGATGGACTATAAAAGCATTTTGGCTCGCTGATACTCTGTACTTTATTGAAAGCCGCAATAAGTGGTTCTCACTTATTTTCATAATTATTAAATTTTTGTATGGATTTCTTTGAATTTATTCGTTTTAAGATAAGGAACCTGTTAATTACTTATTACGATTCATGGTAATTAATAATATTTCCATATGTTTCTTTTATTGTCAGTTTTTAACATATTATTTAGTGGCGTTTCACTTTTGGTGATATCATTACTCCCTAAGTGATATCGTTTCAAAACACACTGAAGTTTAGAACATGTCAATTCACCCTTGGAAGATTTTGTGGTAAAAAAAAAGTCACACAAACTCATATATGTTGAAATTGATATCTTCTATGCTCAGGAGTTATTTCTTTTAAAATGACAAAATTTACTCGCTAAAATATTTGTTGTGTATGCTCTATACATTCAATTTCATATCTTTTCAGTTATTTTTTGTTTTTCTCGTTCAATTTTTAAAATGTGTCTTAAATTCTCAAATGGATGATCAAAAGTCATCTTTGCATGAAATAATGAATATCTGTGTGTAGGTCGCTCTCAACTTAGCAAGCTAGATTTTTTTTTTGGTCGCAATCCGAGAAAATCAGTTTCAAAAAAAACTTTTACTTAGCAAGCTAGATTTTTTTTGGTCGCAATCCGAGAATATCAGTTTCAAAAAGAGCTTTCAACTTAGCAAGCTAGATTATTTTTTTGGTCGCAATCCGAGAAAATCAGTTTCAAAGAGAGCTTTTTGAAAGAGATTACAGAAAATAATATGTGAATTGCTTTGATGTTATGGAACACATCCATCTATAAGATCCAAATGATAATTGATAGTTATCAATAGCCAAAAACAAAAAAAAAACAAAACAAAATGAAATGAAGACAAATGGTAGATTCCTGGGACAATATGTAGACAGAAATCAAGTTCCTCTAGGACAAACACTGTGGTGGAGTGACAGAGAAAGAATGTTAAGAACAATAATTTAGACTAATTGTCATGTAAGTATAGGAACTAGAAGGGATGGCAGTATACATAGATTCTCACCTAGAAGTGGAAAAGGATTGAGTTCCAAAGGACATACTTTTTAGCCCACCATCGTCAGATGGTTGGCTATACAAATGGCCCTACTTCCGAGGTCTGTCATCCAGCCATCTGTCCATTCGTCCATCCGTAAACAATATTTGTCATCAATATTTCTTGAAATGTACTGGATGGATCTTTCTCAAATTTTATATGTAGGTTCCACCTGGGTTCCTAGGTGTGCCCGTTTCATTTTGGAACTGATCAGAAAAACAAAATGGCTGAGAGGCAGCCATCTTGGATTTCCATGAAGTTTGTTTACACGGTTTCATGAAAAGTACTTTATGATTCTCTCTCAAGTTTCCTGTGCAGAGTCCCTGCAGGTGACCATGTTGAAACTTGACTTTGAAAGATTGTTATCTCTATTTCTCAAGAACTATGGCATAGATCTTCCTCAAGTTTCATATGTAAGTTCCACTTGGTCATTAGTTGTGCCCATTTGATTTTGGATCTGATCAGAAAAACAAAATGGCCATCTTTTGTTATTATTGTGAAAGTTTGTTATCACTAATTTTTGAGAAACACTGTATCGATCTTTCAAATTTCATGTATAGGTTCCTTTTGGCCCCATATTGTGTCTGTTTCATTTTGGGACTGATCCAAACAATGAAATGGCTGACAGGCAGCCATCTTGGATTTCGCAAAATAAAGTTTGGTTTTGCTATTTCTTGAAAAGTTCTCCATTGATCTCTTTCAGATTTCATATGTAGGTTTCCCTTTGTCCCTAGTTGAGCCCATTTGATTTTGGAACAGATCAGAAAAAACACAAAAGCTTTTGGGCGACCATCTTGGATTTGGCAGGTAAAAATTATTATCGCTATTTCTGCAAATGAATGTTAAAATCCCTTATCATTGAGAGCAAAAACAGAGAAGAGAAGAGATCCAACTTTCAAAAATCAAATAAAGATCAAGCAATGGTGGGCACCAAAATCCCCTTGGAATATCTTGTTCTTTATTCTTGCTACTAATAAAAAGGTCAATGGTCACACATGACCTTGTCTAAAGTGAATAATTTATGTACCAGATATTTTATGATCCTTAAATCATATATATATATATATATATATATATATAGAAATTCATATTTAAATAATGGCCTGATGACATGAAAATATATTTTTGTGGTCAGTCAAAGGTCAAAGTTGACATTTGATGACTTTTTAAGTAAATACCATGTTTACATGGGATCTAACAATTCTTTAAACAGATCAAGTTCATATAAAATGCTATGTGACTGAAACCACATCCAGTTTATCAGGAAATGGACAAAAGACTGTCACATTATTTCTAAAGGGTTAAAAATGGTCAGATAAGTACAGTATTACATAGCTGATTTTGTTGAAGTTTCCATCTCATGAGCCATATACCATATATACACTGGTTATGAGTATGATACACAATAAAACATACATACCTTTATTTATTACAGATATAATATTGATTAGGAAGACTAAAAATTGTTTAATAGGGTACTATATAAATTAAAATTTAACTTGATACACTTCTTTTTAGGTATCCTACAAATATTCTATGTATATATATAACACAAAGAATATCAAAGAAACACACTTAGCAGGTGAATTAACTTCTCAGCTCAGAGTTTTGTGGATTAGATATTTAATGCAGTTTTTGCAAATGGCAATATTAAAAAATGAATCAAAGATATTCACAGCTAGACTTTTGTATTGTCTTCCACTTCAAATCATGCATCTTTGATGGCTTTTGATTGTAGTTCCACATAGGAAGGCAACATACCAGAATTGTACACTCAGCATTGTTAGTTTTCCTGATGTTACTTGCATAATGGTTTTGAGCAGTCACTGGAAAAAAACTGCTTTGAAATTTATTTAGCTTTCTACCAATACTTATTTTTTATTGAATCTAAAATTTAACCTAGTTGCCAGCATCTTTACTATTTTAACCTGAGTTAGTTAGCAATAACTCTTCAAGGAATTTAAATCCATCACATACCTGTTAAGTAATCACCTCTGCTTAGGTTGGGTTTTCTGGTGAATCATGCGATGCAATCCAAAACCTTTTCCCAAAGTACATTGTAACCATTATTAATGGACATGAAATGACTATGGTAATGACAAGCACATAAGACAGACGGATAATGAACTTGATTTTAGTGGAATCTTAAAGACACTATCAATCAAATAAATATTTCTAGCCATGTTCTTGTGTAAATCACATCATGTAACACACACGAATTTAGAAAATATGAATTTATCATTAAGTACATTATAGACACATCAGCAAGTCCTGGTCATTTGATATTTTCTATCTTTGCAAAATAAAATGGTAAGGCTTAAGAAATTCGAAATGACAGTTTCTGTTCAGGAATCTTGCCCTGATGCCACCAATCATGAAAAATTGCTGTTCATTGAATATTTTACATTACTTATGGCATGTGAAATAAATCTTAATGTTTAAAACCTGTTAATTTTATGACATATAGCAGGTCGAGTAGCCTTGCCTATAACCACATGGACCCGTTAAATGTTAGCTTGGCCCTGTGGTACAATGTAAAACACTACTGATCCTTGAATCACTTGTTTAAATCCATTGCCATATAATGTTAAATAATTGTTTTGACATGCATTTAATACAAAAATGAAACAGGAAACGATTTTCTGAATGCTTACACCACTAATTAATGCTAAAGCTGTTGAATGAAAGGTCGTATATGTTAGAAATGACTCGTGCTGATTTGCTGATGTTATCTTCATGTTAAGAACCATTGTAAACGTGGTCTAAAATCAAATGTTAGGTTTCATTGGAAAATACTAATGAACTAGATGTTGGTAATTGTACATTGATATATACAAGGTATGTGTATTAATATGATATGTAGCAATGTTTACAGCTTAATTTGAATTATAAATTTGGACATAAATGATAAGAAAAGGACTGATTCTGCACATAAAAGTACTGTATACTGGGTTTTGATAAGTCATAGAAGAATACTTATAAGGAACATCAACATGTCACTTTATTGGTTACAATGCGCTCTCCATATTAGCTTTAACACGAAACATACTTTCAATGTCAGTTTCTGCTGTTTGTTACAGAAGTGTCTCAGAATTTCATGTATTATCAGATCGTGGAAATGTTAGAAATGTGTTTCCTTCAAGGTTTCCCTGTTATATTGAATAGCGGAAAAGTATGTGTGAATTCCGTGTGTTATTTGGATAATGAAAAATATTTTGCAATGCAATTTCCATGTATTAGACCATGGAAATGTTTCACTTAGAGAATTCCTTGCAGTTTTATCGAACATATTTTGAAGAGTGTTATTTGGTTAGTAAATTATGTTTTCATATTTATTGTATGGTAATGTCTGCATTTATGAATTATTAGTGTACAATGCATAACATATTTTTCAAATAAAAGTGGAAGACTATGGTCATGTTGTTATTTTTGTGAATATTTTCTCATAGTTATTGTTTGTGTCACCTTTTTTTCAAAATTGATTTATATTTTCATGAAACGATTTACGAATGTTTATGGAAATGGTAAAAGTACTTTCATAGGTTTCAACGAAATACCCAGCAACTACGGTTTTGATTCTGATGCACGTACAATTTCTGGATTTTATTTACTGAAGGAAAAGTGAAATTATGCCTCGATTCGAAAAATAGGCATCATAAAAGATCAATGAACCTATACGTTTTTTTTCTTTTCTTTTTTTTTTTTTTTTTTTGGGGGGGGGGGGGGTAAAGGTCGTTCGTATAAATATTGTAATTCAGACGTTGTTTACCATGAAAAACTTATACATCACCTACTTTTTGGTGTTTAACATCTTCGCCTTATTTAAACTTTCAAAGCTCAAATGTCTTCAAACACGATGGACAAACATTTATCATGTTTCCTTTTTAATTTATATTTAATTTTATTAGTTAAAATAGCTCTGTAAAGCATTCCGTAATAATCAACACACGGAAACATTTGTAAGGGATAAGAATATATGGCGGTTACAGGAGTGGTTATGGTATACAGGATTTCTTTCACTGGAATTAGTTGTTTTAAATGTTACAAAAACACCAGCTTTAGTGAGTATTAGTGTAACTCTTGGAAAATGATTAACGAAAGTGAAAGAAATACTATATATAATAACCAGGAGTTAGTGTAACCTGTTTATCCCACAATAAACACTTCCGCATTAACCTATTCTGTACCCACCTGTGTTTAGTTTACGTCCTAAGTTTGGGTGTGATGGCATAAACCTTAGTAAAATACATCTAATTCACATTAAAAACTGACAATTTCAAGAATGCACAGAGTAAATTATTCTGATTACAAAAATAGAAAAAGATACCAAAAGAAAAATCAAATGATTACAAAGGTAATCGCCAACTACTTACTGCGCGTTCTAATTTTCGTGAGTGCGTGAAGCGCCTTTTCGGTCAAAGTTCAACCTGTCAGTCAATCAAAATATGCCTAAGTGTTACACCACATGTGGTATGAAACGTATGTTATACAACAGTTGCATTGATGAATTGATGCGTTTGGAATTGAATAACACTCACCTGTTGTGTTAGGAAATAGATTAACACCTTACTTCGTGATCCATGAGCTGCTGACCTCTGACGCAATAAGCAGAACATTTGATAAACTTCAGATACCACATGGTTCATTAAAAAAATTATTTTATAATGTAGGTCGTATGCTATAATTAGAATGTAGAATTGGAATACCTTGTAAACAGCTATCGAGAAGAGAAGTTGTGTCAGCAGGTCAGAAATAAAATAAGCAATTTTACAGTTTACAACCTTGTCAGATAGTTTTAGGTTAATTATATATCGATAGAAAGGCAAGGGTATGTGGATTTCATGGAAATGTATCAGTTTTACTATTTTATATCATCACTCTTGTTATGTCGCGTTCTGATAGGAAATCTTTGTTTTATCACCCGTGATCAGCCAAGATCATCTTGAGACACATGTAGTAGTTGGTGGCTACATTGTCAAACAACAAACGAACTGCCTATCGTATGTCATCCAGAGCAAATAGGATGAAGTGTCTTACCCAAGGACACGACCACATCAGCACTAAGGTCTGTGTCTCAGCTTTCCGAGAAACAAACCAGAGGAGCATGGAACCAAATGCACCTGGGATTTTCACCAGATGTTACGTAGCCTGGCCGTAGCTCTGTTGATACAGCTATCGCGGCCTTCTTAACGGAAGAAACCATAATGCCTTATCACTAGCGACACCTTACCTGGAACAGAAACGGTGCCAGCATGATACGATTTATTTTCAGTGCTCTTTGCTGTATACTAATAGAAGGTTTGTACTATAAACCATTTTTTTCCATTTTAAGAACTAATGGTCTCTATTTTAGATATGCTCACTTAAAGTGCAATGTAGCGAGGAAGGTTAAAATTGATACACATTTTTTTTGGAGATTAAATTCGTCCAACTCAAGGCTCCGTCGATAGCTGCATGTTGACATCTAAAATTGGTGTCATTGTTGAACATCAGCTGTACGTGTATACCGATTGAAATTAACGTTCCTTTTCTTCGAGATCTACCTATGAATGTCAACCTTTTTTTAACATGCACAAGTTAATACGTGATGATATCAGATCATGTCATCACGTCTTTGTTATTATCTTGCAGGTATTGTAATAATAATAGTAATACTCGTCTTTATCTATTCTTGATTACATATTGAGCGCAGAGCTCATCTTCCATATGGTCAAAACATATTAAAATGTACAATATTTACAACCATATATTTACAATAGTACGTTGAGTCTTGGCCTCCCCTAATTATTTCCAACGCTAATCATGCATAAGGGACATCTGGTCGGCGCTCTTCGCTTTCTTTAATCGGAATGAACTGTTTATGTCAAGGCAAGCAGTGCTATCGACTGCTTTATTTATGAATTACAAGTAGTTTTATTTCCTTTGAATATTGCCATCAGAAATTCATTACTTCAACACCTGAAGTTCGTCTACTTTTTGTCACAGAATGATAATTCACTTTGACAGAAGAAAAGAGCATGTGAATGAATAACTATTTTGTCCTTCTCGTAGTGCTAGAGGACATTCGAAGGTTAACTGATAAAAAGAGGAATGTATTATCAGGTCTTTTTAATGTATGTGGTTAAAAACAAATTCATTGTTGGCAATATTGTATAATTGTCAGAGAATATCCAATAAGCTTTTCATATCTACCACTGGAGATATCGTAGCAAGATCCATACAAGACACACAGTTTGTTACTAAATGAAATATGTCATGTTTTTCATACATTGAAATAACATACAAGTCTCAAGACTTCAATTTTCATCATCTATTTCTCAATAGTCAGGGACGCAGTTTTTACGGAAACTAAACCTTCCTAGTGTGCGATATTTCAGTGTCGGCAGACGAGTGTACCAACTACGAGACCCTTATAGAGGAACATAGAAGTACCGTCTCTGTACCTGAGGCAACCGACAGACTTCTTTGTGACAGGTCATTGCCGGTAAAATGGTATCGTTTCTCAAATGGCGATATGCCAACGTCTTGCGTTCCAATCTACCACTGTGGAACACAAATCCCAATATGGTTAGACGGACAGCTTCCTACATCACAGGGAACAATAGTTACCTTAAAGGCGTGTTATAACTATGGCCAAAGTGTTAGTCCGGCCTCTTATGCAGGGTCTCCTTGCTGTCATTCATCACGACAGATACAAGTGAAGAACTGTGGGAGTTTCAACGTGTACCATTTATCTAGAACAACTGCATGTCCTATGGCCTACTGCGCAGGTGAGTTTAAGGTCCAATGAGGTCTCATGGTGACCTGTTGCGATCGCCATTTGTCCTGCGTCGTGCGTCAACCTTCCATGGCGAAAGGTGAAACAAAATTACAAATTATACGGTCCCCAACCCCCAGGAGCAGGGTCAAAAGTTGTTATGTTGACTCATATTTTGAAAGTCTTCCTCTCTATTTCCCGGTACCGTAGAATGAAACACTCTTGATGGATGGAAGGGTCTTTGCCAAAATTGTTAATTTCAAGACCCTTTCCCCCTTGAGAGGAAACCAATTTACTATTCGCTAAGTAAGAAAAAATACGTTTTTGAGCATTTGTTGCATTTCCATTAGAAATAATTCAAATGTGGTTAGCATTATTAGTTTAGTATAGGGTTTCATGGTATGTTTATATTGACCGTGTCAGACCCATTACCCATAGAGGTAGATTGATGGAGCCGAAAAGGGAAAGTTTGACTAAGATTAAAAACAAAATCTGTTAAATATCCATATATATGATATGGTGGAATCCAGATACTATCTATAGAGATATAAACTTATCATCATAGGAAGCATTGACATTGACTGATGGCGGGACCACAAACGTTTGGATTCGCTCAACACTTTTTTTCTCGAGATCCAGAGACGATAGATGACATACTTCCTGGATAAATGTGTCTTAAGCTGCACTACAGTTTTAGCATAACTTCTTTTAATTAAAACATGGTTAGGATCCTAAAATGGGATGGCAGTTAACTTTATCCAGAGTTTACATTTGCATTACGAGCACAATGTAGATTAAGTTCCTTTGTTAATGTTAACACGAATGCTTCTAAGACACGTTATAAGAGACTGTACAAAAGACACCTAAGTGAATAGAACAGAATCAGAAGAATCAGAATAAGATACAGTGGAGCCAAAAATGAATTAAATTGCATCGTACAGTGTACATGTTTCGTCCTTCTAAAACTTGTCAATTATGTTCAGAACCGGAAATCTGAAGCCTAGGAAACGACTGAGGTAAAGTGATCGAAAGGAAAGCCAAAATCTATGAGGGGAGGGGCACCAGCCCCATGATTAAATAGATTTCGTAATTTTATATACCTGATAATTTTAGTCAAGTACATGTGTATATTATGAACCGTGCCACTATTCGAATTGAACTTAAATGTGGCATGCAGAACGACAACATTTGTAGTTGCCCATTGCGGTCCTTAAACCACATATTACAGTCATCATTACTACTGTATATGCCATTTCATTGTTAAGATCTGAAGGTTGGATGAATACGAAGTAGATATTAAGATAATGCTGTCTTTTTGCTGATTAGTCGGTTTGTTAACATCAATTGACACGTGTAATTAGGTCATTATCTGTTACAGGTAACAAACCTGTGTGTAAAATTGGACAGTCTAATATTGGAACGGGAAATTGTACAGGTAAGTAGAGTAGTCATTTCAAGAAATATTTGTTATAAGGAACCGCAACATTAATAACACTATCATAGCTCAGTGAATGAAAGATTTCCATTTCAAATCGAAACCAGCATTTTTTTCGCAAAGTTTTACCGTATGTTGTACATCGCATGTTTAATGGAAGATAAAGGAAAAATAAAACTCAAGACTGTCAACGTCTTGTATTTTAAGGTTACAACTACTGAGTTTTTAAGATTTAGATTTTTTTTTGCTTTTAGATTTGTATCCCAAACTATCCTATTACCGTCGATGCACAGGGCAATACTGTGAATTCGTGTAGTTCAACTGGCACTGTCAAATTCCCGTGTCATATACCTTACCCTAAAGGAGAACCAGATGTGGCTTTCGAGGTCACGTGGACATCGAACGGTTCCGATCCTATCCTGATTCCAGGAACACAAACACCTGTTGTGACTGTCCTTACTGGTAACGATCGGGACGCATATCTTGATGGCAAATATATGAAAGGTCATATGGGCACAACAGTACGTACATGCTTTTCAGTTAAACTGTATGAAATAGTTCTGTAGCTGTACAAACATTTATATCTATAGTAGTAGATTGATCAGTAATGCATTTCAAGTAACGTTTTTTTCAGAAATGGTGGTCTATATACGCAACTTAAAAGATATTTCGAAAACGCACTCCTCGCCTATGAAGCAAGAAATAAACATTCATGAAGTCAGCGTCTTGGTTTTGACAAATCCATATGATTCATATAAAGATAGTTAATGTAAAATACATGCTCATAAAGACGGCTCCAAGCCTCTCCGTTGTATTTGATTATCGACTTTCTTTGGGGACAATATTTTACGATCTTCAAAACGAGTCTATAATTAGCATGATTACTATAATAATAAGAATAAAAAAATGCTTGTTTCGATGTCTGTCCGACCACTGTTCTTGCAACCTGCTCAATATCTACCTTTGTAAATGACCAAATAATTTGCTAAAAATAACATATTTTGAAAGAGAAAATATCACGCCTTGAGCGAAAGCATCTCGATAATTTCTATTTCTTTGTGTGAACTTTCAAAGTTAAAATTTTCCCGATCTAATGAATGTCAAATTTGACGATATTTTAAGCTAATTCGTATTGCACATTTATATGAAATTAGTACATAATAGTATCGGATTACACTACCTGCAATTCGTTGAATGAACAGTAACAATGCATTACAGTGTTTTGATGATTCCACGCTATACTTGTTTTATAGTTGCAGTGTACAGTTAGGTCCTACCATGCCAGTACGCCCGGAGTGAAAAGTGACGCACTCCAAAGTAACGAATTCTGGGCGGGAATACAGGTGAGGTATACTTCAGTTTATAAATGTATTCCTCTAGGATACGAATGAAACAAAAATCTAATTGACGGTAACATGTTTCTTCAACATTTCATTTAAAGTTTCTGTTGAGTTAACATACTGTGGAAATATTTTCCTGGTTTCCATAGAAACACTATTTCTTGGACACTTTCGTGGATGCACATAGCTGAATAATATTCTAATACCAAATGAATTTGTTGGTCATGAGTACCCACGAAACGAACGAAAAAACATCCTATCCACGAATATGATTTCAGATTTAAGATACTGACCATAGGCACCTTTTCTATTGAATGAGCCCTCTGCAGGCTTATCTCTCTTGGCGAAATGATAATCAACTGAGAATTGTCCGACTTCAATAACGAGTAGGAATCACGTTGGACTCTTGTTTTTGTTGCTATTCGAGTTCTTCAATGCTTAAGGTAGATCAGAGCCTATGTTTGTGGTATAAGAAAGTTCTGCGAATCCACCCTGTCCCACACATGATTTATGATCGTGACTATTTTGGGGCCAAGGTACGGGTCGACGTGGCTTATCTCTAGAATTTTATTGAGCGCCGGTTTAGTATTTATCTGACAAAAAAAAAAAAAAAAAAAAAAAAATAAATTGATATCAATAATTTGATATATCTAATTCAAAGTATTGATATCAAAAATTCAATTTAATGATATCATTAATTCATCTAGTGATATTACTAATTCGAATTATTGAAATCTATAAATGCATTTATCTATATCAGTATATATAAATATGGAATTATGGATATCACGAAATCGTGCGTGGAGTCACCGTTGATTATTATCAATTTCCTCATTTTGTGGAGGAATGCTCTTGAAATCAAGAAAAAAAGAGGATAAGTTCATATAACTATATTTTTTGTAACCGATTCTTTTATAAATGCTTGTCCAAGACTAAAAATTATCAACGAAAACCACCATTTATGGCATTTTTAAGAAGGAACAGTCATAGCCCTCAAAATTTGAAGAAATCATGTCATCGATAATTTGAATTAATGATATATTAGATAATTTGATTTTATCAGTAACATGCAGTTCCACTGACTGTAAGTTATCAGCTCATAATGTAAAAAAATGAAAAGGAACTACTTTCGGTTATACCGGAAGCTGCATTGTGCACTGATCAAGGGGAGATTTCTTCTTACTATTTACTAAATTTCTTCTTATAAGTCATTATAATAAAATTCAGTGTATTATTATAAACAAACGTAGTGAATTGTTTGGTTCAAATATTTATTTTTCGTCAGAAAAATATGGAAAAGAGAAAGCGACACCTCACGTATAACGTGTCGCCAGCTTCATGCGAGTAGTAAACATGTCTTCGATCTAGGAAATACGATTGCACTTCTTGATATGGCGTCCGATACAGACAAAGATTTTGTCACCCCATCGAAAACTATTTTGTTTACAGCACATTTTAAAGATCACGAAGGAGGGTTAGCAAGGAAAGGTCACGAAAGATCTTTCTTAGATGAGACGAGACTTGCCAAAGTGGAGGAAGAGCTTATTAAGAGTACAGACCAGTGCTTGTGTTATCGCTCCATAACGTAAAACAAAAACTACAGTTAACTCTTAAATGTCCGGAATTATTGATATCAACAAATCCAAATAGTGATATATAGATCATTCATTCGTTTAGTGATATAAATAATTCGATTCACTAATATCTAAAAATAGTTTATATTAGAAAAATTTAATCACGAATTTGAATTATTGATATAATTAAATCAATCATTAGAATCATTCAATGAATGATTGATATCACTGATTCGAATGGTATCATATTTTGAAGAGAAATACTAGAACGGCACCCCAGATTGAGGATGATCGGCAATTGAACCAGTTAGTTTAAAATCCCGTAAAATCATGGTGTAGTTTTATGAATATTAAGTGCCATTGTCACTACGGTTTTTTGGATTTCAGTCAATAGTCATTGCACTGCCCTGCTGTATGCTTCTTCATCGTTAGTTAGATAGTTTTCAGAAATCCCAAACAAATATAACGCTTCGCTCTGATCATTTGTGACTGTGTAGTCATCGAAACGTCACACTCAACTCTTATTCTGATGAAAAATCTAATTGCTTGTCACGACCTAGGTGCACAACAATTCCATCACCGTAGATGAGAAAGGACCTGAGCAAGAGGTCACGTTAGAGTCAACCGTTCCAATTGCCTGTAATAGCCAATACCAACAGACGTGCATGATAAATGTTGAGATGAAGGCCAGCTCAGATCCGAACGGTTAGCACTTACATTTGTTTCTATATTCAGGCCATAAAGTTAGATAGATACAAAATCACGAAAAGCTGTTTTTGTAAGAAACATAGCAAATATATAATTATTTCATTCTAATTTACAAAGAGATTGCTTGCTAATATATCTTGCAATATTTGAGACTTGAACATAAATTTGCCGTCGACAAAAGCTGAGACACAGTTGCTGATTGGTGAGCTTCAGTAACACTAAACATTTCTTCCTAACATAACTGAAGTGGTACACAAAAGTACCTGTACTTTGAAAAAATTCTTTCACTTAAGAATCTATTACTTTGAATTTTTAAATGAAACATGTTGACTTTAAACTTAAAATATGCGTGAAAATGTATTCCACGAAATCAAGATAACGGTCTTTACACTGTATTTCAGACTGTGCTGTTGAGGACTTGTTTGTATGTGTTCTTTTCTCTGGGTCCTTCAACACTTTTCGTGTTTGTTCTTAAGCATCCTCAGTTTTTATCGATAGTCATTCTTATCTTTTACTACATCCATCCACTGTTAGATTTGTTGCTCTTCCTTTTGCTTTAGTGTCCCCTTGTTTGTGTATACTTCAGTCTTATTCCCTGTTGGTACTCTTTTTTTACTCCAACGCCTCCTGTTACTCATCTCTGAAGTTGTACACATTCTCACACTCAACGTCATCAAGATCAACAATGTGATCCCACATTTTGTTTGAGACATGACATGATTATTTCATCTTTTCTTTTTTAAATATTTTTATCGCGTTTTGAATTAGATTGAAGATGTATTTTACGTTCTACATATTTTCTCTAGATTATTTAATACCTTCCAGATGTTTCAACAAGAGATTGTACCTACCCATTGATATGTGATCCAGCTACTCAGACTTACAAGACCACAATTAAGATGGTAGCAACACGTGACTTCGTTAAAGATGGCAATCAGTTGCACGAGCTCGCATTCCTTCCGATTCAAAACCCAATTTCCAATCCAATGTGGGACGGTTACATAGTGAAGCCAATTGAGGTATCTAAAGAAAAGTGATATTTCATTCGATATGATTAAAGGAAAACAACTTATAAATCAACGAAAAGGTTTACCACGTAAAACGTAAACATATGCGTTGATTAAACAAATGAAACTGATTTACAACATGACGAGGAAATAAAAAAAAAAACCGCCACAATTAAGATAAATGTTGTAAGTAGAAGTTTGAATTAATCTCTTATAAAAAGTCTTATTTACGTGTGTTGAAATCATTATTAACAGATAAGATCTATAGACAGACCTCATGGTTTATGTTCCACCACTGGAGATCCACATGTCTTTCAAATTGACAGCTCAAGGTAAGCTCTTTTCCCCTTAGAATATGATTAGGAATTGATATTGCCCTTCTTGAGATAAAATCAATATCATTTAAAAGAACAAGTTATCATTATATTCTTTTACTTTCTTGATTATGTATATGCATATTCAGCCGCAGTATTTTCTCCTTAATTTCAGTGTTTTTCAATGTACATTGTTTTTATATATATCTAATTGCCTTCAACACAAGTATATCTTTTGTGTATATTTCTCTAAATTTTGATAGCTATATACTCAAACATAGATTATGTTGTTTCATTTTCGAAGTTTTAATTTAATTATTTCTAGTCAAATTTACAAGGTATAATTTGTTAATCACATAATATGATATCATTTGTTTGTTTATTTTTGAATTTGTGTTCCCTTTTAAAAGTCATCTGACTCTAGGTCAAGATGACCTTAAGTCATGGTGCTTCGTCCGGCGTCGTCCATGCGCCGCCAACCGTGCATAAACTGTCCATTCAAGTGACAATAAACACAAAAAACACAGGGTGCTGATATTGGGTGTATGGTTTGTTCAAATGAATGATATTGACACATTTTTATGGTCATAAAGGTCAAATGTGTCGGAAACTTCAAACATTTCTTCTTTCAATTAGCTCTAGCTTCTGGGTCATGGTATTTCTGTAGAAGCATATTTGAGAAATTGAGGTTTGCAGAAACAAACTTTATTGATCTTTAATTTCTTTTGTGTAAGCTGTAGAACAGGTAAGCAGTTCATGATGAATTTCTAAAAAAAAATGTTGGGGGATTGGTGGGAATTCTAAGGAAGTTCCGCCACCATGTATTCGTTTCAGGTATACCCTCGCGAGGCTATGTAATTCGACTGACGGGATGGGTTTGACGACGTTATTGATGTTGCAGCTATAGTAAAGTACGTAATTCGACTGACGAGTTGGGTTTTGACGACGTTATTGATGTTGTAGCTATAGTAAAGTACGTAATTCGACTGACGGGTTGGGTTTGACGACGTTATTGATGTTGTAGCTATAGTAAAGTACGTAATTCGACTGACGAGTTGGGTTTTGCGACGTTATTGATGTTGTAGCTATAGTAAAGTACGTAATTCGACTGACGGGTTGGGTTTTGACGACGTTATTGATGTTGTAGCTATAGTAAAGTACGTAATTCGACTGACGGGTTGGGTTTGACGACGTTATTGATGTTGTAGCTATAGTAAAGTACGTAATTCGACTGACGGGTTGGGTTTTGACGACGTTATTGATGTTGTAGCTATAGTAAAGTACGTAATTCGACTGACGGGTTGGGTTTTGCGACGTTATTGATGTTGTAGCTATAGTAAAGTACGTAATTCGACTGACGGGTTGTGTTTTGACGACGTTATTGATGTTGTAGCTATAGTGAAGTACGTAATTCGACTGACGGGTTGGGTTTTGCGACGTTATTGATTATTTTAGCTATAGTAAAGTACGTAATTCGACTGACGGGAGGGGTTTGACGACGTTATTGATGTTTAAACTATAGTAAAGTACGTAATTCGACTGACGGGTTGGGTTTGACGACGTTATTGATGTTGTAGCTATAGTAAAGTACGTAATTCGACTGACGGGTTGGGTTTTGACGACGTTATTGATGTTGTAGCTATAGTAAAGTACGTAATTCGACTGACGGGTTGGGTTTTGCGACGTTATTGATTATTTTAGCTATAGTAAAGTACGTAATTCTACTGACGGGTTGGTTTTGACAATGTCATCAAGTGTTCGGCTGTGTATACATCGTTTTTTAAAAACGAAATATGACTTGTATGGCATGTTTTGGCGTGTATTGTTTGGTATTTTGCATGCAATGACATATTTTTTTTTTTACAGTTTTTTTAAATTACGAAATATTACTTTTTCCTGACAGAAAAGCATAAAATTATTACATTTCTTTCAATAATCACATTTTCTATTTGCAAAAATTTACACTTTTCACTTACACAATTAAATCTTATTATTTTTTTTCAAAATATGTAATGATGACAAAAAAATCCAACATTCATGTTGTTTGCTGCTGTTTGCTATTGTTTGCTGCTGTTTTTCTGTTGTTTGTTGTTGTTTTGCTGTTGTTTACTGCCGGTATTTTTATGCAAAAACTGAGTTTAGTATTTTACAATGTGTTAAATTTCTTACTGACAAAAACATTATTTCAATTTTATTTTTGAGAAAAAAATGTTATTTTTGATGTTACATTTGTTATGGGTACGTATCTCCCGGATTGTTTACATTTGTTGGGAAACTTAAGGCCGGGGTTTGAAGAAAAACTATAAATGTGACCCATTTAAAGGACATATGCGTCATTTCTACTATGTTGTCGAATTCTGTGCCTACGATGCCTGCCGCCGTTCGTTCTCTTTACAAATGTTACTTGAGGTAGAAACTTGACTTGATATCGGCGATAATGAGTATTCAGACGAAGAATGATTATTATAATGTATTAAATGACGTTGACCGCGTTAGTTACCGTATATTTATTGATTTAGGAAATACTTGTGTGAGGTACAAAGGACAGATTCATTTCTAAAACAATTCAAAACACGGATAAATGCATAAAGAAAAGGTGTTTGTCAGTCGTAATGGAAAATGTCGTCAAGAAAGCAAGAAGATTATCTGAGGAAGATATGGCATGATCCCAAGCACGTTTTATGTTTTACGGGTCCTTCTAGGTTGTTTGCGGGCATAAAAAATGAATGTAAATATAAAATAAGTAGATCACAGGTCGTTGATTGGCTACAAAACTATGATCACTACAGCGTTCAAAGAAACAAGACCCCTCGGGTCAGTACCCCCTTAATTGGCGTTGACCAGATGTGGAATGTAGGTTTGGCCGACGAGTCATACATCAAGTAGCATAACGACGGTATGTGCTTTTTACTCGTCGTGATCAATTATTTTCCCAGGTATGCTTGGGTAAAGCCTCTTAAAAACAAGAAAGCAAACACCGTTTTGGAACCTTTCCAAGAAATATTTGCCGAAAGAAAACCAGAACTCGTCAGATCGGATCACTGAACGACTCGTTTAAACGATATTGTAAATCCAAAGGCGTCACATACGTAGCGACTCTCGCTGCTCACAAAGTTTTTCATAGACATATTGAAAATATCATATATGGGTACTTCCATCCGAATTAAACATACAGATTCACCGACGTGTTTCCAGATTTTATTCGAAGCTACAATAGTAGAAAACATTCGAAGCTGCACTGTTCCGCCCGAAGACGTAAACGAAGACACCCAACACCTTATCTCTATCAGAAGAAAGGATGATAAACCTTTGAAGGCCGTACAAATTTAAGAAAGGAGATCAGGTGAGACTGAGTTATCAGAAACGGCAGTTTCGTCTTGGATGGCAACAGAAACCGACCGAAGTAATATTCGTAGTTTCTCAAAGATATTACCGAGGAAATATCCCCGTGTATAAAGTCGAAGATTTCGACAACGAGCAAATACAGGGTGCTTTTTACGGTTAAGAATAGAAGAAAGTAAATGGAAATCAGACACTGTCTGGAAGATTTAAAAGTTTTAAAAACGATAAAAGTTCAAGCGATCCTCGAAAAGGCTGACGAAGGTCTAATTAATTGTATCTGTGAGTGCATTCAAACATATTACAGGATTAAAGAAACAACAGAAGAAACGCTTGCCATTTCATAAAGTCAGTATTTGTAAATTAATCAAGAGACTACCGTTAAAATAAAATAAACGGATCGTCCAGAAGGGGAGTTTCATTCAGGCATTGGCACCCACAGTGTTTCCGATAGCGAACTCCTGGGTGGACTGTTCCAGATAATATGAGGAAGAATTTTTTTGGGTAATGCAGGATACAGTGTACGAGACTTAAATCGCCGGATGACTCGATAGTGAATTCCATGCACGACATTTCAATAATCTTAAATCGAGACGATCTTCCGTTAGACAATAAAGTGGCGTTATACAATCAGACTTTACAGAAGTACTTGTACATATACTGCCAATTCAAACACAACAGTGATAAACCTATATTGATGGATAACATCCACTCGGTGGGTGTATCGCAGGGCAACGCTGTAACAACGCTGGGAAAACCAAAGGACTTTTTTCAATATATCATCTTACAGAGTGTTCCGAATTTTTTGTTTAAAAAATGGAAATGTTATGGGAAATTCGGATACAAAGGTCAATCGGTGATTCTGAGTTCGAATCTGGTAGACTTAGTCGGTAATGCTTCGCGTCACAGATATCTGAAGAACGTCAATCCCGAGGTTACGAACACTTTCCTGACGGCTCTCAGAGACGTAAACATTCCTCAGAGTTGGATAAGTAATTAATCGTATTTAGAAAAGATGAGAAACGTAGTTTCCACTCCGTTACAAAACACTCCGGTAATTGCCGTTACGGAGCAAAGAATTAATCTCGACGCATCATCGAACGGAATCTCGACAAGGATATGGTGGAATGGAAAGATGATAATGACGATGATAATGATGAAGACGACGAATCTGGTTATGGTAACACTATTTCATTAAAAACTCCCACAAAACAAATGTCAATTTCCCGTCGACCGATATCTGAAACTTTGCAAAGCTGGGCGAGATATAAGCAATACACAAACAAGTATTAGACCTTAAAAATGCAGCGGGCAACAATCAGTCGATTGGTCGTCGATGATACCCTGTTTAAAACGGGGCTTTTACAGTTTCCTGACAATTGTAAACAACCCGGGAACTCGCAGTCATCATTAGAATATTACCGAATACTGGAAAAGTTCAAATTACACATTTTGAGGCCAAAAATGTGTTTAAAAAAAAAAAAAAAAAACGTAAAACAACACATGCCAAAACACGACAATTTTTCAATTTTGTCAATAAATACAGCAAAACTTCCGTTTTTGAATGTAAATGCCAACAGTATACAACAGCAAAACAACAGAAAACAGCAACAAAACAGCAGAAAACAGCAGCAAAGAATAGCAAACAGCGGCAATTAATAGAAAACACAGCAACAAAACAGCAGAAAACAGTAGCAAAGAATAGCAAACAGCAGCAATTAACAGAAAACACAGCAACAAAACAGCAGAAAACAGCAGCAAAGAATAGCAAACAGCAGCAATTAACAGAAAACACAGCAACAAAACAGCAGAAAACAGCAGCAAAGAATAGCAAACAGCAGCAATTAACAGAAAACACAGCAACAAAATTGCAGCAAAAGTTTGATTTTTCTCTTCATCATTACATAAAAAATATAATTGTGTTATTCCTAAATGTAAATTTTACAATTAACAATTATGATAATTGAAAGAAATTGATTAATTCTATGGTTTTTTGTCAGTAAAATAGTAATTGTTCGTATTAAAAGAAAAAAAGTGTAAAAAATATGGTCTTGCAATCAAAATACAAGCAATACATGCCAAAATACGACATACAATTCATATTCCGTTGTAAAAAAAAAGATGTATATACTCTACGATACAGCCGAAAACTTAATGACGAAGTCAAAATCAACCCGTCAGTCGAATTACATCCTTTACTATAGCTAAAACATCAGTGACGTCGTCAAAACCCAACCCGTCAGTCGAATAACGTAGTGGCGTACCTGTTACATAACAAGCACAACAGGGGAGACAATTAGAGTCAGGGGCGATAATTCGGTAATTCGCCGTGATGAATGGATATGGCTGAATGGCCGTAGGTATAGGGGGTTGCTAAGGAAGAGACACCATCTTGGATTCGTTATCGTTGTGATATTGATTTCTCTTTTGTTTTGTTGAGTGTTTTGTTTTGACTATCTAAACCTGATCTTTTGCCATCAGGAGATGTATATAAGAATATGGTGCTACACAATAAAACCCGATGCGTCTGTTGTTTTACAGAAAAATGAACTTATATAATGATAAATACAATCCGCAAATCCTCTTTTGAACCAAACTGCATAAATGCTTTTCTCATTGGTGCTGTAATCTAGATGTAAAATGACGCATAATCTGTCATAACACATGAAAGTTTGTAATTGCAGAAACATTGCCGTACACGAGGTTGGGGATATGATATTCTATAAAAGCCTGATAAGACCATTTGAGGTAAGGGGACTTTGTCATATTCACAATATTCCACGCAATGGCCTTCTCAAGGATAGTTAAATGTTTGAAATATTATGTAATTTTGATCACTAAGACTATTGGCATACCTACAGGAGCAAACTGTGTCATTGTCTTGCGTAATCTTGTTTTGTTTCAAAACGAGCCTTGATCCATAAAAGAATTTATCAATACAGGTAACAACGATCAAGTCCTTCAATTTACTTTAAGATACATGTAATCATAATGCTTTGTCTTTAAATAACAAGACATTTAATTATCTTGTCCATTGTTCATACTAAACAACCTACCTGCTTCCCAGACCTTGTTGACATGTCGCATTTAATTTCGATTCGGTTAATTTGTTCCTTATATTACAATTTCCGTTCAAGGTGTCAGCAGCTGATAGAAAAACTCACATCACGTGATTTCGAAAGAAACGAGTTGACGATGATAATTTCAAGTTTTATGGTCGACACAATTATCTCATATATATTTTCATTTGCGATATACAAATACCAAATCAAAAGCATATGGCTCTTAAGGCACTGAAAACGTATTAACAATGGGAAATACACCTACATCCCCAAATACTGGGTTTTCAAACTCTTTTATGAAGCAGGACCTATTCAATGCTAATTAATATGCCTGGTGGTGCTGTTGTTTTCAGAACTTACTTTGGTTGACCAATATCAATAGTTCTGGTATCGTCAATGAAGCAGATTACGCATACCCTTCTGAAATACCTGGTCTTATTCTCCTTTTGAATCTTGCTTTATTTTGTGCCTTTTCATCGATTTGGAGTTTGAATTAATACCCCGTTTGATAATTCGTTATTTTCTTTTGTTGTTTTTGGCATTGTTATTGTAAATGATAAAATTATACAATCGTAACATCCGTGTTGATGGAGTAAACATATCACCAGTTACATCCTGGGAACAAGATTATCATCATATATAATGCTAAGAAATCGGTAAAACGTTTTCCGCAGTTTTGCGACTAGCAATATTCATTCTTGACGACATATTCATCCTATAGCAATGAGCTATGCCAGTAGTTTTTCTAAATACAAAAAGAAAAACAAACCCCTTTAATTTGAAGTCGTTTATATATTTCGATTACAAGTGGATGGAAAAAATCCGGAAGTCGTGGCGCATTTTTTTCATCCTTTAAATCTTTTATTTCATCTTCGTGTTTTTTTTTTTTTTTTTAAATTAAGTTGTATACATCCCTCATTTGATTTGCAGGGATTTAAATATTGTATAAAAGATACATAAATTATTTATTGTACCGTTTGTTTTTATTTTATTTATAGGTCCAAATTCGGACATGGGGTTGTGGCTCGTTCATGCCTTGCATCTGCGCTGTAATAGCTCGTGAGGGAAACGACATTGTACAAGTGGACATGTGTGCTAAACGCCTTAATCAGTTGGCAGCCCCACACCTTTCTCATTGGCCGTTAAAGGGAACGACAGTTGACAAAGATTCTACTGGAAAACAGTTTGATGTGAGTATAAAGGGACCAATAAGACTATCAATTCGGACTTACGGTAACTAACGGAATTAGGTAAATCTGCAAAGCAAGATAAATAAATGAACTATAAGGCAACATTGTCTTAGAAGAAACAACATCATACATTATTTTCTCAAAGGTCTGTGATATAACATTTTCCTAATGAATTAATCAATATAATACTCCTTAATCTTACCCACAATAATATATATAAGACAATATCTTAACCATGTGTTTAGCAAATAATATTTCAACCACGAGTTCATTAGATACACATGTCTTAACTACGACATTATCAGACAACAATATCTTGACCATAGGTTTATCAGACATCAATAGAGTGACCATGGGTTTTTAGACATAAATATCAAAACCACGGCATTATCAGACATCAATATCTTTACCACGCGTGTATCAGGCATCAATATTTTAAACGTGAGTTTATCAGACATCAATATCTTAATCACGGGTTTATAAGACACCAATATCATTACCACGAGTTTATCATACAGTGTCTTATCCACGTGTTTATCAGATAGCATTATCTTAAACACAGCATTAAAACGTGTCAAACATCTATAAACCACATGGCTGTTTCATGAAACAGAACATTTCTATCCAACACCCAATTGTGATAGTTGTTAGTGTCCAATTCGATGTGATTGGTATTTGGTGTACTCGTGAAAGTAGCTATCATTTTGTTTCAGATTAATTTCCCTTCTGGGGACCATCTTGTAGTGAAGGCAAACACGTACACCACGGGTAAAAATGAGGTAGATGGCTTTCTGACGTTATCACTCCAAGTGCCACCAGACGACCTCGGGAATGCTATTGGTCTGTGCGGTACATATGATAACAATAGATACAATGATCTCGTAGGAGCAGATGGGCATTTATACACGAAACAAACAACAGGCAGATTTGTCCACACCTGGCTGTAAGTATTTACGAAATTCAGAATGACATCGCGTTGTTGTTTTCCCTGACGGCCTCCTAAGATTTAAATAACTATCGTTTCCGCAATGGGCTGCTCTACTGTCGTCATGGTGATCTCACTGGGAAATAATCTACTTTCTGCTTGTACTTGCTTTATTTTTGTATTCATATATAACCCTAGATTTATTGAGTTTGGATTTTAATTCAGTTGAAATGTTGTATTTATTGATGTTTTCAATCCACAGGATACATCAAATTTGAATTTTTAATTCAATTTAAGTTCTGTGGTTTGTTATAAATCGTCTGATATCAGACTAGTCATTGCTTCTAAAGCTACTACTTAACTTGTTAGCTGACTGCAGTCATGAACCGGTAACCATACATTATCGAGTCTGTATTAGGAACCATTTGACAGAATATCAGGCTTATTTGTGGTTTGTGTATTAACACATCAGAATTATTTCGTTTTATTTTTTAGTTTTAGACGCCATTATATACGAAACTGTTCATCAAAAACAGCACATAAGTCCAAGAATCCATGCAGGACATTTACATTTTCTCGGTACGATTTCAGTGTAAATCCTGGTAGCAGTATGTTTGACCAGAAACCAGCATACTCGCCGTCACTTGCCATTAATAACACAAACTACTGTCAATGTGAACACCATCAAGCCGACTGCACTAAATCCAAGGCCAACAATCCACTAGCACAGGTACAAGGTTTATAATTGATAAGGATCAGAAGGATACACGATATAATGTATAAAAGTACACTGCATTTTAAACCCAATTTCACAAGAATAATATTTCGTTGTTGTCCCGATTAAGACTTGTTCATAGCGATTAAGGCCATGACTCCAAAAAAGTTTCCATCATGGTAAGCAAGCAGATTCTGTACATTTTCTCATATATTGATTCACTGTAAATATGTACTGGGTATCTAATTTCTTGCTATCTTTAATGACATAAATATAGCGAAATTAATCCTCCCGCGACTATAGTAAAATACATTAGGTCAGATTTGCGTAGAATACCCTGTATGTTTCGACTATGGTATCCAACAGTATAGAAATTAACAAATGATATTATTAAAAAATAATTGTTATCATCTGTGAACTACATTGAAGTGTACTTCGTGAATATACGTCCAAATCAAAGAAGAAACATGGAGGACGAGATCATAAAAATGCTCGAACTTCTGGTTGACAACATGTTCGTCGAGTTTGGTGGTAAGATCTTCAAACACACTATTAGCAGGGTATGGGAATTACCTGTGACCCTTTGTTGGCTGACCTGTTTCCTGGATATATCGGAGAACTTGTTAAAACAGGTCACCAAACCTTGCAAAATCGTTTAGTTTCACTTTCAGATGTATTGATGACGTCGTGACATTACATAACAAAAACAAAAAAATTAATTGACCCTGTACATCGTATATACCCATCAGACTTGGAAATCAAGGATACGACAGATTCTTCTATATCAGTAGCTTATCTCGAGCTTTTAAAGCAAAAATGCACAGATTTTCACCAAGCTGTATGATACTTGTGATGCTTTCTATTTCTCTTTTGTGAATTTCCATCGCTGTAAAAAAGCAATATTCCTGCATCTCCAAACGATTGTTTATCGTGCACATGATGACCTGTGTATTGTTACAGCAATGTGGGAACATGCCATGTACTAATATTGGAACTCACGGAGTACACCCACGTGAACTGGATTATCCAGTAGATTCTGGGACTAGGCGTGACATTATTTCAGGTATAGGTTAGGATCTTGAGTATAATGAATAATG